>NC_042529.1:11562500-12162500 GCF_900963305.1 Echeneis naucrates | reverse complement strand
CTGCTCAGACAGACGGAGGCTGTTGACTGCTGTCACCTGTGTGTGTCCTTCACTCACATGACAGACGGATTAGGTGTTACAGCCTGCAGCTGTGTGAGTGTGAGGCCAAATAATTACAGCAAACCAATGACCAGCTTCTCTCTAAGTATGTATCTCGTTCTGGGATCAATGTGATTCATGACTTTTCCCGGACGGGGCTCTGCAACTGTGTTCTATAAATGTCACAGTTATTTAGTTTCTTTTGTAAAGATTTCCCCACTAATTCTGTCCAGGATCTGCTGGATACTACAAGCTGGACAAGTACGGAGACAGAGATGTGAACCTCTCCATCATTTACACCACTAATGACAACAAGGTAGGCTACTTGGATCCTGTGTTGAATAAGATGAACTATTTGGACTCCCTCCTGTGCTGAATCTCTTGTTGTCATCTAGCGTTTTATTGCTGAAAGGTGTGATTTATTTATTTTATTTTTTTTTAATTCCCCCCCAGTATCGCATTTTATTCAGGTTTGACACTGAGCTCAACCAAACCACACTGATTGAGACGGATCCTTCCTTCATTTGGGGAAGTAGACTTCCTAATTTCAAACCAGATTCAGGTACAGCTAGACACACACATCTGCTAATTACATAATCTGCAAATTTTTAACCGTTGGCTCTTTATTTTTATCTGCGAACCTTCAGATCCAGCGTCTTATAACATCATTGTCATTGTGTTGGCTGTCACAGTGGTTGTGGTGGCCACCATTGCCTTCATTTTCTACAGGTGAGGGAGACAGAGAGACTCACTTTGTCCATGGGAACTGTGGTCAATGTGATTGGAAAGTTAGCTTTATACAGGCTGAGGATCCAAATACGTCACGATTTGTTTCAAAATAATTTTACAGTTAAAAGTACTTACAGAATCACAAACTAAAGCCACAATAGAAGTTAAAATGGCAGTTTTCTCCTTAGACAGAACAGGAGAGACCGTCGGGTCAGGAAGCGCTGGTCACACATTGCCTCTCTTCTCGTCACACTGTTGGAGAATAGTGAACTCAATGTCGTCTCTCTGAAGGTAAATGAATTGTAAACCTGAGCAGGACAGTGATTCACATCCTAGACTTGAATCTTCTACAGGCTTCAACACTCTAATTAATATTTCTCCCCTCATCCTCACTCATAATGCAGCAGAGCATGTGGACACTGGCCTCTGTTAAAATATCCTTAATTTACTAATTTCAGATTGAAGATGAGAGAAAAAAAAAGAACTTCATGATCCGCCGTGCACTTTATGATAAGAAGGTAGCTCGGACACAACATCCTGAATAGTTTTTTCAGATTGATCAACGTATTTTCATACTCTATTGAACAAATAGCTATAATTTGTTTTTAACTGCTGCTATGTTTTCAGATTGTAATTTTGAAGGAGTTGAAACACTCAGACGGCAATTTTGATGAAACCGAGAAGATAGAACTGAACGCAGTAAGACACACACACATTGATCTGATGTCTTCAGGGCTTTTATTTATTTTATTTTTTTTTGGTACTCCCCTTTGCTTTAATATTTGTCCATGTGTCTTCTCTGTTTTATGCTATTTCTCTGCAGCTTCTCCAAATCGACTATTACAACCTGACGAAGTTTTATGGCACTGTGAAATTTGATCAGGGTGTGTTTGGAGTGTTTGAGTATGGAGAGAGAGGGTCGCTCAAGGTACGTATGTCATGCACACAATCAGGCCTATCTCAGCTTGACAACTTCAAAACACAAGCCCCACAAGCCCAAGACGTCCAGGAGCTTAATGGAGACCAAGTTACAAAAACCAGATATCACACAACACATTAAAGGGCATATTGCAGGTTATTGAATCAATGTTTAGGAAAATAATATAGGAACGATCTTTTTTCCTTCAAAATATATTGGTAAAAATATTAATTTGGCTTTTGTGAGGAAATTTTGCTTACACATTTGAAAAACCTACAGCGGAAGTGACGTAGGCAGAGGGAGAGCGGTGAACCTGGGCGACAGGAAAATAACAGGGCCCAATCTGAGATCGGACACAGAAGAAACTTTAAACGTGTACCATTACACATATGACAGACCGTAGCCCGATAACTACGAGCCTGTTATGTGCCCCGGAGAGCAGGGAGAGTAGATGGTCAGAGGAGAGAGAGAGCAGGGCAGGTGGTGCTGGCTTATGTAATATTCTGTTCACGTCATAATATTGCACTGATTACCATCATATGTCCGGCAACAGCAAAATTATTAATGGTCATCTGTTACAGGCAGGAGTCTTGATTATAAATAATCAAAATCAAGAAGTCTTATGATGCTAAAAGATAAGGCATGTGGTATGGACAAGATATCTGCTGAGCATTTAAAATTTGCAAGCAGAAAAGTCTGTCCTCTGCTTGCCATTTGTTTTACTGGGTTTTTTGTTCATGGTATTTTACCGGACTACATCTTATCTGTTGTATTGGTGCCTATTATCAAAGGCAAAGCTTCAAAAATAAATAGCAGTTAGAATTATCGGCCTGTAGCTCTGGCCAGTATTTTATCCAAAATCCTGAAGAGGACCTTATTGAATAGATTAGAACAGTTTGTCTGGACATCTGACCACCAGCTTGGCTTCAAACTAAGACACAGGACAGATGTGTATTTTCGCTCTAAAGGAGATTTTAGATCTGTATAACAGGCATTATTCCACTATGTTTGTGTTTTATCGATGCCTTGCCATGAAAAATAATTTTAGAAGTTGCACAGTAGTGGCGTTCCCAAATATCTGAAAGGGTTCTGGCTTTTTGGTATGCTCATCAGGCAATGCATGTAAAGCGGGGTGACTTTATGGCTGCTCCATTAAGTGCACGCAATGAAGTTAGACAGGGAAGCATTCTGTCTCCCTTCTTATTTAATATTTATATGGATGATGTAGCAGATGCGGTACAGGCTGTGTGGTTGGTAACATCACCATCAACCACTTCATGTGTGCAGATGATTTAGTTATCTTTTCTCCGTATAGTGCTGGTCTTCAACAGTTACTGAGGGTTTGCTGGGATTATGGCACGGACTCAATGCTAGAAAAATGAGCGTAGTGATTGTCAGGAGTAGAGAAGTCATTTCCTGACTTCTGTCTGGCACAGTCCTGCAAGTATGTAACGAGGCCAAATATTTAGGACACTGTATTACTGATGACCTGTCCGCTGATCGGGACATTTACAGGCAGTGTCGTGCCATGTACGCCCAAACGAATACACTAATTCAAAAGCTTGGTACGTGCTCTGTACAGGTGAAGACTACACTTCTTAAAGCTTATTGTAGCTTCATGTTTACTGCCCACTTGTGGCGTCGCTATAGAAGGAGCAGTATGCAGAAACTTAATGTTCTTTTCAAAGATGTGGACTCTTTGGCGTCTCAGCCTTATGTAAAATATTGTTTATCTGTTTCCTTTTTGAATGCTTGTCCTGTGTGCTATGGGCCCCGATGATGATGATGATAATAATAACAATAACAATATCCATCAACACTACGAGGTGTAGCGCTGTACTACTGCTGCGGGAGAGAAACACTTTGGTGATCCACGTTTAGTTTGATAGGTGCCTGTGTGGGGAGAGCAGGTGCTGCAGGGAGGTAGATGCCTGCTGGGCCCCAGTCTTGGGGGAGGGGGAGGGAAGAAAACCCATTAACTTTTCAAATGTGGGTTTTTTTATTTTTTATTTATTTTTTTAGACAAGATTATAAATGCGGAAAGACATTAACCTGAAATATGCCCTTTAAATCGATCCAAATCTATTACATGTTGCATACACACATCCAAACGCACTCTCTCCTCCTCATTCTAGTATGTGCTGAATGACAAGATTTCTTATCCAGAGGAGACCTTTATGGACTGGGAGTTCAAAATCTCCGTCATGTACGACATTGCCAAGGTGAGACAGGATATCTGGTCTGTAGATCAATGTTCGGCTCAATGCTGTCCTGCTTCTGACATGTTATTGCATCGCAGTCAGATCACGACTAACAAACACACCTAATCACAGAGCAGTGATCAATAGTAACAAAGGGCTGTGTACTCGATAGTTCCTATCCACTGACCTGCTGGTCTCTACTGTCTCCTGCTTTCTGTACCTGACAATGTACTATCAACCATGACAGTTTTATACTTCAATCAAAAAATAAACCTCATATATTACCATACAGTAATCTCTATTTGTTTTCTATTAAATTCTTTTTTTTTTTTTTTAGTTTTTTAAAATAGAATATCTACATCTTATGAATAATACTTAAACTGCTCAGATTACCTCTTTTCTGATTCACCACTGTACCATTGACCCAAATATCTATCCTGTTGTCGTTGCCCCTGGTTACCACCAGAGGTCAGTAAAGATAACTGATGGTGTTGTGCGGCCTTGATTTGCAGTAAATCTGCTCAGTAGCAGCTCTCCTGCACGCTCTGTGTGTGACACAGACTGATGTGAGGTTTCTCTGTGCAGGGCATGTCCTACCTGCATTCCAGCGACATCCAGGTGCATGGTCGCCTCAAGTCCACCAACTGTGTGGTGGACAATCGCATGGTGGTGAAGATAACTGACTTTGGCTGCAACAGCTTTCTTAGCCCCGGCACGGGTAAACCACAGCAGCTGTGTCCAGTGCTCCTTCCTCACTGAGGAATACGCTTCCTTCACTTCTTTACAGTCTCCCCTCTCGTTCCACTCCTCCTCCTCGTCTTCCCCTCACAGACTTGTGGACGGCTCCAGAGCATCTGAGGAAACATGGCACTTCTCAGAAAGGAGACGTCTACAGCTTTGCCATCATCTCTCAGGAGATTGTTCTCAGAAAATGCACCTTCTACACCGAGTACTGCTCTGACAGAGCAGGTGACACACAGCACGACACAACACCTCACATGCTCAGCTGTTAATCAAAAAGTACAGCTAAATTACGTTTTCTGCTTGTTTCTATGCTACATATTTTTTCCAAAATATGTGGAAAAAGTGTAAGATTCAATTAGATCACAGTAATCTTTGACCAGTCCTTAAGTGAATAAGTGCAACTGTAGGTAAACAATCATGTTTCACTCGCAGGAGTTGATGAATCAGTTTGAGAGACTTTTCAAACCGGTGCCAGAATCGTTACCAGTGTTTTGTGTTGAGACGCACACTCTTTACTCCTAACACATAGTTAACATCTGTCTGTTTCCAAACAGAAAAGCTGCTGAGGGTCATCATGTCGTATTTCAGACCGGATCTTAACTTTGAAACGGCTTCAGAGAAAGAGGCAGAGGTGAATGAAGTCTTTTGTGCGGTGTCCTGATGTACGTTTATGGCTTTGTGTATATTCATAGCGTCATCTTTTCCAGGTTTATATGTTGATAAAAAGCTGCTGGGATGAAGATCCAGAAAAAAGACCCGACTTTAAGAAGATCGAAAACTCTCTGGGAAAAATCATCAGGTAACTTCTTTCAGTGACGAGCGTAAGAAAGATTTGTAGTTAGTAAACATGAATGTTACTCCTTTCCTTACTTTGGCCTATTTCTTCCCTTGTCCTCTAGTAAAATCCACAACCAGGACAACGAGAGCTACATGGACAACATGATCAGACGGCTGCAGATGTATTCCAGGAACCTGGAGCACCTGGTGGAGGAGAGAACAGCTCTCTACAAAGCTGAGCGGGACAGGGCCGACTGCCTCAACTTCATGCTGCTTCCTGGGTCTGTTTATACTGAAACTCACACCGAGCTGAGGTCACAGATATCAAAATCTATAACTTTTAGCGCTGACAGAACTGCTTCTTGAATGCAAATGTTTTTTGTTTTTTTTTTATAAATTGTTCCAATTGGCCAGTCATGTCAGGGCTGTGAGTGATGTGGAAAGAAAAAGAGGAACCTGTTCTTTTTTTTAAAGTATGAGTGTGCTGTCCATGTCTGTGTGCAGTCCGGTGGTGAAAAGCCTGAAGGAGACCGGTGTGGTGGAACCAGAGCTGTATGATGAGGTGACCATCTATTTCAGTGACATAGTTGGTTTCACCACTCTGTGCCAGTACAGCACTCCAATGGACGTTGTGGACATGCTGAACGACATATACAAGGGCTTCGACAGCATCGTGGACCACCACGACGTCTACAAGGTATCGACAGGAGCGAAGCCTCAGTCTTAATGATTCAATAGATTCATCATTTCACCCATCTGTCCTCAGGTGGAGACGATAGGAGACGCCTACATGGTGGCCTCTGGGCTGCCTCAGAGAAATGGAAACAGGCATGCGGTGGACATCTGCCACATGGCGCTGGACAGCTTGGCCTTCATGAGCACCTTCCAGCTCAGACACCTGCCTGGAATCCCGGTGTGGATCCGCATCGGCATACACTCGGGTAGAGCTCAAAGGAAAAAAAAAAAAAAAAAAACTTTTCTCACTCTTACAATAAAAATGTTCAGTCCTTTCTAAGTGGAAATAAACTCCCAGGAGCCAATGACTCGATCTCTGAATGAAAATGATGAAGCCACGGGTCATCCGTCTTGGTGGAGAGCTTTATTCCCCTACTCTTTCTTTGCTCAGTTCCTTCACCTCCTTTTTGTTCTTTTCTCTCCCTTTTGCAATCTCATGAATAGTTGTAATCTATGACTGACTGTGTGTGTCCAGGTCCCTGTGCAGCCGGTGTCGTGGGGATAAAGATGCCCAGATATTGTTTATTTGGAGACACAGTGAACACAGCATCTCGTATGGAGTCAGCAGGACATCGTGAGTGTGGACATCAACACGTGCATGACATTTCTGTCCACTGATATCCATCCAC
Organism: Echeneis naucrates; assembly: GCF_900963305.1. Taxonomy (NCBI): domain Eukaryota; kingdom Metazoa; phylum Chordata; class Actinopteri; order Carangiformes; family Echeneidae; genus Echeneis; species Echeneis naucrates. The sequence goes on along the minus strand of NC_042529.1, from coordinate 12,155,727 downwards.
ATTGCTCTAGTGGAATTAGAGAACCTTTCCATCAACATTATCAAATAAATGAGTCCGTTTACCACCACTAAGCCTGGGAGAAAATAAAAACACCTGTTTTATCTCATGGATCCTCCAGCTCTACGGATCCACGTCAGTCAGCCGACTATAAATATCCTGCAGAGGACAGACTGCAAGTTTGAATATGAGATGAGAGGAGAAACATATCTGAAGGTAAAAACTCATTTGTTAACTTTAGTGAATATATCGGCCAAATGAGTTAATTAAAAAAAAAAAAAAATAGCTGACTGCCACAAACTAATGCTGATGAACATGAATGTGCCTTTTCTCAGGGTAAAGGCACAGAGACGACCTACTGGTTAACAGGTGAAACTGGAAAAGACTACGACCTCCCGACACCACCAACAACGTAAGCAAACAACCTGAAAACACATTTAAAAATATGGAAGTAATAAAAATGAAATAAAACAGATGCCAAGAAAACCAGGCAAAATGTATATTCTAAAATGTTGAACTGTTCCTTTAACAGCAGTGTTAGTTGGATTTGTATAAATACAAAATTTTATACGTTCTATGTACATTACTGACTTAAACATAAATTAGACTGACAGTTGTTTTTTAACACACATTTGTGTTCTAGCGTACATTTAGCCTGGCCAGATACTGAAGTCTTATTTATCTAAACCTGCTTCTGTTGTGCTGCTTCCTGTTTTCTAGAGAGAACGTCCAGCGGCTGCAGCAGGACCTTGCCCAGAACATCCTCATGTGTCTGGAGCGCCGCGCTCAAGGGTCGGTCCGGAGAAAGAACAGACAACAGAAGGACAACAATGATCTAGAATCAGAGGTGGAGTCTGAGAATGAGCTTCCTGAGTACCTGCATCTGGCCACTGTTGATAACACCCTCAGTACTTTCCTGTAGTTTATTCACATTACTGAGGGAGGATGGGAGAGGATTGTTGCTCTGCGCACAATGAATTCATACCAGGAGTAAACACATATGCACAAAACAGCATATAAAGGTGGGTTAAGTTAGAGGAACAAGGATGTGAGATGTGCTGGCTTGTTTTATTTTATTCAGGATGCGTTTCTTAGATGCCGCCACAATCCTTTAGTTATTTCTGGCACTTGTTGTGAGTTAAAAGTCCAGCAGCAAGCAGAGACATGAAGAACAACAAACCAGACTCTTATAGGCAACATTCATGCAGTGAGTTAAATATTCGTGAAACAATTTAAAGATGTAATTTTATTTACATTACTGAGCCTAAAAGATATTGGTTAGTGTCTTTAACATCGTTGGACACGAATGGTGGAGTCTAGAGCCTCCAATTCTTCTGCTTGGCTGGCTCTTTTCTGGGTGATTAAATAACAATTTTGCAGATTTTAGACGAACACTTAAAGATCTAAATCCTGCAATAAGAACAATGGGCCCAGGTGGGGAGTGGCTGAGGGCTGTAGCTGCTTCACTGTGACATCACAAAGTTGCAAATTCCTGAGAGCTGGTTTTGAAGCCCAGGTTCTGAATATAGGTTGCAAGCTTCTCTCTGGGGACTGAACCCTTTGATACTAGAGTATTATTAAACCTAGACTTTAAACTGATCGTTAAACAAAGACATGGACATCTATGGGACTTTGTGTTTATTTTTTCACTGGGAACTTTATATGCATATATATGTAAATTTTCATTAATCTGTCACCTCAATCAATTTTAACAGCTACTGCTCATGTCAACCACACTGAGCTTAAACAGAGATGTGATGAGGAAATCACAGCACCATCGACAAACACTGGCTATAGTATTCAACAGTGGCACTACCAGTGTATAAGTGATCTAAATGTAATGTCTGTCTCAGAGAAAGAACAACAACAAAAGAAACAAGATCTGCAAAAATGTATTTCAAAGGACGAAAATTTAATTTTTCTTGAATAGTGACATTCATTTACATCAAGTAAAAACAAACACCCCCCCCCCCAAATATAGTTGGTCACATTGCTGAAGATGTATGTTGTTCGGTCCTGATAAAATAAAGCTGAATTGAACATATTTATCTGAGGCCTTACAATTCATGTGTCATTTTGTTAATGTATACAGACATGACAGCTTGTGGACAACAGAAAACAAAAACTCCAGCATCTGATTAAGATTGTTTTCTGCTGACTTATTATTTATTTATATTTGTTTTTGCACAAAATAATCAGACAGCTATGCAGACTTTATACATCAAATACTATGTGAAGACAACGTTTGGCAGATACCAACCATCAAATTGTGTAGAAATGAATGAATTCTGCATGAATCCAGAAAACCAATCAAGATGACTGGAACTGAGCTTTAGAAAAACTGACCTTTTTCAAACCATTTCATTTGATAGGAAAACTATCACTAAACTATAACCCTGATGAATGTATTTCTATATACTGTTGAAGATCATCAGGTCACTAAAAAATAAAAGCTATAGACTTCAAGTAGAAAAAAACAAGTCACCCAAAGATGACACTCACCCCACTCCCCTGATTAAAAAAAAAAAAAAAAAAAAAAAAAAAAAAAGTCAAAGTCCAAAGTTGTGTTATTGTGTAACATTAAAAAAATATTAAGAATAAATTAGACAAAAACATACAAAAAAAAGGCATGACAATGTATACAAAAAAAGCTTAAACCTTCTACAAGAGCCGCTTCAAACAGCAACAATGTCATTTTCTGTGTGTACTTTCTTCCGCTCTTCTTCTGGGGGGGGGAGGATAAATGAAAAAATCTGTGAACAAATGTGTACATGAAGAAATTTACACACATATAACCGGGACTGGACTCTAAGTGAGGCTGTAAACAACCCATTGTTTTAACTAAAACATGAACAAGTTATTAAAAATATGCATGTACTAACTCCCATGATCATTGTGACATATCAGTCTTTAGACATGCCACTTTTGCTGCTTGAACTCAAGGCACCAAATGATCCAAGTTAAAAAAAAAAAACAAAAACAAAACACACAGCTAAAGGAACACAACAAAAACAGTTGTCTTTCAGTTTTCTCCTTTCTATTATCACTGTTATGATTATCATATGCATCATGAGTAACTATCTGCATTATTCTAACATTTATCCTAATCAAACTAATAAGGTATTGCAAGGATCCTAAAGGTCCACGACCTTTTTCTATTTAATCCTATAGATGAATAACACAGTGTATCTTATACACACACACACACACAGCAGCGTGCACACACTAGTTTTTACAGCCTACTTTTTCTGATTTAATTATCAAAATGTTACTCAAATGTTCCCAACCATGATCCTAATTCTCGATTGTCTCACATTGTGACTCTTACAGCTTATTGCATGTATGAAACGGTAACTGTGTGTTTTCAGCGTGCACAGAGGTCAAACATAAAATGGTGACATCCAACAATCACTCCACCTGCCGTGTCAGCAGTAGAAATAATGGCTGTCGTGGTGAACCTCAGTGGGCGGGGCAAAGATCTGTGCCATTTGTTAACGTTTGTGGAAGATTAGTGACAATCTGTAAGGAAATAACTGTGAGAAGGCGTATTAAATGAAGATGACACTATTTTCTCATCTGACATTCATTCTGAAGCATCCAACGCTATTGAAGGCTGCTTATCACGACTGCTGTTGGTTATTGTTGCTAATATGACTAACTTGAAAGTGTAACGTGAACTGGCTAACTTTCTTTATTTGTTGTGCTTCTAGTTCTTTGGGTCAGATCACTGTAGGTTATATATATCAATTATTGTTATTTGTGCCTCAGAGAGTGCTGCCCCTTTTCATGGAACCATCTGTTCTACAGCCTATTTTCTATTATATGTACTTGAATATGTAGGCTATGACACTGAGATGTTGTAGATTAATTATGGACTAAATGTATATTTACACATTACCTGTTTCTAAAAACTGAACACCCTGTAGCAACTACAACTTGAGATTGGTCCTAAAGCCTTGTGGGAGGATAGATTTGTTTGCGGAATGATAGGCAAGTTCATGTTCTTACACTTTCTGTCTTCTCTTCATTAAGCACTTTTACAACTTGCTGTCAGTAGTTGTGCCACAGACTTGTGCAGTGAACTGTAACATGTAGTGTAGTTCCTATAATTTGTCAGCAGGGGTTGTTAAACGTCACAACATCAAAACACCAGTTTCTTGAAATCTTATTTTAATTGAATGCCTGCACTGCAGCGGCTCTGTCTGCTACAAGCTGATAGTGTGAGTTTAGTGACTATCACTAGAAAACGGTGATTCCCCTCACCCTCCTGTCTCACCTTCTCTCCCTCAGTCTGATCCCCCTCCCTCTCTCTTCCCTTACTCATGCCAACATCTCTGTTAACTGAGGCCAAAGCTGGCTCTGGATCCTGGCCAGGGTGACGGACTGAGACACAGTGTTGCAGGTGTGTGTTTTGCATTACTGCAGTGTGTTTGTGGGCTGACTGCTCTTCCTCTGAGCTCCACTGGAGTGACTCTTATACTCTTTGACAGATTACAGCCTCTACAAGGTGGCCTGCCAATTGTGGCATGCATCATTTCTATCCGTTTAAAGACAACCAACCTGATAAGCAGCTGAACTAACACTGAATACGATGACATCAAATCAATGTTAGCCCAAGTTCATACTGAGAGCAAATAACTACACTTGCATCAGGGCTCAGAGTCAATGCAACAGATGCAACTCTGAGCTGAATGCTGCAACTTTCTATCCATTCAGGATCAACCGGTGGTTTATAACCAGCTTTCATATACAGTGATCACTGACTGTTCTGCTCCTTAGACCATGTACAATATGATTAAGACTAGAGTAGGCCAACGTTTACAGTTAAACTAGGTAATTTGGGATTAACTGGTGAACGTCTCCATGCCAATTGTGGGCAGCTATGGCATAAAACAAACCATCCACTACCTGTAAGATCAGCATGTCAATTTTCTTCATGCATGTTTTATATTCTGTCATGTTTTAGTTAAGCACCTTGGTTCAGCCCGTTTTAATCTGGATCTTTGGTTAAAATTTACTAAGCTCCACTACTGCCCTTGGAAATGTAACACTTTAACACATGATTATTTCTACTAATAAATCAGTTTCACAGAAAAATATTTCTGACTTGCTCTTTTCTTTCCTATTTGGTCATTTGGTGAGCCTTCCAATTGGCAATCTGTCAACCAACTGATAACAATGCTACAAATCTGTTTTGATGACTGTCCATTGAGACAACACAAACACATCATGTATAGAGTGTCGTAAGAAGCCTAGAAAAAATTAACTTAAACTCTTGCTTTTTTTTTTTTTTTACATCCGGGACCCATGGATCTGGAAAAGCTGTGAAATTGGAAAAAAAAAAAATTAGGAATTGCAGATTCATGGCAATAAACAAACACACAACAGAAAACCCCACTGTATACTGTCTAAGTTTGGCTATGATGATGGTGACAGTGATGATGGAAATGATGGCAGAATGACTTAACTGACGTGTATGATGGCTTAACACTGACAAAAATACATACAGACATAGCCATGCTTTCACTACTTATTACCTGTGGGTGTTGTGGGGTACTTAAATTCATATGCTTAAAATTCCCCATAATGTGGTGGGTGTATCTGTGTGTACCTCTACACTTAGACTGTATATGCAGCAGGTACACAGCCTGAGTAGGACATCTAATGTTACTGCTGCACTGGAAGGTCAGGGATATTACATGTCACAGTACTGGTAATGAGAGCCCATACAAACACAGTCCAATCGATATCTGTATGGATGCATCTGTCAATCCACTGTTACATCAGACTGAGCATGTTCATGTGTGCATACACTGCGCGCACAATTATTAGGCCAGTTGTATTTTTGAGGATTAATTTTGTTCTTGTACAACTACAGTGCTCTTGGTCAATCCTAAATAAATAAATAAATAAAATAAAAAATAATACATAAAATGTCTTGGCTTTCTTAAGGGAATATCTATAGGTACACCATTATTAGGCAACTATTAGTGTGCAGAATTATTATGCAACTAAATGAGAGATTTTCCCATCTCACCTGTTTATTTTCACCTGTTAAAGTGAGAATAATAAACTCAAAATCTATTTCTGTTTATAAAAAGAAAACCTCAGTGAACAAGATAGCCACCGTTCTTTTCGATAACAGTCACAAGCCTTCCATTCACAGAGTCTGTCAGTTTCTTGATCTGGTCAGAATCAACTTTTTGTGCAGCCGCAACCACAGCCTCCAGACACTGTTCAGAGAGGTGTACTGTTTACCTTCACTGTAAATTTCCTGCTTAAGAAGGGCCCAAAAGTTCTCAATAGGGTTTAAGTCAGGTGAAGAAATATATATATATGACATTTTTATTTTTTGGTCAATGAGCAAAGATTCATAAGCCTTATATTTCATCAAATGAGATTTTTGATCAACATGGGGCACATCTACTGTACAAAAGGGTCAAGGTGTTGGTGATCAGTTTGGTGCATTAGCAGAGCTTTAAGGTTGTGACAGGAATAATTATGCTATTTCTCTTTCTTTATGTAGCTAACAGAACTAACTGATGCCATCAACAGGGCTGGGAAATAACTCAGCAAGACTATGTGATAATTTTCTAGCTTTCTGAAATGCTTTCATTTTCCACACTTTAAAATAGCATGGTGGCTTTTGAAAGATGCAGTTATCAAGATATTTTCTCAGAGGCGTTTCTGCTCTACCTTGTTTCACTGCTCAGGCACAGGGACACCCTAGAGCTCATACTCAATACGGTGACATGAAACACCCTGGATCTCTGTACACACACACACACACACACACACACACTAAAGTCTCTGAGGTCTACCCACTACCACATCTAATCGCACAGTTCCTCACCCATTCCCGCCTTTCTTTGGAACAAAGAAACACGACTCCCTCATTCTCTAAGCCACTCATTTGGTGTGGTATCTCTCCCTCCCTCTTCCTCCTCCTCCTCATCCTTCGCTGCTTCCTCCTCCTGCATCTCCGCTGGCTTCATTCAGCATGAAGGAAGGAGGGGAAAACACAAAAGAAAAAAAAAAAAAAAGACAAAACAAACGAAAAATGAACACGCTGATGAGTGTCAGAGTGGACAGTGAGAGGCTGAGAGGTAAATTTGAACACAGATATATATCTATATATCCATATGAAAGGGAGAGCAGTGTGAGTGATAGACAGGAAGACAAAGTGAGGGATCAATAACTGCAGGAAACAAAGGGAGAACTGTGTGAATGATGAGGTGAGTGAGTGCGAATGACATTTCATGGCGAGTGACATTTGGAGCTTTCAGTGGAAGGCGCAGGATCAAAGCACATTCCCCTCCACTTGAATGACAGGAAATACCCCCCTCTCACACTCACACATCACCACAAAACAGGAATAAACACATAAAAAAAAAACATGGACACACAACTACAGATTGATCCTGTAGTCTGACCAATCAGTATGCATGTTTGTGAGGAAACAAGAGTGTTACCTTAGTTTTGTGGCTCTGCTCTGTGCCCAGTCCAGATCCTGGTGTGTGAAGCTCCTTTGATACGACACACAGAAACTCAGCTTGGTCCTCAGTTCCATAGCTGTATGATGAGCCGATGTTCACCATCTTGGAAGGGAGAGACACAGATACAGAAAGATATGCAGAGGAGAGGGGGACAGGGAGAGTGAGTGAGTGTCAGGTGGAATAAGAGATTATAGCAGAGAAAACTAAGAAAGCAAGGAGAAGCTGAAGTCCCAGATTAAAGCGAGGAAAGATTTTTGTGCTCATGCATGGTGGACAGAGGATGTGTGCAAAGAGCAGACAGTCTGCAGTTACATACTCAACAGAGGAATCAACAAAAAGCATCTTCCAGTTGTGGCTCAGCTTCTGTGGGGGACTTTGTGCAAATCATAGGCAGCTAGGCAGCATGCAGTGAAGCTTGGTGCCAAAGCAGTGGGGGGAAAGGGGAGGTGGGGCCTAAGGTGATTTCTGGGCTACACTGTGGATAGGCTGATGTACTAAGAATCCACAAGGCTCTGAAATAAAAGTCTTAGTATCTGAGAGGGCATTAACAAATTCATTCAACTCAAAGTCACTGAACTTTGGAGGCCTTCACTTTAAATCAGGGTATCACTGGCAGACTTCATTATTACTGACATTAAACAGAACCTGTGTTATTAAAATTTCTAGATCCTGAAATGTAAAGTAGACTTAATTCATCTGAACAGCCATAGCCACTGAACAGCCAGCCAATAATCATTATGGCTCTAAAATAGCGTTAAGAAATTTATTGGCACTCGGCCATCCTTTTAAACTGGAAAAGTACAACAATGATGATTGTGATTATTTCCCGGCTGCACTCACGCTACCACTGTACTATGCAAGTGTGTGCCCTTTCTAGCTGGGTGCAGAGCCAGCAGTGCCCCAACATGTTTATGTATTCGCACATGGAGCAGAGAATCTTTCAGACTTCTGGATTATCTGCAATTAAATTCACACAAACTAATTTATTTGCTCCTGTAAGTCAATAAATGTAGGTCTACAAAAGAAGAGAAGTCTATTGTGGGAGTGCAAATAGCAGGTCAGGACCAAGGGGTCAAGCCAAGGGTCAAGATTGAAGGGTCAGCAGCAGCGTGAGTCCAACCCACAGTCCAGAGCAGTCCGGTGCGGGGCTTTCTGCAGGTGCGCACGCTGACCTGCTCAAACTTCCAGCCGTCCGACATCGTGGAGACCATCTGGGTAAGCTCCTCCTCCTGACACTGCAACACCCGGTAGACATGCTTTGGGGGAACCTGCTGGGGGAAAACATAAGAGGAGGGTATGATTAAAATTTTAACACAACTGTGATATTGCTGTTAGTTTGACATCCTGCTCTCTGCAAAAGTGAGCTTTAAACTTATTTGCTGCAGTGTAAAATTGGATGAGGCGTTGATGACCAGATGCTCTCTGGTCAATGAACCTTTACAAGGCTGGTCATAGGTCACTTCTTGTCAATATATTTAACTATCCTGAACAGCCATTTGCAATATGATGTGGAGGCGGTGGACAGCAATGATAGAAGAAGAGCTAATATGGCTCTGTGCTTGATATAAAAGCAGGACATCTCTTTTTATTCTTTTGCACTTTATTTAACCGGAGGCAAATGACAGCAAGTCCAGCAAAGTACAGCAGAGCACAGGGAACGTGGGTGTATGTGTAAGAGGGCAGTGCGATTATGTAAGAATGAGCACAACCATCCTGTGAGAAGAAAAGAAAGTGAAGCCTGAAGTACAGCAGTGCTCTCTTTATAGAAGCACAGAAGGGTGAAATTACTGACAAAGAGAAAAATGACTGAAAGGCACTACACTTACAACGTAACGGTGCTTGTGTGTGTGGCCGCACTATTGGGGTGTACATTTTGAAATATTGTATTGTTAATCAGAGTACTTGGAGAGACTTGGTAGGGGTCCATACCTGTGTGGCTTTGGAGTCCCTCTCCACGATCCTTTCCTTGATCAGTTTGATCAGTGGTGTGATGTTATAAAACTCAGCCTCCTCCAGGACACCTTACAACAAAAGAAAAAATGTAAAATGCACTGCAATGCTCAAGGAGAAATGGTGTGACATGGAGACACACAATTTTCGGGGCATTTCCTTATTTCTACCTGGACAAAAAGACAAACAAAAACTCATGCACCCAACACCATGTACATAGAGTCAAAGTTTAAAACCTTCTTCAGCTAGCTCCTTGTTGTAGACCAGTTTGCCGTGTCGCAGGTAGTTGAGGATGGGACCAAAGTACGTGGGGTCTCTGTCAATGACGTACGCCCCTGACTCATCCTGTTACAGAGAAGGAATCAAAGAGACAGGCAGAAGAAAACAATGCCCGTTATAAAATCATCACACCCTCAAGTCAGATTATTGCAGCAAGTCTGTTACTTAAGTTATTAGTTTTACTTTCCTTGTTCCGAGCAATGGATGGCATTCTGAAATATACTGGCTATTTTTAGACATGAAAGCTCACTAGCTGGAGAAAAAAACAACATCCTGATTGGCTATTTTCATCTTAAATATGCAGTCTTGACAGAGCAAGAAGAAATGCAGACGAGTTTGTCATCAAAACAAAAATCTCCTGTAAGGTGGAGGTTCTGTTGATGTTGGACTGGTGATTTAGGCTCTGAGGAGAAACAACTATTTATAACTTTTGAATGACAACCGTTCCTTATTTTCCTAATTCTCTGTTGAGCCCTGTTGCTTCCTGTTACAAATGCAATGCTGATATTTGCATTTCTCTGGAGATCATCCAGCTCCAGCTTACAATCTCCAGGCTACTTCTGCCAAGCCTGGCTGTTATGTCATGGCTACTACCCCTCTGCCCACACACACCCACATCCAAAGACACACACAGCCTCTGCTTCTCCTCGTGATGATCGCTTGAAGCAAAGTCCCCTTTTAGAGCTGGTTTCACAAAAGAAGCAATGCTGGAGAAATCTATAGAAAAACACTCAAGCCTTTGGGAGATTGAGGCACAGGGACAAAGAGGGGGAAGTGAGGTGGATTTGATGGAAAATGCACAACAAAAGGAACATTGGCCACACCAATGATTACATGTCATAAACACATGCTTCAGTGGGTTGTAGAGAAGGAGTTGGGGCAGGAAGAAGGCATATTATGTTTCGCTGACTGTGATCCAGACTGGTCCCAGAATTCAGTTCAACTGCTTCACAGCAACCATGTGAACAACTCACTTCATGACAAAAAGAAGATAAAAAAGCATGATTTTTTTTGTTGATAAGTAAGTTCCTTGACACAATTCTTGCTTATTGGCAAGTCTTTCCTCAATCTACAACTGGCATTTGGGCTGTTGGCATGTACACTGATATTAGAGTCTAAAGAAAAAATAAACAGAGTCAAGAGCAAGAGGAAGATTTTCAGCTTGACAAAGAAAACCCTCCTTCTTCACATGACTGAATCTTTTAATGGCCATTTGTTGAAGTGGCGATGAATAACCTTCACCTCCAGCTGCATCTTGTACAGTCGCTTTCATTAATGTCTCTTTAGTCTTTCCCTTTTCAGTTTTGCTTTTCTTAAAAATGCTGCTTTTGACAGCTGCTTTATATGAAAAAAAGATTTTGTTGAGGCTTTGAAGGACTATCAGTCTATTTATGAAAATCCTTGTTTGCTTATTCAGAGCAGCAATATCAACCATCAGTCACTTTTTCCTTCTTGGCTCCTGATATAGGTGAATATCAGGAGGCCACTTTAGGCATGATCTGTTGGTTGTCTTAATTATCTATTAGGGATAAAGATTTCACAATACCAGCAATTCAGTAGTTGGTACAAATATCATTGAAACTCCATGATTGATACCACAGCGATAAACAAAAAGCAGCAGATGCAGCTGCACACAGATCTATCTCTTAAAGGTGCGTCCTTTCATTTTAAATATTCTGTGACACTGTTTGCATACTGGCTTTTGGTCACGTACAACTTTTCCCTGATGATCTGAAACATTTTGCCAGACCTGTTGCTGAGCCCGCACGTGTTGTTATTGTTAGCTGTGCCTGCTTTTTTCTTCATGCGGGGTTATTATACGGCCCCCATCCCAGAAACATGACATCCCCAGTACGTACAAAGGTTCTTCTGTACTTGCAATATTATAGAAAACCAAATCTCAACACATTTATAGACCGTGGAATCTATTGGATAGCGAAACAGTTACTAGTTACTAGTAATAAACACACTTGCGCAGACCAAACACAAAGAGAGAAACAATAAGAAGACAGAGCACATAACTAAGAAACTGGAGATGAAAACCAAGAGGCAACTTGTGAAGACGTAGCACTGTGTGTGTCTTTGTGTGTACACTGAAAATCACAGTGATTACCATGTGGAAAGGCTGTGACTGCAGCATTGAGCATAGACACACAAACAGCTGCACTGGAGGGCAGACTGATGCCTCATCGACGTGAATTGACTTGACTGTGGAGATGACAACACTGAGAAAAACTTCCTGAATGTGTCAGAGCCATGGTATCTCTCACACACACACACACACACACACACACACACAGTTAGTAGTTATTCACTGTGACAGATCCATTTGCTGCCACAGGACGCTGTCTTTTAACCTACAGTATGACTGAATACCCAATAGTCTACATCTGCTTTTTGTTAAACTTTATTGAAGCTACATGCTGCGGCGACTGACATTATTAATCCCATGAAGCTTTCCTGTGACATTCATGACAATTTTGCTAGCAATTATATGTGGTGTTAATCCATTTATTGGATATAGTGTGCAGTTGAAGATTTCCAAGGAGATAATATTCATAGTGTCAGGAGGAAAGGTCAACTAGTTGGTGAGTCAATAGTTTACAAAACATTTGTTCAGGGAAATCAGATGCAAAGTTACACAACATCATCCTGTAGATGTAAGTACACCGGGCTTCACACACACACAAACACACCTCTTCCAAACTACACCTACCACATGTACGCATATGGTTATTAGAGCACACAGATACTTGAAAAATTTTTTAAATGAAAAATGTTTAGTTGTCAACCACTGTATTTTGGATTTGCAGCTTTTATTTTCAGCAACTTCATTTAGGAATAGTTTACCATTCAAAACAGATGAAAAAGAAACTAGGGCAGTCGTTCAATTTTCTGGGTGACTCAACATGACACCTATTCATCAATTTTATCTAATCAATACTGATTTATCAAAGTTGGCTTGTCTTTTTGCCTCATGTCACATTCTGGCAAAGTGACCTTGTAAAATTGGTGTTTCATTCCATTTGTCAAGGATTTAGATAAATATTTAGAAATCCCGAAGCCAAGTTTTCTGAGAAAATTCAAGCCCATTACATCTTCATAACAAATTTTTGGGTTAGCGATCTTTTTCATTACAGCAACTTAGCAAGGGCTTAACAATGAGCCATACTCTGCCATATTTCCAATCATATATTAAAATATCTTATATAAACTGCCACTGTGACTTCACCATCTCTGTAGATCATGAAGTTACTGGCAAAAATGTATATTTGTCCTTCTCATTTTATTTTTAGAAATGGGGGCGGGGTTTGTTTGTGAAAAACTCTAGACATTAGCTGGTTTCTAAGTAGGCATTGTCTGAATTCATCATTCCCGACATCACAGATGGTCTGGCTGAACCACCTACTTCTCAGTGTTGGTGACATTTCTGTTGTGGGAGGTATCCTGTTGCTTCACACTGATGACTGTATGTGAAGATGGATGACGCCTCATTACTTCCTGCTGTACAAAAATCAAGCCCAAACATCTGAGATACTAGCACTGCAGTCTTGAGCTGGTGATGTCTTGAAACATTTAGTGCAGCCTGGGCAGTGGCGATCAGGGATTCAAGCCACAAATATCCATTCGACAAAATTGTGGAAGGCTTTTAATTCGAAATACAGATTAGGGCAGACACCTGATGACAAAACAAAAAATTTGATTTAACCAGCTAACAATAAGTTACAGATAGATTTACAATGATATTCACTCCTGCTGCCAGTGTACTGTACAGACACGCCACCCAAGTACAACAAAACTATACATCAAACACCAACAATTCCTAGAGGACTGTCATCCAAAGAGTCCAAAATGTTTTCATAAGCCCCGTTGTTTCAGTTTCTCTTTCCTCTCATACTAGCCCTCTATGTTCTGTGTATATAAAAGTGTAGTTCACTAACCCTAACAAAGCTTCTTTGTGTAGCTGAGCACAAGTCACCTAGAGGATACTTGATGCTAACAAAAACATGTTCACACAGCTCTAAATAATTTAATCAAATGAAAACATGTTGGCACTTGGATCTTTTCAATATTCATCCTCCCTACCAATGCCTCATACCTGACTACAGTACAGATAAGGTGATAAAGCCAGTACGGGCATGTCAATTCATTGGAGTTTGTGCTGAGTTTGAAAGCCAAAAGGAAAGCATAATAACCAAAAAATGGTGATGCTAGTATGTTATATTTGTATTTAACATGAATAGCACACACAATCTGCAGTAATACGATTATGTGGTTACAGTCCACAACCAGCTACCCTATGACACCAGCTCATATCATCTAGGTATCAAAGATAAATCTCAGGTTCATGATGTAATTGGATTGGGCTGGCATGAAGTCAGTTTGGGTTGTATTACGGCAGAGGTCGCTGGGTTTGGTTAGATGGGGGGGCAGGGCAACCAAAGTGCCATTAATCTCATTAAAACAGCCATATACCGCCAGACAGTCTGTGTGTGGGTTTAAAAATGGCCCAGGAGCACTGAGCAGAGACAAGCCAATGCCAAAAGATTAGAGGAAGACTCTGTTGCACATAAAATCAGCTTTGTCTCCTTAGTGTAAAAAGAAAACACAGGCAAGGCTGCAAGGGCACTTCATACTTTTTCCAGGTCAAGTGACAGATTTTTTTAAGGTGTTCACTATATTGAATGGATTCTTAATATGAATAGGAAGACTGCCAGGACGAAAATGGGGGTTCCACAGTAAAGTATGAAGCAGGACTGCGCTTGTGATCCATTTGGTTAACAATTTAAACAAAAGCAACATCAGCATTTTTACCTCCGAGTTAATGTATTCTGTCACAAGTGCATTTCTTTTCTGATTGTAGTTGAGGTGGTCTTTATCTCAACTCTGCGACAAAACATGGCTCAGACATTCTTGAATGCTTGTTTAGCTAGCATAGCATAGTGTCGTGACATCTAGTCAGCTGACATAGCGATACACCCAAGCAGCTGACCTCCAGCAGACTGCCTGTACTAGTTTGTCTGTAAACCCAACTTTAACATCACTTCACACAGATTTTGCTCCCAGTTAGCCGCACGCACAATCTGTTGTATCATCCATGCTTGTGTGCACTCCCAGCTGTTAGGATTATTTGGCATCATTGACTCAAAAAAAGATGCTTTTAAGCTCCTAGGTAAAACTGAACTGACTAAATACATTGTTTAAAAACTTTTTCATTCTCCTCTAATTACTGCTGTGATTTACACCAAAATTAATTAGCAGTGTACTTAAGATCTACATCTTTTTACTTGTTAAAATCCTTTATCTTGGAGCCTGTATTTTGTTCTTGACTTGAACATCTCAGTTTCTGTTTATGATATCAAGTAATTAGGTTTTGTATTTATGGTGAGGGAGCATTTGCAAATTACATAATGTTATTACTGCACACAGGCATACATTATAGACACAGCAGTGCCTAAGAACAAAAAACAGATAACACATGGATAACCTGTGTTATCTTCTGTTTTCTTTTGGGATGATGATGGATTTATTTTAAGTCTTCCTATGGCATGGCATCTCTTGGCATATAAATAGTAAACGTTTACCCAGAGAACTGTGTGAGATGCCTGAGAGAAATAAAAAGTGCAGATAAAAAAGGACAACCATGTAAGAATTCAGAGTAATTTAGCTGCTAAGAGCAAGGATGAGGGAGGACAGGATGATGATGATAAATAGTATGAAAATCATGACAGGACTGGAAAAGAGCAGTGATGAAGGAATGAGAAAAATAAAGAGATGTAGGTTTGTGAGAGACAGAGGGATTCAGTGTATGACAGTGTGTCTCAAGGCATTGCAAAGAGAGCTTCTATCAGATCGTGGCTGAAAGTCACATGAGAATATTCTTTCCACAAGAGCATAGCGGTGCAGCAAGGGAACAGTCATCACTGTTGTCAAGCAAAAATCTCCCAACACCAATTTTGGTGGGTTTTTCTGTTTTCTTTTTTTTTTTTAATACCTCAGCTGAGGTTGGATTCTTTCTGGAAACCGCAGGAATATGACACTTGAAATCCCGAAAAGCAAATGGTAGTGAAGCTGAATTTATCTGCATCTTGGTAACATGACTATACATACTGTGGGATTGTATAAACTTGACAGTTGGCATACATTCTACCAACAATCTGGACCATGGTTTCTTTTCTCTGGGTGTGTTAGAGCAGGATGAGTCATTTTGCAATTTGATGAGTAGGACTGTTATGCAGTTAAAATTTTATTTTATAAGAACTTTTTAGAAGAATTTTAGAAGAAATAAAAACTGTGATTTCTTTCATATATAATATATTAAATTAGCTGTACACAAACTCTTGTACATTTATTTCCTCCATAAATGCTTCACCAACTGATTTTCTAGGATTGTAACTAATTATTATTTTAATGGCAATTCTGCTATTCATTAAATTGTATGTTTGGCCTATGAAATGCTCCATCACTTTTTGCTAGTTAAAAAAAATTTTGGCCAGATAACTGTCGACTAACAAATCTAATAGTACTTAAAGCTTTACATTTAGACAGCTAACTATCAATATATAATTTGTTGGGAGCCAAAAGATTTAAGATGTTTACAAAGTCCCATTACCGATTTGAGTTCAGTCAGAGCCCATCATTTAATTTCATTAACGTCTCTCCTCTTATTTCCTGTCAGCACTCTACTGTGCTGTACAATAAAGACATGACATACAATGCTCAAAACAATACATATACACTGGTGCTGCAGTGTACAATTACATCTCCCAGGATCATTTTTGTCTCCACATTGTCCCTCCTTGTGGCAGATTTTCTTATGTGTTCAAAGAGCAGACATTTGAGAAATTAGGGATTTTTACCCAAAAATAACTAAATGCCAATTTACAGTAGAGTCCAGCCTCCATTGGAAGAGAAGAGCCACCCCTTTCACTGTGTCACACACATACATATCAAAGGCTGCGGCATAATGGAAATATGCATCATTTATAAGTCTCGCCAGCCCTTACAGTGTGTTCAGCCTACATGTGACTGGTAAACACATAATACATGTCACTCTCTCCCCATAAGATGCCAGCTACTGACTGTACAGCTCCCCGCAGAGGAGGAGGCACGTGTTCATCCATCTGACTGAAGCTACATTCACACCATCAAATGATGCTGAGACAATCTCACACACACACAGAGACCGTGGAGAAATTGAGAATGGGGGAGCCTAATGCTGCACACACATCAGCCGGTCATTTGACAACTCCATGCCTATGGAAGCTGCAGGGTGTGTTCCTGAAGCAAAACAGAGCTTAGGTTATACACTTTGGGAATAATGCATTTTACAGATGCACAGTAATACAATTCATCCCTGGAAAGCCAGTATGATTCCTTGGCGGATAAAAACATTACACTGCACAAATTACAGACAATGCTTTCTCTATTCAGTTTCTACTTCATCTATTACTGATTTCATATCACCAAGACCAAAATGGGCTTTACTTCATGCCAGGACCTGCACACATGCTGCAGCCAAATCGTTTAACCATGTTAGGGCAAACCACAGCAATGGAGATAAATCAGCGGAATACAGCGAACGTGTACGTTGCAACAGCAGGCAAACACACAGCAGGCAAACTATGCGCTACAACGGGAATGTTCTAAAAGTGTTACTGTGTTGTCTCTCCAGTTGTGTCGCCATGAAAAACTCAGAGAAAGGTCAGTTTCACATGCCCTTCGGGTCAGGCCGGTACCAGCCATATTTAGGAGATGTCCCTACTCTGAAAAGGGGAAATTAAACTGTCGGCAGTCACATATCACCACACAACTTTATGTTAACCAGCGTTGCGCGTGTGACAGGCTCGTTAAAACACACGTGTTAAGCCTGAGTTCTAATGAGTGGCGGTGATCCGGTGTGAACTACCGGCTGCACTCACCGTGTCCGAGTGCAGGTCCTGCTGCTGGCACAGCCGGTACAGGAACGAGGTCTGCTCCTTGAGGAGGGTCTGCCTGGTCGTGAGGAAGACGGTGCCGCCGACGTTGAGCCGGACCCACTTCCCGTTACTCCCCCCGTTGGGGTTGATGACGGAGCCGTTAGCGATGCTCTGCGACGCCGTCCCGCCGGGCTCGGCGCCGCCGGCAGTGGCGGAGGTCGCGCTCTCTCCCGCCTCGTTGTCTTTGTTGTTGTTGTTGTTATTGTTGTTGTTGTTGTTGTTGTTGCTGTTGTGGTGGCAGCCGTGGCGAGTCGACAGGGCGGCGACGTCCGCCGGTTCCCGCTGGTCGTCCCCCGTCGTTGCCATTGAGGGTGGGGGGGGCGCAGAAAAGAAGGCGAGGGACACGAAGGGCAGACGAGCGAGGGCGTCCGTCTATTAGCGCTGCCGCCTCGGCTCCTTCTCCAGACTGAGGCCGAGCTAACTCCGCCCTCAGCCCGCACAGACTCTGAGAGCCGCACGGCTACATCCGATAGTCCCCTTCACATTAAGAGTGGACGACTAGAAATGAAAGGGCTGGATGAATTTAATAGCTCCTTTGCACTTCATCCTGAAATGGGATTTCTTTCTAGTTACATTTAACACACACACACAATGACAGAGATGGGTAGAATTATCCTACAAATACAACAGAATGTTTTGAAAAAAGTTTTATTATTTTAGATTTGAGTGGGGTGATCTGATGAGCGATGCAGTCCGCTGAGTGATGGATGGCACGCTAACACGTCACGGTTTTATTTTGAAAGAAAGATTGCAACACTTCTGGTTAGGGTCTTTTGTCATTGAACTTGGTGATCACCTAAAACTGAGTCGTGTGGTTTTAGTTAAACTAATCTTAGAACTTAAAACGAGAAAATGCACCACCACTCATCATGCAGGAAGATTTTATTATTGTTGTTATTTACATACAGAAAACCTGAATACACATTACTAAAAAAACAAGAAAATTTTTAATGCATAATACTTAATTCATAGAAAAAACATTCACTGCATGTCCCTGATTTCGATTATCCAAAATTTTATGAAGCAGTCTGTTGATAAAATAGTAATTCAGTCTGCACTGTCATTATGCCACTCTTGGGTGTATATTGAGAAAGACGCATACCAGTTGTCACAACATGAACACTTGAGTGTGCCTTACACTTGTGTTCAGTACAAACAAGCAAAATGTGAATGACTGGGACAGCAAATATTTTACAGTATTATCCCCTAGGATGGAGTTGTAGAAGCAGAGAAGAAGCATTGTGTGCATTTTCTTCTTGCTTGTGAACACTTCTATTTATCTTTGAGCACAAATGTGTGTAAGAGTAGTCTTACATGTCACAATAAAATTTCATTTAGCATTGAAATTGTGACATCTTGACAACAAATATTTTAGTTGTTGCACAATTAACTTGCATGACCACAATGTTATAATGTCAATAGAACATTAAGAATAATAATAATAATAATAATAATAATTCACTTCAAACATAACATTTCCTACTATTAAAACATTTGCAATATATATATATACATATATATATATATATATATATATATATATATATATATACACAAATATGTTAAAGAAAAAAAATATATGTATATATAAAATCAGGAAATCAGGATGGTCATCCCTGTTTATTTCAGAGATATGGGTTTCCGAGTGTTATTATTATCAAGTGTGTTAAGTGTGGCAAATGACTTATCAGTATATGTAATAAAATTAATTACATTTCTCAGTATTTGATCATATTTTATAAAATAACTGTGACAACTGTATTTGTAACTGCCAGTCTTACAAACTGAGGGCAGTCTACCACACATGCACCGCCAGGACGCTCAGTATTATGATATTACTTTTTAGGATGGTCTTTACCATCTCTGTGCTCTCAGGGTCTGTGCAGGGTGGGCCTCATGGTGACAAAAGGAAAGTTGTAGGTGTGCGGGAGACCCTCATGAGTTGTGAGGTTGAACGGTTGCCACGAGAATGGCCTTAGACCCCCATGTGTAGTGGGGCCATTTACTGCCTCTGCAACCAGCTGCCGAGCCCTCTGATAGTCAGTCACCTGTGCCATGAGAATGAGGCATTAGGCTAGAAGTGAAGGAGGCAGTAACAGGGAGAAAGTGTACTGTAATGTGTAACCTTAGAGATACAAGGCAATAACATTTATATTGCATATATCCATGAAGACAGCTCTCTCACCATTAATGGAGTTCAATACAAAACATTTGCATCACATCTTTCATCATAATCTTATTTCATTTTATTTTGCATGGAAAGGCCATTTTAAAAACTCCTTACAAAATTGCTGTGGATAAAAGATGAGTATAAAGATCGCCTATTAATTGAACATTTGGTTAAAATTTGTACTTGTCCTCTGAGCTATATCAGTGTCCCCATGATGGACCCTGACTCAAGTTTTGTACAGACATTTATTTCTCCAACAATGATGAATCTTAAAGCCTTTGGTGATGCTCTGACTTTGGCCAGCATCTCCATTTGTGGTTTTGAGTGAAATGTCTTTAACACAATTAAATGTTCTGCCACTGAAAAATGTGGGTAGTATGGATCAGGAAGGGCATTTGTGATTGTGGTGGGCAGTAATTACAGGCCAAAACAAACAATATTGTCCCTGTGTAAAGATCTTACCTTGAAACGTTTCTTAGATACTACATAATAATATGATGAAAGTACAGAAAAATTAAGTCATTTTAGGTGCAAACACCACAAATCAACAGTAGGTCTGGTGATGTCCTCAAATATAAAATTAAACTGGTTTTCTGTCACTAATTTTGTAATGATTAAATAATCACAACCACATGCATTTGCTAACAAACAATTCACAATTAAACTTCGTAAGAGCATGATTCAGAATTTCTCAAACTTGAACCTGATACTAACATACTGATGACCTCTAACCTTAGTGTCATAGCAGCCACCGGGGTTTGGTCTCCGTGGTCTCAGGTCATTACGGCAACAGATGGTTTTACATGGATGGCCCTTCGAGTAGGGGTCTCTCTTGTAGTCTGCAACAAAACCAGTCTGACCTTTACTTGTGCTCACAGTTTGTAAACAAAAAGCCATTTGAGCTCAGGAAAGCTGTAAAATATCAGGGATGCAAGAGTTATTATTCTACTTACTGTTGTATCTCATGATGTATTTGAGTGATTTGAGGTTGGACACCCTTGCCTGGTCCCTGCGGAGGATTTTGGCTCGGGGACAAAGGTCGTAAGAGAAGTCTACTCCATATCGCTTCCACATCACATTGTACCCGGTCAGATTGTAGAGCTCAACATGAAATGGTATGTTGTAGGATGGCCAATAGCCTGCCAAGGGTGACACACAGAGGGCAGGAACAATATTAAAACCTAGATAAAACCAACCTAAAACCCCTACAGAAACATACAAATACAGACAGATTTACCTCTCCGTAAAGCTAGAGTCTGGTCAGAGTGCATCACCTTCCCAGGAACCTGCTCCACCACAGTCAGAGCCCCGTTCTCAATGCTGTGACCCAGAGAGATCTTACTCAGATCCACCACCATGTACTGGCTGTTATATGTACCTGAAAAACAAAGCGCAGCATACACTTTTTCCTGCCTGATTTGATTGATTGATTGCCTGATTGCCTGATTGATTTTATCTGTTTTCCTCTACTTCCATTAAAGTATTTAACCATTTATACTTGATAGGCTCAAATGACACATTGGCCATTATCCCAAGGATACTGTTGATTCTAAGTTTTGATTTCTTATTCTAAATCACTGCTTTCACGTCATAATATCAGCCTGTCACAGTAAAGAGGTTATCTTTATTTTCAACTTGAATTTTCCTGCATGTGCCTGAGAGATCTGGAATCAGTGGAAGAAAAACCCAATTTCTTGTCTTGAAGCTTTGACTTGTTCCAACTAAAATCCAAACCTAACCCGAGCTAAATGAAATGAAAACACGGGCACGGGTAAAGTCTCTTATGTTAGGTGCCTATGGGTCACCACAACAACAGGATGGGGACAATGAGAGCAGAGGCTGCTGGATGACTTAGTCGGTCAGTCTCAAGAACACTCTGTCCTGTTTTCCATAGCAACATGACGTGAAAGATCAAAGCAGCTGCCCAATTAGCACACACAAATGTTGTGTGTAAAGAAGGATGATCTGTTTCAGAGTGTGCAAATGCGAAGTCATCCTGTGAAAATTCACATGGTCAGTGTCCCATGTCAAAGAAATCCTCAATGTCTTTCTGTAGATCTTATTTCGTTAAAATGTCTTTGTGTTGACCACAGATTGTAAATAAAAATCAACATAAACTCTGGGTCTGAGAAATAAAGCCAGTATAGCCAATGGTGACTAGCCTTAAAACGCTCAAGACCATCAGGGGTGACTCCACTAGACATAAAAAGAAGTTGGATAGTATTGAAGTCAATGTGAAAATTCCCACTGAATTTATGGTCTCACGCAGATAACAAAATGAAACTTTTGTCCCAGTACATACTCTGGTTTCATGGGCCAGTTTTCTATCAGTTCTATGATGAAATAAAAACACAAATACACTAAGTACAAGTACAAACACTAACCTGTGCTAAGGATAAGAACAGAAATACTCGCAACCAATCTCACTTCAGTGCAGTGACATACTGATAAGGCAAATGAGTGGTGACTGTTTCAAGATGAAAATTAGGTCAAATGCGATCCCCTTCCTTAAAGGGAAACCCCAACAAACACTTTATAGATGTAAATACATTACTCGTAGCATGACTGACACTTATGGCTTGAGTTGTTTAGTTGATATTTCTTTGATAGTAATGTAATAGCACTACTGGGCAGAAAAACCTGGTCAAGTGCCTCCCTTGACCAACATTTCACCTGAGTTGTATTTGGAAAAAATGTGTGGCCACTCCTCCCCGCTATGTGCCATGCTATTGGCTAGCCGCACTCTCTGCCAGGCCAGCAGACTGTGAGGGCTGAGCTGGGAGAACAAAGAAGTATTGAAGACACCAATGGAAGTCTGGGTCATCAGCAGCCCACTTCCAAGCAGGTAGAAATCATCCAGAGACATTAGGAAGCCTGTGGGAGGTGAAGGCACAGAAAGTGAGAGGCTGAAGGGGCTTTAGGGCAAATAAAGAAATAAAAGAAAATAAAATAAATCCACACACAGCTCTTGTTAATATTTAATTCAACGAAAGTTTTCAGTTTTAGTTCATACTTCCGCTCCAGTACTTCTTAACATTTCCTTTTTACAGCTTTGGATATTTTCCTGATTAAGATGATTCAAATCAATAAATTAGAATGTACCATTAATTGTAATACAAATACAGGTACTGTTCTTAGTTCAATAAAAATAATGCTGTTACAGCTCTTAACGAGAGATTAATGATAAGAGGAGGAATATTTTCATGACCTCTGCTTCTATATAAAATTTTTTGTTGCTGTGTATGCTAGATGTGTACCATCAGTTTAGGAAAGCTGCATACGCCACACACTACCTCTGCGGGCAGCAATGTAATTCATCTCTTCTTTTTAATAAAGTGAAGTGAAACACTTGGCCTCACGGCCTCTATAAATAGGGCTTTAAAACCACTTGTGTTCTGATAGCAATGGAGCCCATAAGAGGATTTTTATGGCCTGGACCACTTGGCAAGTCCTTGCCCACAAAATTACTCAGCTTCCTCTGACTTGACCGTGAGGGAATCCAATTTATTGTGGATCTGTTTGGGTGTGCACACACAGTGTGGTACATGTTTCCTTGTCACTGACTAAGCTGTATGCTTAGCAGAAGAATTATGTTCAGTAGAAAATGCTCACTGAGGATTTTACTTAAGCCCTTAATGTTAATGTTTGTGTTTTCCAAGATGAAAATGACACTGTGGATTAAGGACAAGCAGCTATCCTCAGCTCAGAGCTGAAGAAGTCTCTCTTCACTGTGTTGGAGGCCAACAAATGTATGGTTCAGAATTTAGGTCATGACTGCTTGCAACTACCAAAATCTGACTTTGCTTCTTTAAGGATTTGTCATTGCCTTCATGCTCTTATGTAGGTGTGTGTGTCTGTGTGTCTATACCAGGGTAACTGCTGAATGACATCTTTCCAGTGGCGGTGTGCGTGGCAAACACCCTGAAGTCCCAGTGTTTGTAGATTCGCATGGTGGCAGCATAAGTGTACCAGCTGGAGTGGCCAAACAGCAAGTTCTCAAAGCCTGGAAGCACCTGAGACAGAGAAGTCAGAGCAAGTGTTGGAACATGTTTGTTTGTTTTTTTAATTCCTCAATGACAACACTGTGAGGGCCAGAAGTACCATGTTTTCAGGTTCTTCATTCTTGTGAGCATTATATGTCAGTGACACCTTGAGGAAACTTACTTCAACAAATGTGTTTTAAGGCTCGTGGATAGACCAAGAACTTTAGGTTGTGGAAATGATTTTGTTTAGGTAAGAAGTCATTTTAGCATTCCTAAATGGTGACATAAGGATTCCAGTAATTGAAGAAGAAATTCTGAAATATGATGGATTTGGAGGATTTCTGATTTCACTGTATGAGTCAGCAACTTCCTGTTGCGCTTGTTTTAGCTCTCCAAATGGATGCAGGTGGAAGAGAGAATAGCCCCTTTCTAATGGCCTCTTCGACTCATTGACACACTTTACAAGAGGAAAGCCCAAACACAAGGCTCCCAATGCAAACAATTAGGCTGCTGAGGTTTCCCATGCGCTCTCTCACAGCTTGAGGCAAATGAGCTTGGCCTAACCTTTATGAGAGCAGTGCAGTGCCCCATTCCTGGCATCCTGAAAGTGCTGGTCCCTGTGGCTGAGCTGGACCGAGGCGTCAGAGCTGGGACGAGGTCCAAGAGGTCACCGATACTATTCAGAAACTGGACTGCAAACGTTGATAGAGGCTGGACAGGAGGGAGAGAAAGGCTCAGAGATGAATGAAATGATACTGTGACAGCTCTTTAACCATTTCTCCAACATACATTCACACACCTCTCTGTGTTCGCTTTTGGCCCAGTGTGCAGCTCCGGAGTGGAGTCCGTCCAGCTGGGCTAGGATCAGTCCTACGTGGTTCCACAGGGGGTCACTGTTTCTCCTCAGCCTCACCTGCTCCCTGGTCCACTGGTCCTGTTTGCTGTAGATCAGTCAAAGAGCTGACAGACACTTTTATATTTTGCTGTTTGCTTTCACTTGTGTTCGATTTCTGGGGTGCACATTCAACAATTTTTGTATTTTTCATTCAAAATTGATAATTTTACTGCACCTCAAAAACATTTTCAGTGGACTCAAAACAGTCTCATCCTTTATAAGCTGAGGGTACATGTTGGAGTAATGATTGAACATCTGTCTGCAATGGAGAAAAAAAGGAGGATTTCTATTAACATGGTACTAAAAAAAAAAAACAAAAAACAAAACATAAACCAAATTACAAAAACTATAATTATATTAATGATTAATAACTTTTTAAGGGCATCCAGAAAAGATATTTCAGATTTAAATCTAAAATAGATTCTGTAATATATTTCAGTGGTGAAACAGTTTTTTTTTTTAACAATCTTGTGTTAACTATTGCATCATTTTCCCCCAACTGAAAGTGAATTTAGGAAATGTTATTTATAAGCTAAAATAAGATAAGACAAAATAAAATCAATTGAAATAAAATACACCTTTCTTAATCCCTTTAAGACCAAATTTGAATTGACACAAGAGCACACAAGGGAGGTATAGTCAAAATAAAATGAAAATTAAAAAATAATCCAAAATAAATATGATGAAAAAAAAAATAAGTAAAGTGATGTATTTAAAAGTATATAATTAAATTAATGCTGTGTTATTTATTTTTTTTTTACATTTTGGATATGGTATACATTTGTTTCAACACAATATTGTACGTCAGGCCTTCCAAGAAATGTATTCAAATTGATACCAGAATACAGCATATTAATGAAGATCGAACCAGTAAATTCCAAACTGTCTCTGATATCTTAGAAACAGAAGTGTGTTGTCAGGTTAATAGTGCACCCAATAGTGCACTAAATAGTAATTTCCCTCTAGATTACCACGTTGTTTAATTTAATTTTCAAATGTTCAAGTGTTCAAATAAAAAAAAAAAAGTTACAGATAATTGATGTATAACACAAATTTCTATTATCTAATGGATTCAGTAAGAGTTCAGATGAATTTAATTATTTTTACAGTTTTTCTGTTGCAATGTGGGCAAAATAAAAATACAAAAGAAATTAAGCAATAGTCACCTTTTCAGAGTAAGCATTAAATATAATTTCTTTGTGATGCAGCTTCTGAAAATATAACAATTTAGAGAAATTTGTAGATACAAGCGTTTTGTCAAGAAGTCATTTTAAGTAAAATTTAAATATGAGATATATTTGCTCACACATATCTAAGAGCTCAAGCAGCACCAACTGTTAAAACATAAAGACAGAGAAGGATGCATCTGCACCTGGCAGACTTCGTTGTTCATTAAAGATGACATTCTCACCACTGTGCTCATAAAAAAAAAAGTTTGCTAGACTCAGAAACTACTGATACTGAACCAGTAATCAAGTCCATGTCTCAAATGTGTTTCCTTTGAGAGAATTTGAACTTATTTTATGGAATAAACATTTAGAAAAGAGTAATGATAATTTTACTTCTAAATATCTGTAATCTGATTTGAACCACTCACCCAGCAGTGAGGTAACCTTCCAGGTACCCAGCCAAGAAGAAAGTGGTCTCGTCTTCCTGTCTGATTCCCCCGCAACCTGCACAGATTTCCAAGACGCCCCATCCAGTGAGAAGAAGAGTGTCGTTGAAGAAACCATAGGCTCCCCCATCTGTCTCCATCACCTCCTCCTTCAGGATCACACTCTTCTGGGCAGCGTCCCAGTACACAGTGGCCTGTTGAAAGCCTTGCAGGAAGATGCACTCAGGGTTACGGGGTTATGGTTGGATAACACTCATTATGTAAGATAGTGTCATGACACCAATAGAAAGAACTATGAGGAAGACGCAGCTTTAACTTGACTTATTCTATCACTAAAATTAATATTATTTTTGATACACTAGCACATGGGTTCACACTGACAGTGATCTAGAAACAACAAAAGTCTAAGTTCTTACTGTTTGAACTTTAATGTGCTTTATATGCTGGACGAAGAGTTTGCATTTATAAGATAGATAGATAGATAGATAGATAGATAGATACTTTATTTATCCCAGACTGGGAAATTGCAGCATATAATAGAATAAAGCAGAAGATAACAAAACAAAATCATTATTCAAAATATAAACAACGCAACTAAGTGCAATAAATTGTATCTGTATACGTGCCTGCCATAGAAACCTTTGTTCATGTTGAAGAAAGAAGCTTTGCTCTTTAATCATAACATTAACAGAATGAAACTAGCCTTTGTCATGCACTGACGTACAATACTTACGGTTAGTAAGCGATGATGCAGTCAACGTGCTCAGCAGGACGAGCAGTCTGAGGCTCATCTTCTCCATGTCAGCTCATATTCTCCTGAGAGTCCTTCATTTATGTCAATCAATCATTGCTTAGATGGTTTCCTCGGCTGGGAGCGACGGTTGTTGGCGTGCGACTTCCGAAGAGCCGATGAAGGAACATAGTCTTTAAAATGTTTTTCCTCTTGCATTCCTTAATCGATCAACATTGTCACCCCTAAAATTATTTCCTCAGCGCAAAGTCAAAAACAGTCCACCCCAGATGGGACTCGAACCCACAATCCCTGGCTTAGGAGGCCAGTGCCTTATCCATTAGGCCACTGGGGCACGGTACAAAGGGGGCGGAGTCATAACTTTATATAGTTTATATAGCTGTCTCATTGTGATTACTTCTGTACAAGATAATTCGTGTTTTGTCAAAATAAGTGATCCCAAACGAGATTCTACGTGTTGTCGATCTTATTGATATATTAGGAAAAGTAGTTAGTCTACAATATTAAAAGGGTAAGGTCCGATGTAGCGATCACCATGGTGACGTGTTTACGTCTCATGGGTGATACCATTTTCTCTTAAAAATGGGTGAATTCACGTTAGTGTATTGGGACCTAGAGCATTTAACCGTGGAAATATATTTCTAAAATTGATATATGGGTTGAACGTTATGACTATTTTGCTCAATGTTGATATTTAATTGTCTTATAGTGAGGAGTTTCTATAGTTCAGAGAATTGTCTATTTTACACATAGGGCAGGTTTTGCACTTGCGCAGTTGCAAGCATGGTTTTGTTTGGAAAGAAAAGAATTCCACACACCTCGTAATGAATTTAAAATAAATAGTCTCTATGGAGGTAACTATGTTTGCTTTGTATTTCCAGTGACACACCAACTACTAACCCACCTGTAAGACAGCCTACACTTTCAATTGAATGTCAGGTATGAGTGGCGTTCACAGCTAGCGAGTGTTAGCCACCTAGCATTAGCTCGGTAACATACCGCTAGCAACGGTAAACACAGCCTGTTGCTGCGTGATGTAACGTTCCATATAAGTGCGCTAAATGGCGAACTGTCTCCCATACAGGACCTTAAAAAGTCACTAAAGATGCCTCTTTTTGGAAATACGTTCAGTCCGAAGAAGACTCCTCCTCGAAAATCTGCCTCCCTGTCCAGCCTCCACACGGTACGTTTGGTGAACTAACTGAACTACTTCGTATACTAAGGATAAATAGCCAGACGAACAGAAGCAATTGGATGTGTTTTTATATTTTTTGAGACGTAGATGGTCCTACGTTATTTATGGCTTAACTTAGTGTTGTTTATTGGTTTTGCATACGGATCGATTTGTTTTGCCTTCTTTTTTAAGTTGGATCGCTCGACCAGAGAGATAGAGCTGGGCCTTGAATATGGACCGCCAGTGATGAACATTGGTGGTCAGAGCTGGAAATTTGAGGAAGGACAGTGGAGTTCGGGTAACAATTTTGCTAACACTGAACATGGACTTGTAATGCCAGGTGTTGCTACATCTGCTACATCATTATCATTTCTCTGAATGGGCAACATTGTATTCATTCATTTGATTCTGTTTGTCAAAAACAGAATCTGGTGGAAATGCATCTGGTAGGGAATTGCAGCGGCTTAAGAAAAGAAATGTGCAGCTGGAGGAGGAAAACAACCTTCTGAAACTAAAGATTGAAATCCTTTTGGACATGGTGAGCTTTGCTCTTACATTATACTGATGCAATGGCA
Organism: Echeneis naucrates; assembly: GCF_900963305.1. Taxonomy (NCBI): domain Eukaryota; kingdom Metazoa; phylum Chordata; class Actinopteri; order Carangiformes; family Echeneidae; genus Echeneis; species Echeneis naucrates. The sequence goes on along the minus strand of NC_042529.1, from coordinate 12,126,863 downwards.
TGGGATAAACCTTCTGGGTCTTATTTTAGTGAGAGGGCCAATACAAATCCTCTTACTATGGCTCCTTGACCATCTTTGAAACATAGGTTTAGCACAGGTCTGTTTTTTGCTTTCTTCTAAAAAAAATAAATAAATGTGTAATTTCATTTCACTTATAGTAAAAACTTAATTACCAATACTGGTACATAATTGCTATCCAATCTTTCCCTTCTAGTTGACCGAGACAACAGTAGAATATCACTTGATGGAGAAAGAAGTTGAAGACATAAAAATTCAACATCGAAGGAAGAAGTGACAGATCTTATGCCTCAGTCGCAATACATTTTCTGACTTTATGTTTTTATATTCATAGACAGTGAAATTTTTTGGATTCCTTTTTTTTTTTTTGCTTAACTGAACAGCATTGAAATAATGAGTTTAATCCTCAATGAGGACTGTTGTATTGAAGTTCTCAGCCGTGCTTATTTTCATTTGAAAAGCAACCCACATTTACTGACTTATTTATTTTTTTCTGTCTTGCATTTTGTTTTATTAAATCTCCGTAAACATGAAACGAGTAAAATAACAATGTTCGGTTACAGCATTTTTTTTCTACAATTCTTTTTTACTAAGATTAAAAATAAAACACAGAAAGAAACTATTTTACTTGTTTTGTCATTTTTATCATACATAACACATTCAGACATATACATGACGAGTAAATGTTACCATTACTAAGGTTTAATCCTTTTATGTGATTGGGCGAATTGCCCTAACCACGCATGCGCAAACTATCCCAAGTGACTGCAGCAATACAATGAAGTGCTGTGAAGCTCGGTTCCTTTCCCCGACTCGAGTTCATATGACTCACTCACCAAGGTGAATCGGCCATTCGAGTCATTTGTGTCACTGAGTCAGTCAGTGCGGACGCACCCGCCCCGTCCCCGCCCCCACTGATTTCATACTGTTAAAGCCACACACAGGAAACGAGAAGGTTATCAACTTCAAGGAGATTTTTTTTTTTTACTTAGCTTTGTGAGACAAACATAATGTTCTGCTTAATCTGAATGCCTGTGAGCGCACGTGTGTGGATCGGGAAGCGTGAACTCCCATTTCGAATGAGTTACCGTGAGAGGAGCCTGTGCTGGACCCGGGCTGACAGGAGCGACAGCGACAGCAGAGAGGGAAAGGGAGTGACACAACAAACCAGAGCCGCTTCTCCTCCCTCAGGGCGGATACACCGGCTGACTTCAGTCCCCGCAGCCACATGCTGCCCGGGATCAGTCAGTGAACGAGGAATCATGATTCATGGGTCGGTAAGGTGACTCTCGGGTTCTGAACGATTCGTTCAGGAATCGCACACCACTAGAACAACGTTTCAGCTGCCGGCAGCGGGAGACACGAAGTAGTTTCTAGCCCTTTTCTTCTCGCCTTTAAACCGCCGAATTCACCTGCAGACCTCATCGATTCACCGGCCACATAGCCTTCGTCTTCATCTGTATAAACATCACTTTTAATAATGCCTCGAGGCGGTAAGTACTGTTACCATAACCGAGCTCATGCTAATTGTTAGCAAGCTCAGTCTACCTAGCAATTCGTTAGCTAAGGTGGCACTAATTCCTATTGAACTCACATGCTTAGCTTTTAGCATGCTAACCGGCTAGCAGAGTGTATTTTACGGCTACCAACGATTCCTGGAAGTCGCAGCAAACTTATCACTCGTTAATTGTTGTATTAATCTATGTTGAACTTCGCATGATGCGAGTTCGAAGTAGATAAAGCTTTGTATTATTAGATATTTGGCCAGCTGTGTGTAACCGCCAGCACCATGTGCACAGGAGACCGTCCCTCCTGATCTATAAGATGAGTTTAACTTACATACTAATATGTGTTACATCAATTTCACCTAGCTTTCGAAATACTCCCTCAAATACTTTTAGTTTTTATTAGTTCTCGTTGAGCTTTGTTTGGCTGTGTACTAGTTCTAATCTGCCGATCAGTAGACACATCATGCCGGTGAAGGGAGCGTCATCGGTGAGCGTCATGTGTGACTCATCTCCCAGCAAAGTCTGCGGATTTTCACTATTTTCAGATCTTACGTTGATCGTTAAACTGCAGGTACAATTAGCCGAACTGTCCCACGATCTGTTCCTGGACACCTCTGCGTCCACACACAGGAGGTGGACACACTGACAGCAACACCTGCAGCATGCAATAATACATCCCCATACACGCTCACCTCAGATATGATCAGTGTTTAGGTCAGGCTTTTTGGCACAGATAGAACCATTATTCTGGTAGTACTTATCTATGTTCAGCATGAGCATAAAGTCTCTCATTTTATTGACTCACACTTATTAAAAGTCATAGTGTGCTTTATGTTTGGATAATGTTGATTTGATGGTGACAACTATGTTGCAGGAAAAAAGGGCCACAAGGGCAGAGGGAAGCAGTTCAGCAATCCTGAGGAGATTGACCGACAGATGAGAGTGCAGAAAGAGATGGTGAGTGGAATATATTTTGTAGCAGGCATGGCGTGGCTGATAAATGAGATTAGATGTGAGCTCATGTGTATGCGTTAACAGGAAGAAAATGCTGGTGCAGAAAAAGGGAGCTCTTCAGAGTCTGAAGGAGAGAGCAGCAGTGATGAAGAGTCTGATGTGAGTGATGTCACCGAGTTATTAAAACTGCATTGTTTGCTAAATCCGCCGTGGTGCAATTTTGTTATGCTATGATTAAAGAAGGTGCGAAATTGTACATTTCTTTGTGGAGCATTAAAGTAAATTATCAGTATGCTGTATGAACTATGATGTGATGTAGACAATTTTAACGCTCCTTTTTTTTAAACTGTCATACTGTTAACAGAAATTATTCTCTTTCTGGATGTGTGGTCTAGAGCTATCTTGTACATTGCTCACTGTTGTTATGTGTCTTGTCAAAAGGCAGAGTTGGGTGTAATAAACTCACTAGGATCTGTAATTATTTCTCCAAGCTCTGTGTTTGCAGCTGGAGTTATGCTTTGTCACTGTGATCAAAAAGCTATTTCCTTTTTAAAACAGTCCAGGAAAAGGAGTGGAGTAGAGGGGCTTATCGAGATTGAGAATCCCAACCGTGTATCTCAGAAGAGCAAGAAGGTTGCTGAGTTAGATGTCAGTGCTCCCAGAGAACTGAGTCGCAGAGAGAGGTAAGCATAACGTGGTCGAATAAAACATACTGTATAAATTCAGATGCTTAAAAACAGAGGTCTTACTAACATCGATTTGTAGAATCAGATTTTTATTTTGTGTAAGAGAAAGTTTTCCTTTCTTTTGAGAGTTCTCTTCTGTTCCCTCAGAGAGGAGATAGAGAAGCAGAAATCAAAGGAGCGCTACATGAAGCTCCATCTTGAGGGGAAAACTGAGCAGGCCAGAGCTGACCTTGCCAGACTGGCCATCATCAAGAAACAGAGGGAGGAAGCTGCCAAGAAAAGAGAAGAACTCAGGAAAGGTGAGGAATACAATACAATACAATGAATACAAACCCATTCTGGGGATCTGAATCATTATTCACTAAAGGTGGAAATTAAGTTGTTGCTGTTAATTTGTAGTTCCAAAAATGTGAATCAAGCAGCAAACAGAGACTTCCTGAGTTCTTCTGGTTGTCTATCGCCACATAGCCAGCATAATTGGCAAGAGCTGTTAATTAATTGTACACAAACAATACAAGTTCATAATTCCTTTATTCACCTGTCCCTTCTTTTGTCTCACTTCTTCTGCTCAAGTTTGCATGCTAACAAGTTGTTTTCTTCTGCCATCTAGTCACCTTTGTGTATTATGACCTTGCACTGTAAAGCTAACAATGGCAGAAAAGTTTGGTAGGACTCAATTAGTTTTTGATGTGAAGAATCTCTTTAATTTTAGTACAAATTAAAGCTAAATGGTGCAGTTTAGGCTTCTTCTCTCTCTGTTGCTTTCTTATAATCAGCAAGTTCAGTACTGAATAACTAAGGCTCCTTTAGTCACCATTGAGTGGTGATTCAGTACTTGCTTCAGGATTAGTTGGTTAAGATGTGTTTCCACATGTGCTGAACACCTATTGTTCCTCCATTTTTGTCCTGACATGTAACATTAGAAAATATGTTTAAAACGGCAGACTGAAGGACTCAAATGTGGTGGGAGCATTTTTATAGACGCTATTAATATATTTTCAACAAAAATGTTAACAGTTTTTAAATTCTCTTTATTTTTCATCAGAAAAAGAAGCAGAAGAAGCCAAAGCAAGGCGCTAAGTTGTTCATCTGAAAGCTTCATCATGCACTTCAATCTCAGAGGGACAGAGATCTGGATGCGAAGAATGGGGAGGGAACCAATACAAGTGGTGTCACATCAGGCGCATTCCTGAACTCCTGTCCCTCATTTCAAATCAGAGGGGTGCAGGTCTTCCATGACACGATCAGGACAGGGAAAAGGGGTGGAGGAAAGCAAGATGAAGAGGAATGCAACATTTGGGATGCCTCTAATTTTCTTTAAAAATGTCTTCAAGTTTCAGGAGGAGGCAATTGCAGGTTTTCCAAATGCTTCACTGCCTCTTTATTCTTCCCCACCCACCAGGGTTTAATTCTAAAGCTGCTGATGTTATTTCCATTCCTTTTGATTTAATCCATTTTTCCAATGTTACCGACTTACCCTACAAGTTTACCTAATGACTGGACAGGTTTAAAGGTGAGCATGCATGAGGATTTCTGTGGTGCTTTACTTTTCCCTCCATCTCACCTGTTTTGTAAGTAGGCAAGACAGTGGAAGATGGGAAAAGAACACTATTGAAAGGATAAATGGATATATAGGAAATATACTATGTAGTTACTTTCTTGGATCAATACGGCATGCTGCACCTCATATTTTCAGAATTTTGTGGATTTTTTTCTTTTGGTAACACAGTTGAACCTGAATTCTTTTGCATTTCCCATCAGCTTTATATTTGTCTCAGTGATGCATTTGCCTTGTTTTGAGCCCCTATTTCATTTGACAAAGTTGGAAAATAAGTTTCCATATTGGCCACAGTATGTACGGTAAATAGCACATATTTAGTTTATTTTGCTGTATCCTGGATCTTTTCCAAATTTCAATTTAACTCATTTGGATTAGTGTATTGCTGTTAGTTGAAGTGTTTCAATCCTTGAACTAACCTTGTAACCCTTTGCTCAAAGCGCCGCAACTTTTACTTGAATCGCCTGTAATTAGCAGTTTTTAAATTGTGAAACATCAGTGCTGGAGAGCATTGTCTCAAACTGCCTCAGTGACTGTGGCCTTGCCCCTTTTTTTTTTTTTTTTTTGATGGGATCCTCTGGGTTCTTTAGGAAGGAATGCATCTTTTGTTGCCTTTTCAATGTTCACACAAGACCAATTCACGGTCTTACTCATGTAATTAAAGCAATGCAAGGAGCCTACACTGAGCAAGTATGTTAGATATTTTTCATCAGACAGTGAACTTTGCAGACAGAATTCAATGCAGGGCATTTCTGTCTTTTAGACTGGACTGGTGCACATAAAAAACTGTTAACTCCGTATGTGGTGGATTTTGAAATATCTTGATCAGGAGAACCTTTTTCCCCTATAAATATGGAAGTAGTTTAAAGAGCAACATTTGAAAGAAACTCACAAAATCTGAGAGACATAGCCACAGCATAAAAATTTATTCCAAGTTTTCCATCATGTATTTGAAGTCATTTTTAAAAATAAATTCATTGATAGATAAATTTTGCTGATGTGTTTCATGTTTAAGTGTAATGCAGGTTTTATTCGTTATATGTTGCTTTTACTCATTTGAAAAACACTTGAGGCGTCTTGTTTGGTGCATTTTACTAATCCCACCAGCAGATCGCAGCATTTGACAGACAGCAGTGTTCGCCTCAAAGTGACCAAACTCCAAAGGATGTTCATAAATACGAAGCATTGACCATTACACTACATGCATGAGCTCCTCTCATCGCGTTTGGTCATATTCAACTTTCATAGAAACATGAACTTGTAAAATGATCAATTGCAAAAAAGTCATTTAATCCAAATTACCTCATATTTTTCATCTATTTGCTTCCACCAACCTTTGTTTTAAATGTTGGATCAGGTATTTTTCCTGTTAGCTGTTCCAAAAAGCCTTCTATCATCTCAAAGTCTGCAACTGCCAACTAAGACAAACGGGAGAGACAGTTATGTAGCTGTGTTGGTGCAGATCTGAGATGGAGTTTAAAGACTTTAGGAACAGGAAAAACTTAAAAATGTAAGAAATGTAAATATATATTACATACCAGCATGAATAAATACAACAAAATATTACAAATATGTAATTAAGACATTTTTCATAATCTTAAAAAAATTGTTCTTTTTTTTTTGTTCACTTCAAAACAACAGAAATCTGTCATATTTTTAGATAATTCTGTGGTTTATAATATAAACCTCCACTTTCTCACACCAGCATCATCAGAAGAAACATTATTGGACATAATCATCCTTCAGAAAGTGTGTGTGTATATCTATATATATCTGTATCTATATATGTAGATACAGATATATATATATATATATATATATATATATATATATATATATATATATATATACATCAAGAAACAAACTAAACGCTGTCTGAGCAGCAGCATGGCTTCCTCTTTTGGTCTTCACATCCTTTCAACTCTTAAGCACATACCGTTAGCTTTTAGAGAAGTACAAAATTAACCACAGCCCAGCAGGGACATTACAAATGCCAGAATAGAAATTTCATGAAATACCACTTTGCAAATGTCTTATTGCTTACACACTGATTTACCAACTCACAATGAATTATTTTTATCAATAATAAAGACCAAAAAAACGAATCTAATGCTGCTGCTAATATAATGGAATTTGTTGTTTTGTTTTGTTTTTTTTCTCCTCTGAGTTAAGTCATCGCTCCCTGGAGACTCTCTTTAAAAGCTAATTTTTAAATCATAGTGTGCGAGACTTGAAAAAAAATCTCTCTTCCTCATCACAGCCGACACCTCATTTGTGTGATTTCCTCATTCGCTGCCTTGTGTTGGCTATTACTAAAGAGCACAGTGCAGAAACCAAAAACAAGAACTGACAGACGAAACATACACAGCCCCGGCAGCTGCAGTGGCAGAGGGGAGAGCTACTGGCCTGCACCTTCTCCTCCTGATGCAGTAGAAGCTGGAGCCTGTGTGGACGCTTTTTGTGGATCTGAGGTGATCAGGTAGAAGAGTTTGTCGGGCTCCACTGTCAGCATGCTCCGGCAGTCTCTGAGCATCCTGAAGCAGCTCGGCTCTGCGGCAAAGTAAGTGACATAACCTCTGATAGGCTGCTGATATGGTCATACACACATCAAGGATTGAACCAGAAACTGGCGGTTAGAAGTTACTGTCATGGATTACTCATGGCAACTAATGGAATGGACCTTTACTCACATATTACTGCAAACTGACTGCACAGGTGTAAAATAGCTGAGGTGCTTTCATTTCAGGCTTATTCGGCTTTGAGGAAATGTTTAATTCTGCTTTGGGTTTGATGTTCTCTTTTCCACTGTAGCACTTTCGGTGCTTCCAGCCATTAGATCCTCCGTAGATCTTCATGTTTTAGCTTGTATTGTGTTCTTTTTCTTCTCCCTCTCTCTCACACTCTCTCAACCCAACCAGCTCTGCCCACCGTGAGTCTGGTTCTGTCTCTTAGAGGAAGCTTTTCCCTCCCCTGTCACCAAGTGTTTGCTTATGGAAGGGTTTGTTGGGCTTTTTACATCAGTCTACAAAGAGTTTGGTCTCAACCTGCTCAACGTAAAGAGTCTTGAAATAACTCTGTTGTGATTTGGTGCTGTATGAATAATTACATTTGATTTGATTTGACTTTGAAAATATATTTTTCACACTTTTATTGACATCTCAGCATTTCTTTCTTTAAATTCATCAAGAGCCTTAAACAAGATTCACAGTATTTTCTGTGGCTGCTCACCAGCTTGGGCTCGACACAGGAGTAAGAGTTATTTTGATTTAAGGCTTTGAATACAACATGAGCGAAGGCCTTTGATCTAGACATTTCTGCTTACTCAAACTTAATGGGTGACCAGATCATATACCTACACCCTGTCTGGTTTTCTTTGTACAAACTTGCATGCAGCACATCTGAAAGAGAGTGTGTGTGTGTGTGTGTGTGTGTGTGTGTGTGTGTGTGTGTGTGTGTGTGTGTGTGTGTGTGTGTGTGTGTGTGTGTGTGTGTGTGTGTGTGTGTGTGTGCACCCTGGCTTGATCTCTGACATGCTCTGGTTTAATAATAAAGCTATGCAGCATGCATCTGCAGCAGAGCAACGTGGGCTCCAGCTACCACAGCAGCACTTCACCACTTCTCTCATGACTCCAGCTCTGTGGCCTTTGATGAGATAAACACCCACATATAAAAATAATGCACACAAGTAGAGCAGTGCACACCCACAAGTAACAAATACAGTGTTTGTGTGAAGTTATGGATTCTCAGTGATAGCACCTTTCCTAATGTGACTGCAGCGACGGTGGTGTCTATTATATCACTGCTGTGTGATTAGAAATGCATATAGTCTTCTCAAGTAATTAAAATATAATGCTTTCCACCTCAAAAGAAAAAGTTGAAGTGAGAGTCAGTGATTAAAAAAGGAACTAGTGTGTGGATTGAGCCTGCTGGGGATTTCTCTTTGTGCTTTGGCACATCAGGTTCACTGGTGACAAAAAAGAAACTACACCTTAGAGCTGCTCAAGCCTGTCTGAACCATCTTTGAGAACTGGGTTGGGTTTCCTTCTCGTGGGACACAAAGTAAAAGATGTTCTTACAGCTGCAGAAATCTGCTGGGTTTTTTTTTTTTTTTTGGTTTTGTTTTGTTTTTTCTGGTTCCTAACCCTAACCGTATTTTAGGAGGAGGAGGGCAAAGGTTGTGGTTTCAGTCCCACCCCATTCTCACAGAGACTACTGAGATAAAACACAACATCTGCCCTTAGCTGTTTGATTTAGATTTGCATTGCCTGTCAGATGCAACAAAATGTACTTTAACATTAGGCAGCAGATAAATGTTGAGTGTTGAGATCAAACAAAGTGGCCCAAAGAAAGTTACATGAACAACAAAGGAAGTTTTTCTGTGCCACTGTTGCCAAGTGCTTGCTCATCCGGGGATCTGTTGGGTCTCTTTAAATAATTTAGATAAATGAAGAGTTTTAATAATTTAATAAAGAGTTTGGTCTAGACCTGCTCTTCATGTAGAGTGCCTTGATGTAACTTTGTTATGATTTGAAACCTCAACCCCTAAAACTTGACTACCGACTCTCCATTAATCAGACTTTTGGACTATTCATTACAGAAAGTGCTAGAATCATATGAACACAACAGTCAAACAGTCAGCCATTTGTGTTATTTGTACATTGAATTAAGGTGAAAGTAAATGACTAGCTTTTTTTCCAAGGCCACCCAACAACCTCCGTGGGTCACCCACTTTGAGAACCACTGACATAAAGTACATGATGTGAAAGATTGCAGATATTGACAGAGCAGACTGATTAACAGAACAAACACTGACACAAATTTGGATAACTGAATAATAATAATTCCCACTCACATGGGAATATCACAATTTCTAGCCAACAAATAGTCCAGCAACAGGTGGATATTGCTCCAGCCAGAGCCATGATGCCTTTTCCCCCCTGCCCTCAGTCTTTATGCTAAGCTAATCAACTGCTGGCTGTAACTCATTTTTAAGCGATACACATACCAGAGAGAAGATTTTCTAATCAAACTTTCAGCAAGAAAAGTGAAAAATGTTTCTATTCCTGTGTCAAGCAAGCATGACCAAGTTCCAAGCTCTTTGTATTATCCAAAAGTAAATAGGAAGTGATATTTTTAGATGTTTGAGGGTGAGAAAACACAGTCTGTTGATTTCAACTGTGGATTTGCAAAAGTGTTACTAGTGACTGTATTTTACGAGATTTCCTACTCTGGATAAATGATTATTAAGATTATAATGAAGAAAACCGTAACTAGATCAAATTAGCAATAATAATAACAATATCCGTTTTGTGGCACTAGTTTACCTCTACATTCATTAACCACCACTATATGTTCATTATCAGGTCACAAGATGCCACCGAACTTCTTCACGAGGACCTGGTCATGGTGAGAAGAAGAGAAATTTTGTTATCCCAACATTTTAGACTGATTTACAGCTCTAAATAACATGTCAATAACAATATTATTATAAATTCAGCCGTATGTTAGAACTGTACCATCAACTCTGGTGGATAGACTCAGCTGCTGTATGTGTCTGACATCGTTGTTAAGTCAATTTCTTATTTATTTGGTACAACAGATTTTTGTGGGGGCTATCATCAATATGTTGGTTTTAGTTTAGTTTTTTTTTTTTTTACACAACATTGTCTGAAATCATGATTTATCATAACAACCACATCTAATAAGGGCACGTTATATATATTATAAATAAACAAGAAACTGGACTCATTAATTAGCTCTCTGCTGTTCATCAGATCCCATTGTTTCATATCAAAGTTTCACTGTGTCAGTGTGTGTTTGTGTCTGGCTGCATGAAGGTGGAACAGCGTGTGGAACCGGCCAAAAAGGCAGCTCAGGTCCTGCACAAGAAGCTGCAGGCCTGCATGCAGAGTCAGTCCGGGCTGGACGCTGAAAAACGAATGGTACTCAGAGCACCATAACCACGAGATGTCTGAAAACACTGACTGAAGATGTAACATCTGCTTCTGTCTCCACAGAAAAAGCTCCCGCTGATGCTGCTGTCTGTCAGCATGGCAGAGAGCCTGAAAGACTTTGATGCAGAGTCCTCCATCAGGTGACAGATCTCATTGTTTGCAGTTGTCTCTCCATGTTCTTTCCTTGACCTAATAACTCCTGCTTTCAGTTCATGCTGAAAACGAAAGAGGAGCCCATACAATGTCCAGAGAATTCATAGTTTCAGAGGCCGTGATAGCGGAGTGAGACGAGCAGCCACTAATCTCATGTCACTTTCTCTATGTAATGATGTGCAGCTACAGCAGTATTCAGTACTTTTTTTATGAAGAGGTGTTTTCATTTAAAATCAAAAGGAAAAAAGGCATAAAGTCTGAGACAGACCATTAATGACCATTAGTGTGTGCACGTGTGTGGCAGGAGAGTGCTGGAGATGTGCTGTTTCATGGAGAAGATGTTGGCCACCATGCGGGCTGACTTCGAGATGAAAGTGGAGAAGGAAGTGATGGAGCCGCTCAACAAGCTCAGTGAGGTGCGAACTGTGCTCCTCTGCTATGTCAAACAGGTTTTACCGAAGCGGCATCTAAAAATAAAACACTGGAGAAAATATATACTTGAACAATTCAATGTACTGACATAGAAGCTTTGCCCATACAAATATGTATTCATGTAGACACATATATACTGTATATGTCAATTCCGAACCATAGAGAATTTTTCTTTGTTTAATGTTAAATATAACATGCGTTTAGAAAATATATATTATCATCATATATGGCCACAACATACAACACCATATCAAGATGAATCATTCAGATAAATAAATTTCAATAAATATTCGCGAATAATTTTCCTTTTTCTTACATCTTTCTTATCTATCAACAAACTAGTTTCCTATTATCTTTGTTCTAACATTCTTATTTTTTAGATTTTTACATACTATAATATCATATAGAGGAGGTATTTATGTGATCCCTTACAGGTTCACAGATAAATCAATGTCTGATAGAGAACACGTGTCATAGGCAATAAGTCCTCATTTTAAAAACGTCGACACGCAGAAGAACATTCCAGTCCAACATATTACAAAGGTCGACGTCAATAACTGCTGTCTTTATGCAAGTCTTTACTTTGTATATCTTTTATTTTCCTCTAAGGATGATTTACCAGAGATTCTCAGGAACAAGAAGCAGTTTGCAAAGCTCACTACAGACTGGAATAATGCGAGAAACAGGTAAGTCATGCAGCCTCGCACAAGATTGCATGCAACTTATCCACACACCTAATTGAATCTGTGTGTGTGTGGTCAGGAGCCAGACTAGCACCGGTCCCCAGGCGAAGCAGGATGGGCTTAAAGAGGAAGTGGAAGAGGCTTGGAGAAAGTTGGAGAGCATCAAGGTAAAAACATCTGTGATACATAAAGCAGCAGTATGGCTGTATTGTACTCAGCCTTGAGCAAGGCACCCAGCCCCAGCTTCTCTTTTCTGTCTCTGCAGGACCAGTACTCTGCTGATCTGTATCACTTTGCAACCAAAGAAGATGACTACGCCAACTACTTCATTCGGGTGAGCTGCAGCTGCAACGTCTCTCTCTCTCTTTTTTTTTTTTTTGTTTTGTATTTTATTCAAAGGCACTCAAACTAAATTACATTTCAAAGGCTGGACTCTAACATCAGACTTGCTACAGATGTAAACATATATTAACATGTAATGTTGGTCCCATTACAGCTACTAGAGCTGCAAGCAGAATACCACAAAAATTCACACGAGTTCCTCAACAAAAACATCAACGAGCTCAAAGAGAATCACTGTCATAAAGGTGAACTTTAACTGTGTGTGCATTTGTTTCCTGCACCATCGCTGAGCATTCCTGCATGCACTTATTTCCACTGTGTGATGATCTGACTATGCAGGGCCGACGTTAAGCCTCTCTAATCAGAAGGTCTATGGGGAGCCTCTGCTGTCTCATCTGTCTCAGAGCAACAGAGAAATCGCTGCACCTATCCAGGAGTGTATTCACATGCTGCTGAGGACGGGCATGTTAGAGGAGGTGATTGATGGTTTTGATCGCAGCCTTCTTTGCCTCAGGCCATGACTAAATCTCTGCTTAACCTGGCCTTATCACTATCTCCATTTCTCCCCTCCGAATCACTCTTGCTCCCCTTCCTTCCCCTCCTTGCCCCTCAGGGTCTGTTTCGCCTGGCAGCGGCAGCCTCGGTGATGAAGAGGCTGAAGACTTGTTTAGATCAGGGAACACTGGACCACAGCGAGTTCAGCATGGACCCCCACGCCGTCGCCGGTACAGATTTGTCCACGTCTTTTGCTTTTAATGTGCTCTTGATGGAAGCTTAGTTTCAGCCAGACGGGCAGATTGTTCTGCTGCTCATTAGCTGCTCGGTTCCTTTTCTGGTTATTCAGCTTGCAGCATTACAAAATACATTCATTCATCCATCATTCATTCATCATTTCCACGCCCTGGATCATTTTTAGATCATTAGTAGAGATAAAAACACTTTGTTTCATCAAGCAGAAAGGGAATCCAGCAAGACTTGTTTATTTGTGTGATCATATCATGTGTTGGTCATTATTTCATATCATTTCATACATCATTATTTATCCAACAGTACAAAAATGGAAAATAAGTCATTTTATATTACATCAATTATAAGTATCGGCATTCATGTCTGAATTTGTTGACAGGAGCTTTGAAGTGCTACCTCCGAGAACTGCCTGAACCTCTAATGACCTCTGAACTCTACAATGACTGGTTTAAAGCAGCAGGGTGCGTGTTATAGCCACAGTGCACTCTAAATATTTCTCACTGTATTGCAGTTTCAAGTCCGTTTCTTGAGTTTGATCTCTGTCTTCACAGAGAGAAAGATTTGACAGAAAAGCTGGAGCAGTTCCGAGTACTGCTGAAAAAACTGCCACCTGAAAACTACAACAACCTCAGGTTTGTGCTCAGAGTGTGTTTTATAACTTAATCTCCAGACTCACATGATCTAATGTCTCCTTGTGAGCTGTCTCAGGTCAAAGAAATATATCTTTTAGTCAAATTCACAGCGTGGCTCCATGGATGGTTGGACTTTTCCTTTTGTTCCACCATGTGTTTTTGTGTTGGGTTTTTTTTCTTCTTTTTATGTAAACTGCAACAGTACAGACTGTATTTTTTGTATCTATGTTGATGGAGATTCCAGGTCTGTAAAGTGAAGCCAACGCTGAAGAGATTCAAGCCTGCATTCTGTCCAATGACCATCAGAGTCAACTCCACTGATTATAAAAAGAAGTCAGATTTCATAGATGTCAATGGGAAAATGGCCCTACTGCTCACTTGATTTATTAGCTCAGTAAATGTTTTTTTCTGATGCGTTCATGGTCTCAGTCTGTACTTTCAAGTTTTCAATACAACACAATGTTAATTTTTGAAATGCTGGCCCCGTTTAGAAGAAAACTAACTATAAAGCAGGGAATGAATTGGGGGAGGGGGGCGTGGCTACTGTGCGATTGCCAGACTGTGCCACACAATCAGGATAGAGTGCTGTTTGGTTTATTAAAATCGAAACGTTATCACATTTGGAAAGCTCAGTTCTCACGTGATTAGTGTTTATATATCATCATCCTGCAATGCACATGCACCACTTTCCTAAATCCTCAGTCTGTGAAACCCATACCAGTGTCTCCCTCCTTCACCCACTCTGCCTCCTTCCTGTCAGGTACCTCATCCAGTTCCTGTCTCTGCTGTCTGAGCAGCAGGCTGTGAACAAGATGACGCCCAGCAACATCGCCATCGTCCTGGGGCCCAACCTGCTCTGGCCACGAGCTGAAGGGTGGGTATTAGATATTTCCGCTTCCTTTCTTTACCCTCTGCGTCCACTCCTGCATGTTCCCGCTCAGGAACCACAGCTACTGGTGTGGACCACAGTGTGTTGGTAGCAGATAAGCTGAGAAAGATAGCCTGGACTAGGCCGACAGTTTCCCTGCAGAAAGGTCATATGTGAATAGATCTGGTGTCAGAGACACAGTGGTTAAACCTCAGTGGTCAGAGCATTGGTTTGTATAGAACGGACGGTAGGGCAGACAGTTTCTATGAAACGCTCTGTTTATGCCATCTTGTGCTGCCTGAGCTCTGATATTTCCTCTCTGCCTCTTTAGGGAAGCTGCTCTGTTTGACATGGCGTCGGCTTCTTCAGTCCAAGTGGTCACTGTCATTGAGCCTCTTATTCAGTACAGCTCCAGCCTCTTCCCTGAAGGTATTCAAACACTTATATATTACATTTATATGACAACAACATTATAAGCACAATGATTCTGCTTTACTTTAACTTGGATGCCATATTTGGTCTTCTTTATATCAGTCAGCATAAGATAAGTCTCACAAAATAATCATCAAGGTCACAACACCAATGCATTGCTCGGAATAAGTGACAATTTGTGCAAACAGCAAGGCCAAACTAAGCCCCTAGGTGGTAAAATCAACCGTGGACCTCTGCGGCACCGTCATTTCATTAATAGTTAATAACTGCCAACTTCCATGCTGGCCATTATCTACACCGCGGGCGACTGGAGCCGATCCCAGCTGATTTAAGGAGCGGGTACACCCTGGACAGATCACGGGTCAATCGCAGGGAAACACTGCGTCTGTATTCACACTCACCAACTAAAGTCACCAGTGAGCACAAACCTGCATGTGTGTGAACTGGATTACCTGCAGGGAACCCACACAGACACGGGGTGAACAACCAATCAATCACAAGAGTTCAGCATCAACATTTAAAAACACGACATAAACGGTTTAATATTCAGCAAACAGGGTGGGGATATTAGCTGTATGTTGAACAGGGATTTCAAGATGGGGGATTTGATTTTTTAGTCACATTTTTTTGTCTTTTGATTTGTTTGAAAATATGATGAAAGCATGATATGTATGATAACTATAATCTATAACAGGATGCAGCTGGCTTTTGGTGCTTTTTGGAAACTACAAATCTAGCCTACTTTGCTTGGCAGTAAAACTGAAAGCACACCCTTTGCACAGGAAATGCTAGCTAATGTATTAAACAGAAGGTTACAGTTGAATCACAAAGTTAATATGGAAACTATGATGAATGTTTACAGACAGTTTGGACTGCAGTCTCATTTATGTCGAAATCTTGTCTGTTCTTTTTACTGGCTGTTTCTTACTCTGACATCTCATTGACAAAATGGATTATCCCCAAATAAAGCAGAATTATTCTGGGAATATAAAGCTGCATATTTGATGCAACATTTATTGATGGATATGTTTTACTTCCAACAGCTGTATCCTTTGAGGTCCCAGACCTTTCTGAGGTCCCGGAGGTGACCCTTCCTGCTCTTGTTGCCCAGCCTCAGCTGTCAGGGAACGAGAAACTGAGCAGAGCAGTCTCTTCTTCATCCACAGCCTCCTCCTCCTCTCATCACCTCCCTCTTTCCAAGACAAACAGGTACCATTATTTAAGAGTTGAATAAACTGTCTTCACGGCTAATTCTCAAGTAATCAACGGAAAATATTAAACCATATAAATGTACCCTCCTGTATTATGGCATGTCAAAAATAAGCTTTGCCTGTTTGTTCCCAACAGTACAGCTTCTCAGGACAGTGGTGGTTTCTTTGTGGTGAAATCTGGCTCTGTGAGTCGCAGTGGCACCTCCACGTGGGGCAGCCCAGACGATCCAGCAGCACCGACCCATCAAGACACAACGTCCAGCAACTCTTCACCCCAAAATCCCACCCACACTGCGGCCTCCAGTACTTCCACTGCCTGCAGCTTGACGATGAACCCGAACCCACCCCTACCCCCTCCCCCCAGAGCCTCTGGAGCGGCGCCAAACTCGAGTCAGACCCAGAGGCAGTGCTCGGATCAGGGCCAACTGGAGCCCATTTTGGAGGCACATCCAGACTCTCCCAAAGCATTCGTGAAGATCACTACACCGTACAAACGTAAGTCCGAGTTGATTTGGCCCCACAAGATCAATAGTGTTTCTAAAGCACACACACTTTGGGTCCCGAGGACAGATCGACTTCCAAAAACACTGGAGCCTAAATTTCCCAAGATGCCTCTTTCATTAGACCCTTGTCTGATAAATGGCAACATCTTTGAAACTTCATGCTACAGCCCTTGTGTTAAATTTTTGAAATCTCAAGCCTGAGCCAAGGTAACAACAATGACATCATTGTGAATGACCTCATCAGGGGTATTTCCTCCAAATTCAGACATTAACCAGAAAACAATAAAAACACTTGAGCAATATTTCTTAAAACAAGTAATCCAATCCAGTTAGATGGACTTGCCCTTTAAGCATTGCAACTTATTTTACTAGACGAGAAGCAGTCTGCTCATTGTTGTTTGAGGTTTGAGGGCCTAAGTGGGTCACATTGTTTCAGTCTCTTTCTATTGTGATTTGGTTTCTTTACTTCTGCTCTTTTTGCCTCACAGACTCAAAGTGGTGGCTTGTTAGTGTAAGTCGACAGAGAGAAAATAAATTACAGCCCATCGTAGCGACCAGGAAGTACACAGGAAACAGGAAGACTCACACCACTGACCAAAATATCGACTTCAGGGTTCATGCGTCATCTCCCACATTGTCGTAGTTCCTCAGAATCAGTTGGAGCTGGAAATACTTTCCCTCATAAACTTTCTTCATCCACTAAACTGAGACTATTTCTTACCTGAACTTTAATCTAACTTCCTCAGTAACCCACTGTGGTATTTTTTTATTGTAAACTGAAAGAGCTCTAGATTCCATGTTTGACTAAAGTTTGACTTCCAGTTCACTTGATGGCAGCACAGTGGTAGTCTAAACACTGATAACCATCTAAAGAAGAAAATGCTACATCCTGAAAAAGAAGATCAGATAAGACAATGAATAATATTTATATTTATAATATAAATTGCAAATTTTAGCTTCCAATTAGTAAGTTACTTCCAGTGAAGTTATTTTAAAGTTAATTTTGTAGTGTTTTATATTAAATAAGCTGCATCAAATATTGTCCTTTGGTCTCAAGATCTTTCTCTGGGATCGGTTTTAGGGGGAAAAGACGTGTTTTAACCACATATGTGATACTTTAATAGTCACCATCATTTTAGCAGACGGAAGTACAAGATGTATTCTTTCTTCACAGAAGTTTCTCTTATCATTTTACTGGAGCGTTTTCATTTTCAGTTAAAACATAATGACCAGATCACAACCTGATTGCCCGTGCATGTGCATCTGCCTTATACTCTCTCTGTCTTTCTTTTCTTTTTGCACAGCAAAAAGATCCTTCAACCCAAACAAAGCTAGTGAGCAGGTGACAGTTCAGTACTCCAAACCGAGAGCCCCAGGACCTCCCAAACTTAACACCCCTCCACCCCCACCCACAGTCCCAGCAGCCACGGATACCAGGACCCATCCAATACCAGCGCCCCGAGGTCAGAGCACTGGTGTCAAAAAGCCTCCCCCCAAAAAGCCTGGACTCAAAGCGCCAAACTGCCCCCCACCACTTCCTCCACCATCACTGGCAAAAGAAGTTCCTTCTGTTGCACAGTGAAAAAAAAATCGAATCTGGGGAATTTCCTGTTCTGGTTGGTGAAGAGCAGCTCAAACACTTTTATTTTGAATTGAACATTTGCAGTTTCATGTACTTTTTTTCAATAACTAGTATAACTTATTTATACATTGGTTACCAGAGTCCTGCACTATCCTGAATGTAACGTGATGCAGGAAGGTCTTTTTGTTAAAAAAAAAAAAAAAAGAAATCCATAAATTGCCAAAACATTTTGGAAGTTGCTATTTTTGATAATTTAATGGTAGATTTTTCAGTGAATACAACATAACGGTTGTCATTTAAGCTGCTGCTTAAATCCATTTGCTGTGGTGAGTTTGAATTTGGATTTCTTTTTTTTCAACAGTTTAACTTGGAGGATTTACAGTGACATATCACTTTCAACTGACCTTAAATGTAAACGATGAAAATACATGTAAATAAAACGCTATTCAGCCTAATTGAACACATCTTTATTGTCAATGTATATCATCAAAGTATATCATCAGTATTGACTGCAGCATATGGATGTGAATTGCACTATGTACTGCAGGTGCTGATACTCTAAGTACATATTTATAGGAGGTCAGTTGATATCATCATGTACAATTGTATAAAAGAACATATAAATGACAACTCTTCTATAAAA
Source organism: Echeneis naucrates (assembly GCF_900963305.1). Taxonomy (NCBI): domain Eukaryota; kingdom Metazoa; phylum Chordata; class Actinopteri; order Carangiformes; family Echeneidae; genus Echeneis; species Echeneis naucrates. Next base: position 12,107,957 of record NC_042529.1, on the reverse strand, counting down.
GGTAATACAGGAGTCAGACATCATATTCATAAAAGGTGCAAGGAGTATCTATACAGAAAGTCTGCAGCACAAAACGAAGAATTATATGGTTCAGGATTTAATTGCTTCTAGCAAATACCGGCATCAGCATGTCATTTTCCCTCAGTCAGAGCAGTTTAACAGCTGAGATGTTTGTGTTTCTCTGGTTTATCTGTGAATTCCCGTCCCCTTTTTCTGTCCTAGTAGTGTTTTCCTGAGTGAAGACTTGACCAGAGGTGGTATTGAAGTCAAAAGGTTCAATCTATATTTCTAAACCCCGCTTCCTCTCTGTCATTAGAGGTCTGGATTTGTACTGATGTACCCTCTCATGTGAAAGTGTGTGAAATATAAAGTGAATGACAGGCTTTGCAAATACTATATTGAGTAATGGCTGTGTTTCCTCCTCAGCACCACTAACCACATTCTCTGCTATGGCCTCACTTCCTACGCCTCCTTTTTGTTTTAAGCTTTTTTGATTCATGACATTTGGAAGAAAAAAAAAAAAGAACACTCTCCCTTTTTTGTGCTGACCATCAAGTCTTTCACTCCTTTTAGATACATTCAGACACAGATTTGGATCAGAACTGGACGTCCTTGAAGTGTTATTGTATACTGGGATCAGGGTGTAGTTATGATTGTTCTGTCAGTAGAGCCAACCTCATTGACCATAAAACCATTTCAGGTGATTGATTTGATTGAAGTTGGAGAGGAATCATACATCCGATTATGTTTTTCAGTTTAACACGAAAACATCTCAAATTTTCTCAGCTCAGACTTTGATTTCATCCTCATCGTCCATGTAATTGTAGGACATTTTCTTCTTGGGCTGGCTGATGATCATCATCTCTGAATCTGCAGCCTCCATCCTGCTCTGTCCCTTTAAGAGGCTGCCACCATAATGGCGTGCCAGCACATTTGTAGCGCTCTGGAAGCGCTCACTTTCCATCCCCATTCCCAACCTCACACGTTCAGGAGATGCCATCACCACATCCGGTACTTTAACAGAGAGCCCGACTTCGTCCCGTTCAGCCTCCATCACAGTTTCCTCCTCTTCCCAGTCGGCTGCATTCGGGCTCTTCCTGCCCCCACAGTCCTCCCTCAGCAGGGAGTCCACATATGAGATTGTGGCCGAGTCCATCTCCGACTCCTCATTGGTCAGCCCACATGCTGACTCCGCCTCCTCTCCTTCCCAGGTGTGGCTATGCTCCTCAGCCTGGCTGTCAATCAGGCTGAACACCTCACTCATCAGCGATGGGCCAAGGTCAAAGGTGAAGGTGTCCAAGGAGGCGAGGGAGGGTAAGGAGTCAGAGTAAGCGGTGGTGGTGGGTTTAGGGTCTGAGGTCACAATCGTGGCGGAGCATGTGGATAAGATGGCATCAGTGGGGTCGGTCAGAGAGCCTCTGTGGATGTTGGGGGAGCAGGAGATAGGGAGGGAGATGGAAGGCTGCTGACGCTCAGAGCGGGACAGACGAGGCAGCGTGACGAAACCAGACTCCACGCCTGAGGAACAAAAAGACATCATGAAATCCAGGCCACAGAAGGTACAAATTAAAGGAGCAATACAGCATTTTGGTAAATCTGCCTCTTTCCTTTCATACCAGAGAGTTAGATGAGAGGAACAATACTGCTGTTAGTTTGTAGGGTAAGTATGAAGCTACAGCCAGGGGATGGACAGCTTAGCTTAGTTTGGAAGTGGAGGGAAAATGGTTAGCCTGGTTCAGTCCAAAGCTGTTAAAAGGGGAGAGGATCTCAGACATAAAGTACATTTCCCAAACACAATAACAATTCTTCCACACGCTGATTACATTTTTTTTTTCTTTTTTGAGATATAAACCACAGTAAGGCTGCTTGAAATCCATAAACTGCGCTTCAGCCAAAAATTATTTAAAAAACTTATTTCAAAAAATTTAAATAATGATTCCAACAGGGGGCGACGTCAGGCCAGCCAAAAAAAAAAAAAAAAAAAAAGAAACTGGTTGCTGAGTTGCTTTTCTGAACAGTGAATCATCCAACCAACCCTGCCAGATCACTTAGCAAGACACACACACACTGGGCCTTCGTGACCCATGAGTAAAGGGTAAATTACCACAGCTCTTGTCAATGCCTGTCATATGGGCCAAGAGTCAGGGGGTTTTTCATCCCAGCCAAAGAAAACAGTGTCTGATTTTACAGATTAACCCACTTCAAGAGAAAGATAAAGAAGAAATTAAATAGTTGTCCCCAAAACATTTTTTTTTTTGGATGTGAACATGGTGAATCTCTCACATACTTGCTGCGTTGCCCTCTCATATCCATATAAAAACCCTAACTTCACCACAAAAGGATACTAGCCAGACTAAACACACAAGCAAATATAGTTTGCTTGGCTTATACCACACAATTAACTCAAAATGTTATAGATTTTGCTTGTAAAGTGAATAAGTTGCGATTTTCAGTTCAAAAACGGCAAAGTTTTATCAATTAGAATTGTTTATGTTGTATTGACATTCAGCAAATCTCTCTCACACACACACACACAGGGGAATCAGATTGTATGAGTAGTGTTAATGCGGGTCTTTCAAACAGCCTCTCAGACAGCTTGTTGCCAGTCCTGTCTGGGTCTCTGTGTGTTATCAGTGTGAGCGGTGCTGATTGTGAGCCGAGGTGTTTCATAAAGCCATCTGAGGCAAAATGGTCTCTGCATTACCGAGTGTCCTTCAAGCTCCACCAAACGCTTGCCAGTTCTCTGCACTTCCCAGCTAACACTGGTTAACTAATTTGACCTTTGTCCATGCATTTCATTTTCTTGTGGCTTTCCAAATAATGAAAAATACATATTTGGACTACTTTGGGATTTGGTGATGTACTTTGCGTAATCCTTAAATATATGGTGAAAGAAGAAATGACATCATGCAATATGACTATTTCAGGATTCCAAAACACTGATGATGAAGTTTCTCAGAAGCAGAAGCACAAATGTGTCAACAAAAGGTAGGAGTGGATCAAAAAGTCAACAGAAACACAAACAGAAGCCAGCAGACAGTATAAGCCACGTTAAAGTTTTGTGTAACCCCATTCATTATACACACAGCCATTTGAGCCATTGTTGATGTGAAAATATGGATTATTGCTGCTTAAAAAGATATTTCTTTACTCACTGTAAGAGCTCTTCTTTTCGTCTGGTGTACTCCGAGAACTAGGGAAGAGCACTTTGGTGGTGGGACTCCCATTAGACAAATCCACATCCAACCTGGGGAGGGAGATGGCGTTTTTGATGATGGGAGAAATGACAGGGGGCGGCGGTGACAGATCCTTGGATCCCCCTCTGGGTCGGTTGTCAGAGCCCCTCCTGATTTGACGGAGCGTCCTGGAGAAGAACGCTCCAATCTTGTTGTCAGGGGTGGACAAAGAATCTGTTTCCCTGTTGTTCCCGTTGGCTGTCCCGCCATGGTTGCTGAGGAAAGAGGTGTCCCCGAACACATCGCCCCCACGACCAACATGCATTGTGTGGCGGAAGTCACCCAGAGGGGGGCTGATCATGTCCACTGTCAGGTCACTTTTAAAACGCCGCTTGCTGTGGGAGTGTGACACCAGACCCTTCAGGCCTGACAACTTTTCTTGAAGATTCATGGTCACAGGAGGCCAATGGGTTAATACTTCTTAAAAATCAAAGTGAAACAATATCTTGAACTGCCTTTAATCCGACCGAAAGGCTGGGCGTAATTCAAGATTAATTTTCTTCTTTCTGATTTATATAAAAGTCATGGACGTCCCAGTTGTCCGAAGTACAGCAACCTAAAAAATAGCTTGGAAAGGCTATTCCAAGATCTTGAAACCATGTAATTTCTAAAGCTGAAAAGTTGAACTCCAGGCCTGCAGCACCAAATAGTTCACTGCAAAATTATCTTTGTTTATCATGAGGAGGCCAAACTGTGTCCCACTCTTTGTAGCTTGTTGATGTGCATAGCCGGCAGAATTAAACAGACATAAATTGAGGAGAACACTATGCAGTTGTGTTCCTGGAGGGAGCCGGGCCAGTTGGAGTGTGGTCAGGTTGCCTGGCTTACTTTGGGCTTTGGATTTGTCGACATCAGCTCAGAAATAGGTCCAGCTGCAAACAGTTCTGCGGTTGCACCATGGAACCATCTATTGAGAGTAAAAAGAGGAAAAAAACATCTATCTTTAAAATGTAGGCAGGGATGTATTTGATTTTGAAGGATGTCGACAGAAATACTTGACATTTACAGTTTATTCTGTGGAAGTTGTCTTCCTACTCTGAATTCTGTCTGTAGTTGTAAAGCAGCTTCGCTGCATTTTGGGCAGATCTGTCTTTCCATGGGTTTTTCAGATTTCACGTTCCAAACGTCCGCTGGTCTGGAACCATCTAAATTTAGACCACAGTCACGCCTCTGTGCAACAAACCAACGTCTGCTTCTTATCCATGAAATAGGTGAGCTTTAGGGGGATTCCTGCCTCCATTTTTATGCCGCTTTGTCTGTCTTTGAACGTGACGTTCATTTTACATTTCACTGAAAAGACTCATCAGGATTTTAAAGGGCAGCAGCAGTTCTCATTCAGCTGGGTTCCGGCTTGTTTATAAACAGGCGAAGTATGCTGAGCAAGATAGGAAGCGATAATAAAGAAGTCCCGATAAGAAAAACTCTGCTGCTGTTGGACTGCCAGCGTATGACCGGAAACTTCTGAGCAGAAGGTTGAAAAATGTGGAATAGTACCAATTAAAGAAATAAAATGTTTTACAATGTGCTTTAACAGTTTTCCAAGAGTTTTGAAGTTAAGATTATGTTCAACCTCTGGGGCTATTATTGTGTAAATTCTTACTAATTTACAACATATTTCGTATTGACTAGTAGTAGTATCACAATCGATATTGTGTATACTGTTATATATTTTCTGCCTTTTGTTGGTTTGGGTGCTTCAAACCACCACAAGAATGCAATGAAGGCGGAGGAAAAACTGGCCCTTTGTCAGGTGTTGTTCTTTGCCAGCAGAGTAATGGATATCCAACTCTAAAATATTTTGACAGCATAAAGCAGCTCCGACAAGGACCTCTGGTTCTCTTTAAAAGCCCTCCACAGCAGCTAAATGTCGGCGGGCTTCCCACGCATGCAAAGCCCTGGTCTGGCTTCATTAATGACCTGCTTTGGTTCACGACATGGAGATTGCGTCAGGTCCAAGGCAGCCCTTCTAATTTGCTGCTGACCGCAGGCCCAGGCCCTCCTCTCCACTTCCCCGGCTGGCGTTTTAAGAGGGGCATCTGGGAGCGGAGAGGGAGGAAACACGCCACATACCAGCGCTGAGCAGAGCCACACCGAGGCTCATAGAGAGCCGCAAGGGACCAGTATACCGAGGTGTGATGTCGAATCTGAGACGACGTGAGTCTGCAGGGATCGTGTGCACGTTCCCATGAACTGCTCTGAGACAACAGGCCACCCCTCTGATTAAACTATTAGGAGTAGCTGTGGTCACACACACTAAGGCTCTCTTGCTCTTCCAAATAAGGGAAAAAACTTTGTCTTGCCATATCAATGTTGAACAAAAAAAATCATCAATCTGATTGTTACAGGGATACTTAATTATTGTGCTTCCAGAAAGATCTGCTACTCCGTCTCTGCCTGTAATCCTGTTAAAGACCTTTGACCACAGCTCAGAGGGGGTTGCTCTCCCTGACTCTTTTCATGTACTTGGACCTTCGGGGAAAAGCTTCGTTCACATATGTGCCTATAAAGTGGAACTATGTCCATCTTTGCACTTGTACTTGTGTTTTCTACATTACAAAGGTATCAATGAAACGACCTGAAAAGAAGCATGACATTACAGAAAGTCTTAGTAGGACTTGTAACCCTATAATCTCCTGTTGAGAGGTCCTCCCACAGACATACCCTGAACGATCTTCTAATCCTTCATCTTCTTCATTACCCCGATAAGGCACCTTCCCAGCCTGGTAAGATAGTCCCCTGGTCCTGAATGCTGTAGAGGGGAAACAAAATATAAAGTGAGCTTTTGAGGGGAAGAGTGAAATAAAGAAGTGTAAAAAGGGACAATGGTGAACTTGAGCAGGATGTCGTGTAGAGAAATGCAAGAAAAGGTCAGACGAATGAAGAATGGTTGAAATGAAAACTGAGACAGAGAGGAGTTGAGTTTCAATTTGAAAAAAAAAAGTAAGTAAGTATTCAGATTGGTCATCTGTGATATTTAGTCTCGTAGACTCCTGCACTATTTTGGCGATAGCTGCTTTTACCTCACTTTTTAACGTCTCAGCTTTTTCAAATATCTCATAATTGGAGGAAAAATCTAAATCAAGCGCTTTCTTTTGGGACCAGAAGTACATTTATTAGGCCCTGATGGATTATAACAGACAGTGACACTGATATCTCAATGTGTGCGGCTCTGTCGCTGGGCCAGACTCAGCGAGTGTTGATGGAAAACCTGGTTTCTCTTTGAGTTTCTAATGAAAATTAAAATCATTACTCCATTAAACCCATATGTTTGGTTCAGCTTTTAGTTTCAATTTTAAGTTGCTTTCTTTGGTTTGGTTGCCATTTAGGGGGGTTTGGCACATTCATACATCATAGACAGGCTCAATAAAATATTTCCATGTCACTATGAGGGGTATTTGCCTAAGGTGGCTTTGCTGGATATAAACCAGAGTAACCACAGTTTAATAGGAGCAGTGTGTGTTGTCTGCTGCATGTGTATGTGTGTGTGTGCACGTGTGCAAAAACATTCCTGAGCAAACCATTGGTCGGTGGAGTCTTTCTCTCTATTATGACCATCAAACATCCTTCTTCTCAACCTCAGTGCTGATTGAAACCATGTTTGGGTCTGAATCTCCATTTTTTCTTTCATTTTCTCTTCTCTCTCCTCCAGTTCCTACCCTTTTCATTTCTTGCCTATTGTTGCCTACAAATATTCATTTTCCTCTAATAGATTTTCCTTCTTTTGCCTTTTTCCATCTCTTAATATTTGTTCTTTATCCTTGTTTCTTTCCCCATTTCTCTTCCATTCCATTTCTCCATCTCTTATCATCATTTTCCCTTTTTCTATTTCTGTCTATGTTTTCTTTCCCTCAATTGCTTTCCACTTCTTTCCCTTTTAATGTCTTTCCTCTGTTTCTTTTTGAATGTCTTGACTGACTTGAGAAGACTGAAACAGCTTGACTGCAACAGCTGCTAGGGCCCACACACACACACAAACACATAATCTCTACTTTTGATGACTTGAACTCAAAAATGTTTACTGTGCTATACTTAGTCTGTAGTTAAATCAGCAACAGACTTTGTGTTTCATCACAGTCCTTCCCCTCCCATCGCTCCTCTAATGTCCTTCACTCAATAACCCCGCTAACCAGGTGAACAAACATACAAGATAAGGCCACATTTTTTGGCTCACCCTTTGACTTTCAATTACGTTCCTATTTTCACCATCCACACTCTGTCCCAATCCAAGTAAAACACTGTTACACTTCCTCCTTATCCAAGAAAACAGTTTCATGCTTTAGCAAATATCCATACTCTTCCAATCCTCTACTTCCTGCATCTGCTAAAAGCCAACAGTTTAAATTTGCCCTCTTTCTTGCCTCTCTCCTTTCTTTTACGGCTTTTTCTGTGCACAAACATAAACTTCCTTCCTTTCTCTTCAATCCCCCCTCCCGGTCTCAGTTTATTTGATTTTTCCCAAGGTACAAGTGTGTAAAGCACATTATTAAATGGTCAGTTTACCTGTTAAACACACACGGAGAGGCTCATAGTAAAAGCTGGTTTTATCTTAACATATATTTGTTAGGTTTGTTTATATGTCAATCAAAAAAATTGCACATTTAAAAAAATAAATTCTAAAGCAACCTAGAGACAGCATCATCAGTTTGTCCACCAGAGGGCGCTGACTTTTATCAAGATGATATTGCTTCTGTTGGCTAAAACAACAACTGTTGCTAACAGGTGTAGCTAGCTGGAGTTAAACTAACATTGAAATAATAATATTTTTTTTTTTAGTTTTTAGCATCTGGAATAATGTCAGGTACTGAAAAAGGACTTCATTTAAGTTTGACCTCACACAGCCATCCTTGTAACATCAGGTACCAAAATTTCAAATGTCAAGTTAACATAAAAAAAAAGACGTAAAAGTTATAAAATACTGACATTCTGGGCTTAATCCACTGTCACAATGTGAACTAGCCAATGTTGGACATTGATGTCAATGTTATTGGATTCAAGCGTCTTTCTGACATCACAATGAAATTCAGTTCCTCCCAGATGTGTCAAGTTTCACATCTAGGTTTCACACGATGTAGTTCCAGGGAAAACAAGGAAAGGTGGGAATACCCAGATCTGGGGGAATTTTACAGCTCTTCCATTCAGTGGCCTTCTGAAATGTTCACATATAGTCACATTTTTGACGGCAGCTGATTAAAGCAACGGCCTTATATCCATCACACACATCTATGTTTAAAACAGAAAAATCACGGCTTGGTTCACCTAAGAAGTCCGCTACATGTGTTTTTGGAAATATCTAAAGTTATTATTTTCAACTATATACATACTTTGGAGGTTTAGTCGTGGATTTAGGCGTCATAGATCTGGCTTGTTTGCACAGCAGCAATCTGCCTGCTGACTACATGAACCGCTGGTTGCTGACCGGTAATTGATGAGTCCAGTCTCTTAAAACTGCGTATATTCCAGATGGATGAGTTGTCAAATGAGCCATTTAATGATGACAGACCATGACGGAGCACTTTTCAGCATGTGTGGCCCAAAAAAAAAACCCCAAAACAAAACAAAACCAGAGAACCGTTTGGTGTGAAAATAAATAAAGCAGCTGGATTCACAGCTCACACCTCTGCATCTGACCCTTTCCTGGTTGGTTGCGTCAATGACACCTAAAGGTCACAAAGGGTCACCCTTAAAGGAATGTATAACTCAGGTTAAAAAAAAAAAAGGTCAAAGAATAGAGAGGAAAACAAAGTGAACCTTTGTACTTTTTGACTTAATTCAGTACTTCCAAATAAACTGTATCAGTAGTGTAAATCATAAGAGGGGGACGAACAGGAAACATATTACACACGTGTTAATCATCTGCTGCTGAGCTGAGTGCATGCAGGAGGCCAACATGGAGACATCAAAGCATGTACTCAAGAAGGATATACTGTGCGTCTACTCAAGGAGAAGCTACGCAGGATGACAAAGTCTCTAACCAAACAAAGCCACACTAAGAAAGGTTGGATCCAGGTCTGGATACGTTGCAGATCCAGCCCTGCACATTGTTTTTTGGATTCTGTGTTATTATCACTGAAGCATGCTGAAAATGTATTGATCCCCACTGTGCATGTTTGTTTATCAGCGAGGACTAGCCGGCCAACAAACTCTTCTGCTAGTGTGTGTGTGTGTGTGTGTGTGTGTGTGTGTGTGTGTGTGTGTGTGTGTGTGCGTGTGCGCGTGTGTGCGCGTGTGTGTGTGTGCATGTCGTTTTTCTCATGGTGACCTCCCTCCCAGCTCACTGGCGGGTTGCGGGGGTCAAAAGGGCACTCCCCCAACTTGTAATGAGTCCAACACTCTGCTGCCTGTTTGTCTCCACAATTGAAACACTTCAAGGCCACCAACTTCAACTTCACCGTGTCACATTGCAGTGAATCGCGGCACGTCCCAGTGTGTGTGAGTGACATGTATGAAAATTGATGGGTTATGTCATGTAACTGCTGTAATTACAAGGCAGAGTGATAAAAATCAAGGCTCTGCCAGAGCTTACTCTGACCAGAGTTGCAGCGGGGAAATAGTAATGATATACTGCTGCCTCTACTGCTGAATATAAATACGCTGCAGAGCAGATTAAGTTTCATGTCAGTGGATCTGAGAAAAGACTCACAACACTGAAACAACTTTCACAGGCAACCTCATACAGTTTGATCCCCGAGGCAATGTCTGATAACAGCGAGGGTTCAGTCAGCACACGGGTCTTAATGCTTTTACCTTATCTGAAAAATTTGCTTTATTTCTTTCCAGAGCAGCAGACTTTTGTTCCCAGTGACTCATGAATTTCGTTGCACTTTAACGGAAAAAGCAACAATGCAGTTATCACCAACCCCCTGATATGCAACTGACTGTTATATTAACAATCATTAGACTAGTTATTTTATGTTAGTTAGGTTCTGTTATCCCCAAACAAGAGCAGGATAAAAACACTCGTATCTATCTAAATACACGTCAAGTGAATATTATGGGATCTATAGGAGATGAAATCACACGTCACACATACAATCTTGAACTTCTCCAAAGCCTGACTCAAATCTCTGTGACCGCATGCAAAGGTCCCAGGTGAAGACCAGAGACAATAAAAACTTCAGCGCTTCTAAATGAAAATTCACCCAAAAGCTGGTGATGAATAAATGAACTCACGAAGACAAGTCCTCCGGCGTAATAACGTCTCGGGGGCTGGTGTGGTCCGAGCGAGCCGCTGGTGCCGCCGCACTGGCCCGCTGGTGCGCCGGGTGTGCGGAGCGGCGCAGCGCGGAGGATGAGGAAGGGGGCGGGACGTAGATCAGATGGCAGCGGGTCCGCCGGAGGAGCACACCGGGGGTTCCCGCAGCTGCTCCCCGGCCAAGCGGCCCGTCGGCACCGCGCGAAGCAACAAGCAAACAAGTCAACAAGTAAACAAGCAATGCAGGCGGAGCCGGAGCAGAGGGCGCTGTGAGGAGCTGCACTCAGGGACGATCACAGGGTCCAAATGAGCGCATCATCATTTAGGTGGTTCCTTTTCAGTGAAGTCAGGCCTGATCCATCAGCTGAGCATCTGATGACCTTTACCGGGAAACACAGAGTTATGAAACTGTGTCATGTCTCAGTGTATCAGTTTAAAAAACACTCTGTTGTAATGCTTAAACTCACCCAGAGGAAACTTAGTCCACACTACTCATATTCAAATGTCTGAAGCTGGAGGGTTTCAATCAGCCTTCGGTTAGATCAGCTCAGCATTAGGCCTGGAAACAGGACAGAGACAGCCTGGCTCAATCTGCTCCCCATTACTCATAAACACATTACACCTCGCTTGTTTAATGTCTTTGGATGCTGGTTGGAATTTTTTATATTTCAATTTTCTATCTTAAGTAAGAGCTAATTGTACGGCTCTTTCTTCAGAGAAAAGTCAAATAATAACTGACCCATTAGTTTTCTTTCTGCTTGCATTTAAATTGAAGTTCAATGTCATCCCCTAGCTGTCGGTACTCATAAAGGTGGTCTGTTGATATGTACTGTGTTTTTTTTTGTGTTATCGATCACTCAAAGCATTTTACATACATTCACAACAGAGTGCTTTTTTCTACATACACAGCCTGGGCAGCCTGGGGTTCACTCTTTGCCAACCTGCTGATGAGTGAACAATCAAGTCCACCTCCTGGGCTCTCAGTCCTGAGCCACACAGCACCATCTGTTAAAATCTCTTAAGAGCCCAAATTTTCATTATGATGGAAAAATTGGCAGTTTTGTATGTCTGTAATGTTTCCATGTCGTTGTTTGAAAATATTTTGAGCGGATATCAATCAGAACAGCTTAAACCTTGTTGAGAATGAATCGTTCCTTAACAGGCTGCTGCAAAACTTCATCCAACACTCAAGTAAACAACAGCCATCGGAGGTGTAAGCCCGTAAAGCGCACATGTCAACGGTCCCAGGCTGACCTGTCCAACAGGAAGCAGAGCCTTATCAATAGGAGCAGAAGCATCCTCGCCCCGTCCTCAAAGGCTCAAAAGGCTCGTAACAGGCCAGGCTGGCGTTGAGGCTCAGAGGTGGTTTGTTGGTCTGGCAGTATTCACCACAGCTGATGACACTACACCAGCATGCCACACTTCTCTGCTGCTCCCACACCCCTAGTGACACAAACCGACACACACACACACACACACACACAAACAGCCACTCACCACGATCCTCACACCCAAACACACATAGACAGGGGGAAGAAAACAGAGTCACACACAATCCGGAAAGCCACCATCGTCCATTGTTTTAGGCAACACCCTTCCTCTTTTTTTACAAGCTTAAGTTATCCTGTTATTACGTGTGTCGTTAAAGAAAGGTGAACTATGGTTTGAAAAACCTATATTGCATTTTTAATATATATGTATGAATAGCAATAACTTCCCTTTGATTGGCTCCAGTTACCAAGAGATTTGTCTTGCTCTGCAGCACCTGCGGTTCAGATAAAAGATTTACTTGTTGGCAAATCAGGATGCAATATTCCAAAATCCCAAACTATTTCAACTGAGATTTCCAATGTGGCCTTGATTATAAATCAGGTCTAGGTATTATGTCTCAGCCCACAGTCATGCTCACAGTCTTTATCTAGAACCTGAACCTTAAAACCAACATGTCAGGACTTCTGTTACTTTTATGATGTCACAACAAACCAGTCACTACCCTCAGCCACACCCCCACGATCAGCCCACGTAGACCATAATCCAACCTGGCAAAATTAGACTGTGTTCACCTGAAATCTGCCATATATCAGGAAGAAATCAGAGAAGGGAGACTCAGGGGGAGATCATTGAACTGTTGTTTCTGGAGCTCCAGATGCCAGAGCAGAAGGAATGTGAAGGTGCATTTGGATGATTTGAAAACCACCATACCTTCTTTTCGATAGCAAACCTCAAATACAGCATCAGAAAAATGCAAAAAAGGTTTCAAATTCAGGTTTTCGAATGTGTCCACTTGGACTGATTTAACAGTTTAACCACCTTTGTCATCAGAGCATCAGCAGATTTCTAGTTTATGAAGTTAATAGAAAAGGGCTGAATGTTCTTTAAGAACAGATGCTGTTTAGTACACACCTCTAATCTGTATATTCAGTACTGGAGGACATCTGAGGATTGCTTTGTGCGTGTGTGTGTGTGTGTGTGTGTGTGTGTGTGCCCCTGCCCACACCTCTTGGGCATGAAGAGCTGGCCAAGCCGCTCTGGCTTCAGCAGATTCATCTGAGTCTGCCAACAGCCAGCAGACCAGTACGGTATAATTCAGCAGCTCCATCAGATGACGTTCCCTTTGGACGTCTGTGCAGCAGATTTCCAGTCTTCTTGGCTCAGGTGGTAAAAAAAGTTGCCAACCGGTTTCCAGTCAGCAACCACACACTCCTTGCAGAAAGTCAGCTTTTGTAATGTAGTCGCTGATTTACATCATTCATTCATTCATTCATCATTGCTTATCTGTTTCCAGGTCACGGGAGGTCCCGGATCACTCTGGGTGAAGGCGGGGTTACATCCTGGACAGGTCGCCAGTCCATCACAGGGCCAACACACAGAGACAGACAGAGACCAACAACCACAGTGTGGTTAGAGTCACCAGTTAACCCAAACATGATGCCTTTGGACGGTGAGAGGAAACCCATGCAGATACCATTTTGAAAGTTTTGTCTTCTTCTTGCAAAAAAAAAAACAACAAAAGCAACAAAACCATGATTGTAGACTAGGTGCCCAATTGCTGTTAGTCATGAGCACCTTCCTGTAAAGGGTTATTCCCTATGAACGAGGCTGATGCACTGCTCTGATTAAATCATGTTTGTGGTGGAAAGCATTCAATGATGTATGCTTCGTGCTCATGTATGTGCTTTTGGGCTGCTGTTGTCTTAGCTCATATGTAATCTGTATTGAGTCAGAGCTTCTGTCTGTAGACTTTCCAAAACATCCATTGCTCTGTAATCTTTATAGAGTGGGACTGTGTGACTGTTTTTGAAACAAAATATTATTTCTGTAGTTTTGCAGATACTGTCATTTGTTTTTTTGTTTTTTTTTTTTACAGATAAGTTTCCCAAGCTTCTCATCTCTCCTCTGTCTTTCTTTTGCACAATCTCTAATCCTCCTGTCCATCTCTCTGTTCCTGTTCTTTTCCTCCTCCTGTCTCTCCCAGGCTTTCTTTGCATCCCTCCTCTCTTTCCCCTTCACTCCATCCCAAGATAAACAACCTCTGTTCTGAGGCATGTCAGCTATTTGTACGAAAAAGCTCACAAGTTTTTGGATTCCGCTCAGAGTTGGGTCCCTAAAGGGAGGCAAGATTACAAATTTAGTGCTTTTTCACAATCTCTCCCTCTGTTTTTCATTTCTCTTGGTCTAGGCTGTTCTTTTTTCCCTTCCAACTCTCTCACGACTCATACATCTCTCACTTTAGTCTGGGTGATTCCCAGATCCGTCAGATTTGACACCCTACCACCTTTAAGTTTGACCTTCTGTCCTGACCAGTCTGACCATATAGAGTCGTTGAATTCCCGTCATGTTTGTTAAACACTGATATATTTTCTGTGGGGGAACTTTCATCACTTTTCTCCGATTAACACACAAGGGGAGAACCAAACATGAGAAAACCAGTTCTCATGTCTCTGGGCTTGTGTCAAGTCCCTTTGAGACACACACGTACAAGCACACACACACACACACACACACACACACACACACACACACACACACACACACACACACACACACACACTGTAGTGTGTCTTTGGCATTTTGGCATTTTCTTATCATGGAGTTGTTTGGAAAAGCTTTTTCAGAGTAATGACCTGAAGTGGACGTTCTCCTGATGACAAGGATGCATGTAAGTGTGTGTGTGTGTTTGTATAGTGGGAGTCCAGAATGTGGTGCATTATGGTGAGATAAAACACAGGACATTCAGTACTCTTCCTGTTTTCGTTTCTATGTGTGGTCTGCACACTTGCATATTTCTCCGCCACAGATCCCATCTTTTCCTCTCTTACTGATCTTATTTTCTCCAATTTTTACTGCCATCACTATTTTATGTTTGTCCATGTTTTAAAAATGATGAAGCCTGACACATACACACAGGCTGTGATGTCATCTAACACACACACACACACAAGCTAAAATGCATTTCAGTTGATTCACTATCACTAAGACACCCACTTCTGCGCAGAACCTGCTGGTGTCCCATGGTGAGTCTGCTTCTTTTAATGTCCTTGCACGCACGCACACACACACACACACACACACACACACACAAGCACTATGACACTTTGTTTAGACTGGGCCTCCATTCCTATATAGAGATATAAATCACTGTTTTGCTATCCCAAGCATGATGAAGGGGTAATTATATCTATAAGAAGTGAAAAAACACACAGAGACGGACAGAGAGAGAGAGAGAGAGAGAAGAGGGCAGGAGGACATTGGCCTTGCCCTTCATGAATCAAATTGACTTGCTCATTGTTTCTAGGACTAGATCTTCTCCCTGTGGACACCACAGCAGCAGCGATGGTAAAAAATACATTCACTTGTTTGTTTCCAGCCCCAATCTTCCTCCTGCCTCTTAAGTAGGTGTGTGAAGACAAACGACAGTCTTCTTTTTAACTGCTCGCTCTGATTTACTTTCTGTCTCAGAGCGTCAGAGCTGTTTCTCTGGCCTCAACCAATTTGTCTGCGGCTTGTTGCCTCGCTGAGTTTCTCCAAGTGGCTTCTGGACAAGATAAGATTCAGCCATGATGTTGGTCAGATGCATGGATTGCACTGCAAATATTGCTGTATGATGACTCTGCTGGAATGAACCACACATTTTTTCTCAGAAACAAGGAGAGTTACCCTCTAAATCTTAAGTGATGACAGCAGAATCATTTGTACAGAGTAACTATATAGACAACAAACTGTCCAGTAAAGTCTATAATGTTAATGCATGTGGAAAAAATACCTGACGAGTTTAATGTCAGCACCTCTCCAGATAACTGCACATTTATACATCAAAGTTCCTCTGCCGACCTGTTTTGACCTTTCCCATCTAAGAAGAGAAACTATGGGAGTGGAGATGCGGCTACACTCCTTCTACTTCATTGAGAAAGGATCAGGCCTTGTGTTCCAACAACCACGGCCACGAGAGAATCGAGAAGGTGAGAGTAGGAAGCACCAGAGACTCAGATAGATATTTGAGCTCAATCAGACTCAGGAGTTTTTCAGGACTTTGTTCTGCACCAAAGTCAGGTACTAGTAGACGTATCACAACGAGTAGCTTTCATTTGTTTATGCTGTTGCCCTTTCTGTTTGAATTGTAACTGGCAGTAGCTGAGACTGTCCCAATGCAAACCCTGGGTCTGTGTTAGACTGTCTGAGTTTATCTTTATGAGAATATAATTGACTTTTATTATATTGATAAAAAAGTCAAGTCAAGTTGAGAAGGATGGAGGGGGTGTCTTCTGAATACACTGGATTTGACTGATTTATTGACACAAGCGGGAACCTGTGTCTGAAGTTAAAAAACTATGGAACTAACTGAAAGTTAAGGCGCAAATGCAGGTTTTAACTTTGGATTTCAAGACCTGAATAGATTCTGACGTCGTTGGGGAGGGGGATCCTGAGATGTGAAACCATTCCCAGCAGCATAAGCCTAAACAGCTCAGCCAAATCCAAAAATCTTTTTCAAAGAAACACATTCTGAACATGTTAACGAGATGAAGAAAAATATAATTTTTCCTCATACATCGTAAACACAAATGTTAGAATAAAATCTAATCAGAACATGTGACAACATTATTGCGCTTATCCTGAGACTAAACAATTGTTGTTTCTTCAGTTGTGATGCTGACTTCAACCTGAGCCAAAATGGAGCTCATGTTATTTAGCCCACCATGTAACCAAACCTGTTTTTATCTCTATGAGAAGCCAAAGCCCTGATTTAAAGGCCATAAATATTTTTAGTGTTAAATCTACTAGTTATTGCAGCAGAGTAAGGACTGGAAAGCTATTCTTACTGAACCATCAATTCAAAGCACCTGATGTCAAAATCAAACATAAAATGCTGACACTAAGAGGAAAAGGCCGGAAGGTGAGGAGAGGGAGTCGTGGGGCACAAAAGCATGCGCAAGAGAGTTGGAAAGTCGGGGGTGAGAGGAAAGTGGGAAACAGGATGAATAGCTCACAGACTGAACGTGAGTATGTCTTTCCAGGAAATTACTTTCACACAGTGCAAACACCTGCCAGATATGTTGA
The DNA here is from genome assembly GCF_900963305.1 of Echeneis naucrates. NCBI lineage: Eukaryota > Metazoa > Chordata > Actinopteri > Carangiformes > Echeneidae > Echeneis > Echeneis naucrates. The sequence goes on along the minus strand of NC_042529.1, from coordinate 12,090,974 downwards.
AACCATTTCCAGCAGCACAAACCCAAGAAATTCAGCCCTTACCTAAGTCATTTTGAAAGAGATCGCTGTGAGTTGGCTGTGAACTGTAACATATTTGCATTTGAAAATGGAGACATTTTCAGGTAACGAACAACAGGCCACTGAAATTATAAGTAATGGTTTGGAAAGAGCCTCCCACCCAATTGTGCAGCAGCATTATGGAGTTATGTGGTGTGACGTGCTTATGTATGTACTTACAGCAAATAGTTATATTTTGGGTGAATTTTATCATGTTGCCGCTACTTGATCCTATAAACACACATGGCTTGAACAAAAATAGGATAATCTCATCACATTTAACTGAGCTGAGACGTTTCAAAGGCAGCCATGATTTCTTCTCGCTGGTAAAGCAGGAAAAAGCTCGATCTTACTAAATCCAACTATGCTTTTAAGTAGCCCAGTGTCTTTTGTGTGTGAGTTTTGGACACTAAAGCAGACAATCTGCCTGCCAACACTAGATCAAAGCACGAATTCTGGCTTTCACACAAAAACAAACGTAATTAAATTTGAATTCTTCATCTAAGTAATATCCTGATATTTAATTGCAGCAGTGCACATTAAAATAGAGCTCAAGCACCAGTTAGTAAATCCTGTTTGTGCGGCCTCATCTGCTCCCCAGCAGCCCGAATGGTTTAAATTAGCCCTCCAATCTTCAGCGGCCCGTCCGCTAATTTGACTCCTAGAATAACAGGAGCTACTGTGTTTTTCAGGAGTCTGGAACCAAACGTCCGTCTGGGGAGTCTGCAGTGGACACAGGTGCTCTCTCACTCTCTTTTTCTCTCACTCTGTCCCACTCACTCTTTCCCTCCAGGACTTTCGGTGAGTTATGTGTTCAGGAGAGACTGTTTTACTATTTTAGAAAAGAAAATCCCAAATGTCTTGTTTTCATCAGGACTGTTTCCTGTTCAGATCTGTGCTCCCCAGTCTGTCTGTAGGTTTGGCAGCACGTGTGTGTGTTTGTGCATGTGCACTCACGGGTGTATGAATAGATATGTTTATATACTTTATAGGTGTATGTATGGTTCGTGCAGTATGCATAAGACATAAGTGCCATTAGAGCCCTTTAAGACGAATGACAACTATTCGCCAATCCCAATTATACATGACGGAGACATTTGCCAGAAAACGTATTATGAAAAAAGTAATTTAGATCTCCTTGGGTTTACTGATAAAAAATACATATTCAAAAGTTCATTGTACACAAACTCTGCTTTTGTATACATTAGCTGTATCAGAATATATGTACTTGTAGCTGTGTATTCCTGTAGTTCATCTGGAGGAGAGTATTCATTTCCAAGCCATAAACTTGTGGCCTGCAATAAATGAATACACACACACACACACACACACACACACATAGTCAACACACATTAGCTGAACAAAACAGATCAAAAGAGAGTTCAGTGATTATAAAAATCTTCAATAAGCACTGAGTTTAGCTCCAGCTATGTGTTCTCTACCCTTCTCTACCCTTCCTCCTACATATAAGTCATGCAGCTCTTGTCCCTACCCTTGGACACAACCCATAGGAGTGTACCAACAGCAGTTGTCCCTGTGCCCCACCTGGTTGGGGATACCATGAAGCCATAGTCCTGACAGCAGCCTGTGGCTCATTGCCATTCCATAGGCCTCCCTAACTTTCCTGTCACTATTGGAGTAAATAGCTTTAAAAAAAGGTCATGAGCCGGTTCAGATGCATTGTACTATAATATCGAAGTTCAAAATTCATAAATTTAAGCAAGGCTAATTACTTTTAATTTAATTGAATGTATTCTATTTCATATATAAATGTTATATCTTGTATTTTCCGCATTAGCTTTTATTTTGTGTATTTCCGTGCGTCTCACAGCAACACTAACAATGGCCTCACAAAGAGAAGCTGACGTCACTGCGTTGCTTCAGAGAGCATGTTTGCACGGACCATGATTGCCAACAGTCCACAGGCATTAGTCAGGAGGAGAAAGTAAGATAAATGGTGCTACTCACACCAAATGTGTGTGCATAAATTCGTTCAGAACTCTGGCACGTTACGTTTTGACATTCCCACCAAACCGTCTCTGAGTCAGTTGGCAGCTGGGTTTACTTCAAGACTGGTGATTTTCTGAAAGTTCCATTACTGAAATAAAAGGGATATCTTCTCTTTCACACTCAGACTACTGACGTCACGTTAAGCCTAAAGATGTGAAAATGTGAAAATGCACTTTCCAGTCAAAGAAAACCAACACACTGTAGATGTAATCAAACTCTCTGTGATATGCTGCAAACCAAACAGGCCGCTGTTGGAAAACCCCACCATTCCTGGTTTCTTCTTTCAAACTCTTGCCCCCTGGTATTCCACCCTTCACCCCTCAACACCTCCAGCTCTACTCCCCATCGCTGCACATTCGCACTCACATCCAAACGCACACGTGCGTACTGTAGGTGTAGCTCTTTTGCATTCGTCAAACTGGAATGCAACGCTGATTAGCTTCCTGGCAGGAACGCTACCACCCACCCCCTGAGTCGAAGACGGGCTCCTCCTGAAGGGCCCGACAGTGGGTGGAGACCAGCAGCCGCCGCTGTTTGTTTGCACTGTATCCTTATTTCCGTGAATTCTGACCGGGCAGGAAGCGTGAAGGGGAGACGGGACAATGGGCTATTGTAAGACCAAGCTTTATGTCCATGCAAGGCTAAAACAGGAAAATGCTGCATGCATACACACACTCTGACTTGCACGAACACACAGTCAGAGACCCCAGTAAAGACCATCGTCTTCCCTGTCCTATCAATTCTCATGCACCTATTATTACGCACACACAACCATGAAGATATTCCATTGGTTGCAAATGTTTTAACCTTTCCTAATCTCTTTAAGTTGCCTTCATCCTTAACTTTCATAATAAAACAACAGCCAGAAATGTTCCTTTCCAGCAGGAAAATGGTATCACTATCCCAGATTTTCATGGCGTCCACTAAAACGTCTACTCTTCATAGTATACTGAGCATAGAATAGATTCTTACAAAGGTATGCTTCCACTTACATTCAGCATAGAGGGAACATTTGGACAAGGGCAGCTATGCGTACACACCAAGAAGCACATTTTTACTGATTGAACAGTTGAGATGTTGTTGGGATATTTTTCCCGCCCTGGACAGCCCAGTCAGAATTCAGATAGTCTGGGTCAAAAACACCAGAGGCAGAACAAAACCTATATCCATGTGAAAATGGAAACAGAACAGAAGGAACTTTTAAATAAATGTTCAATTATCATTAGAATCTTTTTGTCACCAGTTTCTCCTGACGCTACCACAACTTCTCTGTCAAACAAATTACGTAAAATACGCACACACTTCAGTCTTTTTTGTCTCCATTGTTCAGAATCAGGTTTCTCAGATTGGCTGATGTCTACCACCTCCAGCCAGTGATGTCAGAGATGAGCGCGCACTGTGATGAGTTGGAAAGTGGCTCCTTAAAGAAAAAAAAAAAAAAAAAACAGACTGTTTTCCATTTTACTCATGAAACCCTCTGACCTAATTATAGATTCACCAGAGAGGGAGCTTGTTTTTTATGGAAATACACGTCATTGTTCCTTCTCCGCTCATTATTGGGAGCTTCCTCAACATTACGTTTGGAACCTTTTACAGTTAAGGTGTCACTAACTAAAGTAAATATAGACTGGAAGATGAAAAAGTTTGATTGTTTTTGGACAAACGGTTCTTTAAAAGGCATGTCAATCTGACCACATATCCTCCACACACTCTTTGCACCCTTTACTAAATGTCCTCCAGCATTGCTTCCAGACCACCAGTCTACCATGTCTCAGCCTGTGACCTCGACCACGTCACCTTTCAGGTCAGCTAGGCTTTGAGGCTAGATGATGTATGGATTCACACAGGCTGTCAAAAGCAGCAAAGGACAGGAAAGATGTGGAGGAAGGGAAGCTATTTACAGTTTTGTAGGTATGTTGCACGGCACTGCTGTTTTCAGAACTCTGTGTGTGTGTGTGTGTGTGTGTGTGTGTGTGTGTGTGTTTGTCTGCCTGTGAATCTGAAGGTGTGATAACATAGACGCTTATGTAAGCTGTACATTGTATTTACTTAGTTAGCCGGTTGGTGGTGGCTGAAGTGATGAAAAAGAGGTCAGGCATGTGTGTATGTGTGCGTGTGCTCGTTTCTCATATGAGGAATGTCAATGTCTGACCTTCGTGCTCTTTGTGTATGGATGATTAATCTGGAAAACTGACCCTGTGTGTGCTGGCTTTACTCAACTGCAAACACACACACACAGACGTACACACAACTCAGACATGCCTCTTAGCTGAAGCGTGAACAAAATCTCCAGTCATGCTCAACCGAATAGATGCAGAACATGCTCTGTGAGTGTCTGGGCACATGTCGTCAACAAATGGACACTGATGTAAACCAGTCTGCTCCGATGGCAACCTCAGTGTGATTTCACTCCCATAACTGTAATTAGCTCTCAATATGTTTGGCTCAGTGGTAACTAAATAACAGTGTTTTTGAGTACAGTGGTAGGTTGTAAGTGTGAAAATATCAGTGTGTGTGGAGGGTCAGCTGGCTGAAGTTTCTATTTCAGTAGGACAAGAATGTAACAGGTTGGAGAGCAGTGTTTTTCTCTGACTGACAGCTATACTTTTTCACATCCTGGGGGATTGTTATTGAGATGGTATTTCTGCTCAGGAAAACATCATCACTGGAAGTGAATTGTGAAGTGCAAATGGAGAGTGGAGTGGGATGGCTAATGTGCTGCGTCTGGTTTAACAAGGTTGATGAGAGTCAACCAAAACAGTGGAGCTGTGGAGAGGCGTCTGTCTGCCGACTGTAAGAGAGGGTGCAACTCAAACTGAGTATAACTTCAAGTCGGGGCCATAACTTAAGGTGGAAAATGGCAAAAAAATGACTGTTTTCTGTCAGCTTCACTGTGATTTCATGAATAATTGCCCTGACTGCACATAAGTGTAACATTAGGTGGGCATAACTTTCACAGACTCTTTTAAAGTGGGACCAGACAACGAAACACGGATGTTAAACCTGAAAACACCTGCAGAGTTGAGTGGCAACTCTTTGTTTGTCCCTAAGTGACAGTTTTAACATGCATGCTCATTTTTATCCTGCTATAAACCAAACAAGTTTAGCAACTTTATAGCAGAAGAAATCAACTAAAAAACAAAAACTCCTCTCATATGGATAGTACTGAATTTTGTACAACTGGGGAACCTACCAGCAGAAAAATCTGTCTCTCACTGCCTTTACAATTCACTTTGGGGACCTAAAGAATCTTAAAAGTATGTTTCAGACTTTTCTATTTTTCTTACAAATTTTAATTTTCACTTTAGCTGCTGGGAAAACATCTCTTTTTCACCAGGAACTAAAACTCAGGAAGAAGTTAAGTGTATTTTTTCTGTAATTCTTAATCGTTTCTCTGAGGTTTTTCATGAACAATCAAATTTTCCTTTCCTTGATTTTCTTGGAGAGCCCAGTAGAAAGAAATAAAGGTCCAAACAGCCAGAGGTCCAGTACAAGTGAGCTCTTGGTCTATGATACGTTTCTTTTTTTTTTCTTTTTTTTACTCAATGCTGCTCTATCATAACCATTACTCTTTCATTCTTCTTTTCCAGCCTCTCTCTCTTTTTTTCATCTTTTCTCTGCTCTGCTGCTGTGATTGCCTGTCTCCTTGTGGCTCAATGCCCAGCCACCACTGGGTAGCATTCCTCACCCCGAGCCAGCGGGAAGAGAGGGATCGAAGGGGGGAGAAGAGGAGAGGGACAAATGGAAGGAATGAGAGAACGAACCCACAGCAGGTCTCCTTATATAGAGAGTGATGTTATATATGTGAGTGACCTTGCCGAGGAGGCGAGGAGTGATTCCTTCTCCAAACTGTTTGTCATTTTCACTGAGTCCATTGCTCATAAACCTTCACTTTCAGCCTCTCTGTTTATAGTCACATCCACTGGCTCTTAGGCCCGTTACAATGCTCTCTCTTAGCCCACAAGATACCCACACAGTCTGATCATGCAAGGGTCTACTAAAATACACACAGTCATGCACAGCCCCAGCACACACACACACAGTCGTATCTCAGAGGTAACTTATGATGCCTGAACTACTGCTGAGGGGCAGAAATAAAGGATTTGCTGAGGAAGCAGAATGGACTCCACCCTGCCCTTCAGCTCTTATTTCTTCTGAGCATTTTGGTTCATGTGTGTGTGTGTGTGTGTGTGTTTGGCTCCTGATACCTGGAGAAGCGTGAATACACAGGCACAGAAGATTTTGTCAGTGTGTTTGTGTATTTGTGTGTGGCACGTCCTCTTGGGACTGCTGACAGACGGCGCCGTCAGACTGTGGGTATTGAGACGGGTAAAATTTGGCTCAGCCTGCAAGCCTCTTTTTATTTTCTCTCTTTTCTTTTCATCTCTGGTTTAGCCCAATGTAAATGTTCTAGACTCGACCCACCAATATATTAGTCAAGAATGCTGACGCCCTGCCTGCAATATATTTAGTACATCGATCCATCAAGGGCCTGCATTTGTGCACACAATGAACAGCAAAAACTCTTCCACTCCCTCTCTTCTCTTTATTCTGAGTTCATCTCAACCAGGGGTCCCTCTGGTGCTAGTAAAGGTTTTATATATAGCAGCTTTTCAAAGCAAGAACCCCCCAAGAATCATAATGAGAAATACATCCGCATTTCATTAAGATGGAAAATAAAGACAGGATTTGAAATTGGCGAGACGCTGAGAGCATGAAAACATCTAATCTATCACTGGCTCTTCTTTCATACACTCTTATTTTGGTTTCTATCCACATTTTATTTTTTTAATCAAAAGCATGTCCTGTAGACAATGATCCACTCTGATACAGTCTAAGTGGCACAAGCTGTTTTGCAGCGCTGTACATCTGAAACAAATAAGAGAACTGTGAGTAATTTGGCGGGTGATGAAATCACTGCTTTAACAAGTCTTATAATCGTCTTAAAACAGCAGTTATGTGTTCATTAGCAGCAACCTAAAGGTCAAGCGGGGGGGTTTATAACCTGAGCGTTGCCAATTAAAATCCTAGGAGTCTGGTAGCAAACACATCACCTGCCCTCTTAGTTGGTCTCAACTGCTTGTGACCAAAACCCTGCAATTGTCCCAGTGGAGCTATTCTGTCGAAGAGTGTGGTTTCATCGAGCAGCTTTGTGTCCATGTGCCTAAAAAAATTTGGAGAAAATAGGGGACAGAGGAACCGAAAAGCCAGCAGCAAAGGTTTAGTCTTTGCAAGCCTGTTAAAAAGTTGCGTTGTTTCTCTGGTGGAGACTTTATGGGATTTCATTTTAACAGTTTGAGACATGTTTCCATCTTCACTTTGGCAGTTCATTAAAGGATTGCATCCATTTCCAACAGAAGCCAAGAGCCTGATGGAAACTGAGCCCAGCCAGAGATCTGCAGTTAGCCTTTTACACGAGTTTGGAAAGACAGTGAAGTAGTCAAACCAAAGATATCTGGAAGTATTTATGAAGTTGCATAATTAGATCAGTGGCTTAAGGCAGCAGTGGAAAATATTCACAGTACATTGCAATGACAGAGAAAGAGGAGAAGAAACGTCTGGATGAGCGTTCACAAAACATGGGCACAACCTATACAGCAGCCAATACCACAGATTTTTAAATAATTAGAGTATGGAGGGTATTTTATTATTCCCATGTTGTCCTACACAAGCCTCCTTTGGCGAATGATTAATAGAAGAGTTCAGGAATGTACGTTCACTGTTTAGTCTTTAGCTTCCCTGGGTTGTAACCCCTGAACCCACCAGATCACCAGGACACCTCTGACAACTATCAGACAGCTTCTTATCTACACTATACAGGATACAATGTCCAGGACCAGCATCTTCATTATTCAAGCTCCTTCATCCTCTCATCCGTCAGAAATCAGACTCCGCCAAAAGGAGACTTCTTTTCCATCAGTGCAGACTCAAACAGGCTGGACAGGCATTTCCTGTGGGTGGGACCTGAGAGCAGAAACATTCTTGGGCCAGGCACCTCTACTTCCTGTCTCTGTTAACATACTGAAAGACACACTGTCTGGATCCTGCTCTGACTTTGCATTTCACTTTGCACTCTTATCCAAGACGCATGCAACAGCTGATTAAGTTTAAATCCCAAAATAACCAACGTTGGATGCAAACAAAAGAGCAAGAGGTGCAAGTTGAAGTCTCTGTGCCATTTAATGGAAGGAGCAGAACCTTATTAACTTCCTACCCCCCCCCCCCCCCCCCCCCCACTTCTATTGTACTTTACTCACCTGTAGGCTAACTGTTGTATCTTTAGGAGATAATCACATCTAATGGCAGCTAAAGCACAAGATTAACTTTAAAAGCAGTCACATCAGTGAAACATGGTCAAACTTGTCTCAGTCTTTGCATGAACTCTGTTTATTTTGACAATTATTAGCTAACGGAGCAGCGGAGTCACACACCCATGAGCCTCCTACGTCTCTCTATATATGCTGTCTCAGAGCTTTCTCATCGTCAGGCTCTAGTGGAGAGGTCTTCCCAGGTCTCAGTGTTTTTTCCTGCGTGTGTGTGTAAATGCATATTTGCGTGCACCATGGGTGTTAAAGTAGGTGTGATCAATTGCTCTCCTCCCAGGGGCCAACAGCTCCAGCAAAGTGTTGGTATTCAACAGCTGGATCCATTTGTGGGGGAATGTGAGAGCTCACCATGGAAGAAGCTGGTGGTCATTTGTATTTGTGTGTGAATTATGCAATCTGCAGTTTCAAGACAAATATCAATTACATGCAGACATACATGTGATGCTAACTTCATTGCCAAGATGATGGCCCATTTTACAGACTTTACATTCTCATCATTTTAGTGCTTGGAAATGTTGCAGGTGAAAACATAAATATTAAGTTCTTAAATATATTTCTGATTTTTATAAACAAGTTATGTTTTGTAATTTTTTTTTTTTACATGTGTTTTGTCAGTCAGCAGTATTACACATGTCCAATAAAAATGTCCACTTAAGTTATAGCTCTATTCATCCCTACCTGACTCCTCTGAAAGCAGAAAGCTGAAAGCAGGGGCCCACTTTACCTTTGTATTGAAACTGTGCGTTCTTACTGCCCTCTAAAGGCTGAACAAGACAACCACGCACACACAAAAATCTTTATTTGAACACATTTATTCAACTGGAGTAAGTCAGAGATGAGGCACACATCTTTGTTTTTAACAGCTGAAATTCTTAAAATGCTTAATGAGGTTAGCCTCCATGTCCAGCCACTTCGGTCCTTGAGTAAGACTCAACAGATAACTGAGCTGCAGTTTCACCTTAGCAGTGCCAATTAATCAATCAATGTGTTTTCCTCACAGAGGGAATAGAGAAGTTCAATCTGTTCGGCATACTCAAATCCTGGCCTGCGGGACAAAGACACCATATTTGTGTAACAGCTTCACCACTTGACTCATTTCTTTTTATTAAAAGACGCACACCAGACTTTCAGGATATGAGAACCTGGTAATGTAATCAAAACAGTCACATCCTCTTTTATTATTTTCCATTCAAAACTATTTTTTCTGATGTTAAAAGTATACATTTATGGTATATAAATAATAATTTGAATTTTTTTTCTTAATGTACAAACAAAAAATTTTATTTGGTCGTTTCAAATTATGACTCAGTGCTCTTCCACAATTATCCTACTTCACCATTTAATTAAACATGTTGCCGTGGTTGCATGCTATTATGACCATATTTATTTCCAACAGTGAGAGTCCTTATCTCTGTAGTTATCTTACCGCCCAGGTGTCTCCAGGATCAGAGGGATGCTATCCAGTCTGGGCTCGTTAACAATGTCTCGGAAAGCAGCAATTCCAATTTGACCTTTACCGATGTCTTCGTGTCGATCAAGGCAGCAGCCCAGTTTACCTGCATATAAAGACAGCAACAGCAAAGAGAGTTCCTCAACCTCCATTTGGAGTTAAAACTCAGAAAAATGCTCAGTATGTTTAATTGTAATAAGTACATCATGTTATAAATCTGTCTGGATTTTATGTTTTAATTTTATGGCTGTACCTTTGGAGTCATTGAGATGGACAGCTTTGAGATAGTGGAGCCCTACTTCCTGGTCAAACTCCCTGAGCATGGCCTTCACTCCTCCCTCTACAGACAGGTTATATCCTACCGAGACAACACCACACAAAGAAACAACGCCGGTAGCCCCTAAGGAATAGCTGTATTGGGCAAATCAAAAGCTGTCTTATTTTATATTTGGTTTTCAAAAAGATTCTAACTCAGTAATAGAGAGAACGAGCAGATTTCAACTAGAGGTGAATGGTTTTCCCCTATATACACTTGGATTGCATCAACTTTGGTTGGTGGAGAGGAAATGTGCACACCAGCCCACTGGCAAGGGCTGGCTGCCTTTTACTGTCAGTACTGGACAAAGGTCAGTCTATGGTTTCACTTACCTGCTGCGAAGGCATGGCAGGTATCCAGACACACTCCAACTCTAGTCTGGTCTCTGACTTTGTCTATGATGCTCTTCAGCTCAGAAAACTGCCCACCCACCGTGTTTCCCTGACAGCTCATGTTCTCCAACACTGACCCCATGAAGGGCAAAAGAAAAGAAAGCAGTATCAATTGGATATTCCATTTAAATAAGTCATGTGTCCTTCATCTTGCCACAACACCTGATACACACGCTACATTGATTCAGTTGTTGTTTGTGGCAGAGGCTCTGTCTGAGGGCCCTGTTTGCCACTGCTTCAGCATTTCTGCAGTCATTCCACTGCAATGTATTCTTGTCACACCAGTGGCATTTGGGGTATGCGAGTCAAAAAGACTGTGTTGGTGCCATGAATCATAAGCAATGCAAGAGCCTGTCATCAGTTGTGCACAGTTATGGATTAATGCAAAGATTGACCTGAGGTGGAGCAGCTTCATATGAAATGGAGATGACAGATAATTGACTTTTAATGGTAAAATATTGAGACTCCAAGGGTTTTAAGACGTGGTAAAGCCTGTCTTTATTAATTAAATGCAAATGCATTTAACCCACTAATTAAATCTGTTCCCACTGGGCATGGCTTTGACTTTAATATCTGTCACTACACTGAGATTCATACATTGCTTTACAGTAACTTCCGATTTCCTGTTTCCATGAAGCTCATTATGCTCACAGCTTGACAAGATCTTCAAAAGCTGTTATTTTTTTCAGGCTGCAGTTTGTAGTGGCAAAGATCCCATTGAAAGTCAGTCAGTGTTAATGTGGTTCCTGTTCCTCTTTGCTACAGCAGCTTTCCTTTTTGTTAATGTTCATTTTAAACACACTTCCCTTGTTACATTACATAATTTTGCAGTGTTTGCAGCTGGCCTATAGCAACGTTGGCTGTCTGACATCACTTACCACTAAGTTCCTGCCTTCCTTAAAAATTGTATTTACAATGTGATCACAGGACCTCCGTTAAAGTGGAATGCTGCTACCAATTCTGTTTAAGTTTTACATTGATTACACCATGAATGATGGGTGCATCAGGCCCAAATACAACAAACAAACGATGCCGCATAGCAAAGGAAAATAAATTACAGTAGAGAACTGCAGTCACAGGTTGACCTTCTTCATTCCAGAACTAAATATATTTAAAAGGAAGGAAATAGCACCAAATATTACAAGCTTCATCAGAGTACTATTTATTGTGATGACAGCTCACACTACTGTGTTTCTATTATTTTGGCCACCCCTCTGTACCTGTAACCACAGCAGGTACTTGCTGGTGAGCGTAGTTGATTGCGCCTGCGATCTTGTCCACACACTCCTCAGTGGTGATGGCCCCTAGCGTGGAGCCGGGGTGGAGGTTGTACAGGTGAAGGCCCAAGAGGCTGCAGCGGCTCAGCTCGTCCACCAGCAGGGCCTGGCTCTTCTCAAACACATCTGGGTGCAACACAAACAGGAGGACACAGGAGGTTGACGAAAGAAAAGAGGAGACGAGGTGACAGGTGAGAGGTGGTGAAAAGTCCCCTTTTGCATGACTAACCCTCTTTAGGAGAGCCACAGTTCATCAGGTAAGAGCCATGGGGCACGACATGAGCTGGCTCATATCCTTGGAGGGAAAGTTGCTCCTGAAATCTGGCTGCAGCTGCCTGGTCCAGTGGGGGCCTCTTCCAGGACCTCTGGGAGCCCAGGAACAGGGCAAAGCTGCTACCCCCCATCTCTGTGCAGGACTCCACCGCCTTCCATATCCCACCTGGGCCCGCAGGACGGAGACAGAGGAGCCGTGAGAGGGACAGTGTGTCTTCATCCCTTCAGGAGGGGACATTAAACCTCACCTTGGATGCCAACGTGAGCCCCGATGTATTTCTTATTCCCGCGGTCCTTCCTCCTCCTGTCTCCTGACCCCTCTGTGTCCTCTCCCAAAGCCTCTCCACTCTTCCTTTTCCTCGCTCCTCTCTTTCCCGGCGCCATGCTGTCAAAACAAAGTAATGAACGACCTTTGTTTATTAGCAAACAGCTGCAAAGAGTGCGCGCGCCTTTTTCTTTTCTGTTTAAACGATTCAAGGCTGTGTTTGGGCGCTCTGTCGGCCTGCGTGTATAGTGTTGCCGAGTTTGACTGTCAAAAGTTTCTGAAGGTCAAAAAGCGTGTTTTATTCATTCCTCTCGGTGGGAAGCAGCCAGTCAGAGAGCCTCCACGCAGCTGCCATAGCCTGGCCATTGGAGACGCTTCATACTCAGCAGCAAAATGGCCGCCCGTCAACCGACTGACTCCACAGCGCTTTGAAATTTAAATTCTTCTGCACATTAGGGTTTACACTATTACAACATTAGTACTTATTTACACGACAGTAGCTTGTTAATCGCGTGTTTTCATCATCTGCCACTTACTTGACTATCCGCTCAGGCGTCGCTGTTCTTGTAGCCTCGACGAATGCCTCAAAAAGCTAAAAAAAAAAATTCGCACTGAAGCACTTTAGCTAAGCTAGCTAGCTAGCACGCTAGCTTTTCTTCATATGTGATTCTTGAGGTAAGTGATTTCATGTGTCTAGCATTTCTAAAAATGTTATCATACTATTCTTTTTTTGTATGCGCACCAAATGACTGCAACACATTTGACTGTGATATACAAGGCAATGACGGTAGTCTGGCCACTTAAAGCCGCTGTCAGTAGACAACTTAGCTTACCGAGCTAGCTTAACGTCCGATAGCATTAGCAATGATCTAACTGTATCTGCGTTAGCAGAGCTGGGTATGTGGCTCCGTGTATTCCATATTTATGATGGTTGTGTAAAGAGACCGGAGTAGTTACCAAACGTACGCAGGTTGGTTTTTTTACTAGCATCAACGTATGTGCGATGTTCAATGTCTGCGTGATTTTCAGCAATGGGTTGAAACCACTCCTTAATGTTAGCCAACGACGAAATATTTTAGCAGGCGCTGCTATGAAAATTGTCGCTTGTATAAACTTGTAAGGACTGGGATGACCATGGTTGACCATTTTCGGTTATATGTGGCTCAGTTTATCCGTTCTAATTCTTATCTTTGATTCACGCGAACTGTTTTATGACTTTTGGCTCGATTCTTCAAATGCTGTAATGCCTGCTAGCTGCGTGCTAATGGGCTAATAGGGCAACATTAGCCGGTGTAACGTCTATCTGTGATTTGAAGGGTAGCTGGACGAAGCTGAATGCAGATCTGACAGCTCATGATTAAAAAAAAAATCATACAATCTTTCTGACTCTCTGATCTGCCAGGCTTGAGGTCACACATATTTCAGTTTGGACGTCGGTTTCGTTTTCCGTGATGGAAAGGTTTCTGCCCCCTGGAAATGTTATGGCACTGAGCATGAACGAAATCAAGTGAAAACGAGAGGCCACCGGGGCTTAGAAGTTCAGAGAGCACACTTTCCCCCGTCTGGTCTCTTCTATGTTAATAACTCGACAAGTAAAATGTTAGACACCTTGTCAGGTTATATCGCTGTCTTTAAAATTGGTGCTTCCCTAACTGCACTGCAGTTGAGTGATATTTTCTAAGCCAATTAGACTCCTAAAGCTAAGATAAATGATCGGTGAACGGTTGCACATCTATAGTACCGGTTGCACCTTCGGGAGAAGAAAACAACAGATGTGTTTAAAGCTTTTGACTCTTACAATAGAATTAAGCTGTAGTTGTCAATATTGAAGTATCTACTTTTAGATTTATCCATATCAACCTCTTCCATGTTAACATAGAGGGGAACCTAATGACAATGCATTATTTGGTATTCTTGGGTTGTGTATGTTCCTTGTTGCAGTTGTCAAAGAGATTAACCCTGAAGATTTTCTCTCACTCAGTCCTACAACAATTTAAGCACAAGCAAGTGTCTTGAACCTTCAGTGGTGGTTTCTTCAACCACATATACTCAGTCGGTGTGCTGACAAAATCAAGCTTCTTGTAAACTGTCTAAATTGGGTAAATATACGAGTGTGATAATCTTACAGGATTCTGCCTGCTTCTGATGGGGCTAATTACTGTGTTTGTTGCCCACATGTCCAACAATATGCTTTGGTCTAGTACCTGATGGCTGATCCATTGAGCCTGTAGTACATGTCACTTAACCACGCGAATGAAGCTGGAAGTGGCCTTGAAGCAACTAGAGTGTTGTGTTTTTCCCATGATTTAACTAACTAACCCTAACTGTTAACCTAAGCTGTGATTTATATAAATAAGCAATCAGTGATTTTTAAATTGGTCACAATTTTGCATGTCCTCCTCTCTCTCTCTCTCTCTCTCTCTCTCTCTCTCTCTCTCTCTCTCTCTCTCTCTCTCTCTCTCTCTCTCTCTCTCTAGAAGAAAGGAGTATCTGGACAGGAGCAGTAGTTCATGGAAGACAAGAAAAGGAAAAAAGACGACAAAAGGAAAAGGGAAGCCTCTCAGAAGGTGAGCGTGTTCAAATTAATTGGGTATTTATGTGTTCCTGCAATATCGGCAAGGTTGAATTTCAGAACTACAATACACACTATCTTTTAAAATGGCAGATAGAGTTGTTCTACAGCAACTTGGTAACATTTTAGAACAAGTCACTTCATATTTTGTTGAGTATATCATTATTATATCAGTATATCACTTTAATTTTACTGATGAGGTTTGCTATTTATGCTGTTTTGTAGTTTTAGGGATGAGTTACGATTTTCCACATTTAGGACTGTATTTGGACCAATGACCGTTTTTAAATTAAACGCACCCACACTTAATTTTTCAGATCAGTCATTTATTTTGCACTTCATGCACACCCCCTTATCATGGAGAAAACACAAAATAATGCATATTATACAGCTTTCAAGTTAAGGTCGATTGATCTTGTGAAAAGGCGAAATCTTTGTTTAACATAATTCCTGCTATATGCCATTTCCTCCCATATTTCCGACACCTGCGGCTTATAAACAAGTGTGGCCTATATATGTACAAAACAATTTTTCTCTTTAAATTTTGCGTCTTTTATTCGGGTGTGCTCTATAGTCTGGAAGTTCTGGTATTTTCAATAGTTCAGAGTAAATAAAATGGAAACCACTTATAGTGATCCTGTATTAAGTATTCAACCACTGATAGGGATTGAAAAACCAATGGCCAGAATTGTTCTGAAACAAAGGCTGTTTAAATAATTTGCTCACAGGACAGTGAATTTTGGGTAATAAACATGACAAAACTTTTTAATATTTTGTTGTTTACTACTGTAAGCTGTTGTACATTTAGCTTATCTTCTAACTCAGTGGTTCTCAACCCTTTCTCAGTGAAATACCCCCTGTAAATAATTTTTTTCACCTGAGTACCCACTAACAGTTAGGGGGTGCTCAGCTAAAAAACTCTAAACCATTTTTAAGGGTTTTTGAATTGATTTCTATTTTTAACATGTATATTTTTTAAAATCTCACGTACCCCCATTTGAGAACCACTGTCTGACTTATTAGCAATGGGTTGGGGACTGCCTCTGCCTAACAACTTCCCTGTTTGCTTTTCCAGTAAAAATCAGTTAGATGTGGGTACATGCACTGACAGTCGTGCATGATAAATTTACTGCCGTGAGTTATTTTGCCTCTCTGTTCCTAGTCTGTTTCCATTTTGGCATTAAAGTTGTAATTGTTGCTGTTCTGACACAGCAGCAGGTATGTTATGCGAGTGGTAAAATGATCAGTTTGTGACTTTATCTTTATTGGGAAGGAGCCAAACATTTTCTTAAAGTTGTCAATTTGACACACATGGCTAGTATAAGCAATTTCCATTTGAGTTGTGTTTTTTTTTTTTTTGAAAGGTAAGTGGAGTAATCTTTATTTATTTTATTTATTAATTACTTACACATTTCCTCTTTAAAGAAAAGGGTTTATATTCAACAAAGTCTTGACAGAATATGTGAACCTCAGAGGAATTGCTTTGAAAATATTAAATGCAACTAATGGGAAGACAAGACACTGTTGTTGGGATTACAGCCGTCAGTGTTAACTAGATAGATAGATAGATAGATAGATAGATATAACTTTATTGATCCCCAAGGGGAAATTCACCTAGTCAGGAGCTCATCAAAATAAAAATAAAAAATATAAAAAACAAAACATCCATTGAAAATATAAAAAAACAAAACCATAAAAAAAACCATGTCCTGACATGGCCCAACATGTATGCAGGGTTTATTAGATTTAAAAATTATTAATTTTTAAAAATGTCATAAATTTTCAAGTGCTAGTGGAGAGCTGTTTTATTTCCTCTGGTGTGGCTCCCACACCTCCCAGTTTAAATGTCAGATCAATGTGTAATAAAGTTGACAAGATTGAAACTCATCTCAGACAAGAGAAGAATTTTTTTTAAGAGTGACTTGATCTGCTTTAATGATACATGAAGACAGCACAGGCATTGAGTTTGATGGCTACACAGTCATACATTAAATTACATGGCCGAAAAATTTGAAAGCTTGAGAAATGATAACTGACAGCTTCAATGCTGTGTTTTCTTGGTGGCCAGATCAATCTGTCTTCATGATGAGACATGAATTGCATGCAAGAAACAAAGTATTTTCTACATTGCAACCTTTTGAGATTTTTTTTTATATGCAGTGTCTGAAATTGCATTTTCAAATGAAATTTTATTAACCCTTCGGCCCTATAGAATACCATTGAAAACAAGGTCTTGAACATGGGAATGATACATTATCATCTTGGCAGACCTCTACACAGTTTTTTATTTATTTATTTATTTAAATTTTTTTTCATTCCCCTTAATGTGTTCACAATTACATTTTAATGTTTGTGAGCCCACTTCAATCATTTTGTTTTACAGACATTTGTAATAAAAACAATGTCTTTTTGACATTTGAGCTATGGGCAAGAAACTAATGTTTTGTTTTTTATTTATTTTTAGGTTACAGAACAAAAAAACAAAGGTAAGCAGTACAATGGTCTATGTGTGTATATTTAGCCATTGATATTAGTTGTTCACCAAAGTTCTTGTATCTCTTCTGAAAATAGATAAGTAGACAGTTACTTTTTATATATATTTCATTCATCAATTTTTTTTTTTTTTTTATAAACCTTATGTTGGTTGGCAATATTTTGCCCTCTGTATTCATGCAGTGCCAGACTTGACCAAGCCGGCGTCTACCCAGTCTCCTGCCACACAGAGCAGCTCTGCCTCCCCCAGCCCTGGACCCACCCCCTCTGCCTCCCCATCCCCAGCCACCTCAGGCCCTGGCAGTGCTGCCACCCCGTCACAGGGCGGCAACAATGCCAAGCGCCTGGCGGTGGCCAACGGACAGCCCACCTCCACCACCAGTTCTTCCTCCATCGCTGGCGGCCCCAGTGCTACTGGGAACAGCAGCACAAGTAGCGGAGGCGGAGCCCAGACGCCTCAGCAGCAACCACGCTACATGCCGAGAGAAGTGCCGCCGCGATTCCGCTGCCAGCAGGACCAAAAAGTGCTACTGAAGAGGGGTCAGCCGCCACTGTCCTCCATGCTGCTGGGAGGGGGAGGAGGAGGGGATGGCCCAAATGCAAACATGGCTGCTGTCTCAGGTAAATGTTAGGAATCTGTAGGTCATATTTAGCATATAATGGTTCCATTTTAAGTTGATTGCGGTAATAGCTTCTAATGTGTGTTTGCTTTCTCAGATTCTGGTGCGGCTGCTTCCTCATTGGCCCTCACCTCATCATCAGTTGCTGCTTCTACTACTACTTCTAATTATGCAAATTCCATGTGGGGGGCGAGCTCAGGCAGCCAGACCTCCTCTCAGGGCAGGGAGAAGGTGATTGTCGATGGCAACGACCTGGAAGAGTGGCCTAGCATCGCTGGCAGTGATGGAGGAGGAGTTTCATTTACCAGGGCTGGCGGGGGCAGCAGCAACAATGGAATGCCTGTGAACAGCAACAGTGCCTCTGGCAACCAATCCTCACCCACTTCCTCGTTCTCTTTGCCCAATGAATGTATGCAGTCGTCCAATGTTGTGGCATGGGGGACGGCTGCCTCCCAGGGTCATCTTGGAGGAGGGAATGCAGTAGCTGCAGCTGGGCCTCTGCTACAACAGCCCTCCTCACTTTCCAAAGCCTCCGCTGTGCCAGGGAGCCATGATGCCAGTGGCCCCATCGATGGCAGCAGTGGGACACCAGGTGCCAACTTCAATCCAAATGCCAACCCTTCGGCCTGGCCTGCCCTAGTTCAGCAGGATGGGCCTGCTGCTGCAGGGGAAGGAGGTCCGTCTTCCTTCCATAACCAAGGCCTTGGAGGGTCTCTGTCTGCCAACAACTCTGCTCCCCTAGGCCTGGGAAGTGGGGCAGTCGGGGTGCTGGGGGGTCACCCGACTTTATCTGTGAATCAATCAAGCACCCATCAGCACCAACTTCACCAAATGCAATCCAGAGACAGAGAGATGGGAGGGGGGAAGTGGGACAGCGAATCAGCGGGACCAAAAATTGCAGCGGGGGAAGGGAGTGGGGGAGGAATGGACCATGGTGTGGGAGGAGGTGCGATGAGTGTGGGAGACCACAGTCTTGCCTCCTCATGGAGAGGCCAGCCTTCTTACCCTGCAGCTAACTCCAAAACGGGTGCCTCAAGGACTGATGGATGGGAGAGTGGAGGGGGTAGTACAGGGGGATTTGCAGCTGCTGAAGGGGACAATGGGACCTCGGGTTGGGGCTATCCAAGTTCCACTAGTGGGGTTAATGCTTGGGGCAGCGCTGGAACTGGGGGAAATGTTAGTCAAACCTCTGGGGTATCTCAGGGAGGGTGGGGGTCATCAGGAGTTGGAGGGGAGAGAGGAGTTTCTGGTGGTGATTGGGGTGGAACCACCACTGCTATTGGGGGAGCTAATACAGGAGGAGAGGGAATGGGTGGAGCCTGCAGCAGTAACAGCAGCAGTAGTGGGGGAAGCACAGCTGGCAACCCTCCTACCACCTCCTCTTCTTCCTCCACAGCCACCACTATGACCAGAGTCTGGGACAATCAGAGGGGAGAGGGTGAAACTGGGGAATGGGGCGGGGGGGTTGCAGGACAGGGGGCACGTGGAGGATCTTCATCCAGTGGTGGAAATTCCAGAAGCGGGAGTGGACCTAACAACGGTCATAGTCGTCCTCGCCGCCAGGCACCTAATGCTGAAGCTGCCTTACAGAACTTGCTAAGCCGATCTGATCTGGACCCACGGGTCCTGTCAAACACAGGATGGGGCCAAACACAGATCCGACAAAACACGGCCTGGGATGTTGAAGAACATGGAGGACAGAGTAAAGCTGGATTGTCATCAGCAACATCAAAGCATCCATCATCTCTTGGTGGTTCATCTCAGTATTCTGGTGGAACCAGGACCCAAATCACTGAATCGGTGGGTCCAGGGGCCAATCCTTCCCTGGTTGCAAATGCTGGATCCTCTGGTGAGGGCTGGGAGAGCAGCAGCAACAGTAGCAGTAGTGGGGCCTCTCTGTCTGGGAGAGCCCCACAACCTTCAGGCCCCAGCATGAGGAATCTTGGCGTATCACAATCTGGACCAGTGACCACAACAGGACCGGGTATGGGGCCAGGGGTAATACCAGGACATAACCAGCAAGTGAAGGCTACAGGCTGGGGTGGGGAAGGCATAGGGCCTGGTGATGGCCAGGAACCCAAGGGCTGGGGGAATGAGGAATGGAGAGACAATAGCAGAGGAGGAAACAGTGGAGGATGGGGAGATCTTGGGTCTCAGAGTGATTCAGTGAGTGGAGGCTGGGGAGGAAATCAGGAGGAAAAAGGTGCTGGGGGTTGGAAAGAAATGGGTTCAAATGGAGGAGGTACGGGGTGGGGATCAGGACAGAAGGTAGGAGCAGGTAGGGACTGGGGAGAGCAAGAGTCCAAATCAAATAGTGGAGGAGGTGGATGGGAGGATGACAGGAAGAATGGAGGTGGAAACTCAGGTGGGGACTCAGGTGTGGGTCCTTGGGGAAGCTGGGAAGATAATCCTCCTCGGAGAACCTGGGGAGCAGGGGGCACAGGGGGAGGAGGTAGTGGAGGGGGGGTGGGAGTTGTTGGGGGAATGGGGTCCAAACCCCATCAAAATTGGAGTGGGGGAAATAAAATGCACCAGATGCCAAACAGCCAGTTGGGCTCCATCCCAGGCCCACAGGCACAACTGCAACAGCAACAATCACAGCCCCGTAATCAGCATCCACAGCTGCAGCAAGCATTGGACCAAGGGGCTATGCAAGGGGGCGGGGGGAGGAAACCGATCTCTCAAGCCCAGAATCAGAACCAAAGCTCAGGCTGGACCTCGGGGCCTATCCCTGGTGGCCCTGGAGGAGGTGGATCTGAACCAAGCGGCTGGGAGGAACCTTCGCCGCAGTCCATAAGCAGGAAGAATGAGATAGATGATGGAACATCAGCGTGGGGCGACCCAACCAATTACAACTACAAGCCGGTCAACTTGTGGGACAAAAACAGCACCCCTACAGGCCAGCAGACACATGTTCAGGGTCAGGCCCAACCACAGCAACAGCAGGGACCTCCAATACAGCAGCAACCTACCAGGCAGGCTGCAGGGCTTGGAGGCAACAGAGACTTCAACACTGGCCATGGACCAGGGAAAGCGTCTGCTATGGGTGAGTCATTTGACATTTGTCAATTTGATCATAATAATTTGTCAAGTTGTATAAAATCTTCAGCGAAGTAAGGAAAAACTGAAACATGAATTTCATTCACTGTCTACATTTGAAAGGCTTTTTCATTGTTTGGTTTAGCATAAGTTTAGCATAACAAAGCAACAACTCATGAGGGATACATATGCAGTTTTGTTTTGGGGTTTGATTGTCTGTTTGTTTGTTTGTTTTGTGGGGGTTTTTTGCCAGGTGCTTGCTTACTATCACTTTAGTTTGAGCTCCAAAACCACAGTAATAGCACTCGATACTGCACCTTCAGTTGGTAGCCCTAACTAGCATGGTTAAATAATTCTTCTTTCTGCAAGTCCACTTTTGCAGGGTAATAGTGTGACTGCAGAGAAGATGGTTTAATTTCCATGCAGAAATATGTGCAAGAACGTTGCCATTGCCCTCTGTTTTGATTAGTTTAAATCTCAATACCATTGCTAATCATTGCAAACCATCAAATACAGTTATGGTTACACCAGTGTAAAAAGCAGCTCAGGCTGCATGTAGTCCAGATGTTGTGCAATAACGTGTCAATGTGTGTTTTCAGGTCCATCAGGCTGGGGTGGCACTCCTCCAACTAGTCCCACAGTAGACAATGGCACAGCAGCTTGGGGAAAACCTAGTGATGCCCCTACAGGCTGGGGAGACACTGACAATGCTGGAGGGAAGCCAATGGGCTGGGGAAATCCTTCTCCCAACCCCATCAAATCTGGTTAGAACTTCAAATCAAAGCTAAATCACTTGGTGAAAAAGGCATATTGTGCCTCTTTGGCATAACCATAATCCATAACAGTTGAGATGTCCACTTTGGACATTTCAAGTATAATAGTTTGTGTAGTAGTAGGTTATGTAAATTAAAACAGGAAAACCAGAATTAATATCAGTTTCGTACATGGTATTAACAGTGACTTTTTTTCTCCATGCAGGTTCAAAGTCTATGCAAGATGGCTGGGGGGAGAAAGAAGGCTCTGTGGCAGCCTCACGTCACTCGAGCTGGGAGGATGAAGAGGAGGCAGGTGGCATGTGGAATAGCGCTGGCTCCCAGGGAAGCGGCTCGTCTTGGGGACAGGGAAGCAATGGTGGCTGGGGCCAGAGCCACACTGGGAAGAAACCTAGCAACAAGGTGGGTTACTAGTGAAGAAGATGAATCCTTGAAAAGGAAATTTGTAAAAGATTGGTTCAAAGAATAAAAGCCTGATATTTGGGTCCATTGACTTTGATGTTACATACATTTAGATACATTTTTTAAGAAATAGTTTTCTGCCACCACATAAGTTCAAATAAATCTATGGTGTTTATGTTGCTAAATAGTAATTGTTTGATGGACATCTCTTGAGTGAGCTAGTGAGCTAGATTTGATAAATCAATCCCCCTCTGAGAATTATAGGAAAAATACTTTTCACCTTTAAAAAGTTTTCCATATGTTTTGTATAGCCAATGTCACCTTTGAAAACTTTGTAACCCTGGCAAAATAGAAATGACTGTACTCTGACTTTGTATTTTGTTTCTCAGGCTCCACTGAAGGCTGGAGGAGGAGAGTCATGGATGAATCCCATCAACAGACAGTTCTCTAATATGGGGCTCCTGGTATGTAGCAGGACAAATCAGTAAATGTGGAATGATGCTTTTTCGGGTCAGTCAGTTCACAGCTTTTTTTAAATTAATTAATAAAATTTTTGTTTAACCCTGTTAAACCAAGCATGCTGCCGGCAAGACTGAATTACTGTAAATTCGCAAATGTTTGCTCTGTCTGAGAAATTCAGATAGCAGCAGTTTCTGATAGCTCAGAAATTGTGCTTCACAGCCAATATAGGGTTATTACAGTAATTCTACTCTTGTTGTTGCTGGAAGTTGGCGAATTTGTTCGCCATTAATACATTTCTTTCACATATGGTATGGGCAAAAGCACTTATTAACAGGACATCTCCTGGTGCTTTTATGGTTAAAATAAACAAAAAGTCCAGATGGAAAAAAGGACTCTTCAGAGTTAAAGGGCTAAAAAGTCCAGATGTATATATTTTGATTCTACCCTGTTGTTAATGATGGTGGTGGTGGTCTTCTATCTGGAGCAGAATGATGATCCCAGTGGCCCGAACATTGACCTGGCTCCAGGGTCTCACCAGGATAAGAAGATGGAAGCAGAGAAAAGAGGCATGGGATTGAATGATTACAATGGAGACATGAGAAAGGGAGGAAGAGGAGGAGGAGGGGGGATGGCTTATCGTCCACCTGGTTCCAAAGAGGCAGCATCCAGTGATGCTGGTTCATATTATGACAAGGTAGCATCCTACTACCACCTTAGTGGTATTTGTCTCTTTTGTCTTTCTCATGTTTAGATAACATTTTGTCCTTATCACTATTCTCTTGTGATTCTACCTTTTCTTCCTCGTCTGCCCCATTTCTCCTTGTCTCAACCCTGCCCCACTCCCCATTCTGTTACTCCCACTCAATTGGTCTTCCCCTGGCTGTCACTGACAGACCTTGCCTTTGACCAATCAGGATGGGTGCCTTGGGGAGGAGGGTCCTTGCTCTCTGTACTCACCACCCACTGTCTACAAGCCCCATTCCCTCTTCAACCACACTATCCCTTTTAGACAAGTAAGATAACCACTCCTTTTGTTTCTGTCCTACCATCTTGACATTAGATCCTTCTTTTTTTTTTTTTGACAAGGGGGTTAAAATAAATATGCCCCCAAAATTTCCTGTCATATTTTGTATTCAATATGTGTATTAGATCATCTATTTCTCTGGTGTTTTGGGTTTTCAGAATTTTCATTTTCCATTATGACTCACAGGGTGGTCACAGTATCTTTGGCAGTGGTGGAGGGATGGGTCAGTCAAGACACCAGCCAAGTGTCCCACCCTTAAACCAGTCCCCGGGGATACGAGCGCAAGTGCCTCATCAGTTCCTGTCCCCTCAGGTACTTAAGCTTTTTAAACTTTCATTTTACTAAACAGAATTGTTTCCATCTGATGGAATGATTGTTTTTCAACACTGACACAGGAAGTATGTGGGTTGACTGTCAGTGTAAATCAGTTGTAGAGTGACTCATATTTACTGTTTGTCTGCAACTAAATAACCAGTACGAAAGCTAAATTACTTCCAGTTGGAAGATGTTTTTCAATGCCCATGTTTATTGTTCTTGCTTTTTTTTTTTTTTTTTTTTTTTAGTTAGTTTGTTTTTTTTCTGGCCCTAAAGAGAAATTTCTGTAGCTCCTCTTGTTACAGTCAGCGGATGTTCAGTTTGACAAAAATGACTAGAGGGAACCAGTGTGCTATCTGCTGTATTAGCATATATTTACTGTCTGTGTGGGCAGAAACAAATATTGTGACTACAATCTGTAGAAATTAAGCGCAGAAATCGGCTTTTGACAATATTTGAAGCTTCATGCATGCAGTGTGGGATTACCACACAATACCCAGGTCATGCGTGGGGTCAATTGCATATTTCGTGTGTAGATTCAATGTGTAATCATCTATTTTTCTTTCTATGAGCCTTTACAACAAAGTCTTCTCGTTGCATGGCATCTGTTAGTTAGTGAACTTCCTGGACTGCATAATCACTCTTCAGGTCAACATTGATCATGTTTCCTGCTCGCCCCTAAAGAATACAAAGTGAAATTCATGTCTTGTCCAGGAATTGAATCAATTTCCCTCACTTAGTGAAGTCACTTGTTAACACCAGCTAATGAGAACATGAAAGAGAATCAATGTTAATCAGGGAGAAACACTAAGCTATGGTAGTTGCCAGGGGTTACAGCACCAAAGTGTTTCTGTGGTAACAGGTGTGCTTTCCGCTGCGTCTGTCTCCAGGTGCCAGGCTCCGTGCTGAAGCAGATGCCCCCTCCCAGCGGGAGCGTGGGAGGTGTTAGCGGCGTGGGAGGAGTGGCAGGAGTCGGGGGAGGTGTGTTCCCTCCACAGCTGTCCCCGCAGCATATTGCAATGCTCAGCAGCATCAGCAGCATCTACCCGCCTCACATTCAGTTTCAACTGGTGAGCAATAGCGCAATACGTCTGAATCTTATGGAAATGGTATCTGATTTCACAATCCCAAATTTAGCACTTACCCTTGACAATTCCTTTGCATTTCCAGTCTTTAACATTAGTTGATCAATGCTCATGTATCGAGTGACATAGTCATTACATGGTTGTTTTAAGATGAGTCATCGTTCAATACTAATGAAATATTTTAGAATATAATGATTATAATGAATATTTTTTTAATTCAAACTCAGTGATGTTCATTAAACAAACTTAGGTTTCAGCTCTGACTCATGAACCAAATAGCTGGATAGTGACTACTACCGCTTAGAGGACATATGGCTTAGACTACATAGCATTTAGTAGACCAATGGGTTCACAGAGTGAAGTTTTAAAATATTTTTATGGTTTGGATTTGTCTCTGTTACCACCTCACTACTCTTTTGTTTCACTCTGTCCATGCTTGTTCAGGCTTGCCAGCTCCTCCTCCAGCAGCAGCAGCAGCAGCAACAGCCACAAACACAGCAACAGCAACTCCTGCAAAACCAGAGGAAATTCACGCCTAATGTGCGGCAGCAGACTGACCCTCAACAGGTACTCACATGCACACATAAAAGTAATCCTTATGTAGCAGACACTCCTGTCAACCTTCACCCCTGAATGACAATTTTTTTAATTAATTTTTTTATGTCATCTTTCCATAGTTGGCCAGGATCATGGCAGTGCTCCAGCAGCAGAGGCAGCAGCAGCAGGTTGGGGGCTTAGGTGGCAGCTCCAAACTCTCCCCTTCCCACCATGGTGCTGGCGGCCTAGGGGGTCCTAAACTGCCTGTGACTGATCCCCTGCCCCATCCAGGACTAGCAGGATCGGTGGCTGACCTGCATCAAAAAACTCTTGGACCATACTCTGGTGAGCAATTGGTTCTAAATTTATAAAGACTTAAGGAACATCACCTTATTCAAGCTAATTTAAAGTGCATATTTCACGTTTGATAAAGTTTACTTGTTAGGCCAGCAGCAATATTAACACGGGAATATTTTGACCTTGATTTTTCTATTGGAAGGATTTACTAATTTTGTCTGGTGTTGCCTTTGTTCTCTGTCCCTTTCTGTGATCAGGGTTTGGTTCAGGGATGAACCTTCCAGGTCTGGATCTGGGTGGCTCTGTGTTGGGTGGACCTGGAGGCATGAAGGACCTGGGAGGTCAGCAGTCCCGCTTCAAGTGGATGATGGAGGGACACTCTTCTCCAGACACATCCTCCCCTGAGAACGCATTCCATAAAAATGGTGAGCTGGCCTTCTTCGTTTATACATCCCTCTGTTTGAGAACTCAGATAGTGTTAATGTGATTAGATGTGAAGTCACAAATTAAGTAAATTTGTGAATCCTATTGGTGTTCAGGGATGTAGCATGCATCATCATCACACTCTGACAACCTCCTAGGTCCTGTCACCCCCATAAAGATGCCAGGGGGCTCGCCCTACTCTCAGTACGATATGATGGTTGGAGATGGGTTGGGGGACAACTGGCATCGTACCCCTGGAAAGATGGTTACCAAGCCCACTAACACGCCCAGCTGGCCCCCTGGTGAGTGTCAATGTTGTGATAACAAAGATGGGTTTGAATAAGGGAGTGAGGTTATATACATTTTCTTTAAGTTTGGTTTTTTTTTGTTTTTTTTACCTTTTGGTTTGAAAAATTACATGGTATTTCTGATGCTGAAGTGTAGAGAGTCTTCATCAACTTCATCATCTATCATGTTTAAATTTCCTGCCCTGGCTTCCACAACATGTCATCTTACAGACTACTGTTAAAACAACAACCCAAATGCTCATTGTGTCTGAGTGCATTTTGAATTCACCATAAGTTAGCTTTGTATCGCAATATGGCATACTGTATTCATTTCATCTGAAGTGTCACTTTAAAGCTCTATCCTTCATAATGTTACTGGAATCAAAAACAGTAACTTTATCTGCATCAAGATAGACTGTATATGTATAGACAGCTTAACAAGCTTAACAACAC
This sequence comes from Echeneis naucrates, assembly GCF_900963305.1. NCBI lineage: Eukaryota > Metazoa > Chordata > Actinopteri > Carangiformes > Echeneidae > Echeneis > Echeneis naucrates. Next base: position 12,063,826 of record NC_042529.1, on the reverse strand, counting down.
AACTTTACAAGACATTTTCTTGTACTACTAGCCAAAAGTCCACCTCATAAACCTTCCAGTCTATAATCCAAAGCCTAAAAAAACACTCAGAAAATCACTTCAATTCTCCTCCAGAGTTCCAGCCTGGTGTGCCATGGAAGGGAATTGACCGCGTCGACCCTGAATCCGACCCCTACATGACCCCAGGGAGCATGATGGGAAATGCAGTGTCCCCCAGCCTCAATGATACTGAGCACCAATTATTACAAGATAATACAGGTGAGCATTTGTCTGATGGCACTGGGTACAACTGTTACTTTATGTTGTCATTGGAGGATTTGCTTTTTTGTTCTTGTTTGGTTTTGGTTTTTTTTTTGTTTTTTGTTTTTTTTTTTTTAACGATCCTAAAGTTACAGTTACAGTGCTTAGAGTCATTAGCAATAAGTAACCTCAGCTATAGACTTGTGATGATAAGGGGCCTAGGTGGACACAGTAGCTTTTGGAAGTAAAAGGTTATTCATATTTCCCAAACAAAATGTACAAGTATAAGAGCAAAACGTTAAGCCCTGTTTTTGCTTGCCTTTGTTCTTAACAACTTCTTGGTAGATAACCACAATTCCTAAGATGCATGTTGACAAGAAAATTTCAAATCCACATGTTTAAAAAAATTTTTAAAATAGCAGTGTCGACAAAATTGAAAACAGTCTCCAGTTCAAATGTATTCACTTTATTCGTCTGTGGTTAAATTTTAGATGAATTCACAATTTACCACCTTTGAATTCTAACAATTCTGAACAGCGAGTGAGGCTCATCATTGTGGACAAAGTGTTTTATATGATCAGTAACATGCAGGATATTATCTAGGGAAAAATTGAAATAGCAAAAAGTTGGGGGACAGCACTTCAACACTAAATAATTGGCCCTTCCCACTATGCAACTCTACTGCATGGTCTGTGTCAGCTCTAACACTGTTTTTTTGATGCGTCTGTTTGCAGATTCCACCCCTCCCCTCAACACCTTGCTGCCTTCACCTGGTGCCTGGCCCTACAGTGCCTCAGACAGTCCCCTCAGCAACGCACACAACTCAGGTAACAATGCACAAGCACATCTCTCCTCCACATGTTGATTCAGAAAATCTTTAGAGTAAAAGAAGTGTTTTGTAATCATGATTTAGATGTTTAGTGCATGACGTGCCATTTAACTTTGATTTGACGGTTTCAAATTTGACAGCTACTGCCATAACAACAGAACCAGGAAACACTTAAAACAGTTTAAGTGAACAAAGGTTATGTTATTTTGATTTTGCAGGAGCTCAAATCTGTAGACTGACAAAGATGCACCTGCACCCTGCTTATATCAGTAATCCCACACCATACCAAATGTATTTGAATGTCTCTTTGGCCTAACTGATTGTCTTGACAACTGACACAGGCCTGATTACAACACTGACATCATTGCATGTTGTTGTTATTATGGTCTACAATCCCTCCATACCCTCACTCACATTTCTGTCTTCCTGCAGCAAAGTACACAGACTACAAGACCAGCTGGCCCCCAGAGCCCATCGGACACAAGTCCTGGAAAGCCAACCGTGGCAGCAGCCAGACCCAGCTGTCCCGCCCACCTCCAGGACTAGCCAGTCAGAAGCAGCCATCGCCTTCCCCTTGGTCGGGGGGAGCCCCTCGGTTGGCCGGCAGGGGCTGGGGCGGTGGCTCCAGTACCACTGGTAATGCATTTTTCATGCTCACAAGATTGTCTTCCCTCATTTAGGCTTGGCATTTGTTGAAAAACTCAGCTGAATTATATGTAGGCCCGACACAAAAACAGCTGGCTCTAACAGCAACTCAAGTCCATTTTAATTTGAAGAGCAGCCAAGCTTCAGGTAGAGCAGGAGGAAATTTGTTCATCATTTATTAGACATGAGGCCAAGGGGGGGAAATACAGTGAAAGTGTATTTACAGGGAACATAGGAAAACTGAAAAGTTGTTTTTCTCTTTCTCTCTGTAGGTTCAACCTGGAGTGACAGCAGCTCTCGGGAAAGCTGCTGGTTGGTGCTCAGCAACCTCACACCACAGGTACATACACACATTATTGATAGAACTAATAAATTTAGTCTACAAAGACGAGCCATAACTGCACTAATGCTGCCAAGGCTTTTTTGTTTTGTTTTGGGGTTTTTTTTTTTTTAATCCTACCTCATGAATTCGTCTTAAACAGGCTCAGAAAACTGATTGCACATTAAACACTGTTCTGAATCTCATGCCTCCACCTGTCAACATCATGCATCCATTCAAGTTTTTTATTTTTTATTTTTTTTAATACTCTTGCAGATTGATGGCTCTACACTGAGAACCATCTGCATGCAGCACGGCCCCCTACTGACCTTTCACCTTGGCCTGACCCAGGGCACAGCTCTGATACGCTATGGCTCCAAACAGGAGGCAGCCAAAGCCCAGAGTGCACTCCACATGTAAGACTCAGTCTGTTGTTTTTGAGAAAAGTCTCTTTGATCACTCTGATGCGTGTATGATGAGTTGCTTGGCAACCCGGAGAGACTCAAGGAAGCCCTTTTGACCAAGAAATAGTTAAGCACAAAGCCCCCAATAAAATTCTTCAGTGGCATAAATTGTATGTATCAAACAAAAAACTATAACATGGAATTCACTGACCTTTAAACTATTGAGTAGAATTTCTTTGTACAAGGCAGAAAAAAGTTAGTAATTATTTTTTTTTGTCAAACTATTCCTTAAAGATAGACTGACCTTTGTTGGCAATACTATTATTAAAATCAATCAAATTTTAAATTAGATTAGAATTTGTTCACCATCAAATATTTTCGTATTCTTCTTTACACATCAGATACAGTTTGTTTGTTTGTTTATTTATTTAATTATTTATTTATTTATTTAGTCAGTCCAAGCCCGTCTCATAATAAACAGGTCATCAACAGGTCATCAAGTTCATTATCATTACTTTATCCAATAATACTTGATATCAGCAACCGGAACAGAACATTGTGATAGTCAGAATTGGTACAGTAAGGGGTACAGTACAGTAAGACATGCAAAAAAAAGTCACTGGCTTACCTGGGCTGATGTTGCGATATGTGATTGCAGTGAAATTTTTTGGTTTCATTGAAAAGATGTTATTGGGATTTTAATTGGTCTTCTACCAAACAACATGTTTCATTATGTCTGATGAAAATGTTCTGTGGAATTTCTCTACCACCGCAACACCTGCATTACTAACAATGCATAACAAAGTTGTGACACATTTGACCAGAAAAATTGCACCTACCATGACTTGGATATTGCAAAGGGCTGGGTGATATGAATTAAATAATAAGACCTCCAATTATTCCACTCCAAAGTCAATTTATGCTTTCAACCATTTTTATCCTTCTTAAAAACAAACTCAAACAACAAAGAAATTATTTCAAACAATTTCTTAATTTGTTTTGGTTTTCCCTTCTGGGATTTGAACAAAATATCCACTTTGGGTTAAATTAGTTAATTAGTGTCAAAAGTTCTTCTTTTGAGTTTTCTCGTGAATCCCAATTGGGTCTGGCACCAGTTTGTCCTAGTGGAGTTGCTGTATGTATCTATCTGAGATTGCAAACCTGATGTCACATCACTGCAAAGACTTCTTTGTCACTGCATTTGTAAGAATCACATCAGGCAATGAGGTCCAACCACTCTGAACTATGGGAGCCCAAGGGGAATGTAAGCAGTGGAAAACTGTTTTTCATTCAAAACAAATCATCCTAAACTACAAAATTCAGATTAATCAATTTATCACCCAGCCCTAATTTTGCACTTTGGCATGTTGTGATTTGGATTATTTTTCAATCAATTGTGGAGACTTCTTATGTGTTTTATAGCAGAATTTAGTGTCAATGTCTTTGTAGTTTACTTAGAAAACTAAAAGACTCTTTGTTTATGCCAGGTGTGTTCTGGGTAACACCACCATCTTGGCAGAGTTTGTGAGTGAGGAAGATGTGGCTCGCTACATTGCACATTCCCAGGCTGGAGGAACAGGTGGTGGAGGCTCCACAGCTGGCTCTGCAAGCTCTGGGCCCACGGCAACCTCAGCAGTGGGAGCAAACAGCAACGGAGGAAACTGTGAGAGAGGTGGAGCAGGAGGCGGCAGCGCAGGAGTAGGAGTAGATGGAGGATCCACAGCTGTAGGAGCAGGAAATGGAGGAGCTGGGCCCTCCAACTCTGGGTGGCAGGGTCTGGACAGCACAGGCAGCTCATCAGACCAGTCCTCCACCCAGGGGCCTTCTGGGCTGGGAATCTTCTCCCAGTGGAGCACCAATGGGGCTGGGGTGGGCGGGGCTGGAGGTGTAGAAGCTGGAAGGCAGGGCCTGTGGGGGGCGATGGGTGGGATGAGCAGTTCAGGGTACCCCAGCAGTAGCCTCTGGGGTTCCCCGGCACTGGAGGATCGCCACCAGATGGGCAGCCCCGCCTCACTGCTGCCTGGAGACCTGCTGGGTGGGGGGGCTGACTCCATATGAGGGTCCGACTGACACACACACTTTACACCCGAGCTGTAATACATGTGTCACACTCTGTACTTATTTACATGCACAGAAGACGTGAATTAAAGCTACACTGGTCACCCAACATGCAGAAATATTATCACACACACACACACACACACACACACACACACACACACACACACACAGAGCCTACATGCAGTACATGCAAATCGTTTCACATATACACATTAAAACGCTTAACTTTAAATGAAGACAACAGTAAAACTTGAACCGGGGGAAAAAGGTGAAATCCATCATTCAACTGGATAGCTCTTTGTCTTTTTACTCCAAACCCCACCCCATCTGCATTCAGAGACCCAATCACTCAGGCATGCACTGTAGACAGGCTCAGCCAGAGTCGTACATGTCAACAAGTTTAGCTATTGCTGTTTTTAGTGTGCCACATTTTTTTTCTTTTGTATAACTATTTAATGGTTGAATCTCAAAATTCAGACTTGCCGACTGAGCCCTCGTAGACCTAGCAGGCGTACTTCTGAGTTCTCACGTTTGGAAGCTTGAGAGAGAAGGATCTGGAGTTTGTAGAACATTTGGGACAGCGCCACACTACTGAGTCAAATGGACGATCAGCAGCCTTTGAGATCTGGAAAAGGAGTGTTTTTAGTAGGTACTGACACCTCTACCTTGGTGGAAATATGCCATCAACATGGGACCCAGGGTAAAAAAAAAAATCCTAACAAAAACAACATTAGCCAAACTTGCACTATATGCCTTTTGGGTTTGTTGTTGACACATCCTCCACAAATCCCTCCATTTTTGAAACAGAGCTACAACACAACTACACAGACTTTGACTGGATGACTAAATGTTACAACAGCAGTGGCCTTGGCTCACACCCAGCGGCCGCCCGCCCGCCATGTCAGCAGCATCACACCTTCTCATCAGTTACACACTGCTCTTATATTTGACAAGCAAAATTGTATCTCCTTGTTGATGTACGTTGGTTGTTTATCATTATTTTTTTCTGTTATAAAAGAAAAGAGAAATGTGTGAAACTTTGTGAAAATCCAGAGATGTCCTTTTTTTTTTTTTTGTTTTGTTTTGTTTTGTTTTTGGGGTTTGCCCTTCAAACACTGACCTCGCTATTGTATTTTTTCTTACTCAAGAAATCAAGTTGGTTATTATATATTGTCATGATGTTAATGATGACTAAGATAGATTACTTATTTACTCGCTGTACAAGGTGCCCTCCTGCCTGCCTGTGTGTGCATGAAAGGAGTGTTGACAGTATGATCGAATGGAGGAGGATGCGATGAAGATGACGACGATAATGATCGGGAGTGTCTGTGTTATTGCTACGATGTTGAATGTTTTTGTTTTTTGTTTTTTTTTTTTTGTTTTGTTTTGTTTTTGTTTTTTTTCTTCCCCCCCTTGTCCATGAGAGATTCATGAGTGACGTTTGTGAGTGTGTACGTGAGTGAGTGTCTGCTTTTGAACACTTACCTGCTCCAGTCAGGGAAGTGACTAGATGTTAATCTGACAGTTTGCATTTGAGAGAAAGCTTGTGTGTGTGTGTGTGTGTGTGTGTGTACATGTTTGTTTGTTTGTTTGCTTGATTGACTGTTGTGATAGCTAAAAAGTTCAAAAACATTGGCACTATTGCATATGTCTCTTATGTTGTGTTTTTAGCCGCATTTTGTTCCTGTTTGTATATTTTATTATTTTTTTTTTTTCTGTCAAATGCAATAAGAGAATATTTTGTTTTTAAGACAAAGCAACCAACTGAAGGCATTTCTGTTAAGATGCCAAATCCTACCATACCAAGCTGAGCTGGAACAGTGTTTTACAGACACGTTAAAGACATTACATATGTTTTACTGTTTGTTATTATGTATCAATTTAAATTAAGTCAGTCTTTATTATCACTCCTGTTCGGGATATTTTCATTTATTTCAGATGTTACAAAAAGGAGAGGAAATTAATTTAAAGCAGGAAAGAACAAGATAATAAAGGTTGAATTGAAGTCTGCAGTGGTTTCTTGTTTGACATGTGCGCACAGTTGTCAGGTATTTGTAGCCCGGTTTTGTTTGCTTTTTCAAATGGCAACCATCTCGTGAATTCACCTTATTCCCGTGGTGTGCGACATTAGCAGTGAAGCCAATGGCTCTGAGAGGTGTTTGAGTAAAGTGTGTTTGCTGCTCCTCAAAGATTCAGAATCTGCTCAGTCAGCCCTGAGAGAAAAGTTCACGTTGGTGTAAAGGCTGCATTTAATCTGAAGCAGTCTATTCTGTATTTTGTATTTCAGGATGAATAATGAAGTCATTCTAACCTCAGGGAAGACATTTTTGAGCACCAGCAGTTAGTTTACTCTCCTGGTTTTAAAGAAAAATCAACTGTAGCTAATTCTTTAGATTTTTTTATTTATTTTTTTTATGATTTGACATTTGTCTTATTTATAGCACACTTCCAGAGAAGCTGACGCAAAGAAGAAAGTGTTGCCTTTTTGTTTTGTTTTTTTTTTTTGGTGTCTGGACAGACGAGGAGGTGGAGCTGCTGCTTATCATGACAGGGTGATGTAAGGCCAAGAAAGCCAGTTGGGCCTGATCTCTTGTGCTTCCTCAGACATGTGAAGGTATGTATGTAATATGTCTACAATAAAACACCTAACTATACAATCCAAAAGCGATACATTTTTACTTTAGGGCTTAGTTTTGAAATGCTCTTTTCATTGTTGTACACAATTGGATTTGTGGTCATTGTCCTGGTTTCCAGTAGAGCCGGGGCTCCTGTCATGCTAACACATGACATGACATCTACAGTCAGTAGATGTGAAATGAGTTAGCTGCTAATCCAAAATAAAAATGACATGGCCTCCGAGACTTCTAAGGAGCAGCTCCACCACCACCTTGGCTGTTTGTGGCGAGCGCAACGGCACACCTGAAATCATGCTGAACTTCAGGCCTCAGTAAAAATTCACCACCTGAAGAGAAAAGCAGTCTCAAGATGTACATGTTTATTTCTGCTGTCACTTTTTGAAGATGTGTCCAGGTTGCACCACAACCTGTGTATCTCAGTACTAACTGTGCTGATGACTCCCAGCAAGTTTTTATCTACAGGGATCTTCATCAAGCACAAGAGACAAAAGGAATCGCACAGACCCATGATGATTTATTTTGTTTTGACCTCGTACAAGTGAAACCCCCCTTTGGAGCCATGTGCCCTACATTCTTGAAAACTGCAGAGTCAAAATGGGTAGAAGACAAAACATAAAAATATTTAAATTGGCACCACTCTGTCAAACAAAAGCAAAAAACGTGAACCTTCCTGCGTGTTTCCCCCGCTGTCTATGATTTGAAGAAGGTTGGACATCACAGTATTACAGTGGGATACATTTTGGGATTTATTATTTTTTATTGGTCTTTTAATGGCAATGAGCATTGTCTGTGAGTGAGGCCTGTCAAGTATCATCTGTGAGCTGTACATTTTTGTTATAGTTATTATTTTGCCTGAAGAGGGGAAAGATTACACTGTCCCGATATATATGCAAATACACAGAACGACAGGTAATTGAACACGCAGCTGACGTGTCCAGTCACCGTGTTTTGTCCTCTGGGCTGATTTGAAGTGTTTGTGTAGGAACATGCTGCATCTTCATCCCAGTCTGCTTCATTCATGTCTGCAAATACAGGCAGCAGATCGGCGGCTTTAAGACAATCCGGGCATCTCTGCAAGTCTGCGGATGACATCATTGATATTGTCAATGGTGTAAAGTGAGAGAGGGCTGGGTGGGGGTGTGTGAGGGGGGAGAGAGAGAGAGAGAGAAGGACCTCGGGGTCTGGTTTCGGCGTTTTTTCCTAAAAATAAAAACAGGATCCTTACAGGGAGAATCTTCCAGAGTCCCGGGGCTCGTGTCTGTGCGGATGTGGGGTATTTTTTGGGGGGTGTAGTGTTTGCGGAGCCGGACTTCAGGTCACATTTCAGATTATGAGCCGTCCGGAGCCGCGTCGGTGCGTCGCTGTCCAGGGTCCTGAGTGAGACACGGAGCCAGGCGACCACGGAGCCTCACACAACCCGGTGAGGGGGGGCGGGGGGTATTTTGGCTTGTCAAGGTGCCTGGAGGCGTGTGTGTGTGTGTGAGAGAGGCTTTCTGTGTTAAACAAATAGAGTGCACATAGAGTCGTGTTAGCGTGGGGGGGCTGGTTCAGGAGGGTGCGGTTATGGGATTTATTGCCACATTTGATGGACAGTGAGAGATGAGATGTGTGCTTTTGCATTCAGCACCTTACCCCATTTCTCTCCTGTGGTATCTGGGGCAGCTGCATCAAGTCTCCCCTCTGACAATAGCACGTCTCGTCTGTTTTTGCGGTCCTTTGCAGCTACCGTGGCTCTCAGTTTTATAACGGGGACAGTAAAGCGTCTTCGGAGGCTGAGCAGGGAGCTAAATGGGCTGCTAGTGTGCAGCAGTGGCTTGCTCTGCTTTTTTCCCTGCACCGTGAATGTGGTTGGGGGGGGGGGGGGGGTATGTAGGTCTACATTGCAGCTAAGACTGAAAAAAAAAAAAAAAAAAAACTTAGTCAGCATTTAGGGTAAAGTCAAGACATCTTCTGTCAAAAAGCCTTCAGTCTTTCCAGTCCTTATGTCATGGCTGTTCAGGAGGAAGTGGCTTGGGTGAGGAAAACATGACTCATTCCAAATTTTGTCAGGGGACTCCAGTCAGAGATTTGGAGTTTATGCAAATCACTTGTATACAGGACCAGACTTCTTTGAAGTGCTTTGGGAAGAGTGTGTGAGATGCCCCCCACCCTCCCCACCCCCCCCCACCACCACCACCACCACCACCACCACCACCACCACCCCGCCTCCACTCCTGCAGCTCTGAATAAATCATGTTATACAATTACATGCTCTGTTCTTCTTTGCTCTCACCATCTCCCCATGCACTTTATAAACACTTCAGTGGCCTACATTGTTGTCCTCCAAGGTACCAGAATTTATTATCACGCCCTCTGAAGGTGTAAATCAACTCAACATAGCTGAGCAGGGTCATTGCATTAGCTCTTGTGCAGCATTATTTTCCTTCCACTGTGTCTTCAGTAAGATCATGTTATGCCTGGAAATGAGCAACATTTTCCTTCTTAGCTCAAGCAAATCAAGTCAGACTGTACCGTGTCACTGTTTTTGATCCAGTCGTTCCCACTTCTCGTTCCTTTTCACCTCTCCAGTCGATTTCTCCCAGGCTTCCTGTTTTATTTTCTTTCATGATACAGCAGCTCATGGGCTCATGGCTTTGAGTCTAAACTCTGCAGCTTTGCACCACTGTGTCCCTTTACTCTATTGATCACCAGTGATTGATGGCAGCTTTGTGTGTGTTTGTATCCGTGTGTGTGTTTACCCCGTCAGTGAGGTGAAAAGCTCAGGAGCCATGGAGTTGAGGGTGGGGAACAAGTACCGCCTTGGGAGGAAGATAGGGAGTGGATCTTTTGGAGATATTTACCTCGGTGAGACTTCTTCTTCCTGCGATTACTTGAATTGGTGCTTAAAATTTCAAAGGTCAAGAGACCCTGGTCATGTTAGAAGCTGCTATGTCGCAACCGCACCTCTGCTCTTCCTCCCATCAGGCTCGAACATTGCTACAGGAGAGGAAGTAGCCATCAAACTGGAGTGTGTGAAGACCAAACATCCACAGCTCCATATTGAAAGCAAGTTCTACAAGATGATGCAGGGTGGAGGTGAGATGCGCCAAACAGTTTCTGAAACCTTTGCAAAGAGTTTGAGGTCCACTGAGGGGCATATAGGGCTGATGATGGGTCAATACAACTGTTCAGGGGTATTTCCAACGATTACAAAGGTTTCATGAGGCATTGTGGGGCTTCTTCAGACCTTAAAAAGTATCTCATAACATTTACAGGACATATGAGGTGCGTTTAGGGTCACTCCAGAACACCGAGAGACATCTTTGACTGGAGTTAAAGAGCATTTGAGTCAGTTTAGGGTTGTTGAGAGCAGTAGCACCGAGATGTCATTATGTCTGTAGAAAGTGTTTAAGTGATGCATTTTAATGTCCAATTAACTGATATTATATGGTAAGACTTCGTTTGTCTTGAAAGAAAATGTGACAGGTTACATCATCACAGACTAAGAGGAAGTAGTTATTAAAAAATAATAGTAAGTCATGTCAGAAACAGTCAGTTGATGAATAAAGCTGAAATCAACCATGCAAGATCAAAGGAACAGCTGACATAGTTCAAATAATGAATGAAGTTGTTGAAACTGTCAGCAAAGTAAATGTAACTTTGAAAGAGCCGAAGATATGAATTGGTGAAGTATAACGTGTAGCTGGAATTCTCTGCTCTGTGTTTCCTAACACTCCCGACAGTGGGAATCCCGTCAATTAAATGGTGCGGCGCTGAAGGCGACTACAACGTTATGGTGATGGAGCTGCTGGGGCCCAGTTTGGAGGACCTGTTCAACTTCTGCTCCCGCAAGTTCAGTCTGAAAACGGTGCTGCTGCTGGCCGACCAGATGGTGAGACAGACTGAACGACTGCGGTTCACATGATAAGACCTCAGGGTGCATTTAACTGACTTTAGGGCTTCCTCGAAGCACCAAGGCTGAGAAAAAATGATTCAGTAGAATTATAAATGACTCCGAGGGACAAATGAAATAATCTAATTCCGAACATATTCAACTGTCCAAACTTTCACCTTTTCCTCCTTACAAAATAAAAGAAAGAAAAGTGAAGACAGTTTTCAATGAAAGCACGTGTCTATTTTTAGACTCCAAGGAGAGGGATCTTTTGAAATCGGAGAGTAATTCTCACTAAACCAAGGCTTGCTTCCCGGCTCAAGACAAAGCTTATCCCCTGACTATCTCCAACCATTCAACTCCTCTGTGAAAATCAATTCAAATCTAGGACATGGTGGCTCCACAAGGCAGCCTAATCCTCCTCACATAGGTCAGACTGCGGTGTCTTTTGTGAGTCTTTGTAATCTGTCATATGTCGTTCTTTAGTCCACAACTGGCACATTTGCTCTTTTCATCCCCATTTTCTCTTGGCCACTTTGCTCTCCTCTCCTCTCCTCTCCTCTCTTCTCCTTAACTCAACTGCACCTTTACATTAAAATGACTTGTATATATCAACACAGGCTGGCAGGATTATTGATCAGTACCAGTGACTATAATTTCATAGGGACAGTGAGAGTTGTAGACCTTGAAACTCGCTTTTAGTTTTCAGATCAAAGACTCTAAAACTGCAACTATAAAGACTCCTGGTCTTGCAACTCAACCATTCAACACCAGTAAAAGTTATTGATAATCTAGAAAGGAGTAACTGTTTATTGGATGGTTAGGCCAAAGTCCCAACTACTCTGAAAATCATCTGAAAGTCTTCTCTATTTTTTCTATATCCATAATCCCTTTATTTTCTGGCTTTAGTTTTAATAATTCATTCACAGATAGAAATTTGGAGGCTTCATGTCAAGTCATGGTTGTCAGAGCATCCGCTGAGCATTTCAAAAACATTCTCCAATGTCAACCTGCATTATTACCTTTTACTTTTGTCACCATGACAGAATAAAAACTCAAGCTCAAACACACTTGAAGCTCTTTTTACTGAATTTTTTATTGAATTTGTGAAGATAGTGGTTCTGAAGGGATCTTTCTAAAACCTAAATACTGTATATTTTCATTGGCCTAAGCACGCTCATTGGTTAGCCCTGGCCTATCTTGTCACTTTCTGACAGCGACTCTCCGCAGACTTCAGTCTGCTCTGAAGACATAGTGCTGCTCCTTCATTACGAAACAGCAGTCAAAATTTTTCAACCCTCTGAAGCCACAGTCACCACAACCTGCCCCAGGCTCCAAATCTCATTCAGCAGCTGAGAAAACATAGAAATTGTCCCTTAAACCATCATACATCAGTCTGTTGTGTGTCCTCCATCTTTAGGAAAGGGAATGGCCGAATTGTGGGAGGGAGAAATGTTTATTGTGATTACATTTTTGACTCAGCCACGTTTGACGAACATTTTCTGTCAATGGGGTTCAGCTAAATCCTTCTCTCTGTCTCACTGCAGATCAGTAGGATTGAATACATCCACTCCAAGAACTTCATCCACAGAGACGTAAAGCCTGATAACTTTCTGATGGGCCTTGGCAAGAAGGGGAACCTGGTCTACATCATAGATTTCGGCCTGGCCAAGAAATACCGTGATGCCCGGACGCACCAACACATCCCTTACCGTGAGAATAAGAACCTCACAGGCACCGCTCGCTATGCATCCATCAATACCCATCTGGGGATCGGTAAGCACACAGAGGAAAACGACGGTTTATATGTAGGATATGTTTCCCAAGTCCCTCTCTTTCTTTTATTTTGCTGTTTTCTTTTCTTCCACAGAGCAGTCGAGGCGAGACGACCTGGAGTCTCTGGGCTATGTGCTCATGTACTTCAACCTGGGATCTCTGCCCTGGCAGGGGCTCAAAGCCGCTACCAAGAGACAGAAGTATGAACGGATCAGCGAGAAAAAAATGTCCACCCCTATTGAGGTTCTCTGCAAGGGATACCCCTGTGAGTAGATGGGATTTTGACAACAGTGATAGGATGGGTAAGAGTAAGGAAGCCAATTTAAACAGGGCCTGTGTAACATTTAGCCCATTTCACCTGTCTAAGCCTGTCCTGCCTCCAAATCCATTTCTCCCTCTCTGTTTCCAAGCTGAATTCTCCACATACCTGAACATGTGTCGTGCCCTGAGGTTCGATGACAAGCCGGACTACTCTTATCTGAGGCAGCTTTTCAGGAACCTTTTCCACCGACAGGGCTTCTCCTATGACTACGTCTTTGACTGGAACATGCTGAAGTTTGTGAGTGTCATGCTTTTCATAAGCTTTTTCTACACTGGGGGTTTAAATCTTTTCGGCTTTCCGATGGTTCCTCTGTGTTTTAGGGAGCTAGCAGAACATCAGAGGAGGGAGAAAGAGAGAGGCGGGAGGGAAAAGAAGGAGAGGAGCGAGCAGGAGGAGGCCAAAGAGGCGGTGGAGGTCGTGCTCTGCCGTCTGGTCCAAACCCTTCAGCAGCCAACAGAGTCAGGAACGAGGTAGACGCTGCGCCCTCCAATCCTGTCACACGTGGCGTCCAGCAGTCAGGTCAGGAAATTGGTTGGTTGGAACTAACTGCAGGACACAACTGCTCTTATTTCAAATGTGTGTTTTTCTGTCTTCCTGCAGGTAACCGCTCTCCTCAGGCAGGGAGGGCAGAACGAGCAGAGCGAGAGAGGAAGGTGGCCATGAGGCTTCATCGCGGAGCCCCCGCCAACATCTCCTCCTCTGACCTCACTGCGCGCCTTGACCAGTCACGCATCACTGCATCGCAGGTAGGAAGACTGTGACTAGCTTACTACTGTCCGACCTTGTTGTGAAGGCAGTTGGACATAATGCTGCTCAGTGGGGGCACCATAATCTCTTCTTTTGTGAATGCAACAATGACCAAAGCTCTTGTCAAGCAACATCCTCCACTGCCTGCTCTCTCTAAGAAAAGCAGCGTTCATCTAAAGAACTAATCCCCCTGAACTTGGTGTTCAGGTTTAGTAAACAAATGTCAGCAAATGCTCAACTGAGATGCTGAACTCAGTAAACGTGATGCCTCCCTTACATCAGCATGTTATCAGTGTCATTGTGAGCATTTTAGCATAGCATTGTTACCATTTAGCTCAAAGCCTCCCTGAGCTGCATGCATAGCTGTCGACTCTGTCTCGTTATTTTCGGGCTGAACCATAAATAAACTACTGCGGAGATTCTTTGTGATTAAAGTGGCTCAGAAGGATTTTCATTACCTTACACAAATTAGTAATTAATGATGGCAGATTGAAATTATTACCTGGGAAAACATTAAAATGATATTATATCATATCATATATATACAACATGCCTATTGCTGACACCATGAAGTGCTTTTGTTTTTGTGTTTTTTAAGGCTGATATAATATGGACATAGACTAAACTAATCTGAAGAGGCAGCATCCGGCTTGTTCATTATATGCAACTGGAGTCTTTCTGATGCCTGTTCGTTAGCTGGAACACGTATGCATCCTGCAGAAGTGACAGCAGCTCTTCTGAATGTCTGAACTTGCTGTAATTTTAATCATACTCAGTAAATCTGCTGCACCAGTGAATCAACCTGCCTCTCATGGTCCAAGCCTTTACTCAGTTTGTGTGCCTCTCTTTGTGGGTTTGCCCTCCATATGAATATTTGGATCCTCAGAGAAAACCTCAGCGAAGCTGCTCACAATGGCCACAAAGAGCACAGGACAGAGACAATAAGTCATAAATCAAGGACTGAGAAAGGTCACCGGGTGCGGCCATTGACAGGCTCTTCAGGTTTCTGCCTTCTCCCTTTGTACAGCTTCAAGCCTCCCGTCTTTCTATCTGTGCTCAGGTCAGTGTGCCATTTGAACATCTGGCAAAGTGAGTTCATCCTGGCTTGCCCGCAGGTCAGTGGCAGGTATGGACATGCATCACACTCACACACATACACACAGCGACCCCTGACCCTCCATGCTTAATATGCAGTGGGAGAAAAAAGGCAATATATTAGTTATTAAACAGCGGTAATTCACAGTAACACTGATGATGGATGACAACTAATGATAGCTTTTGGTAGTAAAACTGTCTCTACTGAACTTAGTATAGACTCTTTCCTCAACATGTTCCTGTACCATGGAAAATGTCTCTGAGCTGAAACCTGGTGCTTATATTTAAAAATCCTTTGGCTCTGTCGACCTTGTTTGCTGCTATATTTTTTTTGGAACTGGCACATGATGAATCTTGGGGTAGGTTGGGCCACGCAGGATCCACCTGTTGGATCCCTCACACACATTTGTTGGCTGCATATGAGGGAGCTTTTTGACACAAACAGCGTTCAAATACTCCCTCTGTAACATGCAGCCCCTGCTGTTATTTACTTCTTGTCGAGCCTACATAAACCAACCTGCTGCTGTTAACATTCACTTACGTTTCTAATGTGCTGATGGAAACAGTCCCCAGTAAACAGTTTACTCCAGTTGGAGAAACATGTTTCTTTGAAGCTACGGTTGTTTTATTCTTTGTATTTAATTTAAAAATAAATCTGAAGCTTATTAGTAAGAAAGACACAGCATAGCTTTAGTTTTGGTCATTTTATGCTACAATTTTATAGAATATCTTGTCCTTCAGTTATCCGAAGAACTAACATTGGTCTTCCTTGTTTGGTTTCTTGTGGTTTGTCAGCTGCAGGGTATCAAATACCCCCTACTTTTCAAATGGATGAATGAAACATGAATGAGTGGCGAAGAGGAGCAGAACGAGGCCTTGTGTCCGTGTGTCTGTCAGCGCTGTGTGAGCATGCTCGGTGTTACAGAAACGCTGAGATGATAGAGAACCAGTGAGACAAACAGACTCTTGGCTGGAACTGATTGCTTTTTGGGATGCTGGAGGAGGAAGGGACTGAAACAACACGCAGGTCAGGTCCCTTCTTCATTCATATTCACCTTCCCATCGACTCAGAGGCTCAACATGCAAAAAAAAAACAAACAAAAAAAAACAAAAACAAAAACAAAAAACAACAAAAAACTAACAAAAAAACAAAAAGATAACATCTGAAGTGCACAAAATGGACTTAATTTAAATTATTCTGTGGTTTACAGCTGTGTTTGAATAAAAAAATAACTATAAACCTGCTATTGTTTGAGAGCTACATCTGCTGTTTATGGTGTTCTTGATTATAAATGAATATGTAAACATCTATGGACATGAACACAAAATTAGAGTGTATTTAGGCCTACAATAGATGAGACAGGAGAATGCTTAAAAATGAACCAAGGGGAAGATTAGAGGGAGACAATGAATGAATTTATGGATGAGAGCAAGGCTGCTTTTTGTCAGTAAATGTCAGTGTCTGTCTGTGTGTTAATGTCTTCAATATTTGTTTTGCCTTCAGCTTTGCTTTAGAGAGTCTGAGGAAAGGAAGCACAGAGAAAGGAAACATGAATGGTGATCACTTATCCACAAATTCTTACAGAGGATCTGTCCCAATAAAAGGTTTATCAGACGGAGGTGAGATGAACCAGGCAAACATGCTCACCGGACATGACAAGATGAAGAAAACTATGAGAAAGACAGCTTTGAGTTGAGGTCAGGATGCAGGGAGAGCCATGATGATTGTACGATATGATAAAGCCTTAGTCCAGCTTGTAACTCCGGGTATGAGGAGACTTGAGAAAGTTAGAAGATCTTGGTGATGAACAAGTCTGGTCTTACATTTATATTTTTGTTCTATATGTTTGCTTTTTTTTTTTACTTTATAATACATGTAAATGTGTAGATACCTTTTGCCGGAATGTGACAGATTGTTTAAAGAAGATGCTGGAAAGAAAAGAGTGTCATTTCCTGAGAGCCCTGGGCCAAATAGTGAACCAATAACCTTTGGAGTCTGCCAGGTGTGTGTTTTGGTTTCCACTGTGGCAGGCAATGACAGAAAGGTTCTTGTTAATATTTTGAGGAGTATGTTGACCCAGACCTTTCAGGATGGACAGATGTCACCAGTGGGATGAAACTGACTGATGTCCTGTACATTTCTTTACCATGCTTCAACTTTATTACTATGATATTTGTGTATATTTTCTGAATCAATAAAAATATACACAGCTTATACATTCTTCTGATGTTTTGTTTCACCTCATACAGAATACAATTAATTCATTTTGAATAAATGATATTATTAAATTTTATATTTAATTAAATATATTTAAATTTTATATTATCACTTGTACTACTTGTAACCCATTTAACTTTATTTTACACAATTGATTAAATTGTGTTTTTACGTTTAGTTTTTTTGTTTATTTCTTAAGTTTTTTTGCTTTGTTGCCATTGTACAGTTTTGCAATCAAGGAGAGTATATGCAAACGTATTCAATTATTCACTTGTTTTACTTTTAACTCCACTTCATATATCTGAAAAATCGTTTTAGAAGTTACCTTTCAGATTAAAACTTTACAAATGAAACAATTTTTTTAAACAACACAATTCATAAATATCCAATGCACAACTCAATCAGCTACAATATTAACTCATTTCATTTTATGATAGCTGTAAAAAAATGTAATTAAATAATGTATAATAATAAATATCACTGATTATGCGTAATATAAGGTTCACTATTCTCAAATACATTTTGGTGATAATGTCTTCAGACATAGGCAAAATTTTTACTTTACTTGTACTATTTTTACATTATCAATCCAGTCATCTGTACTGCTTACTTGTCAGGCTCACGGAGGAAGCTGTAGCTGACTGGAGGGCAGGGTCATGAACAGGTCATCAAAGGTCATCACAGGGTCTACAGAGACATTCAACAAATCACACTCAGACACACTTCAGATGTCAGATGACCAGCTAACATGAACCTGCATGTTCCTGGACTGTGGGAGTCAGAGTACCCAGAACTAACTCACTCCAGCTCAGAGAGAACATGCAAACTGCCCAGGCCTGGGGTTTGAACGCAGGACCTACTTGCATTGAGGGGACCACTGTCCCAGTATGCCACCATTTTTCTAATTTTACAAATATGTCTTCCACCACGGGCGGCACCTGGCAATCGTTATTAGTTAGACCTGTGCTTTTTCTGCCATGACAGGTCAAAACATGCACCGAGAGAAAGTCCTCCTCAACAAGATCAGGTCACGAAGTTACTTGTAATACTTAAAACTTAATGTTCTGGTTATTATTGGTTTCCCACACACTGTGACTACACAGGAAGTGATAAACAAATAATGAGTCAGGCCCCCGATCTTCTCCCACCGAGAATAAACTCCGCCCCCTGGCCGTGTCAGCCAGCGTCTGATTGGCTGTGCCGGCTCTTCCTGAGGCAGAGGGCGCGGCCATGTTAATGAGCCGTTAATCCGGCAGGGATCAGCGTGAAGGCTGCGGAGCGGAGACACCGGGGCGGCCGGGAAGGACGGAGCCCACCGCCGTAACTCCATCAGCAGCGACTCTACACCACGTTTACGGACACACAGCTGCTTTAGGCACGGTACGGACGCTGTTTGACATGAGAGAGCAACTTTAGGGGGGAGTTGTGTTATTTTGAGGCTGACGGGGCGGTCCGGCGGAGGCTCAACATGGATGAAGCGGCGGCTCGGTTGAGGAGCAGTTAGGGCCGTTTCGGGGTTATTTCTGGCCCTGAGTTTTGTTGGACGGAGCTCAGGCGGGTTTTTAAACCACTACACCTTTTTTTCAGGTGAGTCTGCTCCCTGAAACAGGTGAGAAATACTTTGCCTTGATACAAACACTAATTTATCCGAGTAACTGAAGTGTTTCTCCGTTTCAGACGTTAACTGTCGCGGCTGTTTTGTTAACAAAGGTGAGTCTCAAGCGGGGCTTCATTTTTTTATTTGTTTGTGTGCATCACTTCCATATTATCCAAGCTTGTGCCGTCATATTTACTTTCATATCGTTACAGTAAAATCACTGCAATGGAAATGTTATCAGAGTAGCAGCTTGCTCTGTAAACGCCACCTTTGTTGTTGTTGTTGTTGTTGTTGTGGTTCAAGCCTCTAATAATCCAGTCTGCCTGTCCACCATATCATTATTTATGAATTATACACACCTCCTGTCTGGTCCCATCACCTCCTTCCCATCTGTTGCTTGGCTTTATTACCGACCCCCTGCCTCTGTAGTAAACCTCGTGTGTCCTTCTGTGTGTGACCTTTTTTGCCTTTCAAATGAAACACACAGATGTCCCTTTTGCTCCAGCACAGCATCACTGCCCTGTCACCGGTATTGTTAGGTGTGTGTGTGTGTGTGTGTGTGTGTGTGTGTGTGTCTGCCTGCTGATGCCTTCACTTCTCCTTGTTGACATGTGAATCTGCTGATCAACACCAAATGAATATAAATGACCTGCTGCCACACACACAAATACAAACAAACTCAGTGTCACATATAAGTTCATGTAAATGGGTCAATGTATTTTATCTAACCACCAAATTAACTCACTAAACTAAGATAATTAGCGTTATAAAGAAGCTGTATGGTGGCTTGTATGTGTTTGTGTATATATATATGTGTGTGTGTGTGTGTGTGGTGGTGGCGGCGGGGGTGGCATATTGTCAGCCTGTCTTTGTCAGCACCATTTGTTCTGGGTGCATTGTGACTGTCAGTTGCCATGCTACTCTGGCAGATGAACCATAATAGGTCTCTCACCGTCTCTATCTGTAGCCACTTTTAGCACTTATGTCCACTTTTTTACAATTCAACATTAAGGTCTCCATCTCCCCCAAGCACACACATCTGTCAGTGTCCAAGAACAAATACACCCTGCAAACATGACTGTGACACTGACCGGCTGCTGCTGCTTATGCAACATGTCCTTCGGCCACTTGAAGTCCAGTCATCTTCATTAGCTTTGGGTTGGATAAAACGGCGTGTATAACATCTTTGGTTCATCTTCATGTAAACTTGGTCATGCTGGTTGTTTGTGCTTGTTTGACTTACTGGCCAAATATTGAAATATCTATGATTAAAAGAAGTGGGATTATACATTCCAAGATGTTTATGACACTAGTTTGCAAAAAATGTTTCCAGCTTTATTTTAACTTTGTTTTAGTTGCCAGTCCTCTGACAACCAAGAGTAACATTTTTAATAGATGTCACCATTTCACAGCAACAGCAGAATTGTAGCTGACGATTGGCTCATGGCATTCTGGGGAATGTAGGAATACACTGAAGAACAATGATACTTTATAGTTATCACATACAGATTGTTGACTTATAGTAAGTCATTGTCATGTGGTGTATCTGTTTATCCTTAATCTGGCTGCCTGTCATGAAAATGATAAAGAGTGCATGTGATCTATATTCTAGGTTAATGATTGCCAGTGGGAATTGATGTTCATACCTAACGGGTTGTGTCAACCTCATTGTCACTCTTTGAGTTTCATTGTTTATCATATTTACACGTGCATGCCCTTTCATACATTTCACTCATCATCATCGTCTTTTCTGTCCAACTTGTCCTCTAAAGACATCAACACCCTCTGTGCGACTTCCAGATGTTGAAGCTGTGGCGGCGAGACATGTCGCTGTCAGAGAGGCTGGGGGAAGATTCTCCCCTGGCTGCAGCACCTGGCCTCCCACTCACAGCAGCACCAACAGGCCCTAATATTTCATGGTTCCCAGAAGCACCACGGTTGAGCACAGAACAGCCTATCTTTCTCATGACTCCTGGAGCACAGGCTGTGTCTGGCTTCTTTGTCTGGACTGCACTCATCCTCACCTGTCACCAGGTAACAGCTTCCAAACAGCATGATAGGAGGGAGGAGTATGAATAATCATATTTTAAATTCAAACAAAACTGGGTGGTGCTGTTTTATTTACCTAGCTGGAGATACAAATGAGTTTTGATTTAACAGGTTCTCTCAAACAGCTGCTCTTAAAGGAATACAGGAGCCAGGCATGGGTGTGTGTGTGTGTTATCTAATGCACAGATGATGTGATCCTGAAAACACACACACACACACACACATTTGCTCAGGCCAAGAGAAGGGCAGGGGTTGCTTGGCAACATCCCTCAGCAGGTGTTTGTTATACCAACCAAGAATATGCAAGAAACACACTTATGTTTGTTCAGCTGAAACTTGATCCAGATGGATGCAAAGCCTGCAAAGTTTTTAAAATGTGTCTCCCAGTTTAAGTTATAGATGTCTTATCTTCATATAAAAGTGCTTATGTCCTGCCGTACTGACTTACCAGTGCACAACAATAGTGAGAACAGGGAATCAGCTTCTGTTTCTAGTCTTCACTAACAGGTCTTATTTTCAGTATAATCTTTCTGAATCTAAAGTGTCCATTCTGTCTGTTCCAGATCTATATGCATCTCCGGTTTTACAGCTCACCCCGGGAGCAGCGCCACATTGTGAGGATCCTCTTTATCGTTCCCATCTATGCCTTTGACTCCTGGCTCAGCCTCCTCTTCTTCACCAATGACCAGTACTATGTGTACTTTGGCACAGTGAGGGACTGTTACGAAGGTAAGGACGTGTTTCTGACATTCTTGCCTGTGGGTTAAATGGCAGTGATGGTCCAGACAATAAAGCAACAGCTCTTCCCCAATAATCATTTGCTGGCAGGCTGCTTTGAGAGTTGTGATTGAAGTAATGAATGAGATTAGTGAAGAATGGCCTAACCAACCACCTTTAACATATAGATTCCACCTACACAACGAATCCTTGTCAGATTCTTAGCTTTTCTGTTAAAGTTGATTAAAAGTTACACTAAAGTGAGGGATTGTCTCATCTCACTGTAAGATGACAGAGTAAAGCAGCTTTAATTCTGTAATGAAGTTTACAACATCTCAGACACATTTTCTTGACCTGCTTGATTAGAAAAATTCACAGTTTCAATGTTTTAAAATTGTCCGCACATATTGGGACAGTAGCTATTTTTAATTCTCAAATACTTTTTACTTTTTATATTTGTCCGAGTGAATATATCTGAGGTTTGGTTTTGGGGATTTCCTTGAAGTGAGTTAATGTCATTAGAACAGGTAGAATTGTAACAACAGCTCATAATTGAGCTGATCACTGTAGCTTGAAAGTATTTGCATATGATAAAGAGATGACGATTTGGTGATCTGGTTGTGCTTAGCAAGTGACAAAAAATATTGTTGGATGCTTCCAATCTGTAATGGTTTGAAATCTTGAACGAACAGGAGGGGATGGACGGCATCTTACTGCCTCCGCTCCACATTCTTTACAGTCAGCTGTGATGGTCAGGATAAAAATAGTTCACTCGCTGTGACTACTAGCTCCGGTGCTACTTCCTGCGCCGGCAAAGAGATGATGTCACATGCATTTAGATATGAGTTGGGGGATACACTATACATGGTTCTGCTTTTGACAGGAAGTGTCGTCAGTGTTAATCATCATATAACTCCCACAGACAGATTGCTGCTCCTTGTCCAAATTTCTTCCACCTACTTGTGTGATCATCTTTCCTTCTTTCACTGTCTACCTCTACCACACTCCTTCCTCCTCCTCATGTCTGGTCTTCCTTGTTCTGTTTGCTCTCGCCTTCTCACAATCCTGCTTCACCCTGCCTAGAGCTTTGCCTGAGCAAGGATGGTCCAACCTGTTGCATGGCAACAGTGCTGAGAAATCTTCCTCATCAACTGCAATGGCTGCATCAGATAATGACTTTTTCACAACTGAACTTGCAGCAAAGTTCCTCATTGTACGTAGACCTACTGTATCACCATAGCAATGGGCAGAGCTGACGGGGGCTCTTGGGTCGTGGTGAAGGAGCACATTGATAAACAGCTGAGACACAGAGCAGATGAACCGGTTCTCACCGCTCAGCTCTTTGTTTAAGACAAGGTACTGGCAAGTGTGGTACATTATTACTTAAGTGTTGTCTGAGAGGGGACTGACACCAGAAAAGAATCCAGTAATGTAGGTGTGAGTCAGTGTGTGTTTGTGTCATAGGATGAAAAGGACAATATAATAACCATAGCTGCAGACAGCTGACATAGCAAGAAGCTCTGCCATCAGTAAAAATGAGAGCTGCCAACATACCCATCCCTACACACAGCACATTTTCACACTTTCACAGTTGACTGATATTCACCTGCTACACGGGGCTACACTGGCCTTATTTTACCTCACATAGACAATCAGACAAAATCCGTGTGAAAGTGTCTGCACGCAAGCTCACACACACACCCACACACACACAGTGGGGTAGGAAGGTGCTTGGGGGTTAACAGGATTAGCCTGGTTGTGTTTTTCATGAGCTTCTTGGTCGTCATCAGCCTCTCACTGAAGCAGAAGGGGAGATAATCCACTGGTCACAAGAGACTCAGGTGAAAATCAGTCACAGGATGGAAAAGTGTGTGTGTCTGTATGTGTAGAGGTTTGGATATTCTTTCCTTGTGAAAGCTAGTTTAGTGGTTTTCAGCCAGAAAGTGACATCTTCATGCCATTCCAGCTTTTTATTTCTCCAGCAGGCATGTCACTATGATTTAACTATATGATTTCAGTGACCACATGTTCATACAGCCTGAGATTACTGTACTTAAGAGGACTCTCTGAGGGAAATTACATATTTCAAAACAACAAACTGTTTAAAAAAAAAAAGTGCTTTGCAGATAAATTATTTCCAATTATTAGATATAGATATTCAGAAGCAAAACACACCTGAAACAGACCTTTACATTGTTACACCTAAATAGAAGTGTGACACCTTTTATTTTGTGTATTTGCTCGTGTCCTCCGCTACAGTCTTTTCTTGACACTGAGGTTTTCTTCGATATCCACTTCATAGAGTCAATATAGCAAAACTTGTGAGCAAAGTTGGAAGTATGCTGTAGTGCCACTCCTGTGTTTGTGCAAGAAGTGCTCATTTAGTTGGCTGACCTATGGCAAGAATGAAATGAAAAGAAGATAGTAAAGCATGAGTACATAAATGTAAAAATGAATCAGGTATTAGTTTGATAGTGTGTAGTGTCACACCTTCATTCCATTTCTGAAACTGTGATTTAATGAATAACTGTTCTATTGTTGAAATAGTATAAATATCTTGCATGCTCCAACATCTGTATCAGTTGGTGTCAGCTGTTTCTAAACTCAGCACAGTCTGTTGGACCATTACACGTATAACACATTATTATGCACTATGTATCCTTGTGGACATTTGACAGGACGTTTGCGTGACTGTTGGGGTGTCTGTGGGTGATTCACTCTGCTGGGTTTTTAGTTTTAATCATTTTCTATAACTATTAATTTGTGTTGCTTAGTGCACCTTAAATATTTTATACATAACAAATACTACAAAAAGACTACAGAAAGTATGTGATGTATTTGTTATGACAATAATTTATATCACAAATTTCAAAATGAAAGCAGTGCTGCAGTCCAACCATTGAGTTTTGGAGTAAAAGATTTTATTAAATGTTAAATTTCAATTAAAAAGGATCAAGATGAACCTAAAACCATCTGCTGTTTTAAGAAAATGTTCTCACCTAAGGACAAGTTACAGTAGAAAAAGCACAGGTGTAAAATCTGCACTGAATTTCATTTGGCTGATTCAGTCTCAGTGTCCTAAAAAGAGTAAAATATAAACACAGAATCTACTTTGTTGCCACAATACCGATAATGATAACCGATGATGATAAATTCACCTTTTAAATATTTTCTTGATGCGTGTTAATTTTTGTTATTAAGGGACAGCAAAGTTCAGTTAGATCAGACAAATAACCAACAAGACGTTTGTAAGACATTCTTACAGGAGCATTTATTGTCAGACAAAATGATAAGTAGCCTCTTAAATATCTTTTCGGCCTGTTCAGGGCTATCATGGTTAATAGAAATGATGTCTGCTCAGACATAATAACAGCCAACCCTTTTTGTTTTCCCCCAGCATTTGTGATTTACAACTTCCTGAGTCTGTGCTATGAATACCTTGGAGGAGAGAGTGCCATAATGGCAGAGATCCGAGGGAAACCCATTGAGTAAGTCTCAGATTTTTACTGCAGAGTGATTGCATTTTAAAGAGTGTTTGTAGCCAAACATCAAAAAGAGATGGTTTGCGATTTTTTTTTTTCTCATGTTGTTCAATATTTTGTATATATTCCTTTTCCTCCTGCCGATTCCTACAGGTTTTGGAATTGCATTGTTCACTGCTCACAGATATCAGAAGCAGCTCAGGATGCTCTTCAGTTTATTATAGGACTGTATTAAACTGAGCATTGTTCCATCAGGTCCAGCTGTATGTACAGCACCTGCTGTCTGAGGGGAAAGGCCTACTCCATTGGCTTCCTGCGCTTCTGTAAGCAAGCCACTCTGCAGTTCTGTGTGGTCAAACCGCTCATGGCCGTCATCACTGTTATCCTGCAGGCCTACGGCAAATACAAGGACGGAGACTTCAAGTAAGTGCTTCAACCAGGAAAGAGATCTATCAACTAAACCTGGATTGATTATTAGGTGAATGCACCGTATGTGATTTGAGTAGTGGACTTGGTGGCAAGAACAAAAAAGCAGATATCTATTTGCCAAATTTATATTTGCGGATTACTCCTTTAAATTCAGTGACCTACACTGATCATCAATTCCTCTCTTAATTGTTTCAGTTTAATTCCTGATGGACTTCAGGCTTTAATCCTGATCGTCGATAATCAGAACAGAGCCACATCACTCTCTCTGACTTATTCTCCTTCCACAGTGTTGCCAGCGGGTACTTGTATGTAACCATCATCTACAACATCTCGGTCAGCTTGTCTCTGTATGCCCTGTTCCTCTTCTACATCGCCACAAGAGAGCTGCTCAGCCCTTATAGCCCCATGCTCAAGTTCTTCATGGTCAAGTCGGTCATCTTCCTCTCCTTCTGGCAGGGTAGGGAAGCTGCTATTAACAGCCACAGTGTGTCATGCAGCGCTGTAAGGACACTTTGATTAAGTACCATCTCGTCACTTGTGGTTAGGCATGTTGCTGGCCATCCTCGAGAAGTGCGGGGCCATCCCTCAGATTAACTCCTCGGAGGTGTCCGTTGGCGAGGGCACTGTTGCAGCCGGTTACCAGAACTTTATCATCTGCATCGAGATGTTTTTTGCAGCGCTCGCTCTGCGACATGCCTTCACATACAATGTCTACATGGACAAAAGTCTGGATTCACAAGGTGAGAAGATGAAAGGGCTTTTGAGTGTTTGATTTCTAACAGCTTGTGAGTATTTTCCGGCTCATCTCTCTCCTTTATTCTGTTACGTTTCACTTATTACTTTATGCACCCTCCTCCACTTTACTCACAATACCTGGACACCCAGTGCGTCATGTCTTTCTGTTTCTACACATCAGTCTTCATGTCTCTCTGTTTTCTTTCTGCTGCACCATAAAGGGTCCGTTCCTACATATGGAGAGTTTGGTAGGTTCAATACTGGTGATGTTTTCTCCTTGATTCCCCCATTTCACTCATATTAATTCTTTTTTCCCCCCAAGGATTTAAATATAGTTTGAGTTCATCCATAACTGTTGATGTCGTTCCAGTTTGCCTTTTTCCGTACGCTCTCTCTCTCCCCCTCCCGTTTTTCCTCTTTTTGTTCTGTTCCCTTCTGACTTGCCTCACTCTACATCACTGTGAACCTTCTTTCCTTGTCTCTTCCCTCTCTTTAAATCACATCCTCTGGCCCTGTACAATTCCTCCTCTCCCCCGTTCTCTTTCACCCATTCTCTCCTTTTGTGTGCTGAACATTCTCTAAATCACTGATGCCCCATTCCAGCCTTTTCTCTCCATTTGCTGTCTCTTTTCCTCTGCCAGCCTCTTCTCCCACTAAATCACTGCTCTCTTCTCATCCCCCTTTCTTCCCCTCTCTATTTGATCTCACCATAAATCCACCTTCCCTTAATGTTTTTACTTCTTTATTTTTCTTTTATCCCTGTACTTTTATTTTTTTTCCCCCAACGTTTTTAACCCACGACCCCCACCCCGTCTCTTTAAACCCTGTATACACTCTGGCCCCTTTCTTCCTGACTCTGACTCTGTGGTCTTGTCTGCCTCCTGCAGGCCGCTGTGCTCCCATGAAGAGTATTTCCAGTGGCCTGAAGGAGACGATGAACCCAGGGGACATGGTCCAAGATGCAATCCACAACTTCTCTCCAGCCTACCAGCAGTACACCCAGCAGTCTACACTGGAGCAGGGTGCACCGCCACCCGTGTCCCGCACCCACAGCACCATCAGTGCACGGGGCGACACAGAGAAGACCCTCTTGCTTAGCTCTGATGATGAATTCTAAAGGAGAGAAAGACACAAATGGGCACTTTTCATGTTGCAGCTGGATCTTATTCAGACTGATGCTTTAATGGTGGGTGGTACTTCTTCCTGTGCAGCTGGTCCTCTTAAATGTGTGATATATTGTAGAATTGCATGTTTGTTTTACCTGTTTTTGAGCCTGCTCATGAGTGCAAGGACCTTCTTGTGTAAACATTTCTGCACCCACATTTCCCAAGCATCTTATTTTGGAGGAAATACTCTGAGCTGATTTTGTGTTGAAATTACTGGCCAGAAAATGAACAGGGTTGTGTCAGTTTTTGGAAAGTTTATGAGTCACACTCAACATGCTGAATCATACTGACTTTAAAGGAAAGTTTTCTGGCTTGGATAGAACTTTAATTTGACATTTAAGCTCAGTCTTGGTTCCTCTGCGCAGATGTCTTTCTCAGTGGTTATGTCATCATCCTATTAGATGTTAATATTTAGTTTCTGAAGGCCTTGTTGTTTTCAGATGTCATGACTGGTTTTTCCCACTCATGGAAAGTTGCATTTGATTTCTCCCATGACTGGATGTGACAAATATGAAAATATATGTTTTGAATTTTAGATATTATGATGCAGACAGAACCTTTGCATTTTCATTTGCAAAAAATGAACAGATTAATAGGTCAGCAATTATATTAATGTGTTTCAGAGAGAAGCTGTTTTCAGTGTCATGACTGTCTCATGGTACAAATGTGCCAATGTGAGTGAACCGTAGTGGGTTGTGAGATTTTAAGGGACATTCTTCACTGCAAAGAGGTGATGGAACTAGAGGTAAACCAAGTCAGACACATGTGTTGTATGAATCATTGTTGTTAACTATATTGGTGGAACATATGAGAGCAGATTATAGCTTAGACAGTACATCTGCCTCAGTGAGCAGTAAGAGTGAAGGGCAGCAGCAGAACTGATCAGGATTATACTGGTGTAATTGGGGCATTGTTTGACAGCAGGGATTAAAGCTCGAGCTGGTTGATTTAGACTTTCGCAGTCCACGATGTAGGTTAACAAGAGTGAGGGCAAAAGAGGAGGAATATAGGTTAACAATAACTTCCGATGGTTTTTCTCCACAGAGGTGCTCCATCACAGCAGACTGCACTGACATTTAAAAGTGAACTTGAAGTCAACATATGAGCTTCTGTGTAAAGAAAAATAAATACAGCGCAGAGCATAGCCTGTGTTGATGCAGACATGAGCTGATGACAGCAAAATGAGCAGTAGGAAACCTTTACATACACACAGCGAGAAGTAGTGCTGTAAAGTCAGTGATTTAAATCACAGTGCGGAGTAATGCTCAGAGCCACGGAGTTCACAGGAAGTGTTTAAGTGATCCCGCTGATCCCCAATTTGTTAACATCTTGAATGTGTGCGTGTGTGTGTGTGTGTGAAAGGAACCAAATAGGTACTTTGGTCCAGTTTTAAATATTGGACCAATCAAATTACCACACCACTACTGTGCGTCTTTTTTAATAGAAGTGAATTTGACCAAGTGAGCACAAGAGTCAGGTCATATTTCAGCTTCCCTGCTTTTGTTTATCGTTTTTGTTTGTTTGTTTGTTTGTTTGTTTACGCTAACATGTCTCAAACTGAATCTTAGCACTACAACTTCATCTAAAGCGCTTACAGTGTTTCAGACACTCAGTAGCCACTCATTTCTAAATAAGATGAGTGTAAACTTAACATTGCTGTTTCTCCCGTCTTATGTTACACTTTTTTTTTCCATTGCAGTCAGAGTAGGTTATATTTTTATTTATTTCTTATTTTTTTGATTCATAATTGGAGTTGTTGAGTCATCAGAATGAGTCACGCTGAGGCTGCCAACGTGTTTACTGTAACTACTTTGACTGCTGTAGCTCTGTGTGAACATCAGGGGGCTGTGTGGAGGAGACGTGGACACACTGACGCTCATCAGCCGCTATCGCACCTTCAGGTTGGTGGATAGTGGAAAAATAATGCTTTGTCAGGGAGTCTGTCTCAGTGTATATTGTCCGATCATCAGTCTTGATTTTTTTTTTTTTTTAACTTCTTAACAGCTCAGTTTAAAATGAGAAGGGTGCCATATCTGATCAGAAGCCACAGCCTCTATTGATCACATTCTGGGTTCATGTTACTACATCTTGGTATGAATACAACAAAATACCAACTTAACTCCATCCAGCTATAAAGTGAGCCCGAGTTGCTTCATTTAAAAACACGGCTCTGTTCATCCGTTCTGTCTTTGGAAGTGTGTTTTTACGTTGGAATTGTAAATGAGCTAATCAGATGCAGTGATGGCAGTTGAGGATTGAAGTCTTTAACAGATAAAAATGTCTTGTATCCATTACTGAGCTTCATTTTCCTCTGCACTTTCTCATCAGGGTGGAAAATTATGAGGTGTCTGCCAGTCTTGCTGCACTTTGAATGCTCTCATGCACTCTTTCTCGCCCTCCTTCTCTATATCTTTGTCAGATTTTCTTATCACATGCATTGCTGTCACTATTGATATAAATACAATTTCACTTTTTGTGATGTATGTTGAGAAAGCAACAAATGCTCTTAAGCACATGAGAAACAAAAGACCTAGTTTTGTATTTTTACTTCATAACTGTATTTCTTTTTTTATTTCAGCAACAGGTTTGGTATGTAGTTCTTTGTATATAAGCTGCTCATGACGCTACTATTATATGTCTAATGGATAAATATTTGAATAAATCATAAAGATATTTAGTCTGATATTTAAGTTAAGCCCCTGTGTTTTCTTGGTCTCTAGTATGTAATTGGTTTTTCACTTAACTCTTACCCTACCCAGATGCTATAACAGTTTGAATTCAAGCTTTCTGTTGATGGTCCCTTGAACAGTTATCTACTGTACATTTGTTGGCATTTTACAACATCTCATTTCTTTATATTGCTGGTATTTGTAGAACTTGCATAAGTCAAAATTTAAACCACATTTCCCCTCACAGAATTGCTTCCTGCCACAGTGGTTCATGTTAATTTCATTATTTTGCCATCAAGAAAGGAAGAGACACTGGAGAGGATGCTGTACTTTGGGACAGAAACCAACATATCAGCATCATGATGGTGTAAAGACTAAATAAAATTAGTTGAGCTGGTAAACCAGACGACATGTTGCTGACAGGTGTTTTAGAGACCACTAGAGTTTTGGGGTGGTTTACCCCTGACAAAGTGAAAGTAACAGATTCTGCTACACTGGGTGGCTTTGTGCTATGTTATTACTGAACATTGTAAAGACCACAGAGGAAAAACCCAGAACATCGGGGATCTAGGAGGACTGTATTCTTTTGTGATCATCTTGAATATATTATCAGCTTACTCGTAATTCTCACTGTTCAAGAGCTATTTACTCATTTTATTATCTCTTGATCTGGACTGATTACTTGTGCAACACATTTTGTAGATCCACTTCCTGTCTTTACCACATGCTCAACCACTTTCCCAAACTAGTCAGATGACACACACACCATTTTATGTACAATATGTACAACATTTATTATAATTAATATTTAAAATAGACAATGTACTTAAATTTTCACAATAGAAAAAATACAAGTAATAAATACAAAGACCATTTTTGTTTTGCAAGTATTACAAAACATCCAGCACAATTTGACAGATGTGAGACGTTAAAATATTGAGGATAAATGCTTTGCCACACTGATATTCATATAGCTAAATATATGCCTCATATCTTAAGGAGTTAACACAGTCTAATGTGTTTTCAATGCCTGCTTATATATGATATTGCTAGCACTATTCAGTGGCCTAAACTCTATGAGATCCAGGCCTGTTTGCGCCAAAGTGCTCAAACAGGCCTGAGACCGATAGAGGATTTTCAAGTGAATAAAACACAATCTCTTTCCACCTTCTTCTCCAGCCCTCCTTGACTACTTTCTTTCTCCATCGTCTAGCAACTCCTCAACCTTCCTGTCTCCTCCTCATGCATCCATCCTTTTTCCAACTTTTTTTTTTTTTTCACTCATGGTTTCCTTTAACATCCCCCATTTCTGCCCCCCCCCCTACCCCCGCCAATTCAGAAGTGACCTTAATTTTTCACACAAATAACATACAAACCATCATAGAAAAATAATATCCCTCCGAGAATCCACTATAACAAGCCAGTACAAACATAGCAAAAACACAAACATGGGAGAAAAAAAAAAAAAAAAATCATACAGCAAATATGGCCATTGGCTTTGAGCATATTTCTATATAGCTAATAATTAACAATTTGTAAAGTAATAATGGTCACCACACAAAAAAATTAGACATGAGAATATCCCCCAACTAGTCATAAGTACTTCTGAAAACATCACAGCACTCGTTAGCTTGTCTTTTCATAATATCTACCTTTAAATACAAATAAAATATAGAATATATCTCTGATAAATGTCACTTAACATTTTCGTCTCTCAACGGCAAATACAAATTACAAAAAAAGAACACATAACAGGAATGTATGCAGAGGATTTTTGCATCGATTTGAGCGTAATTCCTACCAGATGCGACTCCGCTTTGACACGTTTTTGGCAAAATGACCAACATCTGTTGTTGGGAGTCCACCAGATATGAGGAAAAAGAAAGAGGAAGCCACAGCAGACTGTAGCAAAGTTACTGCACAGTAGGGATTGTGAAATGAGAAACGTGGGATTATAGTTTAGAAAATGCGAGAAGCATAAAGATCGAAGGGAATATGCGGCCATAAACAGTCGCGATGGCATGATTACAGTCAGCGTTTAACCTTTTCCTTCTTAGGTTTGCATTCTTGTAATTCCTACATACACTGAAGGCACTGTGTTTATGTGGGAAATATGAAGTGCTGTCTCGAACAAACGTCCTGTTTCCTCTCATGGAGTGGTAGAACAGGTAGGGAGGAGTAACTGGTGAATCCCAGAAACAAGAAATTTGATGAATGAACAGTTTAAAGGAACATGTGACTCATGATTACAGTGTTTCTCAACTTTTTTTTTTTGACAGCCTGACCAGTCTTGTTTCCAAAATCCTCGTGACCGAAACACTTAAAGGGCTGTCAAGTTAATATGACTTTGCTGTAACTGCTGCATTTTACTGTAAAGAGAACGAAGGAAGCTGCAGGTTAATTGGACAGAAATCCTTTTTAAACTATTAATCAAAGACCCAAAAAATGTCTATATCAAGTCCCATGACCTCCACCTGGGTGATTAAGCTTGAGAAACTCATGAATGATTCAGACTTTCACACACTTTCTTGCAGGGAAGTAGAAACAGGTGATCATAGACCGGTAAGGGGGAAGAGAGAGAAAAAAAAAAAAGGCAAGAAACTTTGGACTACAACTGTACCAGGAATGCAGACTTTGTGGAGCTAGAGGAACACCCAACACCATCATTTTACTGTTGGTCAGGTGCCATAAACTGCAGCGAGGAGAAGCCCTGGTCTTTCTGTAGCACAATAAGAGCGCACCAGCATCGCAGCTGGGTCTGTGAAGCGGTGGGGATGTACAGTAACTCTGGCTGGGTTGGTCTGGCTTCGGTCAGAGTCCAGTTAGTCAACGTTTACGCCTGGTATGGATCGGGGAATGACTGTAAGGATTTGTGCATGTGTGTGTGTGTGCATCAGCCGTGAACGCCTCGTTCACATTACACCACTCTGAAGAGTCCTTCAACAGTTTTGGGAGATTTCAGTTGACTGAGCTGCATTCATTCATTCATTCATTCATTCATCTTCTACCAGGCCCATCCGTTACCGGGTCGTTGGCGGGGCCACTCCCAGCTCACATTGGGCGAGAACACCCTGGACAGGTGGCCAGTCCAACACACCGAAACGAACGACCACGCTCAGACCTACGGGCAATTTAGAGTCACCAATCAAACATGCAAGCACGGGGAGGCCCGAACCGGCAACAGCACTAACCACCATGCTGGCGTGCTGCAGTGATAGAAAAAGAGCATAAAGTAGAGGACACCTCCACTCGTCCTAAACGGTTTAGCTGCATAGCTGTTGCCTGTTTGGTGACATTACATATCTCTCTGTCAGTGCTGTGTCACACAGGAATAAATGACTTGCATAATGTGAATGAGGCGTGATACAAACAAATGTTTAGTATTTTCCTACTAACTTGTCTACTCATCTTCCTGTTTGCCAGCAAGTCTATATAGTCTACATATGCCTGAAAGGGTATGAATGTGTGTGTTTGCATTGCAGGTTGTGCGCCCGCCCCCCTCCCCACCCACCCACCCCCCCCTTCCCCAAGTCTGGTTCCCACTACTCCTTCTAGGATGGCTCCTGTTCTCTCTGTGACTGGGGCTGTTGTGGACTCTTGACGATGGTGATGACTGAGGCGGTATTGAGGCGCGGGGCTGTAGCAAGCAAGTTGCCGCCACCAGCTTCCAGACCTCTGGCGAATCTCTGGAGTGCAGCCAGACGTGCGCCGAGCCCCTCTAGCTCCTTCCTCATGCCGGCGTTCTCTGCCCCGAGCCTCTCCACCTCCCTCTGAAGCTCCATTTTCTGCTGCTCCAGAGCCTCACGCTGGGAAACACGTTTGACCCGGCAGCTGGCGGCATAGCCCCGGTTCTTCAAGGTGCGACGGCGCTGCTTTAACTTCTGGATCTCCTCACGAGACAGGCCACGCAGGTGGAGGTTCAACTCCCGGACCGAGAGAGACATGAGCTCATTGTCTGACAGGAAGGGCACGTTCTCACCACACTCCTGTTTCACCTAAAGGGAAGAGAGAACACATGAGCAAAGAGGAAATGCATTTGAATTAAGTTCTGGAAAAAAAGATGGAAGGAATACAAGACAAGAACAAGGACAAATGACACTGAAGAAATGAGCTGGGAGGAGAGTAAATCCTCATAAGCATTGCCCTTTTCACTCATAAAAATATCCTGAGGCTACAATCATGACTCACTCGTCTTGAAATAATAAAACTGGGTTTACTTCTGGCCTTGCATTACCTTCAGGGCTTTGCTGTTTCTTTCTGTCGTCATGATCCAACTGTCTTCAGTTTTTCCCCCCCAAGCACCAGTCAACACAGATACAGACACTCTGGAAAGAACAGAAACAGGATAAGCGCTGAAAAAGGTAGATTATCACATGGAACCCTGAGCATCATGCTATTTTGGCCTGACATTTACCATCTGCTCACAAGACAGCCAGTCATGCACGATAAAAAAAAAGAGAAGCCACAGATCGCTCAAGCTTCTCCAAACACGCTCTAATTAAATGCTGCAGACCGATATGAAAGGAAGAGGAGGTTTTGAAAGCGACATACTCTTTCTGTTAGCTGGAATAGTGAGGAAGTTATCATGTGTCTGCCCTTTGGTTGCTCAAAGCAGGTGTCCTAACCAATTCCCTCAACACTTCCTCTTGTCAACACAATACCAACGGTTCAAAGTGTTCATTATTTAAAAAAAAAAATTTACGAAGGGGGGACTGGCTATTCAACTGAAAAGACCACAGTTCACATTTCATTGTTTTTAATAATGTGCTTTATGACACAACTCATATTGTGTTGTAACAATGAGCTTAACATACAGTATGAAAATTAAACCCCTAAATCTATCTATCATTAGTTCTTAAACCTGAAGTGAAGACCTTTAAGGCAGACACTCATTGCTGTTCATCTCTGACTTTATACAGAAAGTTAGTAACAAAAACACCATGACTAGCAGTTTACACACCCTGAAATTACTTCTTCCAGTCACAAGCAGCAGTAAGAGTGTTTGTTTAAGTCTCTGCTGCCTTAACACTACTGTATTTGGAAATTTTCTCTAATTCTTCTCACTGAGCACTTCACAAAGACGACATGGGGACTTCCTGCTCTCCTCTTAAGGTCAGTTCACAATTGTTGTAGTGTGGGATTAAAGTCCAACTTCAACAGTCCCCCCCCGGCTCACTTCTTGGTTGATTTGGCTGTAAAACTCAGATTGCTGACATGTTGATAAAGGAAGACATTGCTGTTTCTGCTTCATTCATTTCCACTATCCTGAACAGAGCACATTGCACAGGAAAAGTCCCCCAGTAAGCTACTGTGTTAACTGTAGAGTGAAAACATCCTGATATTAATATTCAGGCTAACACTTTCAGCTTCAACATGATGAAACCACAGGGTATTTTCCCACATAGGTTTTAGAAAGTGAATATGTTTGCTTTCATGTTTACTGCAATGCTGGATTTTTTTTATTATTTTTTTTTTTAAGAGTGGGTGTCACACTGAAAAATGTCACCACACATGCTGAGGCAAAATATAACCGTGCAGCAGCTGCTGGGCTTTTGCCAGTGCCTCTGATGAGCTAACATGTTTCTTCCAGAAAAAAAATGCAGCTAAATTTCACTTCTTGATTACAGTCTTTGCTATATATTTACGATCTTTCACAACTTCTTCTGGCCTCTTAATACCTCTAAATCTCTCAGTAAAACTTTAGAGGATGGGGGCTGCTGTTGTTTTCAAAGCAGTGTGTGGATAACCCCATAGGAAAACCCGCTGTTGTTGTCATCTTAATGTAAATATAAGATAAAACAATGAATACATTTTTAAATATAATTATTAATTAAGTTGGATTTCTGCTTGCTCTTGATTGTGATAAACTAAAATGCATCACATTCATGACCCCAGTTATAAGAGTTGTGCTACACTTGCACACATTAGCAGTTGTCATATTCACTTTTGATTTACCCATGTTGGCTTGCTGTAGTGAAAACCTGCTCTCATCACCTTTTGTTTATGGCTTGATAACCATAAAACCTAAGATATGGCAGCATGTGCGGACACAGTAACCTAAATTACAAGTATGGGTCAAGACAATGGTTGATTTATTCTGCTGACTCCAGCAATACTTGAGAAATCAAAGAGCACTCCCAGGGAAAGTTAACCAGCAGACAGGAAGAGCAAACATACAAGCAGAAGGTAGTCATATAAGTCACATCTTCTCTGAAACTGTGTTTATCAGTCAAGCTCAGCCACAGACTATAAACTGACACCAAATCCCAGCTGAACTCCATAATAACAGCCAGCATGAGTTACCTATTCTGATGCCTTTTATTTATTCTGTTGTCTTTTATTGCACTGGGTAGACAACCCCTAACCAATTTCATTGCAAGCACCTCTTACAATGAAAATAAAGGATGATGATTATTATTATTATTATTGTTATTATTATTAGTCGTCTGAATGTAGTAGTAAAATTAGCCTTAACAACACACTAGGCCTACGGCTCGTGTACAAAAAAGTCTCTTCCTTTCAGAAACATTAACCACTTGCCATAATTGGCTCTACTTTGCTGACCATAAACTCCATTTCCCGAAATGCGTAGGAGGTGGAGGGTGCAGCAGCGGCGGTCGTCCGGCGGCCCGGCGGACACCGGCCGCGGAGCCATGAGACCGCCGTTTCGTTAAGTCAGGGTGATTCAGCAATAAACCGTTTGCTCAGCTCCGCCAAGACTACCAGTCTGTCCAAACCCCGGAAACCCAACTGAGACCACGTCTTTCTGTTTTTGTCCAAACACCGCCGGATATCCACGTTTGTACTTTACTCGAGATACCACTCCGGAGTACATATTTACTTTTCTTTTAAGTAACGTGAGGACGCAACAAGTGAACGCACCACAGCCAAATGCAAGATACACAAATCAGAGTTTATGAAGTTAAACTCATCAAGTCTATGGGACACAAAATGGCTAAATAAACTAAAAAACACACCACTCGCGCAAACTATATTTATTAATCTAACCACATCCAGAATCCACCCTTGTCCTTTTAGGGAGAGGAGCTGGCCAGTTTAGGGCAAAGGCGCCGCTGCTATAGTAAACAGCCATCACGAGTGCCCCCGACAACCATTTTAGCAGGACTTTAAATAAACCATTTCAATTCGTTTAAAACACACCGATAAATAAAGATGTGTGAACGTCAAATGTCACGGTTACAGAAGCTTAAATACGAAGAGCGGCGCCAAATAATCCGCATCATCTCCAACATGCTAGTAATGTTAAGTGTTAGCACCTAGCATCAACGGTCTGTTCGAGCTAAAGCAGATTAAAACAAACAGCTGCCTGCTCACTTGTCCTTGGTTGGTTGGCAAGTCCCGGGCGGGCACCACTCCTCTAGCTGTCGGCCGGGCCGGATGAAGTCCAGCTAAACACCCCGACGGTAATATTTTTGAAACAAAATGATCAATTTACCTGCTTGGTCGAAGCGACTCGGGCGACAAAATGTCAGTCCGCCTTTTCCCGGAATTACTCCGCTGCTCTCTGAGGTTGGATTCTTTCATTCATAAAAAACACAAGCGACAATGACGTCAGGCCGAAAGAATGAGGGCGGAGCTAACCCCGCCCCCGCGGCGTACTCCGGGAGGATGTAAACAAGGAATCCCTGCATCTCAGGATTTTTCCATGACAGGACCCCTTCCTTGTTCCCGGCAGACACAACTTCTCTGGAAGAGGAAAGAAAAACGCAGACTGAGGCGGTGCAGCTAAAATATTCTGACCATTTATTTACCACGTGGAGCTGTGAGATGCTGAGGTCTGAAGAGCCAGTAGACTCCGAACACACCAACAAATAAGCAGGGATAGAGCCATCAAACCCCACACTGTGGTACATAATTATAGTTTACACGTTAGATACACTCAAAAAAGTTGGAAACTATAGTTTATATAGTGTTTTTCACGGAGAATAATAAGTACTCTTGGTTACTTTAAGTTTGGGTACAAGTTATATATTGTGAATGTTGCTGCTTAATCAAGTTAAAAGCAGTGTTTAAAATGATTAATTACACTTGATGAATAACCTATCTCACAATGTAATCTATTGAACTAAATGACTAAATGATGTTTTCATTTGCAGTTACAAAATAATGCTGAATACCAAGATTAACGGGAAGCTTTAATTTTTGAATGTTTGTGCACATTTTTTGCAGTAAAGACCCCTGGGTGGCTTTTAAATTGCTTTTAAATTATCGTTACTCAGACTCATACAGGAAAATGTGAACATCTTTGCAGTGTTAGATTTCTTGACTGTCACTTTGTTTCCTTGGGTGGCAAAACAATGGAACATTTATCTATTTATTTATTTATTTATTTATTTGCTTAATAAGTAACTATGAGTAGTTAATCACAATTCTAAATAAGTGATCAATACAAATCACAGTTATGAAAGAGGGTAGTCGTCACTCAACTTTATGTAAGATGTTCAATACTATGGTCAGAAATATTTATGTATACTTTAATGAGTATTTGTGAGGTAATGGACTCAATACAAGCTAAACAGCACATCACGTCACTATTTTTTTGCCAGTTAAGCCTGTATGCTGTTAGACAGCCCCCACTACAGGGGGCGCATTTTGTTTTTGGACCTGTGCTAATTGACCCCTGCCCCGTTCCGTCATCCGACCCGACAAGCCTCACGCTTTCTGGCTGTGACCTCGGACTGCCGTTGGACGGATGTACGTCTCTTGCCATTAGCTGTATTAAATTCCGCCTGAAAACAATCCGAAATAAAGCAAGTTGACCGCCGCCCCTTTCTAGCGACCTGTTGGCCCCGCCAAGGAGCTGATCCGACCCCATAGACAGCAGGAGACATGGCCGCAATCGAGGAGCTTTCCCCCGCTGCGGGCCCGGTGTCTACCCGCCCACCCGCGGACGAGATTGACGACGATGAAGATGAAGATGTAAGTATGGAGACATCGGCGAGAGCTGCACTAATAAGAGAATAAGATTTATTACAGAGTCGCTCTGTGTTGTGCACAGTTTGTCCCCTTCTTGGTTAGCATGGCTAGCTAACATGGCCGCGCCAAGGCTAGCCAGCTAACTACCTGGAGTCTCCATCTGACTGGGGACGAGCTCTGTTGCTGCTACACACAACTCTTAAGTAGTTATAAGCATATTCTTATATTTACAGAAACGAATTCATATCACTGTTATGTTATTGTGTTGATTGATGTGTCAGTATCTAGAGATTCATCCATGTTTGGAAATACATTTAAAACTATCTGGAGACAGACTTTAACTACCAAGTTAATAAATGAATGTACATATATTTGATCTTACTCCTGAGACATCAGGGGACTTCTTCCCTGCAGTCGTTCTGCTGTTAAATGTTGTCTGATTGCATGTGTGTCCTTCAGATGGACGAGACACTGATGGAACGGTTGTGGGGTCTGACAGAGATGTTTCCTGACACAGTGCGGTCAGCTGCTGAGGTGTCTGCTCAGTGCTCTGTTTCAATGATCAAGAAGTTTTACAGGTATGGCTCTTTGGCCTCTCACCTCATGGCTGTGTGAGATTATGCATGCTTTCATATCAGCTCACTTCATCTGAAGAGTAACTGCATATTCTTAGATTAGATTTAATAATTCTGAGATATGCTGCATGTTCCACATGGTGAGCCTGAATCTGACCCCACTGACCCAGGGCCTTTGCTGGGTGTCATCTTATCTCTCTTCACTACCTTTCCTGTCTATTAAAAAATAATGAGTGTCTGTGTTTGTGTGTTAACACTCCTAAAGCTGATGAGGTTTTTCACTTGTTTCAGTTTTTCCCGCTCTGCACTGTGGGTGGGAACTACTTCCTTCATGATCCTGGTACTGCCTGTGGTGTTTGAGACAGAGAGACTACAACTGGAGCAGCAGCAGTTACAACAGCAGAGACAGGTATGCATGTGTGTCTGTCTGTCTGTGTGTGTAACACAGCAGGAGGCAAGTATTGGGTTAATAAAGTATGAGAAAAATAAATGTTGAATTATAATTTTAAATTCAAATCACATATCCAGTCAACAATCACTTTTCCGTCTAGATCCTCTTGGGGCCCAACACTGGAATGTCTGGTGGGGTGCCAGGCATGATGCCCCCAGTGCCTGGCAAGATGTGAGAGACAGGAAGGCCTAACGTGAGCCTGAAATCTGCTGAGAGCGATACAGCACGGTCGCTTGCAAGGAGAGACAGGGAGACCAGGGAGAAGACCAAAGAGCTGCAGCAATTAAAAAAAAAAAAAGCAAAGCTGTGTATAAACAGCGCAAAATTTGGCCCAATCCAAGTAACGGGTTGGCTGATGGGAGGAGGATGTGAAGCGTGTTTACCATTGCTTTCTCTCTGTCTCTCCTTTCTTCAACATCATGCAGAGACTGATTTCCAGGAGCTCTACTTCTGCTTTCTTTTTCTATTTTAAATAAAAAATTATGTCAGCATAAATGATGTGTTATGTAGAGGAAAGCGGCTAAAGGTGGATTAAGTGAAAGAAAATCTAGAGGTTTCCAGTTGTATGTTGTTGTGTTCACAGTCTGGAGAACATTCATATACATTTGTTGGCAGGAGGATTATGTTTGAAATATCTTTTTGGCAGGTCTGTTGAATGGTGACAGGTGGAGCACACTGTACACAGTATTATTAGGAATGTGGTCTACAGATTGGTCTTTTAAACATCTACATGCTGAATGACACTTTTCTATGTGGTGCGTTCATGACTGTTCATTTCTCGCAATTCACCATTGTGCTCTGTGCTATATTTATACGAGAGGGCAATACCCCTCACTTCAAACTAGTCACCATTAATGGGTTTATCATATTTCTCACAGATCCACAGATTTCAACAGTGTATTTTACAAATGCCACAGTTCATTAACTCAAAGATTGATCTTTTCTGTCTATGGTAGGTAAAATACCACATTTTGTCGTTGAAAATAGCCAACCTCAAAAATGTGGTTGACAAAGGTTTAATCCTAAATATTTCACTGTAAACCAGAACAAGATAAAGCCATGGTTTTTTCTTTTCTCTGTTGCCGTCCATGTGACAGTTTTCAGTCTGTTAGCTCTGTTCAGTAAAACAAACCCATGTCTCTGCTTTGTGTTCAACATGACTGTAGGAATTAAAACACCAAATGAAAAGCCCCATGCTTTCTTTCAGTGTTGGTTGTATGTTTGCTTAAGTATTAAGTTATACATCTGCTCATAATGTACTGACATTAAAAAAAAAAACAAAAACAAACATTAATTATGAAAGAGGATAATGTTTTTTTTTTTTTTATTTTGGTCAACAACACTAAGATTGTTACCTGAGAGCTGGAGCCCAAATAGTGATTATGCATAAAGTTATGTTGTGTTTTTAATGTCATGTTGCCTTCACAGCTCTTTTTCAGCTGTGAGCACTGTTGTGTGACCTTTTAGCTTTAGCAATCAATTGCTAGTTTTGTAAGAATCTGAACTGTAGTAATCATTTTATAGAGTTGTTCGGGCTCTTTAAATCAAATAAGCGGTGGTTATTAAACTGGTAAATTTCTTATTTCCGGCCGCACTTGAACACTCCTGGAGTCAAACTTTCCCGCCAGTCGCTGACAGACATTAGCTTGGAGAAGCAAATGTCTGCCGGCTGTGAATGAACAAAGCTGTTTTCTCTACCAGTAAGTTCGTGTCATCTTTGTGCATTAGTTCGCATAAACGACTTTCAACACTTTTAGTGACGTTTTATTAACTTTTTTTTAACCAACTAAAGACAACCAGAACAAAATGCTAGCTGTCTATTTAGCATATCTTTTAAACGGTAGCTGTTTGCTAACTGTGATAAACATGTTGATTGACAGTGACCGACCATTTTATTTCGTCCCCAGACTTTACCTCCTACCGAAAATGAAAATGAAAGTTGCAGAGGATCAGGTTGTCGGAGATGATACTGGTTTCCAGGATGAGGAGGTCGGATGCAGATAAATCATCTTTTCTCTCTCTGTGTCTGTTAACAATGGATTTTCACTGGACTAGAAAATTCTCCTAGTGTTTATTATGGGCTTGTCTAAAAGCAGCTGAAATATCAATTTATGTTTGACTTACAGTATTAATATCCATTATTCCTATTCATGGTAATAATCTAGCTTCACTATGCAGTTTTTCATCATTTACATTTTACA
The DNA here is from genome assembly GCF_900963305.1 of Echeneis naucrates. Classification (NCBI taxonomy): domain Eukaryota; kingdom Metazoa; phylum Chordata; class Actinopteri; order Carangiformes; family Echeneidae; genus Echeneis; species Echeneis naucrates. The sequence continues at coordinate 12,021,655 of NC_042529.1, read as the reverse complement.
TCATTTAAGTTATAGTTATAACTGTAGAAGCTGTCTGTGATGTAAAAGCTGTTTTCTTCTCTCCACTAATTCAATTTACCCTCTTTCTGTGAACAGGAACACTTTTTTCAAGATATTGACCTCCTGCAGAAACATGGGATTGTAAGTAAACAGTCCGGCTGAATCATACACATCTGATCAAATGTTATAGACTAGAAAAGGCCTGGTTGGTAGTATCCATGTATACGTGGTTATAAAAGTATTGAGGTTTCTGATCTGATCTGTCTGACCCAAGTATCCTAATTTCTATCGAGAACTCCAGGCAGTATAACTAATTGTGAAGCCAGAATGAAATTCACAGGCGCAAACATATGAAGGATACTTACAAGAATGAATTGTAACCAAGACACTAATGCACATGGAAACACATTCTTTCTGAGTGTCCCTCTATCCTTGCCCGCCTGTGACCACAGAATATGGCAGACATAAAAAAACTGAAGTCAGTGGGTATCTGCACCGTGAAGGGGATCCAGATGACTACACGCAAGGCTCTGTGCAATATCAAAGGCCTGTCAGAGGCAAAAGTGGAAAAAATCAAAGAGGCTACAGGGAAAATGCTGGTAAAATGAGATTTTCATGTGGGAATTCTCTAAAGTGTACTAACTGTACATAACCCTTGTGGTAAAAAAAATAAGATTAAGCAAATAACCCACAGAAAATTTAACTTTTTACATAATTGTCTTTACACTTCAGAATGTTGGTTTCCAGACGGCCTTCGAGTACAGTGCGAAGAGGAAACAGGTGTTTCACATCACAACTGGGAGCCAAGAGTTTGAGTTAAGTCACTTTCGTAATTTTGACAACATTTACACTGAAGGATTAACACTACTGAACACTTTGTAGCCTGGACATTCACAGTATCATAAAGCATATGTTCCACATATGGGAGATATAGAAGCGTGTTAGATGGTAATAACAATATCATTTCTGTTGAAATGATCCTAAATCATAATACATTTATTCTAAAATGTTTGTTTTGTCTTTGCAGTAAACTCTTGGGTGGAGGTATAGAGAGTATGGCTATCACAGAGGCTTTTGGAGGTGAGTTGTCTTTTTATAGTTACATTTGAGGGCAGTAATACACTGATAATCTCTCTCCATGGGATCATCCTACAGAATTCCGCACGGGAAAAACTCAGCTGTCTCACACCCTTTGTGGTGAGTTATGAGCCTTTTCTAAATGTCTGCTACAAAGTGGTTAATGAAACAGCACTGTGTAATCAAATAAATCACATTAAGAGACTCTGTGGTCTTTGTCCAGTCGCTACTCAGCTGCCAGGCGAGGATGGCTACTCAGGAGGGAAAGTCATTTTCATTGACACAGAGAACACCTTGTATCCTCACATTAGTGGGAGCAACCATAACACATTTGATGTGCATTGCGGATGATACTTTCATAATTTACATAATCTTAGACAAACAGAGTATTTTTTATGAATATTTTTTATGGCTGTAGCCTCAGTGAGAAGGAATCTGAATGAATCTGTGCTATCACAATACGCATATACATGGTTGTGTTTTCAATGGCACTGTCCTTGACTCATACCTGTCTGATTTAAGCCGTCCGGACAGACTGAGAGACATCGCTGACAGGTTCAATGTGGACCAAGATGCTGTGCTGGACAATGTGCTTTACGCCCGGGCATACACTAGTGTGAACAAATACTGCATTTTATATAGACTACAAAATACTGATTGTGTGCTGGGCAAAAGCAGTTTTTATTGTGACACTATCTCTCTTTTGAATGTCATTGATCTCTGCAGGTGAACACCAGATGGAGCTGTTGGACTTTGTTGCTGCCAAATTCCATGAGGAAGGAGGTGTGTTCAAACTGTTGGTGAGTTCAACAAACATTTAATTACAAAACTCAACAAACATGCTATCACGTACTCATTATTTATATAGTTTTTTTTAATCTCTGCTTTATTCATACCCCGCAGTCTTTGGACAATTAGACTGAGCGATTTTCTTTTCTAATAAAGGGAATGGAAGAGTTAAACACCAGGCATAAATTATGAAAGTAGATTTCCCTCCTGACTCTCAGTTTTTGAGTCATCCTCTTGTCTGCTCCTCCCTGTTGCCAGATCATAGACTCCATCATGGCTCTGTTCAGAGTGGACTTCTCTGGTCGTGGAGAACTGGCTGAGCGGCAGCAGAAACTGGCCCAGATGCTCTCCAGGCTGCAGAAAATATCTGAAGGTTTGAAACACAAATGTAAACCTACAATTAAAAAATCACAAAACATCAACCACTTACCGATGAATGAAGAGAATGTCTCCAAGGTGCATAATAGAGGTTTCAAATATGAATACAAAAACAAAATTATTCTTCTAATTCTGGATGGCTTTTGTTGATTTTTTTCTGTAGAGTACAACGTAGCTGTGTTTGTCACCAACCAAATGACAGCTGATCCTGGAGCAGGAATGACGTAAGATATGGCAAATTTGTCCATTGTTTTCCAACTATTACAAGTTTTGTGCTTGAAAATTTTAGCTCACATATAGAGCAACATAGGCGAGAGATTTCCTGATAACACTTTATTTCTTTGCCTTTCAAGGTTTCAAGCTGATCCCAAAAAGCCAATAGGTGGTCACATCCTTGCCCATGCCTCCACCACAAGGATCAGCTTGAGGAAGGGACGCGGCGAAATGAGAATTGCCAAAATATTTGACAGGTAAAGATAACATTTAGTGGAATTTAATAGTATAAAACCACATTTAAACCTGAGATAAAGCAGGTTCACTTTTTCAATTGCTATAATGTCTATAATATTGAAAATATTTTGTCATTATAATTGCCATCATAACTCAATTTAGTGATTCATAATAACATTATTTGTCTTTTACGTAATGGTAAAAAGCTTTTAAGCAGTTTTTTTCCAACAGAGTTGAATGCCAGTTCTCTTCTCAATTTTACTTTCTGTTGACATGTAGTCATTGATATAGGATTGACATGTGATCCACCCTGAAATAGATACCCATCATGTGAGTTTCATTTTCTCAATTCACCCATTTGATGGGAGAGAGAAAAAACATGACCATGGTTTAAAATAGTTTTTCTGTCCTCAAGTTATCTTCAACACCCCATGATTGTGTGCTTGTCTTACCAGAGGAAATCAGATAAAACTGTACAGCAGCTCACCCCACCAAAGTGGTGGGATGAGATGCGGTATTACTGAACACATGGGACACATGACTGGCATATAGTTGACAGATGTCTGTAAATAAACAGAAGATAAGACCTCAAAGATCAGTGACATCTGAACTTTAATTAGAAAAATTCAAACATTTGGGGCTTGAGCCTGAACTCAAGGTTTATTGACTTCACTGCTGCTCTGCTTAATTGTGGCTGTGTGATTTCTTCCAGTCCCGACATGCCTGAGAATGAGGCCACTTTCGCCATTTCTGCTGGGGGAGTGACTGATGCCAAAGAGTGAGAGAGGGGAGGAGAAACCGGCGTTAGCTCTGTTAGCTCTGTTCCCTCACTTTAAAGTTATGTGATGTATTTGCAGTGGATTTATTTTCTGTATTTTACAACTTCTCAGTCCCAATTTCAGTCTTGGAGCTATTTGTTTGTTCTATTTATTGGCTCTGTTGTATTCCCTGTGTTTTAGAGATGTAAATGCAAACAAACTAAACAGGACAACAGTTTTCCCTGTATTTTTTGAGTTTATTTGGATGAAAGTGGGCATGTGCCGGTGCGGTCAGCAGTAGTCCGCTGCTGGCCTCTAGCGGCGTTGCAGGACGTGCAGCGGCTGGACGCCACTTACCGTCGGCCACAGGATCCATATGCTTACCAGAGCCAGGTTGAACAAAGCGATGGGGACTCCACCAAACGGGCTGCTTAGAGTCTGAAACACAGCAGCAGCTCGGCGCGTTTTTACTGAGACACAGAAAGCCCCCGCCTCTGTTGGCAGCAGGAAGCTTGTCAAGCTCCGGAGAAAGCAGCGATGGACCCGACAGATACAGCCCCGGATTCGTGGGAACTGGAGGAGGATGCCGAGGCCCCGGCTGCCGCGGCGGGACTCCCCGCCGCCTTCGCCGCCCTCAACGTCAACGCCAAGCCGTTTGTCCCCAACGTTAACGCCCCGGTGTTTGTGCCCAGCTTCCTTCAAAGCAGCGCCGTGGAAATGCCGGCTCCAGACGGTAAGACAGAGACAACCAGACAGCTGGCTGGTGGAAGTTAGCTTAACTTGCTAGCTCCCGTGCTAATCCAGCTAAGTCAGCCTTCCTGTCTGTAACTCGCCGTGCTTAAGCCCAGCCTGCCACACAGCCTTTCACACGCTGATCAACAAGTCGGCGGCACGGAGGCTCCTGTGTGCTTACACTGCGATACCTTTTTATTATTGTTTGGCAGTCATATTGACAACGACACGCCAAACGCCACCACCCAGCTCTAATAAATATTTATGAAAGTTTTGACACGCTTTGTTTTCTCTCCTCAAAGGTGCCTCTGAGCCGGTATCCAGCATGGAGGTAGCTGAAACAGCCGGTATGCATCCACACTTCACTCCAGCCGCTACATGGTCAGGCTACCAAGCAAATAAATATATTTTAAAGGGTGCAAGTACATGTGGTGCAATTTACCCAACCGTATTTGAATCTCTGGCATTTGTCAACCCATGTGCATGAGCCTACGTATAGTATGATGCAACCTCACTTGTCCATGCCCAAAATAGACATCCCATTGGCACACATTGTGATATGTATCAAGTACTGCCTGTCCAATGCCCAGGGCTGCTGTGTGTCAGAGCAATTTAAATGTATTTCTCTACTGCATTTGTTAGGCTCAGGTTCATTCGTGATTTTGGTTTGACTCTGATTGCTGTGCACCTCTACTCAATTCAGAAGAAACTGGTGACGATTTTGTCTTTTCTTATAGAGCTGTAACAGACAGTCACAGAGGATAGCAAAACACAATCAAATATATTGAGTGCAAGTGACTCACTCTGTGCCGTTGGCTCTTCCACTGTTTCCGCAACACCTGACTGGCTTACATACTGTATATTCAGATTTATATGTTTGAATACTTGTCCCTTCAAATTTCTCTGGACATGTCAAAAATACAGATTATAATTACAGCATATAACAAACTCTGCGCATAAATTGTTTCCTGAGTTGTCAGTAGCAATTTCTCACTGGCTGATTATAAAGGGCAGAGCATGAAAGGCAAATGGGCATTGTACATGACTGCTGGGCTGCATAATTTCTTAGTCACAGAAATTGGAGGCTTATTCGTGCTGCCATGGGAAGTTTCTTCGTCTACAGGGCTCAGCATATTTCAGTGCACCCCTGTTACTATTTCTTAGCTATTGTTCAGTTGTTTGCTTGCTCAGCTCAATGTCGTGTACAGGTAGGCATGATTAGGAGATGACACACAATGAAGCCATGCTATGTTTTTCAGATTATTAAGGAGTAAATATGTTTGATCATTTGCTATTATATGACTTATTTTAAATATATAGATTCAAATGGATCTGCAGTGATGGCTGGTGCAATGGAAATCAGATACAACTTTCATTATTCTTGCAGCAATAATAGCTGTTATCAGATGTGAAATCATTTAAGTTACTTAAACATCCAGTTTGCTTCATGTGAACTGTAAAGATCAGGGCAGATGTTGTTCTTTTTCCCAGCAGATTTTCTATAGTCCTATAGTCCTTTCTATAGCGATGAAATTACAGTAGAATACAATGACAATCATCTGGACCTGTTTAAAATGCAAAATTTACAATAACACACAAAAGAAACACCACTCCCTAGAAAAATAATGGTAATCGTTCAGGAGACAGTGTAGTTTTGTGTTGGAAATGTTTCTATATGTGTTTGAAACCTGCATGAGAGGATCTCATTGCAAATTTTTGTTCAAATGTGGTAAAATCATTTGAAGTGTAGCAAAAAGATGAAACTGGCAGAGATATGACTTGAATGTAGCCCAGGATGTGGAATTGGTCAGCATTCACTTGTAGTCTGTCTGCAAGTTTTCATTCCAGCCAACAACTATTCCATCCTCCTCCCTCCAAGCTGTGAGATGTCTTGTGACCATCCAGACATTACAGAAAAAGATCAGGTCTGTAGGTGTAGTAAATGTGTGTGGTTCCAGCTCCGGTGGAGAATGGAGGCACGGAGGCAGACATGACCACAGTGGAAGATACGTGGGAGCAGAAGGAGGAGCCAGGAGGAGATGGAGGGGGTGGAGGTCAGGACGGACTGGAGACAGAACAAGAATGTGAGGAAGGTGCTGCGAGGAAGGAAGATGAAATGATGGAGGAGGAAGAGGAGGAGATGCCTCTACCCAAAGTGGCTCCAGCACAGCCAGATGCGCCCAAGAAAGAGCATGTGAATGTGGTCTTCATAGGTCACGTGGGTGCGTCTTGTGTGTTTGAGTTGATTTGATTGATGTCTTAATACTTAAATCGAAAGTTTTACTCATCTTAAAACATTTCTTGTTTTTATGCGTCAGATGCTGGCAAATCCACAATTGGAGGCCAGATCATGTGAGTAATCAGTTTTTCACATCGCCTTGGGCCTCCACAGTAAACAAGAAAAATCTAAGGGCATTGTGAAGCACTCCAATTTGTATTAAATGTGCTACTGTCTGCAATTAAGTTTGCCCACTGTAGAAAGAGCTTCATCTTTTGTTGACAGAGAATGTGTTGTATTTGTTTGTGCACTGTATTGTGTAATCTTTGACAGTTACAGTCTTTAGAAAAGCATAACTGTCAGCCACAGTGAAAGTCGACTTTTGTACAACTTCATTGCTCAGATTAATCTTCAGTTTCATGGTTGGTCATGTAACACCATAAAAGTTTAAAATAAATGGAGCATTAATTGCATGACCTTTCTTTTTTTCCCGACAACCCTCACTCTTGTGTTTTCTTCTCTCCAGGTACTTAACTGGAATGGTGGATAAGCGCACCCTGGAAAAATACGAAAGAGAAGCGAAAGAAAAGAACAGGGAGACATGGTGAGACTTTTGTAACTGCAAATGGATAGTCCTCCATAGTCCTCCATAGAATGGTGGCTCCACCAACAGGTGGCTGGTGTTAGATGTAAGACAACATGCATGAACCTGTTTGTTTCAGGTACCTGTCGTGGGCCCTGGACACAAACCAGGAGGAGAGAGACAAGGGGAAGACAGTGGAGGTTGGGAGAGCTTACTTTGAGACTGAGAAAAAACATTTCACCATCCTCGATGCCCCTGGACACAAGAGCTTTGTCCCCAACATGATTGGTGGAGCGTCACAGGCTGACCTTGCAGTCCTGGTGAGGTGGACACGGACACAAAACAACCTTTAACGCTGTATAGCCCTAAACGTCAGACTCTCAAATGAAATCACATAGAGATTCCTGACATTGTATACTTCCATCTGTAATTAACTGTAATATTTTCAATACAATAGAAGAGAAAAGTGTAAACAGATCACTTTTATTGTATGTTTTATAAACAAATTTAATTTACTTAATTTACTTAAAGAGGACACTTTGAAATGCTGTCACCAAACTGCTTATGTCTCTCATTGGTTTGCATCAGGTTATTTCTGCAAGAAAGGGGGAGTTTGAGACTGGCTTTGAGAAGGGTGGACAGACACGGGAACACGCCATGCTGGCTAAAACGGCAGGAGTCAAGCATCTAATTGTCCTGATTAACAAGATGGATGACCCCACTGTCAACTGGAGCCTTGAAAGGTGAAGAGGCTCTAGTCAAAATTGGTGTCCAGATATCACCTACTGCGTTTAAATGAGAAAGTTTTTGCTTCGTTCATATGTTATACAAATTCTTGTTCTTATGTGGACCCAATGCAACAATTAGTGATGTCATCCATTTGCTATTTACACCAATAATGTCATGTATTTGTTAACTCCCTTCAGGTATGAGGAGTGTAAGGAGAAGCTGGTGCCATTTCTGAAGAAGGTGGGTTTCAATCCCAAGAAGGACATCCACTTTATGCCTTGCTCTGGACTCACAGGTGCCAACCTCAAGGACCCTGTACCTGAATGCCCCTGGTACACGTAAGTCAGCTCTGAACCAGCAGTGAAAATACTTTTTCTTAATTGTCTACTGATGTTTCTTGTTAAACGACCTGAGCGAAGACATCAGCCGATGAAATGTCAAAGTTGAACCTGAGCAATTGGTTGACTAGTGAATTGGCCTGTAACCACTGTGAATGCTGTTCAACAACAGTGTGTAGTATGGCCAGGTTGTATGGGTCAAATGAAATGTTTTAGATGCTGTATTTTTTGCACAGCCTATAAAATGAGGTTGAAGACGGAGAAATACCAATATAATTCATAAAATACATTTCAGTTTTTATGCCTGTCTTTGAAACTTCACTTGTCTTTGTTCTTTCTCTTTCCGATGGTTATAATTTGTATAATTTAGGAGGGGTTTCAGTTTTAGTTGACTCACTGATTTGTGTAGACTTTGTACTTGGCTTTGATTTGACTGAAAACATGATTTAAAAAAGCCTGCCACATGAAATTAAAGAGAATGCAGAGTAAGTTAACAGGTGGAACTTTCATAGCTGTGGTCGTGGGCTTATGGTATTTTCTTTACCAGGGGCTTGCCATTTATTCCTCACCTGGACAGTTTGCCAAATTTCACCAGATCCAGTGATGGACCAGTCAGACTACCTATCGTAGACAAGTACAAGGTGAGCAGGCTTTAATTCTCTTTCTCGTCACAGGAAAAATCTTTTCTACTTTTGCTCCCTCTCAAGTTTGTTATTTCCCTTCCACTTGGATCATTTTCCAAGAACACATCAACCTGATTTTGCACACACGCACTGCAACACTCTATATAGTCATTCCTCTTTGAGATAATTCAGCCTCTTGGCACTTTGTTTAGGTGTTGGAAGCTGTTCAATACAAACTGTAAGCACTAGTGGAATCAAGTTATTTTGGGGATGTCTCAGGTTGTCCTTACATTAATCACTTCTTTCTTCATAGATCACATCTTCTCTTCATCTCCTCATCTTTTTTTGTCTCTGTTTGCAATGGATTTAAAAGTATAAAACTCAACTTTTTCTCTTTTTTTTTTTTCTGTCATAGCTTTCGAAATCATCTCATTTTGCCCATACTCACTGTGCTTTGGTGGCAAAATAAAAGCAGAATTTTGAAAAGCGCAAAGCTGAAGGATTTAGACTGTACTTCAGTTTTCTTGGGCATGACGTGATAAGCCCTGCACAGCTCTGGGGATCTGAGAATGGTCGTCTCCATACAACCTGACAGAACTTGAGAGGATCGGATTGATGAGGGGAAAGGGAATTTAAATGAGAAAAGTCAAGGGGTCTGAATGCACTGTAAATACCCCTCATGCTGTGATTGCATAAGAGCCTTATGTAGCAGGTTTATGACTAAGTAGTCCCCTCTGGTGTTGTCCTGATATAAGGAGATTATGGTGCATTTAACTGGATGCTGCATACTAATGGCTGTCCTGCCAAGGCAACTGTACAACAAGCTTTCCGCAGCACCACAGAGCTGTGAATACAACAATTACCCTGATTATTTTGTTGAGTGTAAATTGTATTTACACTGCCAGCAGAATTGACTCAATTTGCAATGTCTTTATGATGGCTATATTAATGCTAAAACATTTTGAATAATCCTATTAGAGAATAGTAACATAGAAGTCATTGAAAGATTAAATAATGAATTGAATAGTTTTAAAATGGAATTTTTGTGATGCATCCTAACACCATTAATGTACTTTAATGAAGGATTGGTGAAGGATTTTGGGCAAAGTGCCATTAGCATTAAATAGAAGACTGATACAGAAGTAAGAGTTACTGTAAATATGAAGCTAACTGCTGGTTACTTCCTGAAATCAGGAAGTACTAGCAAGTGTGGCTTTGCAGTTATTTGCTGCTTTCATATTGTTCATGTTTTTCTACCTCGTTGACTCAGTTGTCTTTGTATAGGTGAAGACTGACAATCACAAGTTACTGGAAGTTGACAGTTGATTTTTAAATCAATGTTTGCGTGTGTTTACAGGATATGGGTACTGTCATTCTCGGGAAGCTGGAGTCTGGATCCATTAGCAAAGCCCAGCAGCTGGTCATGATGCCAAACAGGGTGAGAGTTCCTCTGTATGACTTTGCTTTGCTCACATGGGATCAATAAACCCATTACTTGAAATAACTTCAAGCCCTCATTCTTACATTAAATGATGCCACAGAACTAAGTGGATTCATTTTTATTTTCATCTTCAGCTAAGTATCCTGTTACAGTACCGAAATGATTTGTATATTGAAAACTGCTTAATGCATATGTTGCAGCACACTGTGGAGGTACTGAGCCTGCTGAGTGATGATGTGGAGACAGACGATGCAGGTCCAGGGGAGAATCTGAAATTGAGACTTAAGGGCATCGAGGAGGAAGAAATCCTGCCTGGTTTTATCCTCTGTAGCCCTGACAACCTCTGCCACTCCGGTCGCACTTTTGATGCACAGGTGAGGACGAAATGACAAAGGTCACTGGTCGCCAGCGTTCTCTACATCTGGCTTTTAGAGTCGTTAGTTGTGACTTAATGCCAGTATATCAAACTCAAGTACATCTTCTCCAAATATTCTTCATCTGCCAAACTACTGTCCCATGCTGGTTGGCATAGCAACAGCTACATTTTTTTTTTTTTTTTGGGATAGGGTCCATCCAAGCAGGGTCTTTCGTGGGCAGTGGGCTTTGCATATCAATCCAGGCATACAGAAGGCATACAGGCATACAGTCTTGGACAGAGTTGAATCCACAATATCCATCCATCCATTTTCAACCACTTATCCATCAGGTCACAGGGGCTGCTGGAGCCAATTCCAGCAAATGTTCTAGGCGAGGGGGGGATCACCCTGAACAGGTTGCCAGTCTAATGCAGGGATGACATATACAGACAAACACTCACACTCACACACAATCATCCCTACGAGCAATTTTAGAGTCACCAATCAACCTCAACCTGCATGTCTTTAGACTGTATGAGGAAACCAGAGCACCCAGAGAAAACCCACACAGGCAAATATGCTGTATTGTTTAAAAATAAATAAATATATATATATATATATTTATATATTTAGTAGTATTCAGGAAAAATACATTGTGACCTGATATTAAAATTCATTTATATGTTGCTCCTTTCATTTCAGATCGTTATCATTGAGCACAAATCAATCATTTGTCCTGGTTACAATGCAGTCCTTCACATCCACACTTGCATTGAAGAAGTGCAAATCACAGTGAGTCTACCACTTTACGCTACGTGCAATTGCTACAGCATTCATCTGAAGTTTGTTTGTGATGGACTGCCATGTGGGCTGACTCTTTAAACCCTTACCACAGGCCTTAATCTGTCTGGTGGACAAGAAAACTGGGGAGAAAAGCAAAACAAGGCCACGCTTTGTTAAGCAGGACCAGGTGTGTATCGCTAGGCTCCGGGCAGCAGGTGTCATCTGCTTAGAGACCTTCAAAGATTTCCCTCAGATGGGACGATTCACACTGCGAGATGAAGGTAAGGTCACTGTGGGGGTGAATGATTTTTATTTTTTTATTTATTTATTTATTTATTTTTTAAAGACTACTCACTGGACTCACAGCTGAGACACAAATAAAAACACCTTTGGCTTTTTTTTCCCCCCTCATTGTTTTGACCTTATGACCTTTTTCAGGCAAAACTATCGCTATTGGCAAAGTGCTGAAGCTGGTGCCAGAAAAGGACTAAATGCAACAGCTAAAGCATGCATGGAGGTCTTCCACTTGGTACCAGAGGAGAAATGCTGCTAGAGCCGACCCAAACAGCTACTCTCTCTTTACGCACAACCATGCTGAAGAGATGAACAACGACAACAAAGAGTGAAGAAGAAGAATAAAAATTTGTCCAATGAAGAAAACAAGACTGAATCAGTTTTTATGATGAACAATATGAATCAATAGACCAAGTCCAGTGTGTCAGCTTTCTCATATTGAGAGCTCAACAATGCCACTAATGTAGCTACATGTCCCCCTTCTGTGCTCCCACAGCTAACCTCACTGTTGGCTGGCCACACCATTTGTTTTTCAGAATGGAGATGGATGCAATATTAATAAGTGTGGAGAAGAAAATCAAAACTGCAGAATGATTTCTTATCCTGGAAAAGAGCAGAGTTAGGATGTAATCATAATTTGCAAAGTACATCTCGTTTTTTTTAAGAGTGGGGTTAAAAATCAAATGGACATTTTATTTGGTTTTAAGGATTGCTGAACCAAAAGTTTTAGTTTGGTCTCTCTCCACGAGATTGTTTAATTGGATTGAGCTCACATACCACTCAGATGAACCAAGGATAAACACACTCACACAGACACACAGGTGTTCCATAATCTAAACTGAAATAAATGATCAAGCGGCAACGGAAAAGGTGTATTTGTGTTCTTTCAAATTACTGGTTGTTTAGGAGGGCACTTTGTTAAAATTTATACTTCTATAAACTATTTGGTTGTGTTAAAACTAACAAGTATAAAGAAATAGAGTAACACATTTCCTTTTCAAGGCTGCTAAATCATAAATAGTTTCAAGTCTTCCCTACTCTGTGGACCTTGATATAATTTCCAAGAAACCCTTTTAAGTATACTGCTAAATTCTTTACACGAGTCAGACAAACACATGGAACAAAAATAAGTGTTAACATAGATTTGGTCATATATATTTAAAAGTTGTTGACTTGTCTTAAAATTTAAGAAAGCCAAGTCTCTGTCTCATTCACACTTCCTTAATTAAATCAAAACCACAATCTTTAATAATGTTTCACAGGCTCATTTGTATTAGTTAGGATCTACATTGGACATTTAGTCTTCTTGGCTGCCTCCACATGGAGGCTTCAGATAGAAGTGAATCAACTGGAGCAGCTTCAAAACCATCAGCTCCTGTCTAAATATAGTTCGAAGTTAGATGTTACCTTCCGTATTACATTTATCAAACGATGTAAGAAAAATAGGAAATCTGCATTAGACTTTGGTCGTTGCTGTGCAGGTCCTTAACTAGACAATTTGTAAGTTTGAAGCTTAAAAGGAAACATACACTACAGTTCCCGGATGTTCGTGACTCTTCAGTGCAAATAAAGTTTTATTGTATTGTATGACGTTGCCTATACCAAGTGCGCATGCGCGACTGTGGGCCACACGTGAAACAGGCAGCATGGCGGATAAAACAGAAGCTGTGTTAGACCGAGCGCAGGTAAAAATATCTTAAAATATGAAAATAAGTCATTTTGATGCTGTGGTGCGTTTGAATTCGTCACAAATATCACGGCGGTTGGCAGAAGTTGACGTGACTGATTACTTTATTGTAATGAACCAGCAGCAGCCATGAAGCTAGTTAGCATTAGCTTGCGTGTTTGCCTACAGAGAGGCTTAGCCGGAAAGCTAATCGCAGTAGCCCAGTAGGAGTGGAGACAATGAGTGATTTGACTGATGTTTTGTATCAAAGTAAACAAATAAATGTCTCCGACAGGTGAAGAAGGCCGTTCAGGCTCTGCAGGCCTTCCTGAAAACAAAATCAACCCGCGAGTCTCTGCTGCTGGACGATACTCAGTATATCAGCCTGCTGTTCACCCTCTGGAAGATACCCAAAAAAGCGCAGACCATCCGCATGTGAGTCCTTCACACACGAAGCTCCACCTGCTTCTTAGTTTTAAAATTATCTCAAATCATTCCAGAAACTAAGATTTTACTTTCCACCCTCAGTCCCTTGCCCCATGGCCAACGGACGGACACAGAAGAGGTCTGCCTATTCACCAGAGATGAGCCCAACATGACCTCAGAGCAGACCCAGAGGTTTTATAAGAAGCTACTGGTGGAGAAGGGTGTCAAAAACGTATCTGAGGTACCTGCCAATCACAATTACGCCTTTTCATTAGATTCTCTCCGGAGTCCTCGCAGAGAAGCAAACGTATTGCTCAGCATAATCTAACCTCTAAAATCTGTATTTTCGGCAGATTATTCCCTACAAAGTCCTGAAGACAGAGTATAAACCGTATGAAGCTAAGCGCCGCCTGCTCGGGAACTTTGACATGTTTATTTCTGACGACCGCGTCCGGCGCCTGCTGCCATCCCATCTCGGAAAACATTTCTACGAAAGGAAAAAGTAAGAGCTGCCCCGTCTGTGTTGTCATAGTCTGAGTGTTTCTGCTCTTCTGAGTGTTGTTCTTTGTTAAATATTTTTTCTTCTAAATAAACTGTGTATGGTGTGATACTTTATGCATTTTTTTCTTACTTTGGCTTTGACTGTTGCAGAAAATGCTGCCCAATGCAAAGTACATGAGAAAAAAATATTAAAGCAATCAATATTTATATTGAATAAAACACAGAGCATAAATTGGTTAACAGCTTTTTGCAAACCAACTCTCATTGTCCGTTAATAGAAAATGAGATGCAATGGGAATGTCCTATTGTTTAATTACTAAATTGTGAAAATCTCACATCTTAGTGAGATAGGGCAGTAAAAAGCATTAAATCCCGCTCCCCAGTTTAGCAAGTTCGTTTACACGTCTTTTTATACTGTACATATGTTTGTGTGTATTATTGTTGTTCTGTAACTTCAGCTGCTCTGTTCATACCCTGTTTCTGTGCCAGGGAGCCACTGTGTGTCAACCTGCAGAGCAAAAATCTGGCCAGAGAAATCCACAGTGTCATCCAGGGCACCAGCCTGAAGGTCACCAACAAAGGCTGCTGCTGGTGAGACTCGTTCCACTTCTCTATATCCTTAATGATGAAAAAAATTAATTTAGCTCTTTGTGAGACCATTCTTTGCTTCAACAAGGAGCCAAATCGAAGATTTGAAGTAGTATGAATGCTAAATTGTTGTCTTTCAGTTAATGCAAAAGCACCTTACAGCAACCCTGTCATTTCTGTTCAGTGTTTGATACGGTTAATGCTGGTGCCATAGAGACTCAATGTAAATCCAGATGGCCCTCCTCTTCCTGTGGAGCCCGTCTCTACAACTTTGATACAAAATATTTGATGTCAATCTCACACCAAATACAAAAATAAGTCTGCTTCTTGTATTCATTTAATTACTTGTGCCATCCAGACTGTCGAGATTGTCGTTTTTACCCTGTGTGATTTAGGTATGTGTTTCTGTGTTGTAGTATGGCTCGTGTTGGCCCCTCCAGCATGACTGCAGATGAGGTTACAGAAAACATTGAGGCTGCTGTGAAAACGGTGGTGGCCAAATTAAGAATGGTGAGCATTGCAGCTCATTCCCCTTAAACCGTTATTAGTTCAACCTATTACCATTTTTATTCAGATAACCAGATATTTGACGTGTACAGTGGCAAGTGACAGGAAATGAGAAAAATTATTGACAGCTAGTAAATATTCCATCCAGTTGAAAGTCGAGTTGGCAGCCTCCTGCTCAGGTTTCAGTTTGCTCCTATGGTCCCAACTACTCAAGATCCAGAGCTACTCACTTTTAGCAGGCTTTGACTGAACTATTCTGTCCTTTTCAGAAAGGACCAGTGATTAAGATTATCCACATAAAAAGTCAAACGTCAGTAGCCCTGCCTATCTACACCTCAGACCTGACCCACCTCAGCCAAGTGAAGCAGACCAAAAAGCCCAAGGAAAAGGTAAGAACAAGTCTGTCCTCAAATCTTTCTTGTGTTCAAGCCAGATTTATTGCAATAACCAGCTTGTGTGTAAATTTCAGAAAAAAGCAACCAAAAAGAAAGGAAACAAAAAACAGAGAAAGGGCACAAAAGCAACAGACACCCCCGCAGAGAAGGGAGTGAAAGAGAACGTGAAAGAGAACGTGAAAGAGAACGTAAAAGAGGACAAGGAAGAGGAAGAAATCCCACAGCTGATTCCCATAGAAACACCAAGCAAAAAGCCTAAACTGGAGGTCAGTACGGCTCATAGTTGCTAGATTTATAACAGAACTGCGTTTCATTGTTTTGAACTGACTTTTATGAATATGTGGGCGGATTTGTTTTTCGAATTAGGTGGATTTCAGACACTCATTTCCTCTGTTTCTTGCAGAAACGGCCAAAAAAGCAGCTGGAGAAGGCACCCAAACCTGCTGCAGTGAAAAAAGGAACAAGAGCTCAGAGCAAACTGACAAAGAAAGCTGGAACAATTGAGTCCAAAGTAAAGAGAAAGGTGCCAAAAGTGAAATGAGTCTCCACTTAGCTTCTCACCTGGACATTAGACACATTATACAGGTGCATATTGTTCATAGAATACTCAATATATTCATTTTGTCTTTTCTGCCTGAGTGATGGAGAATATAAACTTTATCTAAAATTATCCTTGGCCATGACCTGTTTTCTAAATGTTTTGCAAAATGAATCTTTTTTTGTAGAGTTCATATATTACATCTTTGTGAACAACATATTGAAGTTGATCATTTTGGCATCACAAACATAAAATTTTATCCCCTGCCTTAACTTGCAGTCCACCAGTCAGACTTTCCTCATATTTGTGACGGTGGAAGAGATGATTCAAAGAGCATTTTAGATTATTCAAAGCTGCAGCAGATTGAGTTATTGCAGGGAGTTATAGGCAGGTGATCGAACAAGGTTTTCATAAAATTTTCATAAAAATCATATATCCACAAGTAAAGAAGTGACATGAGAACAGGAATTCTCCTGCATTTTCACATCAGGTGTGTTGGAAGTATACTGTAACAAGATGATCATGTAGCCAGCCAATCGGTTGTGATGATATTGTTAACAGGTGGGCTGGGTCTGTCTTCATATTCATTAGAGCCCATCCTCTGCTGCGTGGGTGTGCTGGGCCATCTGGAATTACAGTGTGTTCACGGGTTACTGGGCTGGAGACAAAAAGCTGCATTGACTTTCTGCTCACAGAGATATCACTCTTTCATGTGACTGTTGGGATGATTTCAGGCACAGACTGATCAAAGAGGAGAACCAAATACAGACAGAAGAACATTGGGAAGCTATGGATGCTCTGGTGCCTATTTTATTCACGACTTGAAGGCTCTGAGAGGGGAGAAACTGAAGAGTAAAAAGACTGAAGCCACGATGGAAGTAAATGGAGAGCGCTTATATTCTGATGACTCTGGAGGCCCGTGCCCAGACCGTTACTCTGCAGTGGCACGAGGCATGGCCTACCTCCACAAGCCCATCATAGTAATGGTAATGGGATCACTGATGTCTGCTGCAGGCGGACTCCTCTCCCTGCTCCAGTCATGGGGGGTGACTGAAGCCTCGACCTCTGTGGCCTCGGCCTGTCTGTCAATAGGGCTGATGTTTGTAGTGATGGGGCTGGTGTGGATCCCCATCCTAAAGGAGAAGCAGAGGCGGAAGCGCTTCAGCCAAGCAGTCTGACCAGAAAATGTACACGATTGTATGTGATGAAGGTGGAAATTCTATTTTTGTCAGTGATGTCAGAGTTTATTTTGAAACCTCCAACACAGTCACAAAGCCTGTGTTGTTCTTCCTGATAACCACCTGTGTTCACTGTACTTTGACCAGTCTCACAGCAGATTGTTGCAGTCAGTCAGTGCCAAATTACACCTCACTGTCCTGGCGGTGCATCTGCCTGCACCTGCTGCTGTAGACCTGTCTTTCCGCATCCGGATCCGTAGTCGAGGGATCTCAGCTGCCACCATGTCAACATCTGTACAGGTCGAGCCAGTCTTGGAGCGGAGGTATGGAGGAGTTGGCCGTTGCAAGTGCTCATTCTGGTTCGCAGTGGCCCACGACATACTCGGTGTCTTCATTATGATGGTGGGGGTGTTTGGAGGGTTGGTCATTCATGATTTGTTCATCTACGCTGGGGCCATCATCATCTTCCTCAGCCTCATCTGGTGGGTTTTCTGGTATTCGGGGAACATCGACGTCCCAACGGAGGAACTGGAGGACGATGTGGGCCTGATCAAGCCGAAGAACCGGAAACTCAGCCAGGTTGTGAGGCAGATGTCCAGCCGTGTCTCGAACAGGATCAGGAACTCTTTCAGAAAGAATGGCATGCCCCGCATAGAAGAAAACACCAAGCCTTCAAATGCTGCCACAGAGATGTCTCTCTTCACTATATATGACACCGTCATCCCCTCCTCATCCAAAGAGTTTGAAAGTGAGACTGTCAATATGAACCTGTCCATGTAAATAACACCAAGGGACGCTGGATCTTTACATTCTTTCCATTTGCTTGTCTGTTCAAAGGAATTCTGCACTTCCTCCGTTAACATGCACCAGTAATGATTAGACAACACTGGAGTGTTGTTGAGATAAAATCCACATGTTCTTATCTAACTGATAAGAGGTAAACTTTGCACACCATCTCAGTGAGGCCACTGACACTGATTTAGAGATCATAACTTTGTAATCTGTCACTGCTTTTGTTATTCGACCTGTTCTGTTGATTCACAGATTTTGAACAGGGGGGACAGTTTTTACTTATTTATTTTGTGAACAGGTAAATCTGAACTTCATAAGCCTCAGCTGTAACTCAGTTTACTGTAACTGAACTGCTCTCAGAGGCTTCCAGTCCTGTATTGTGGTAATACATTGTGAATGCATTCGGAAACCATGATTGGCTTTCACAATAATAGTTATGTCATTTCTCATTTCTGCTGGGAGAGCCAAGACTGAAATTTCAGGGAAATACAAATAAATCTTCCTATTCTGCAAAGGAAGTGAAAATGGTGTCTTCAGGACAGCACACACACACACTTATCCTTAAACAATGGCCTAAACCCCGAGAGAAAACACATATTTGATTAAACAGTCTAGGTTAATGTTGTTGAATCATTCATCATTTAATAAATATTTTACAGTCTAGCCTACAGACTTTTAAATCCATTAATAAATAAATGTATCGCTATTTAGTACAATTTAAAAAAAAAAAGAGATTCAATCTTTTCAGAGATGTTTTATTCATGTGCACAAACTTGAGCCTGATGGCAGCAGCAATAATGATAAGATTTTATGGTCATAATTTGGATTTGGATTCATTCTCTTGATCAATCCAGGTTGTAGAAGATTATAAAATAATTGAGATAAAGTGAAGTATCTGAAAGCCTGAAAGCCCAATGCTCAATGCTAAATACTAAATCTGTCTTTCAACTAATTCAAACAAAACCTTAGTTATATTTTCAGAAATGTTACGTACATTTTCTTTTCTGAAAAACAAACAACCCACCCCAGGTGGTTCCATGTTTCTGGATCACTCTGCACGAATACAAATAAATCCACATTTGAGAGTTAAATTCACCCTCCGCGCATCCACCTCTGTATGAAAATACCACCTTTGTAGTTTCTTAGCACCTTTACAAAAGACTACAACTCCCTGAGTGCCGGGCGTCATATGACTGCTGTATGTTTTGTCATGTGACCTGCAGTCGGGCTCAGTCCGTTTCCCCTTTTTCGCAGTGTCACAGGCTGCAAACTGAAACAGTCTGTCTGTGTCCTCCACAGGCGCTTTCATGGCGCTGAAACCACCTTCCTCTTTTCTCCCGGGACACTTCAAGCGTACATTTGTGTTTGTTGTGTAACTCTTCCATGTCAGAGAGTGTTAGACTCCCCGACAGGCCTCTCCGTTCACCGGCTCAGCGTCAGTCCCCACGCCGCCGTCGGGTGGATCCAGCTCGGCCGCAGAGGCAGCATGGCGCCGGCGCAGGGCCGGCCGGTGCTCTCTGTGAATTAGAGCGCCACAAATGGATGAGTTTAACCGGAGGGAAGGTGTTTAGTTTGGATGTGACTGGCACCGCTGCCCGGCTGTCAGGATGAACGGTGAGTCGGCTTGTTTCACTCCTCGGTGTTTGGCTCTCTGCTGCAAAAGCAAAAAATGTTCAACCGTCCATTCACTAAGTTGTTTATGCTCACTCAGAGATTTGTGCTGACTGGTTTAAAGTTGAACCCCCATCCCCATCACCACCATGTTAACATCCAGTGGGTGTTATACATGATCAGATGGACTTCACTTCACTCAAATTCACTTTCTGAGGTTTTGAACTGTTAATCTGCTGATGCTGCCCCACCACAGAAACAGGGAGGTGTTGCAGGTGAACTTGAAGTGGACATCAGGTGATGGGGGGGGGGGGGGGGTTTCCTCATGACAAGGCACTGTAACTGCAGGGTCCTGTGACTCCTCAGCTGCTCAGGTGCCTTTGAGCAAACCAGCCGGGATAAGACGGCTTTTTAAGAAGCTGAAAACTCCTGGTTAATCATTTTTAATTTTAATTAATAGTGTTGATATGGATCGGATACATTTGCCAGTGCAACATTGTGACAGTATGATTATTAGTATTTGTACTTTTTTGTCAAAAAAACAAGATGATCAGAACAGAATTGGTTATAATAATTGTGATGAATGAATTGTACATTATACATAATAAACATTGCTGACATATTTTTGTTCATATAATGATAAATGTTCTGCACTCTTTCCGCAGAGATTTTTGTTTCCCAAAGATTTGCATGAATGAAAGGAGCAATATTGCAGGAGTACAGTCGAATGTACATTTTCATTGTACTCATTTACTGATAAACAAAAGTCTAAATGCTGTAGCAATAACCGAATAATTTATTTCATCTGGAGGGTAAATTGACTCTCAATTCAAACCGAAGGGAAACTGCTCCTCTCCTCTTTCGGACATGCTGAATCAACACAATATGAAGACATGACTGGGAAATAACAGGGATTTTCCTGATCCAATCATTGAACTGTGTTTGGGTCGTTTCCTTTGTTTGTTGTCACTTCTGCAGGCACTCAGCAGAGTGATACCAAGAGACAACACCTCCTGGAGAGGCTGCTGGATGCTGTCAAGCAAGTGAGTCACCGCTGAGTAGAGCCCCGTAAAATTACAGGAGACCAGCAGCCAAATTCAGGCTACAGAAGCTGGACTGGGAGGAAGTTTCAGATACTGCATGGATATCAGATCTGTCAGTTTCTGTCCATGGATGTTTAGAATTGAACACACTGGGAATGCTGTAGACGCTATAATGATAATAAAGTTAATTCTTTGTTTGCATGGCATGTGTTCACATCTGAACTATGAAGTGCTTGTTGTGATGTTGTTTGCTAGAACAAGGAAATGGAGATTTTTAGTTCCCTTACGTGCTCTGAAGCCACAAAACATGTTAGAAGAACTAAAAACAAACGTCAGGTGTTAAAAGCCCTGCAAACATTAGATACATTAGATAGTGTGCTTTGCCAAAAGCAAAGAGCCATATTCTGCAGAATGTGCTTTAGTCCTGAAGCTTTGTCACAGCAGATGCTATGGCCCATAGATGGAGGGAAAGGCAGTGTCTGTACAGTATCAGCACTGGTCTGTTCACGTCTTAAATTATGAGTGAAGACCAAAGCATTACTTCCAAACATTAGTGACATTTAATAAACCTGCACACCTTTTCCTTGATGTCACAATGCCTGTGCACAGGCTTAAAGGGAAGTAACTTTTTCTGTAGATGAGTGGAAACAAATCCACAGCAGCAATAATTTTATCTGGTTGAGATCAGATTTTTAGCCACGAGCAAAATTGCTGCTCTGTGAGTTTGGGTTATTGTACGAATGTATGCCAACCAAATCCAGTGTCTGTTTTGTGGCTACTGTTAGACATGAGCTCATTGTGTGCTGGAGTGTGGTTTCAAGAGAGAAGGCAGCTGTTATCTTTCCCTTTGTATCTTTCCAGTGCCAAATTCGCTTTGGAGGAAGAAAGGAGATTGCCACAGACTCAGACAGCAGGTAAAAGAAACAGCTTGTCGCCAAGACATTTTGTTGTTATGTGTGTTTCTATTCAGTACCCAAGACGGTTTGCTTAGATCCAGGTCACTTGGTACTGTAGTGCTCCTGCTCCTGCTCCTACATGCTTAAGGCACCTCTGGCCTGGCAACATGCTCTGTTTGAGGATCGCTTTCCTCACAACAAAACTAATGTCAAGATGAATTGCCACGTTTTGTCGCATTTAAGCAATGATGAAACTGCCTTCTTTTTATACTTTGTGAAATTTTGTGAAGGGAATTGGTGCGTGTTTCATCATGCAACAGTGATTCATCATCTTCATCATCAATTTTTCATATTCTATTCTTTTTCGAGCTCATATTCAGGTTGTAACCTCTGCGTTTGAGCATTAATTACCTTTCAAGGTTGAAGTAGTTCTGCCCTGGAGCCAAAAACTTTTAATGATTATATCCTGCATGCCCGATGGACAAACTCCATCTCTAAATACACGACTGTACCTAAGGTTGAATTTTATCTGGCTTTGAAACGCTCAGGATTAGAGTAGATACTCCTGTAATGCCTTGTACATGTACTGACCCCCACCCCACCCTCCCTCGCTGTGACCTGCCTTTGTCCCTGCAGAGTGATCTGTCTGTGTGCCCAGTTTGAAGCGGTGCTACAGCATGGCCTGAGGAAAAGCAGAGGTCTGGCCCTGACTGCAGCTGCTCTCAAACAGGCTGCGGGCTTCAGCAGCAAGGTCGAAGCAGGTATGACATTTAACTGGCTGTTTGATTTGCTGTCTGAGGAGACACGCTCTGTTACACTCTAAAGTTGAACATCAGGGCACAAACCTGACATCCGCCTTTGCCTTGGAAAAAGGAGACATGAGAAAGTTATACCCTTGCTCTGGGGTAGCTTGGCTTGTTATTTGAGTGACTAAGTGTTGGAGGATGTAGATGTGTCAGTAGGAAGCTCAGAGCTGCAGCATAACTGCGTGCTTGTGCACACAACCCTGTTAATAGTGTTAGATTCTCTCTGCTGCGTTTCCCTGTCTGGTCTTCATAGCTCTTTGTCTCTGTCTCAGCCTGGAGTGGCTGCACGCACACACACACACACACACACACACACACACATGCTGTGGCTCTACTCTCCTAAAAAGTATACAAGCTTAATTATACCAATTAGTTTGTCATTATAAATGCTTGCATTGTTTTTATGTGCTGTTGAACTCACAACAGCTTATTTTGAATTCCAGTCAAGATCCCAAACTGCCCAGTGCATGCCCAACTACAGGGACATGAAATCATAGTTGGCACAAAAGAATCAAACTGGAATATTCCAGCCCCTAAAACAACTTCAGTTGTTTCCGTATAACACACATAGTGTGTAATATGTATCTAGTGTCCACTGAAGCATTATTTTTTGCTCCTGACTGCTGTTTGAGGAAACATCACAGCAATTGTTTTATTTGCTTGTTTGACTCCAAAAGTGCCTCAACCCCACTTTAGATGGCCCATTGAAGCATTTTTGGCTTTTGTCAAATGTGTAAATTAGGAATGATTTTGAAATGGATGTTATTTAACTCTAACTGATATAAAACAGGTATAATGAAGGATGTTGAAGTGCATTTTTCCTTGCAGTTGAACCGTCAGTGTTAAACAGGGTTTGTGTGTCCCAGTACCACTCACTGTGGCAGAAACTGGATGTGTCATCCATTAATTATTACTTTTATCTGATTTTGTTATCTTAGAGGTTTTTTTTTTTGGCCCTTTCAAAATGACTGACTCGTTCAACTCTTGTGTGCCCCTGGCCTCAGTCATCAAAGTAGTTGTAATCCATAATCAGTCATCAAAGTAGTTGTAATCCATAATCTGGATGATTTGACAGTCTGAACGAACTCCAACTCTTTCTTCCTTCTCAGCTGTTTTATTTGACTGAATGTTTATTTTTTTTGTTTTAATTAGATCATAATCTCTTTTTAATCACGGAGCTCCTCCAGCTTTTTAAATAACCCCTGGCAACTACAGAAGAAGCCACTGGTGTACAAGCAGCCTGGACTTGGGATCACAGCTCTGTGCTATCCCAGTGAGAAAACCAACTGTCTGAGTTTTATTCGCAGCCATTACAAAGAGCATTCTGCTGCTCGGGAGACTTCGGTTTCACATTTTGCTAAATAGTTTCTACTGTGTTATACTGAAGAAGCTTGTGGTTATTAATTCTGTGTTGTGGGAGAAATGCATGACTTGTGTAATGGCTTCCACCCCCCCCATAACCATTAGCATATCAGACATTTCCTGTATTTCACAGTCCATTACAAGAAAGGATTGTAGCTGCACTCATGGATTTGGAGCTAATTAATGAATCCCAAAATAGCAGACGACATGGTAACATATTGTTCTGAGGTTATGTGCCAATTCTAATTCGTATTCGCTACTGTTTCACACCTTAGCAAACTTTACAGGAAAGCCCTCACAAAGGTTTTTGATATTTTTTTATATTTCCTCTTTGTCATGAATAATACAATTGCCTGAGCTCTGATGTCAGTGACGATATGGAGAGAGAAGTCAGTATGGAGGTGTGTGAAAGGAGCTGTGGCTGTTAATGAGACAGTGAAGGAGTGCTGACTCTTCAGACTCCAGAAGTGTTTTTTCCACCGTCAAACTCACCCTTTAACCTGTTGTCTAACAGCGAGAGAGGCAGGGAATGCAGACCATCAGCAGAGATGCACAGAGAATGCCGAGATGGTTGTTTTTCACAAGTGAGATGGAACAAATTCCTTCCTCCTCCCCTTGTCTCACCTGGTTTCACTTATTTTTCAGGAGTTCTCTTCATCCCATGACCTGTCATCTCTCCATTACTCATTTCATCCCATTTTACTTTCCAACCCTTCAACCATTCTGCCTTTCTTTCCTTTTCATCTGCTTTTCTCTGCAGCCCCCCCACCCCTCCCTCATCATTTTTTCACCATCTTCTCTGTCTCCCTCCAGAGCTGACCTTCTGGTTTTATGTGAAGGAGCATCTGAACCGCCATGAGCTCCAGCGGTTCTACTCACTACGGCAAATTTCGTCAGAGCTGGGCCGGGGTCGTGCTTGGCTGCGCTGTGCCCTGAATGAACACTCATTGGAGCGCTACCTGCACACACTGCTGGCTGACCGCCCACGTCTTGGGTAAGTACAGTGTGTGTGTTTGTGGTTTCATTTTCACATGATGAGAAAACATTTGACATATTTGCGTATGCGTGTAATTTCCGGTGCCAAATAAACTCCGGAGTTTGTCTTAAGTAGAGATGCTATTTCCTCACCTGTTCTCCAGAACGTACTATGAAGACTGGGCCTTCATTCTGGATGAAGAGAGAGCCAGCATGCTGCCCACTATGGCTGCAGGTGAGTCTGGGTTAGCATCTTTTTCTAATGCGACATTGTCTTCATCAATATGATGTTATATGTTATTCGAACACTGTGTGGTTAGTTCTCTAAAATGCGAACAGTTTATTATGATTATTATCATCATCTTCATTTATATAAAAAATATCCTTTGCCCAACATGATGGTGCATGCTATGCTAACATTGTTTGGTTACTTTTCTAAAATGCACATTGTTAATATTTTACATTTTCAGCATGTTATGGTGACAAAATGTACATACAAACATGCTAATGTATGAGCATAAACGTATCATAATACTACAGTCATTGATTAATTATAATTCAAGTTTGATAACAGAGCTGCGCTATGACATGGTGAAATGCCATAATTAACCACCATACACAGGAAATGCCCCTTAATTTATGTCCTTTCCTCTGGCCGGGCTATTTTTGACCTTCTTTGGATTTTTTGCTAGTCCCTCCAAAAATGGTATTTTGTATAATAAGCATTACAACCTCGCTTAGAATCTCATTGGAATTTAAATATGTTATACAGAGATATAGCTGCTGCAAAAGCAGTAAATTAACTGACTTTTCACTTTTCTTGTGTGCTGTGGTTCACTGTGCTGGATTGACTGAAATGAAACCCCCAGCCCTTTTAATATTAATGGCACCACTCTTACTTTGTAACTAGTCATCAAACTACAACTTTGATGACCACAAACTCTAAAATATTAAGACTGTTTACCACTGATCCTCTGCTTGGTCAGATACATAGCCTAGGTGATCTTGGGTAAACCACTCTCACTGTGTTTCAATGAACTACTTATCAAGCACTTTGCAGAAGTTGAAAAGCTTCATGCGATTTTACCTGGCCTGATTCTCGATGAGTTTTGCCTTGCCTCTCTCTTTACGCTGCACATAGGCCTGAACTCCATACTGTTTGCCATCAACATCGACAACAGCGATTTGAATGGTGGGATGACACGAGGGGGAGGCTCGTCAGTCTCCCACCTCCTCAAAGAGTCCACACAGGGCATTGGCAGCCTGTGGAAGGAGTCCACACAGGGGGTCAGCAGCCTGCTGCGAGAGATCAGCACGGCCACGGCTGTGGTGCCTGGCTTTACCCCCCGGGGGGACGGTGCCTCAGACCCACTGCCTGTGCTTCCACGCAGCACATCTGCTGGTAAGAAACAGCAGCATTTTATATGACACTCTTGTTTTGCTGCGACTGACCGGCATCAACAAAAACCTACAACACCATAAGCAAGAAATGCAAAAAAACTGGCTTGATTAAATTGCATCCTTGTGTCACTATTTCACTGCATTGTGTGGTGCTACTGTTAATTTCTCCATCCCTTGAATGCAGCGACTTGTCTGTCCTGGTCCTCTGGTTCTGACAGGCAGAAGAGGGGCACATTCTATATTTCGTAAATACAGAACCTTGTTATTTACTCTGAAACTGAGACAAGCTCTCAGTTTCAGCATGTTTAATTAATGCATTGACAGAACAAATCATGCAGATTCAACACAAGGCATCTGCAGTAAAGAGTGGCAGCAGTAATGAAATCCCCCATGAAATGAATAAACTCAAATACTGGCCTCCTTATTTGACCTCATTTAGCTCTCTGCCCCAGTGCCTCCCATCGAGGGAAACTCTCACCATTTTCTGTCCATGTCATCAGCTCAGTGAAATGAACAAGATATTAAACTGTACGGTGGTAAAACTCTCTACTGAAATTAATGTAAATGAAATTCTTGGGTCACCACCTTAGCATGGTGTCTCAGCTCCTTAAAGTGGAAAGAGCCATTCATATTATTCACTGATGGAGTCTCTAATTCAAAGCCAGGCTTTCTGACTCTGAAAAAGACAGATGAACTGCAGAAATGCACTTTTAGTGTAATGATTGGAAAAAAAATTGCTGATGCTGAGGTCATTATAACAAAACTTTGTGTGAACATAAGGGGTCTAGGGAAGTTTAAATTTCTGAAATAATTTAAGTTTCACTTAATTTAAGATTGAGATTGAAGTTTTTGTTCACTTTTTCTATCCAGAATCTGGGCTGAGGAAAGAGCGCCGTAGGAAAAAGAAAATCACCAACATTATTTCCTTTGATGATGATCTGGATGGAGGGGCGGAAGATGAAGAGGAGGGGGAGGAGGACACCCAGAAGATGGGAACAATGAGGAAGAGCATCACTGCTCCTGCTCAGAGCAGTGTGGAAGAAGGGATGGACCCTTTGGAGCCGGCCTTTTCTCAGTCGCCAGCCCAGAACGGCCTGGCTGAGTCGGGCATAGTCAGCTGGGTGGGGTCGCCCCATCCCTCTAGGACACCTCCTATGACTACACCTCCTTTGCCTGACAGTAAGAGCATCGACAATGAGGAGGAGGAGGAAGAGGAGGAGATTTACAAACCCAAAGCACAAACCCCTGAGGATGAGAGGATCAGCTCCGATCAGTGAGTCAGACTATTTCTGCTATGTGTATGTGGTGATAAATGGAGGCTCAGGGCTGAGGAACAGTCAAGGTTGTCCAGGTAATGATCGTTAAGTTGTCCAATTCAAAACTGCTGCAGGTGATTAACTGGATCTGCTAAAGACATTCTCCCTGAACCAATAGATAATCCTGTAGGGCGGAGTTGTAGAAAAAGACAGGGATTGCTCAGTAACAAGCTGCAACCAAACTGATAGTGATTAAACTTCTTTTGGTGTAGGGTGGTGGTGGGAAGTCTATCCAGCGTGTCCACGTGGAGCCCTCTACAGATGATGACAAACCACAGCAGCTCCGACATCCTCATCCCCCTGAACCCTGCAGACCCTCAACCAGGTACTACATACGCACACCAGAGCAGCTAGAACTGCGCACACAGAAGATTGTGGCATATTACAAACACCTCCTGGTGCCAAATTAGTTTTTAATCCCTCCAACATCTTCAGCCCCGCACGGATCCCTGCTTCCTGCTTTTATTGTAGCAATTTCATAGTTTTCCATTATTTCCTTTGACTGTTGCTGACAACAGTTTCAAATGTGTTCATGCAGGGATCAGTTAAAAAGCAGACGATAAGTAGGGGCTTTCTCCATCACTCTTAACCTTCACTTTCACTTCCGTTTTCTTTCAGTGAGCTCTGTGGAGGACACAGCTGCATTCCCTTCCCAGTGTGAGTCCATGGAGCCGGTGGGAAACCGTGAGAGCAGGAGAGCCGAGCTAACATTTAAGTAAGCTTCAGACTGGAATGGTGTGTTGATGTTGTGCAGGGCAGAATATTTACCAGGTATAACCACAGGACTAAATGTGTCCAGTCACGGTGACTTTGTGCTGAGGCTTTAGCTTTATGTACTATAATAAATGATGAAACAATTCAAAGATATGTCTTTTTGTGTGCTGCAGCATGGATTCCAGTCCACCAACCCAGCCGGATCCACTTCCCAGTGTGCTGCCAACATCTGGTCTGCCAGAGTCCATGACAGTGTGTGAGTGTTTGTCCTTTTCCCATCTGTCCGTATGTTACTTCTTGTCACTGTCCTGTGTTCTCTTGTTTGTCTTGTTTGTTTTGTTCATTTAACTGTTCCTTGGAATGATTCATCAGGGATTTTGCCATGTGTGAATTAGCTTTATGACAAGTTCACTGAACTTCATTTTATTATTAAAGCACTTAAACTGCAAAAAAACAAAACACAAGCCAAAAAAAAAAAACATTTCTCCTAAGAACTTCCCTTATTTCCCACATCTCTTTGTGCTCTACAAAGTCAGATTAAGTGTAGACTGCAGCACAGCACAAGTCTCTACAAGTGCATTCTATATGAGTGAAATCAAGCATGTAAATGATTCATATTAAAAATGACAGTTAAAATCACAGTAGTTGAATCAGCAGTTTCTCCTGAGGTTTTATCAGAAGGCATTGTAATAATGAGTCCTTTAGAAGTTCTGACATGTCTTTGTCTGGAAATTTCCCCACGGTCATTGTCTGTAGTAAATTAAATCAAATCTGCTGATCAGTGTTTTCCAACCCAGTTGTTTGTCTTTGCTCTTAAAAGTGATCTAATTGCATCGAGGGTGGCTCTATGCCTTGAGAAGGCTCAGCTGTTTTCTGTTTCCACCAGATGGCACTATTGGTCCAGTGTCTGCACACATTACAGTCGTTCCCATTACCCCCACAGTCTACCCCCTTCCCCAAGAGGATTTCTCTTATGAGCAAGTCAGATTGTGTGAATTCCTGCAATTTACATCAGCTGTAGGTTTTCCGATATTTGAGATTTGAAAACTACTTGATGAGCATTTTCTGTGTGGGGTTGGTGTTCTCCTCAGTCCCCTAGAGCTTAGACCCTTAGCTGTTCACAGTGATGCTGTTTGAGTCCTTTGGTTCTGTGTGTGCTTGTGTGCACGTGTGTGTGTGTTCGTGTGTGCGCGAGAGGGAGAGACAGACCGGAGGAAAGGTGAGTGCAGCTGCCTGTAAGCGATGAGATTGAGCCGTTGTCCAGTCTATTAGCCCTCAGTAAGAGGAGGTCACGAGGTCACACAGAGAGCTGGTGATCTAAAAGTCGCTGGGCAGAGAGAGTAACATTCAAGCTACAGAGCTACATGAGGCCATAAAAACATATATAACAGCAGACCTCAGTCAAGGGTAGGGTTTTGATTAAAAGACATCCACTGTTACATGTGATTTTGACGGCAGACCTTTCTAAATCAAAGAGTGATGAGCGTTCAACAATCACTTGTGGAGAAATCCTCCGTGACAGAGGCACAGATATTCATTTATATGCCTACTGTCAGCTCCGTAGACCAGAATGCACAGCAGCCAAAACAGATTTTGTACTTTGAATTGGAAACCATGACTTGTTCTCTTGCTTTCAATACCACTGCTTCTATTGCTTTTGCTCTCCCACTGCCTATCCAAACCAAAGCAACAAGTGAGCCGTGTTTCTCTGGGGGTTGTGTAAAATTTGTTCGTGCAGGAAACTGCTAAGAAAGAATTGAGAAAACAATGACCAATGAGAATAGTTGCACAAATACATTCTTGTAATCTGTTTAAATGTTACAAAATTGATGAAACAGATTTTGAAAAAAAAAAACGATATTTCTTCATTATGCTTTTTATGCATATTGTCATAGGCGAAGCTTAGAGTAGTGATGAGTTTAGTCCAAACAGATGGCATCACATGAAAGCTTTCTGAAACACAGATAAAAACAAAACATTGCTGATTTTGAATACACGTGTCAAGAAAAAGTTATGCTAGATAGGAAGCAGCAATTTGTGGCATGAGCTCTGCTTCTGTGATTTCCATCCAGATCTGACAGTGTGTGAAGTCAAACAGCCCATTGATTGGAGAGTATAGTCTATAATTCTCAAGGCACCTTGATTATGTGGCTTAGCTCTCTGCTAATGCCTCTATTTTTGGAACAGTTGAGCATGAGTGTGTAGTTTGCTGTAGACAAACACATGCACACAGACACTTTTCACCCCCTTCCCAGCATAGGTGGCTCTTATATGTGTGAGTTGCATGCATATGTATTTCCGCTCTCACACGCTCACATTCTTGTGCTGCAATTTGTCCATGTCCCTCCTGAGAGGACGGAGGGGCGCCTGGCTTCACTGAAGTCCCTAATGGCTCGTCTGTGGCACCTACTGTGAACGCGTGGTCGGACTAAAGGTCACATTTATTTCTGGCC
This sequence comes from Echeneis naucrates, assembly GCF_900963305.1. Lineage (NCBI taxonomy): Eukaryota > Metazoa > Chordata > Actinopteri > Carangiformes > Echeneidae > Echeneis > Echeneis naucrates. The sequence goes on along the minus strand of NC_042529.1, from coordinate 11,990,938 downwards.
TGCTGATGTGGAGAATGGAGCTATGGAGATAATAGACTTACTCTTTTCTGCTCTTGTGTTGTGCTCTTTATCACACGCTGCCTCCTCCTCCTCTGCCCCCCAGTCAGACACTTAGCTCAGGGCTGGAGAAGACCTACTTGTGTCTGGGGCTACACTGATGCCCAACATTAGTTGTAAGAGTATAGTTGTGGTCTCTGAGTGTTTGTGTGTGTGAGTAAAAATGGTCCAGGGTAGATTAACTTGTTGGTTGTTATTTTGGGATATTTTGTGTGTGTGGACCTCCAACCATAACTAAGAAGATGAGTCACTGTACCACCACACAACCCGTTCCAAATCTGTCCTTAACATCAGGATGGAGATAAACACCAGCCGGCTGCCGACTGACTGAGCCTGTAGCTGATGCTGATCAACTGACTGATCCTTTTAGTGCTACTAAAAGATACTGAAAAATTTTGAGTAATATTGCTGGATCTGATATTTGGAAGTCACCATATTAAGCAAACTAACAAAAAACTTCAGTTGCTGTTTCTTTTAAACAACCCTAACCCTAACCCTTTAGTCATTATTTGCCCACGTGAAAAAAGCCAATGCCATTTGCTAGGGGTTAAGATAGGATAAAGCAGAATGTGGCTCAATTCCACTTTAAAAAATTCTCAATGTGACATGATATTTTCTTCACTTAAGAAAATTCTAACATCTTGTTCTTCTCTGATAAGGACTGTCTCATTGTCTTTGCACCAGACGCTTCAAGGTGCCACATCACACTTTACACAGTTAAGTTTCATTTTTCAAAATGAAGCGTGGCTGCCAAACAAGTTTCAACCCTGCATGGAGAAGTGGTGCAGATAATGGATGAATGGATAAAAGATTGGAAGGACTTTTCAGTTTCAACATTAGACATATGCATTTTTGAACGTTCCAAAAAAAAATCTTTTTCTGTAGTCAGTGAGAAACTTCCGCTGTAATAAATGATAGTGACAGTGACACCTAAAAACAAACAAAAAGATAGCAAGTAATACCATTAAAAATACATTTTAATTTTCATACACAATCGCTACATAGTCAATAGGTTACTTATTGCTGTCATCCATTATCCTGCCAAACATAGTGTCCTGTGTTCCTCCCTTACAGTTCAGAATCAGATTTTCTGTCTTTATGAATGAATGAAGCCTCTATTCAGGCTTCATTGACTGGACCCTATGTCTGATCCCCTGGCCTTCAACTAGCCTTTGCTTTAAAAGCCTTTTCAAAACCTAAATACTGTTCACAACTTGTATGTTATTGATTTAAATGGATTTTTATTTTTTGTTAATTGTAACTTGCATGAAGATTTGACCGTTAGATAAATATATGCAAATTTATACCTAAAGAGTTCACTTACTTTTTCTTGCCACTCCAGTTTAATGCCTACATTTATCTCCGATTACTTTCTCTCCTCAGTCTTTTATAGTAGCGATCATAAAAGTATGATTTAGCAATAAAGATCCTGCTTTATTGTCAGATATATAACCTCTGTCAGTGGAAAAAAGTAAAACCTAATTTTATCGAGCAGTTCATCTCAGGGATGGAAGAAAAGTGCAGCATTAATCCAGCAAACGTGGAGTGAAAGTGTTTTTTTTTTCTTCCCTTTTTTCATTTCTACATTTCAAAACTGAAGGTTATTAGTTTATGCACATTGCTGTGCCTAGTGTCTATGTGTATTATGTGTATTAGAGGTGCAGATGCCTCACCCTGGTCTCTCTCCTCTGCAGTGGAGCTGCGTCAGGCCATTGTAGCCATGATGAACAGGAAGGACGAGCTGGAGGAACAAAACACGTACGTTGGGATCTATTTTTCCTTATCTGCTGCTCCCAAATCCCCTGAACACACACAGACACTCACACTCAGACTGGGAAAGGATATCGAGTGACCTTTCTTGATAAATCGTGTCGGCTGGTTTTCCTCTCATCCTGAGATGAGATGCAGTTTTGCACTCACTTGAGGCAGGAAACATTTTTTTTGTGTTGTTGTTTTTTTTACAATAAGCCACTAGAGGCTGTGATTTGTGCTTATTTGACTCAACAACATAGTCCAACAATAATCTGTTGAAAGGACCAGAAAACATGCTTTTGTGATCAGTCATAATTATTGTGAGGCTTCTGCCAAGCAGAATTTTGATTTTTGTGATACATTGTGATATGTGCTTGTGGCATTAAATCAATTGAGATTCAGTCACAGATGTCTACTAAATATTTTATCAGACCTGAATGTGATCCAGACACTCAGCTGTTACAGCAATTAAGGAAGCTTAATAATGTTTATCTAATCTGGTGTTTATGATCAAAACATCACCAGAGAGTCAATGTGCAGCGCTGGAAGGGATTATGTCTGTGGAAGAAACATCACCTGAATATGACAAAGGCAGAAATGCAGTTTTAGTTTGTGCGCGTTCATTCCATGTGAAGGTGATGAATTTCATGTGTTCGACAGATCTCTTCGCTCTCTGCTGGATGGGGAGATGGAGCACTCAGCCGGCCTGAGGCAAGAAACTGATCTGCTGAAGAAGAAGCTGGCAGAGCTGGAGGAGAGACACACGGCTAAGGTCCAGGCCCTGGCCAGGTGAGAGGCAGTTGGGTTGTCAATAGAGTGAATATTCATGTGCTCATTTCCTCTTGCGGTATGTGCGAATAACTGCATTAACTGCTGCATCAGATAAGATTTTAAGAAGATATTAAGGATTGCAAGAAAGAGGCATCAGCACCACTTGAGATAGTTTTGATCAGCCACTCATATGCAAAACTGCCAAACATTTATACTTTCCAGTTTCTCAAATTTTAGCCCTTGCAGCTGTTCTTTGTCTTACATTTAAGCAAATTAAATAAATTTAGGCTTTGGATAGCTGGTCTGGCAAAAAACTGCCACAACTCTCTGGAACCTAACAGACCAAATGGCCCATTAATCAAAAAACAAATGAAAAGAAATTCGGAGCTTTTATATACGACTGGTCTCTCACAGATTGAATGCGTTGTCAAAAGATCGAACGATACTCCGTCTCATTCTCTGCAAGCTAAACATGAGGTTTCTAAGCGTAGCTCTGCACAGTATGGGCAGCACTGTCTTTTGTCACAATCAACACCCAAGACAGTACAACACTACCGCTGACGACTACCAGCCCAATTTGAGGTTTGCTTTCACTATGGAGAAATGTGTCACATTTGATAAAAAAACAAGGATGCAGTCCAGTAAAAAAACCTTTGAGGAGAAGTGTTTTTGACAGATTTTCCTCCATTTTCAACTTAACTGAATCAGGTTACTGCTAGTGGGAGGCATTCTTTCAAAGGAGAGTGGGGGAAACCAATTTTTTAAAAAGCAAGAAACATAATTGCTTGATATTGTGATGACTAGGTCATTTGGCCATTGACCTGACAACCTCCTGCACAATGTCTGTTTTTGTGTTGTGAGACAAGTAGATTTTTTTATAGAATGCAGATTTAATTCCACGGCCATTCACCCCATCTAACCGATCTAGACCTTCCTCACAGCAGCCTGCAGGAAACAGACAGCTGATGCAATGGACAGTTTTTGAGTTTGACAACTCAATATGTCTTCCAATAAATTAAGATGAGTTTGTGAACTTTTGCTTCCCCCTCATTTATTCAAACAAAGAACTTCTAAGTCAGCACAGCATCAATAAACACTGTGTAAAAGCTGTAACAGCCCAAAGGACCTTGTGTCTGTGATTAAAGCTGCTTTGCAAGGGCTGTGAGTCGCACCTACAGTAGCAGCGTCACAGTTTTACACATAATCACAGTAATTACAGCTCTATCACAGACAGGAAAAGGATCTATAATTGTGAGTATTGACTATCGGAGGACGAATGTCAGAACAGAACAAACCCGTCAGACTCGTGGTGGTGTGTTACAGTTTTGCCCCCATATCAAACATTCCCACACTTTTGTCCCAACAAGTGACCACCTACAATTTCCCTGGAAGTGAATTGTGTCACCTCAGCTTCTACAATTAATTGCCTAGATGGCAGAAGTCTTCCGTTGAGCCCTGAGCCCTTTAAATAGAGGATTAGTCATCCTTCAGCAGTCTAAATAGGAAGCCCCTGCAAGTCTGTGTTCAGATTGTAGCCTCCTACAGTAAGTCAAGCCACCAGCAAGGATTGATCGAGTTACTCACAGTGAAGTGTGTAGGGACTGCTAAAGCTGATGTGTTTGTCGTCATGACAGTGCAGGGGCTGATGGGGCTTTTTAATATGTGGTGATTTTTATGTTCACATGGAGGACTTTAATGGAGTGGAAATGACAAGAGAGAGGTAGAGAAGAGTATACTCGGAACAAGTGATGGCCTCACGATTGCCTCGCTCTGTCCGCATATGACTGTCAAATACAGTGTGATTTTTATTTTTATTTTTTTGTCTCTCTTTTTACCCCACGACCAAATGCACGCGTGTTCACACGCGCAGGCACACAAAGCCAAGTCCATAGTCTGCCGCTAAATCTCAAGTGCAGCTTTTCCTCTTCAGCCTAATCTGCTTCGATCAATAGCGTCTATAAATATCACTGAAGGAGCAGCTAGCCACTGAATGAGGGTTGAAAGCTGTCAGCATCATTCAGGGAAAGAAGCCACTGGCAACAGTTGCTATGTATCCCACAATTCTTTGTGATTATCTTGCACTGAAATGAAGCTGTAAGCCAGAAAGCCGGACATTAAATCTGATACAAAACACCAACGTTTGCATCTGCTGTTGGTGTCCTCACTGACCAACAGCTAACTCAACTACTCTGCTGCTGCTGAGCTAGTTGGGATGCTGTTTGAGTCAGATTGTTCAAATCTTGGACAGAAATAAATTTGCTGCTAGGACCAGAAATATTAAACCCGGTTGAATGTTTATCTTAAACACCAGATAATTTGTGTGTGCGCGCGAGGGCGTGTGTGGATGCGTGCGTGTGCATGGGGGTGGCAGAGGACGAGTGCATTGCCATAGATAGATTTCGGTTGACGTAGACTTGAGCAGAGGGGAGTGGGCTTACTCATACATCCATCCAAATATATCTTGAAAAAGTAAGACCCTTACTTGCACATTGACACATAGCAGCCCACATCATTGCACCCAGCTTCTCCCAGTCTGTAGAAATCTGAGCACACATGCTACAACCTTTGTGTATGTCAGTTCCCCCTGAGCACATATACACCTGCTCACAATTGCGTGGGCTCACCCTGCTCTGTGCTTACTGTTGAGGATCTCTGTCATGCTGTTTTACTCTACTGTTATATAGAATGGCATCTCTATTACGTAGGCATCCCTCATTATCATGCTGTGACAGAGTTGAGTGTGTCAGAATCAGAAATACTTTATTAAACCTTGCAGGGAAATTCTGTTGTTTGGGAGCTTATCTTCCTGTATTTACAGTAAGGAGCTGTAAAGTGTCATGGCACTGGGAATGAATGATTTCTGTATCTTTCCATCCTTGCATCCTGGATTAACCGTCCACTGCTGTGTGTTATTCACTAAATGCTAAATTAGTTGCTAGACTCGCATGTATGTTGACTTTTCAAATCATACATTTTCAAAACCTTGCAAGATGATAACAACAAGCAGTTGTAATGAAATAAGTTTGACAAGGCTGCGATTATTATTACTTCCAGTTTTGATTGACAGGAAATGATCACAGTTTAAAGGTATAAAGGTAAATTTGATTTGTTTTGTGAGGTAGGAAATGTTAACGTTAGGTTGAAATTTAAACCTTTCTTAGAACAAACAAAACACATGATGCCTGTCCTCACATTTGGCTTCACATCATAGTGTCTTCATATCTTCATATCTAAGGCTGATAACAGAAAGAATGTACAAAACCGAAAGAGCCTTGCCCTGAATGTTTAACCTTCAAACTCAGCCCCGCAAAGGATAGCAGCTCAGACACTTACCAAACTCTTTCCCCACAACAGTTTCTTGTCCCCTATTTTAGACGTCACTCGGCGGAGCAGAAAGCAGGCCTCTCGCAGCAGGAACACGGGAAGCCAGCCAGTCGAGTGGGCTTGCGCCAGGAAGTGGTACCTCGTCACAGGGAGAGGGGGTGGTTGGACAGGCGGACACATACTCACACATGCATTTGTGCACAAAAGAAATGGGAGCAGATGCCTTTTCTTAGCTGCCAGAGCTCAAGTATTTTCTCCAGGCAGTCTAGTGTGGCTGATCTAAAAAGTAGCAGCGAGAGCGGCTGTGAAGTTTTTCTAGTTTACTTGTTTGGAGTGTTTAGGCTTGCTGTTTTCTGTCTGTTTTTATCACGTCTCTCTTCCCAGGGGGGCCTTTTTCCTTCGATGCTGAGCTTTTAACAATCCAATCCTGTCATACCTCAGCATGGATATACATGTTTGTGTGTATGACTTTACTCAGCTTTGACCATTGGGCCTTTGGAAGTGTGACACAAGAGTGTTTGCTTATAATGTATTTTTTGAGAGGCTGCTCAGTAAATTGCACTCAGGAGCTTTCACTAGCAACTGTGCTCTCTGTCTCTGAGGGCGTCTTTGAACTTCTCATTTACTGCCTCCAAACAAAACCAGATCGTACCTGGAAAAACAGCCAATTTAGCTCAGGTTATTGCACATTAAGATGAGCATGTTGATAATAAAGGTGGGGGGGGTGGGGGCATAAAAAAAATCACTGCAGGGCTTCTCTCAACTTGAAAAATTACTGCCAGTACTTTAAGATTAAGATTTTCTTTTGAGATGCTTTTTCCGTTTGTTCTTCCAGAGAAGATAAGAAACACCGTCCTTCCTCTCTTGAGCAGTCATTTAATGTATTTACTTATATACAAAGCACACTCAAACTTAATTCACTTTCTTCTTCCACACAGAAATATTTACAGTCTGTATCTCTCAAACTCAGAGTTTCTTGTACATCCACCGTCTTCATTTGCACATAAAGTGGTTAAATGTGGCCCAAACATAAACCTTTTTCCCTCTGTCACTTTTTTGTTTCTTTTACACCCAAAACAGCTGCAAACTTATTTATGAAATCTTCTTAGCACAGTTGCTGCCTTGTCTTTGTAATTTTTCTCTCACTTGGAAGAAGATGAGATGACTTCAATGCTTTTATTAATCAACACAGCTAATAGGCTTATCCTCTGAGCAGACACTTGCTCTAACAATATTTCTGGGTCACACTATCACCCTTAATGAGAAAGCAGTTTGTGGCTGCTCCCACATCAGTTGGACAAAGGATGTGGCTGTTGCAGCAGCCGTGGCAGGAAGTACTTCAATTTCAACAGTCATTTAAAACTTTACTGTCCCTGGAGGCAGAAAAGGCACTTAAGAGTTTCAGATGAGTTTCAAACCCTCCACATTTGCAGGGATGCAAAATTCACTTGAAGCAAAGCATCAAAGAACTTAATGGATCGCTCTCAAGTGGAAAGCATCAACAGAGAGCCAGTGCAGTGTCTTGATACAGTTTTGGCTTTGAGGAAATTGCACAACCTTATATTTTCCAGAGTGATTTGCATCAAACCGGGTTTTCCCAAGATAATCCATCCACCTGAGAAGTGTGGCATATAAAGATACTGAACTATGGGTTTGGATTCTGATCCGAAACAAGTGAAATATCTCTATATCTACTAGATCTTTTCTTGTAGCACTACAGGAAAATGTCCTGTAGCATCAATGGTTACAAGAGCCACTATGAGTTTTCATCTCCACATCTCTTAAATCACCTTTTCAATCATTAAAATCAAGCTTTTTAAAGCGGAAATGCTAAACATTTGTTCAGCTTTTCAAAAAACAAGGAGTTTCTGCTTTTATTAGTTTTACTTCATTGGAAATTGCTAAACTTGAAAGCTGGCCAGGATTTCTTTTCTCTTTTCACTGTTTCCTGACATTTGATTATCTTAAACAATGAACTGATTAAATTCTTGGGGGAAAAAAAATGAAAGACCAATAGCTGCTTAAAGCACCCATTTGTTGCAGCTCTAGCCAAGGCTGCCTTTCCTACCACTTCTGCTTAGTGAGTGTGAACTCAAATCGATTATCTGGGAGAAGCGAAGGCATGTTGTGAATAGTTTGTCGGTGTTGAGTAACTTTATTGCACGGGGGGGAAATAACAAGAATTCTGCATTTGATTTAAACAGTTGTTGGCAAGAACTGCTGGACGACGGAGGGTGTGTTTCACACCTCACAGTTTTGTTTTCTCTGCCACAGAATTGGTTTTGAAAATGTACTGCCCTGTTCCGACTGTTGTAAGACTGATGTTGGTTCATAACCCGTAGGGCACTTGCTTATTTACATTGTTGCAGATCCTGCACTTTTTGTCCCTATGAAAACCGAAATATTGCTGACTGTATTAGCGGACACGATGCGTCTGATAACATTGTTTTTAGCCGTGACACTGTGTGTTCACAAGGTCATGTCTCCCCTGTTAAAACAGTGTTTCAGTTTTCATTCGATTTTAAATGGAAAAAAAAAAAAAAAGCATGTTACAGCAGCAGAAAACATTGATCAATGAACCAGCAAAATGTTTTCAATCGTGGGTGCAAGTATTGTTTGTTCAGACAATGATTCATTCCCAGCAAAACAAATTTTCTGTGATTAAATGATTATCTGTGCAAAGAACAAACTGTAGTGCAGTGACTGTTGGCAGCATCCCAACTTGTGTGAAGTAGTTAGACCTGAAACGATGTAGGTATGTAATCGATTGATTTGAAGCATTTTAAAAACCCAGACGGATAGAGCAAGTCATCAGACTGTAAACACCGGCTGTGAGCTGAAATGGCCTTATTTTATACAACAAACTAATATGGAGCGGCATTCATCAGGAGTTGAGGATGTTCAGTTCAATACTTTCCCTTCTTTTTTCTGTCTGTTGATTTTTTTAAATTTTTTTTTTTAACCCCCCCACATCACGATGCGCTATGACAGAACTGTTGATGGGAAAGTGTTTGTTTGCAGACTTTGAGGGCGAGCAACCAAAACGACGTGGTAAAAGAAGCTAAAAGTGTAATTGTGGAGTTGGCTGGTATTTGTATGAGCCATTATCATTGACACTGTCATTTTAAGCGTGTCCCTGAAAGAACAGCAAACATCACAAAGCAGTGTGAGTCCACAGTGAATGCATGTAGTTGTATAGACCTGAACAATGATGTTTCTGCTTTGTAATGATGCCACATTGCAGAACCTCTGTTTGTTTGAGGCTGATAGGAACAAACTAGAGGGAATAGGTGCAGTGATTAAAGTATTAACCAGAATGGCACTCAATAGAGCGTGTTCCTCTTCTGAGGCCAAACAAATCTCTGTAAAACCTTGATTTTTGTCTGGACTAAGAATATTATCCAGATCTGTCTGTTGTAGAAGGTCACAGATCTGATGTCAATTAACCCTTTGGGGTTTGAACCTGTTGTGTACTTTTGATTTTGCCTTTATATACCACATAAAAATTTCACAGTATCAGCAGATTCAACCACTTTTTTATAAAATGACAAAAAATAACAAATCTATCAAAAGAGTTGACGCTTACCAACCCCCCTTTTTTGAGCGCTTATAATTATTTATCTACGATCAAATTAAAACTATCATATCTCTTGTTTCACATGGTCTATCAACGTCGAACAAAAACTGGGAGACAGAAATCTGCGCTTTTGAGTGAAGTTAGCAGCAGCATGCCGTTACGCTGCTTTGAAAACGTCTAATGATCTCATTGTACCGTTGTTCTCATAGACCCCTGAGGGTTAAAAATAAGTCTGGAGCAAATCGGTTCAGCACTTGACAGAGTGTAACAAAAAGTAAAAGCTCTGCATTTGCAAAAAGAACATTTTAACCTGAACTTCAGGTGTCAAGGACAGTTGACTCATAATTTGTCAATAGCTGTGAGCTCCCTGCCGGTACAATAACAAACAACCATTCTCTGTAAAATAAGATTGTTCTGAATATTTGTGTATTTCCTAAAGCTTTGACACAACACCCCCCCTACCCACAGACACACAGAGCCAGTGGTGTGTATTAGCGATAATTTAATCAGGCTGGAACGGCATCTGGGCTGCGGGTGGTGCTGATAACAGTGATGTGGACGGCTCCTCGGAGAGCTCATCATGTGGATTCAAGAGGTCTCCCGGCAGGCGGCTCTTTTGTTGGCGGAGAATGAGGGCTGATAAGCAGGGCACCAAAAATCACCAATAGCGAATAAGGCAATGGGGTAGCAGCGGCGGTGGAGCAAGACAAAGGCTGTTAAATTTAACTGCCAGCGGCATGAAGCCACGCTCCAACTCTGATTGATTTCCTCCCCGAATTCGATGGTGTTCAACCAGTTACGGCTTGTAAAGTGACTCACTCTGTCTCTCGATCTTGTTTTCTTTATCACCGTTTCTTAGCGTCTGCATCTCCAGCCAACACACACGCCATCACTGTCCCCATTTACACCTGACGTTAACCTACATCTTTTATCTGGACACTTTTTCTGAAATGATTGGGTTTACATTTGCTCATGGGCTAGAAATGCTTCAGTGAAATTGTCAGGTTTAAGCCACCTAGAACATTATTAAACACATAGGGAAGAAAGACAAAGGACAACAGCGCTCATTTTACTTGCAAGGAGAACAGACAGAGATGTGCTCAGTGACACTCTCTACCCGCTCTGGAGTATCTCTTCTGTTCTCCCCCTTTTTATTTCCTTAGGGTGGTCCCTAGTTACAAAATCTTGCAGCTCTAAAGGTGAGAATACACAGCTGCAAGTAGTGAATGATTTATATTCAAGTTACAAGTCACAAGAAACACAAACACATTGAGGGTTAGTTTATGAACGAAGTAATCTCGCTTCAACATCCTCCCTTTCTTCATAAATCTTCTTCGAAGGTTGTTGCTTCTTCTTCGGAGGTATGACCTCTGCTCCTGCTAATAAAAACACAGGTTTCTGCATTCTTGCAGGGTCAGTAAAAGTTGAGCAGCACTATGATAATCACTTTATATACATTTATTCTAACATTTCCCTCCTGTTTATCACATTCTTGCTCAACTTTTCATATCACTCTGCTCAGTCACTTCATTAAGATTTTCAACTGCGAGATCATTTTTATGAGCACAAGTAAGTTTACACTCGGAGGTAATGTCTTTAACATTTATAATCTTTTTAACCTGAGAACAAATCCAGTACGTTTTTAATAGGGTCTTCTTCTCCACTACTCTCCTCGTCAGTTTGAGAATTACTATCCAGTAAGGGATACATTTGAGCCACTTTATCTTCCATGGGTGAAATTGCTGTAGTAATTAGACGGTTAATAAGAGAACGCAAGCAGGGTACACAACAACATCCACACAAAGTTAAAATTGCAGCAAACACTGCTATAGAGACCAAAACAGAGGACACTAGAGCTTTATATTTTCCAAAGACATCCATCCAGGAATCCCACATTGAGGTGTCAACCCCAGAGTGTTCTTTCATCTTGCCATTGAGAGCTCGAAGTCTCTCTATGGCCTTAATAAGGCTGCCATCAGCAGCTGTGTTGTTGGGGATGAACGTGCAACACTGCTCTCTGAACATAGCACACACCTCCTTTCTCAGCCAACAACATGTCCAGGGCTATCCTGTTCTGGAATGCCATTAGAGAAGTTGCAGACAACTGTCCATGTACCGTCTCGAAACCGCTCTGTGTCCAATTACCTAACTTTTGAACATTGTAGTGGATGTAGTTGATCCTGTCTGCATTTTTATTAATTGTACACCACCAACATAAAACTGACTCAAATCCTGCTGCCACCTGATCTACTAATTTGTCTTCATCTGAAACACCTCGAGGTACACCAATTGCATCAATATATGTAGGATCACCATCTGATAACCAAGTTGCAAATCTTTTCTTGCGGTGCCATTGCTCAGGTAAAACACTAGACAAGTTAACAGTAAGTTCTTTAGCAGAGATAGAGTGTATGGACACTGGTAGTAATAGTGTTACCAAAGCACAAAATCCTTTCACATCTTTAGGCAATTTATCAAATAATCTGTCATCACCACACCACCACCAAATGTCCCCTCGAGGCACCGGTTTGAAATGTCCAGTCACAATTATTATCTCAGAGCACCATTCACTGGAGAGATTGCCTAAAAGCTTTCCACCTCCTGTTATATTTATACAAGTAAAGTTTCCAAATGCAACTCTTTTGGAAAATATAGGTTTCTCCTTTTCTGATATAGTGACTGGAAATACAAAATCCCACTTCGCACAAGTGGTATTCGGATTTGTTTTGTTCATTACTTCCACAACACATTTTTTATCAATTGTTGCAGGTACTATTTGTAATATTGGCCTAGGACCCATACACACTACACAATCACCTTTAGTCGTATTTGCAGCTTGTTCTACCATAAGTAACCAGTTGTTGCTTTGTCCTGTAATACCTGTTATAACTTGGAACCATTCATCAATTTTTATCTCACCATCATGGTTAACAATTTGTATGTTAACAGCACCTTTGGGGCCAATTGTGAGGCCTCCTATGATGTCATTTTTCTGTTCCGTTTGTCCTGCTTCAGCAGGGCTGGTCATATTAGGGCAGAGACTCAAATGTACACAGGGGTCCTTTGCAGACTGTCTATATACGCAAAGGCTTAAAACATGACATGGGGCCTGTGTAGCATGATCTTCACTATTATCTTGTAAAGGAACTGCGGTGGTATTAAACTTCAAAATTATCTGATTTTTATCTACACCAAGTTGTAATCGTTTAGTCCAGTTCTGTGCACGTGGATGGTACCCGTATGAACCATGTGACCATCCGCTTCCACTATATGCAAACACTTGGCCCCATCTGTTCCCTCCAACATGCTGGTAAGCTCTATCTCTTTTCTCAATTTTATCCTGTTGTGAGTCTAGGTAAAATATATATCCTTTCCACTGATCTGCTGCATATTCCCCCAGTTTAAATGAATTCCGGGGTATGTATACAGTGCTAACAAACTTACTTGCATTGTAACAGACATAAAGTTCAGTTGTGGTTCTTTCCCCATTATGGGGACGATTACACGGACTGTATGGCAGATTAGGCCATCGTCGTTGAACTGATCTTAAACTACGTCTGTTTCCTTCTTTCATCTGATTTAGTGTTTGTACTGTATCTGTTCCATCCCCTTGGGGTGGCTTCCACAGGTGCCATGTTAGTAGAAAGGTTATTACAAAAAATATAGTCATCAACCATCCTCCGATGGTCCGTGATGACCATTTAGGAGTCATTTTAGTCGAAAATCAGTCTCCTCTACTTGGTTTGGTGTCTTGTAAAAACTTCACTGATTTTCAGGTCTATCCAGCCTCTAAACGTCTGGATCTACCCTATTATCAGTCTTTGGCTCACCTCCCCTATCGGAGCTTTCAACTGAAATGACCTTTTTACAGTGCGTTATATGAATCTATGTCGATCTTTCTGTTTCTTCAATACATTTCTTTAATCTATTTTTTTTTTTTTTTTTTTCTGATTTACAAAATGTGTGCCGTTATCACTATATATTTTCTCAGGAATTCCTAATCTTGGTATTATGTCTTTACACAGTGCCTTAGCTACTGTTATTGTATCTGGATGTTTCGTTGGAAAAAGCTCTGTCCATTTTGAAAAAGCGTCTATTATTACTAAACAGTATTTCTTTCTTTCACTTTGATTTAGTTCTATAAAGTCCATATGGATACTTTGGAATGGATATTGAGGTGTAGGGAATCGCCCTCTACGTGGCCTTAAATTCCCTTGAGGATTGTGTCTTGCACATGTTAAACATGATCTACAAAAATTTTTTGAATAAGAGTTAAATCCATAAGTGGTATAATGCTGATGTATCTGTCCTACCATCCCTCCTGTTGAGACATGTGTCACACCATGGCTCAATATTGCCGCCCACTTGTATAAATTTTTTGGTAGGATAGGTTTGCCGTCTGGTCATACATACATGTCGTTTTGTAACTTCGCTCCATTTTTTAACCATATATCTTTTTCAGATTTAGGACTTTGTTGTTGCATATCTTTTAGTGTAGTGTCCTCTAAAGTTGTACATTCTTCCACAGTCAGCACTTGAACCTGTCCTGCTGCCGCTGCTTTTGCTATTTTATCTGCAAATGCATTTCCTAAAGAAACTTCATCTGTGCCTGTCATATGAGCTGCACATTTACATATTGCAACGGCTTTTGGTAGCTGCACTGCTTGCAGCAGGCCTGATAACAATTCTGCATGAGTTACTGGTTTACCTGTAGAGGTAATCATGCCTCTATTTTTCCAGTATTGTGCAAAAGTGTGTACTGTAGCGAAAGCATACTGACTGTCTGTATAAATTGTGGCTTCCTTATTCTTCATCAATTTGCATGCTTCTGTTAATGCCACTAACTCTGCAGCTTGTGCTGAGTAGTGGGAGGGTAATTTTTCTGCCTTTAACACTGCGTTTTGTGTAACTACTGCATAGCCTGTCTGGGTTTTCCCTTGTTCATTCTTCTTTGAGGAACCATCTACAAATAACACTTCTCCTCTTTCTAGTGGTTGATCTTTAAGATCTGCTCTACTTTTAGCTGTTTGTTCAGCTAATTCTTGACAATCGTGTTTCATTCCATCATCAGGTACTGGCAACAATGTTGCCGGGTTTAAAGCCGTGCATCTCTCTATTGTTAAATGAGGTTGGGATAAGAGAATAGACATACATGACAGGTGTCTGGCTGGTGATAGAAAAGTCATATTAGTTTGTAATAATAGCGCTGAGACTGCATGTGGTACTTTTAGTACAAGTGGATGAAACAATACTATGGCTGCACTTGCTTCTACTGCCATCAATGCTGCTATGACTGCTCTGACACAGTGTGGTAGCGCACAGGCCACACTATCTAGTTTTGACGAGAAATATGCAATTGGCTTCATTTTAGCACCATGCTGTTGCACCAGTACGGCAGTCATGAAGTGGCCTTTACAGTCCTAAGTATTTCACTTGCGTCTTACATATTTGGAGTTTATTTTTATTTACTTTATGTCCTTCTTCTGCTAAATGTTTTAACAGGGCTAGTGTGTCTGCTTTACCATAGGGTTATGTGTAAACTGTTTTTAGTCATTTGATCCTATAGTCACGATACAATTTTTTTTTTTTTTTTTTTTTTTTTTTTTTTCATTTTACTTGCAAGGAGAACAGACAGAGATGTGCTCAGTGACACTCTCTACCCGCTCTGGAGTATCTCTTCTGTTCTCCCCCTTTTTATTTCCTTAGGGTGGTCCCTAGTTACAAAATCTTGCAGCTCTAAAGGTGAGAATACACAGCTGCAAGTAGTGAATGATTTATATTCAAGTTACAAGTCACAAGAAACACAAACACATTGAGGGTTAGTTTATGAACGAAGTAATCTCGCTTCAACATCCTCCCTTTCTTCATAAATCTTCTTCGAAGGTTGTTGCTTCTTCTTCGGAGGTATGACCTCTGCTCCTGCTAATAAAAACACAGGTTTCTGCATTCTTGCAGGGTCAGTAAAAGTTGAGCAGCACTATGATAATCACTTTATATACATTTATTCTAACAGAAATACTGAATATTGAAATCCATTTTCGCTCTTGGTTGCCAAACGGAGGTCAAAGTAAAAGCTGTTTCCTCTCTACACAAGCTTGTCATGATAAACTTTTTCAAATAATTTGCATAACTCCTTTCAGCCTGTGGATTTTGATCTGAGTAGGTGAATATTATTCATGTGCTGTTGCTGCACTTTATTACAACTTCCCAGCTGCTTGTGTAATCTTTCTTCTCATCTTTCCTTCCTTTGTCTAATGTTAATTATATTGCAATTTTTTTCATCTGCAATTGACTTAAATAACTTAACACTGGTGTGCTCTCTCTCCTTTTTTTTTTTTTTTTAATCTCAACTGGCCGACGTTACTTTTATCCAACATACCTTGATTAAAATTTTTTTAAACGAAATCTTAATTATCTTATGGTTATTGTGAATTAATTAGATTAGAAAGTTGTTTGGTATCATCTGCAGCATCAGACCACCAGCATCTTGGACAAAAAGCAAAAGCTTTGTCAGTTAAGCCTCAGTTCTCTGTTCAGTCCCAACACGCCTCCCTTCCTCCTGTCACATTCTCAGTTGACCAGGTGTTGCAGAGCCAAGTAAACACAAATTAAGAAACACAATTGAATAACGTTACCTCAAGGAGCCAAGAACCAACAAAAAAAGATTTAATCACAACCATTAGCTGATGCGTGTTTTACCGCGATATAGTTATGGTGATAGTGAGCCAATAGAAAAGAGCTCTGGGCTTAGTGGGAGGGGCCAATTTAGCCAAAGAAGCGTGGCTTTCACCTATGTGCTGTGTACTATGCCATGTCACACCAGAGGAGGTGTGCATAACATGGTGAAATGCTTAGTTTAACTGGAGGGACTCATATTCCCAAAAGGCCAGTCTGACTTATTAGACCACCTACTAAAACAAGACCAAACTGAGACTGAATCACACACAGTATGGATGCCATAGGAAACCATTTTTGCAGCTTCAATATCATTTAAAATTTCCTTTACTTAACCTTGAACATTATACTTAAACAAATCTTTAAATACTCAAACCAAAATCATTGGCATGAATATTCTGCTGTAATACAGTCTTGACTGTAACGGCAAGACTGCTCTGGCCAAAACGATCACTCCTCTACGACATGCTAGGAAAACCATTTCTTTCTATGGCAGTTTCAATCTTTATAGACACAGCCCCTGGCAAACTATTTCTCTATAGAGCTTGCTCTGTAGATGGGGACTTCATTTTGAAACAGAAATGGGCCCTTCACAAACTGCTGGAAGTAGAGTGTTGTTGAAAATATCACTGTGTACTATAATGATACATAGTTTTGACTTTATAGGAACCATGGGACATAAAAGAGACAGTCCAAACTCAGAAATATGTGATCGGGTCTCTCTGCTATGTAGCGCACTTGTGCTAGAACTAATACTTAATTTTCACAGGTTTTGAAATCTGCCCTGCTCAGTTCCACCCCCTTTTCTGCCTTGACAGTCAGATTTATACTGAAGCTGGAATTTTTCTTTCCCAAGCTGCAGGCAGGTAGATGTGCAGATTTTGCTATCAATGTGGAGAAAATAATTTTTACTTTGGTCAATTTTGAACCAGCCTGCTGACAGGGGTCAAACTGACCAATCAGCTTGTCTAATGCACAGGTCCACATGGCTAACCCAAACCATAACCTGCAGTTTTCCTTCACTGTTTAAGTTAGGCATGTATCGTCAGAGAAACATGATTCCATGACTGCTCATTACTTTGACTGGAATCCGCTTTTAAAACTCCTATCTATAGTGTGTGTGTGTGTGTGTGTGTGTGTGTGTGTGTGTATAGCTGGTGTGGGTGATCAGTTTCTTTGGTGCATCCTAAGCTCAAAATCTGATGATCAGTGACTCATGATAATATCAGGTGTGAAGCTTTGTCTCCGAGCCAGCTCCTACTGAGCCTTTGGTTAGGTTGAAGTATGATTCAAGTCACATCTCTGTAAATAAATCTCAGTCTGACCACCTGGATTAGATTAGATTCAGGTGTTTTTATTTTCATCACTCTCGGGTGACAAGATGCCAGCAACAACACAACTCACACTGTCACCCTTCACTGCACACCGTTGTAGTTTCCTATCACTGGTTCGTCGCAGCTCAGAGTTGTTGGACAGAAAATGTACAATATGTCATATGATGCTATAACATCAGTGTCAACAGGTGGCTATATTATCTAAATACTCAAATCTAATGCGGGCTTTTATGGTTGCCACCATTAAAAAGTCTATACTGCTTGTGTGCAGCGTATTGAGGTTATAACCTCCTTATTTATTTTCACCCCTGGTTATAAGCTGTGTGTTTGTGTGTTTGTTCAGGGAGAATGAGGTCCTGAAGGTCCAGTTGAAGAAGTATGTGGGGGCGGTACAGATGCTGAAGAGAGAGGGGAGCCAGGGCAATGACGGTAAAGCACCACTCACTCACGCACTCACTCACTCACTCTCTCTCTGCATCATCATGACCTGAAATCAGATTTCATATCTGTGTCCCAGTCCATCTGTTGTACTCGCAAACAGAAACCCTTATAGATTTATACACAGAAAAATAAGGTCATCGGTTTCCTCCTGTATTTCTCTGGGGCTTGAGCGACAGGAGCCCTGTCAAACACAACAAGCCTCTTCCCTTCACTCTCTGTCTCACTCCGACTTGAACCCTTTTCTTTTTAGTTGTTGAATAGGTTTGATAACTTTGACTTTGCGCTGCTGTTGCCAGTGAATGCAAGCGATGTTCTGTCTAAACACTGGTGAGATAAGCCCCTCCTGTATCAAAGGCAAATAAAATGAACATGGCAGATTAGCCACATAATGGCTAATTGCATTTTGGTGGAGAGCCGTTAACTGTGAAGCCCACCCAAGGTTTATTTTTTTTCCCCTTCTTGTTGTGAGACAGAGATAAAGATGTGTATATATATATATTATTGAATAAATGGTTCTTTTTTTTTTTTGTTTAGAGTGAGGATAAGAACAAACAGCTAAATTTTGGTGCAAGAAGATAAGCCTTTTTTTATCGAGAACCACAACGTCCCCAGTTTTTCCAAACAAGCATGGATTTTGGTGATTTGCCCTGTCAGTTTATTGACTCAGTGAACCTGAATAAATTTCAGGCCATTCCAGTTTTTGGAGTTTCTTCTTTTGCTGGTGGCCTCGCTCAATTCTCTATGGCCCGCCGCTGTTTGTTCACTGAAAACACAGATAACAACATGACCAAATCATCACAGCAAAGAAACAGCCCCACACCCCCCTTTTTTTTTTTTTTTAAGAATACCGGGATAACTGAAATGTATTTGATGAATTTCTGTTGTGAAATATGTTTGTAACTACAAAACTTACATAATTTCTTTTGGAAACAAGTATGACAACATATGCTTTTATGCCGAACCTTTATGATTCTCCTACTTTTCCCTTTTGCAGTTTTGATCCCACATCTCAGCCATTTACTCAATGATTATTAGATGCTATAGACATCTGGTCAGAGCTACTAAGACCCAAACTCGCCACTGGCAGCGAGGGAGGTGTTCAGAAAGACAAGTGGTGAAACCCCCAGCTATAAAAAATATGTATGTATTGCCAGGAAATAGCCATCACCAAGTTCAACAGCATGAGCTTGACATGTAATATTTGGTTATCAGGCATGGCTTTGCAGTCTGTGGTTTAGCTTTGTTTGCTTCTTCCCCCCCTTCTTTTTATTTATTTTTTCTTATTTTTAACACAAATCATCATAGTTCTCACTGTTGTTGATTTTCACTTTTCTATCTTTTTCTCTCCCCCTTCTTTCCCTCCTCCTCCCTCCCTGTCTTGCGCACTTCTGTTCCCGTTCTCCTCTCCCCGACAGGCGTAGTAATTCCCTCTCCACAGCGGCGTCTAAATGATTTCATCCTCCCTTGCCTTTGTCTTCTCCTGCTAATGATGTGCCTCGTTCCATCATACTTTGATGTTGAATACCAGACTCTGCTGGTATTACGTGTGTGTGTGTGTGTGTGCGCGTGTGTGTGTGTTGGGAGTAGAGTAGGAGAAACGATGTGTGAGCAGTTTAGGAGGAGCAAAAATCCTGGAGAAGAAAAAAAAAAAAAAAAGAAGGCAAGGATGAATTGATACACAAGCGCTCCTTTTTCATGTGCTGTCAGCATGCTTCCTCATGATCAGTGCGCTGCCTTTCTGAAACCTTTCCTGTCTAACAACAGCGCTGCAGACACAATCTTTCAAATGCTCCTCGGGCGCTGTCAGCCTCACTGGCATGCCACAAAAGATGGTTCTCCTCTCCCTCTGTCTCAGCGAAATGATAATTATTGTTGCCTGCGTGATGCCATCGATCTCTGAGTCTTTCGGGGATTTCCCCTCTCCACTTAAATTTGCATATGAGAGAGTAGCATGCTTATTTCACAGTGTTTTTTTATAATAAATGTGGATTACTGTTCATCTTCCATGAATGTAAATCTGCATATGTCACGATAATAAAGGGCAGGAAGTACATAAACATTACACAACGCGTAAGGGTTGCTTTAATCTGTGCAACATGTGTGTGTGTGTGTGTGTGTGTGTATATATATATATATTTTTTTTTTTTTTTTTTATTTTACATTAAGAAAAGCTATTAGTTGAACCTCGAGGGACTTGTAGTGTAACAGTGACAGCCATGTTTACTGTAAGGCAGTGTCAGATGAAGAGGGTTCTCCAGGGTGAGACGGAGCAGCAGAGCTTTCACACAGACTAACCAAGTTAAGCAGAGTTCCTGTGGGTCTCAAAGATCCTGGAAGGTTTTTGCAAACGAATTAAATGAGTACGTGTTTTTTCAACATGAGTCAGTGGCTTTGAAAGAGGACTAAATGAGTTTTTAAATTACTTTAATCTGTGTAAGTCTTCTGCACTCCTGCTTTTTATATTTGTACATGTGCTGGGAGGTCGGTGTGTAACTTCACTGACTTCAAATAAAGTCTGACACTGATAGTGTAAGTGAGTTTCAGGACCTTTGTCATGTGAAACACCCCAATTCATGATCAAAGGTGAGGAGAGGATAGGAGGAAACACAGAGAGTCTGCCAGTACAATAAGGTGAACCAACCGCATGAAACTGAGCCACTTGAAACCTCATTTGGATCAGTCAGAAAATGGCTTGTCTGGCGGAACTCAGTTTGAAGTCGCTTTTCACAGCTGCAGTCCCCACAAATACTGTAGTATAACTAACCTACAGTAATTTTACCTTGGCCTCTGGGTATCACTCAAAAATCTGATACTGATGCTTGCTAAATATATAAATATATTTTGAAGCACCCTATGTGGCTCTTAGATGAGACTCCCACCAAAATGTGAAAATCGTGCCTTTGTGGCTGTAATGTTGAAACAGATGTTTGAGAACTCCCTCATTAGAACTGACACATTTAGATGGACTTGCGCGTCCAAATACTTTTGTCTAGAAGTTAACCCAAACCATTCCTAAGTCAGACTATTACACAACTGGAAAACACACAAGCTGCGCAACAGATTTTCTAATGCTGATGTAAATAAATATTGCTCTTGAGGTGCACATCCTCATCTGACTGAGTATTGCCGAATACCAGTTTCATCAAATCTCTGTCAAATTTTAACGAAAAGAAAGTTGCAGTACACTTGGTGTTACAAAAAGCCTCTGGGTAAATACATAGACAATCACCAGCGCTATTAGATTGTAGTCCAAGCATGCTGCTTGCTTATTGGCTCACTGCTGCGATTTGCTCATTTACCCATTAAACCGGCTCTGTCAATCTCGAAAAGCAGCAGCCCTAAATAAGGCCTCCCAATGGTGCAACCTGACTTTTTAAAAGAATTTAAAATCTCACTTCCCATTAGCACCTTGATGCACATCCAGCCCTCCAAAAAAAGCAGCAACTTAATCACATCCTCTCCTCAAATTCGCCTACCTGGGTTTCTATTATCTTCTCCATTTGTGTGGCATCAGATGTGAGCCTCAGCTCAGCTCTATTCAGGGAGTGTGAAGACACATGGTTGAACAGAGACAACTAGCATGTGAACTCTTGCTACAAAAGCCTAAAGACAGAGACAGTTTTTGGCTCTGTAACTGCACTCAGTTGTGTCAGTCAGTCCAGAATCAAATACTACTCCGAGGTAGGTATGGTGACATAAAACAGCCATGTGAGGGCTGTTTTTGTAAATGTGGCAGCTTTTCTCTCTGGATGTAGCAGGTTACTGGGAGAAAGAAAGTCTTTGAGTTGTAGAAGTCTATTAAGTCTAAGTGAGGCAAATGTGTGAGAAAGGAAAAGGGTTAAGAACAAGGTGACTTGCAATCGAGTAGCTTTTGTTTGAAGTCAACTGGTGCAATGATAGACTGAAAATGATGAAAATGATGGGATAAAAAAAGCAAACATTCGCATTCTCAGAGAATCTGCACATCCTCGCTCTCAGTGGAAGCTCTTTGTCTTTCAGGTGATACGCCTTCGAAGCATTTCATTCTCTTAGGGGGGAGTTTTAATGACTGGCTGGTGTTTGACTGACTGCTTTACCTTGGGGATTGTTTCCCAAGGGAGGGGGGGCATTCACTGAACCCTGAGGAAACATGTTTCACTTCCTCCCTCTGAGATGGTTGATTGTTGCATGCGGTCAGCTGAAAATGGCCCACAGTGCTGTATATAAAAAAGATTGTCCTGCCAGTGGAAGGATAGGGATCAGGAGTTATTAACCTGTTAAGTGCTGCCTGGGCATGCTGAGGGCACTGAAGGGCATCGATAAGAGGTCAGAGGACAGTTAGTCTGGCCAGTTGGAAACCCCCATTTCCATTTTCTTGTCAAGAGCTTTATGATATTTTTATTCCCTCTCATTTTTATCTACGCAGTCTCTTATTCCCTCACATTAATGCTCTTTTCTTTTTTCTTTTTTTTTTTTTTTTTTGAAACTGCAAAAATGGGAAAGAATGTCAGGATGTAGAAGGAAAACTGAGAGTGAGAAAAGTAGTCTTGTTTTCCAACCTATATATATATATATATATATATATATATATATATATATATATATATATATATGTAGGTTGGAAAACTTTTCATTCTTTTTTTTCCCCCAGTTAATGATGAATTGTTCTTCGCCCTGTGTTTGCCCTGCCAGGTTTAGACATGAGCAGTGGCGGACCATCACTTTGATTCATTTTGCGTTGTGCCCATTCATGTATACGTGTTTAATTCCTCCATAAATAAACTCACCACAGACAGCAGTTTATTCATCTTCAATAAGGAAATGGATTACACGGCCTTTTAAAAGCTAATAAGCCTCCCTCATTCTGCTGTCGTCTCTCCTGCTTCATCTGACTGCAGGTGGCTCAGTGAGTGAATGAGGGACATTTGTCACCGCTGCCTGCCCTAATAGGTGTGTGTAACTTACTCATTACACACATACATCTGTGTTTATTATCTCTCTGCCTGCTCTGCTTTGCCCTTGTTGGGCCTCGGGGAGGTCAAGAACCTGCGTGCTCTCTGTCTTTCTAATGTGTGTGTTTGTGCGTGCTTGCCGGCTTGCCTTGTGAAGGTGTGTTTGCATGTTAATAAAAACTTGAGTTGGTTTTCATTACTTGTGAACTTATCTTAGTGTGTCTTGTGGGGTTAATGTGAGAAAAGCAGGCCATAGCATTTAGCTGGGAGTCATTATTAAACGAAAGTGTGTAGGTATGTGTTTTGTCGGGCCAAAGATGCATGTGTGTGCATGTTCCACCCATACTGTGTTGTCTTTTCGAGTCCCACGTCCCCTTGAGTGAGTGTAGGTGAGACGCAGTGTGCATGGTGTGTGAGAGGTCTAAATTAAACTGTGCATTAGTGACTGTAGGTGGGTTTGAAACTGTTGTAACTGGTGTGTAAGTGGTTTATGTTATAAAGATATTTACATCCCAGAAGGCCGGCTGTAAAAGAGCAAATGATGAGTCATTCTCTATGTGAATTGAGCTTAATTGTGCCCACACACATTTAGCTGTAGCCTCTGACGATCAGGAGCGAGGCCGGGCAGCAGCTCATATTGTTTAGCCTCTCAGGTCTCAGCCCAACAGATTGGACATGTTTACCAGCTCAAAGGTGTGCGTGCCTTTCATTTATCCAGCAGAAGGTGGTCTGTTTGTGTGTGCACAGATATGACAATTAATCCAACAGTCACTGTTTATTTTCCTGGCACAAAGGAGGTGACATGCATATTGTTTGTCACAGGTGGACCAGGTGGTCAACGCCCAAGTGCAAGTGCATGTGTGTGTGCGTGGATTTATGTGCCTGGGGTGTCATATCTCACAGGCAGCTCCATGTGGGTGCTGCAGGGGTGTGCAACTGATTTCATCAACTAGACGGATTGGTGTTAATGAACATTTTAATCATCTTGCAGAATGCCAGAGCCTGCTGAGTGTCATCACGTCCGCCTTTTCCCACAGATAAATATGGAAAGTCACGGCTGAGGAGAGAAAGCACTTCGGCAGAGTGTAGATTCACATAATCTGATATGTATTTTGACTCTTGTGCAAGAAACTTTTGCATTTATATGAGTTAGTGCCATTCTGTTGCAATATATGATGACCTAAATATTGCTGTGGCTGCTTGTCAGCACGCCTAAAAAAAAAAAAAGAAAAAAAAGAAAAGAAAATTAATCTGTTTGGAAGCTGAGATCCTTTACTTGTTTCTACTATCGTATCATCTTCAAAGAGGATCAGAGAAGAGCTTACAGAGGTACAGAGGGATTTTCAGGCTTTAAGGTGACTGAGGCATTGTGAGCAAAACTTGAGGGAAACTCAATTTAAGGAGGATGGTTTCATATTTGTGCTGCTTCAATCCTCTTGCAGCTTTGTAATGGAGAGAGGCGTCCGTCTCTGAGACTGGATTAAGTCAGGGGAGAGAGCGGCTATGAGTCTGAGAGAGAGCAAAGTGGGCAGCCTCCAGGTGATACATCTGGAGATTCACCTTCTTTTTTTGCCTCGGGGTGTTTTTCTGCATTCACACACACGCACACACATAGATAGATAGACAGATGTGTAGGTAGGTAGGTAGATGGATAGATGCACACAACATACCTCCAGGCCGCTGCTGTACTTGGCGTTACAAGTCTCTGCTATGTGCATCCCGCCTCGCAGGTTTTACATTTGGGTAAGACAGATGTATCTGTGTTCTGCGTCCCACCTCTAAACCAGCGCTCTCAAACACACGTCAAGAAAATTTCCCTTTTTAACACGTCCACCTCTTTCCCCCCTTCCCCCTACTTCCCCTCCTCGTCTCCTGCACCGGCCCTCCACCTCTGTCTATGGAGTGATTACATCTGGTCTAAGCTTGCCTCTCAGCCGCCACTAGGAGCTGGTGCTGTATTAGACGAGGCCAGGCTAGCCAATCATTTAACACACAAGTGCCTAGCCTGATGGCAACACAACACAGACTGACCTTTTCATGAGAAAAATGAGGGCTAAACACCTGAGCAGATGTCTGGGATGGAGAGGTGACACAATGTCCTCTTGTTATGCCGGCTGTTGTTGTTGTTGTTGTTGTTGTTGTTGTTGTTTTTTTTTTAATGTCGCAGCAACACGTGGTGGAGCCATCGAGTGGCACAACAGCTGAGGTGTGTGCTTCACGAAATAGAGGAGGAGAGTTCGGGGTGAAGTTTGTGCATTTTTAAGAGGGAGAGTTTTATGTGCACTTGTTTAAAGGAGGCAGGTTTTAATTACAAGAGAAGCTGTCTGTCAGACACCTGCGGCGGTCCCACTAATTTCCACGCCTCTTCTCAAAGTCGTTGAAATGCATTCTGGGTAGGAGGTGAAGGCTTACACGCATTCTTTGGAAAGCAATGATATTATTGGTTCAGGTTGAGCAAAGGGGATATTAATCAAAACTGATCAGTGCTCTGTGACCGCCCACCTACGTTGAGGCCCACATGCAGAGGTGATAATGAAATTGATGGAGCATCTGTTGTCCTTCTTCAGTGTTTTCTTCTCCTACTGGTTAACAGTGGGTCCTGAATATTTCCTGGTCAGTTATTGTTATAGTTTCCACCTTACCTTTGAATGTTTATGAATCCTGACCCTGACTGTATTTTAAGCTGACTCCACTGTAGGGCTGTGTAAGCCATCAAAGAAGGACAGATCAGTATTTTTCTGTGTCAGAGGAAGCAATGTTTTTTTTCAATTGAAATGATATTAGTATGGTAGTTAAGTTTGAAATGGCAGAATCTGAAAAATAATAGCACCTTTGTTTGATTTAAATGGACCACAGATGAAAAGCAGCAGATGTCACCCAATTTCTGAAAGTAGACATGAAATAAATTGGTTTGGATGTGGAAAATGATTAGTTTATTATCAAGATGGCTGACATCAGTGGAATTTCAAAGTATATCTTTGTTGTGTTCCCACAATTTGTGATGCCAGGTGGAAAATATCAAGCAGCTGAACATCAGACACAGGTACTTGTAATGGCTGCACTTTTCTTGGGGGAATCCTCTGTTTCCTCACATTATGATGCGCTTTTTTTAATAATAGAATTATGTTTCATTTTATCTTTTAGTCAGAAGCAACACGAGAATAAGCAGTGAAGTGATGGTTGGATCTGGCTTCAGGACTGAATGTAACCTGGAAAACAAAATGTTGTGAAAAGGTTAAGTTTAACAGACAAGTAGAAATTTTTATATTTAATGCTAAAGTTAATGTTAAGCTGGTACAACATTTAGCATGTTCATCATCTTAGTTTAGATTGTTCAACAGTCTGACATTTGACACTCAACACTAAACATCAGGTGCAGCTGAGGCTTATGGGATCTCTTCCGTGTTTCAGTTTCACTTTTTTCCAGTAGATGTTGAGATACTTTGGTCTCGAACAAAGACGCGTCTCTGTGGAGATTACAAGCTGACAGGACACTGGAGGTCAACGACGGGACAGTGATAATTGACTACAATGGGAGCAGCTTTGTGTGAGGGTGCTGGGAGATGAGCAAACGCTGCAAAAATGGAAAAAATTAAGAGCCATGCAGAGAAAGACATTGAAATGTATTCTGCTTAACAGCATTCGTGTAATAATAACAACAATCATTTTAGTTTGGAGAGCCTTTTAAGGAAGCTGAGGATGCTCCACAACATAAAGGAGTCATTCTTCTTGTCTGGTTTCAGATTGACTCTCCAAACACGTGGGAGTAATCTGCTTTGAGTGATCTGACTTGACTTGATTATGAATTTTATTTTTCTTCTTCGGAGCACTGCTGGGATTTGGATATGAATATTTAGAGTCTTGCATAGATAACGCTCCACACTCGCCTGGAGCCTTTTCATTTGAAACCCTGTGGAGCCTTTGAGAAGCCGCCACAACTCTCTCCTGAATAAGAGCCACCAGCAAATCTCTATCTCTTTATAGCTAGCTCACAGCACATCATACTCCCCATCCTCACTGCTTGTGTTTCTCTTCCTCAAACACCCCTCTTCATGTATGTATATGGGTGTGTGTGCATGTCTGTGTTTGACTACTGTCTAAGTGTTTAATTTGTTAATGTGCTGTGTGATAACGGCCCCACTCTATAAACAACTTAATCCTTTTTCTTATGTGCCCGGGAGCTCTCTGCGCCTTCAAAGACCTGGAGGCTTAAGAGGTGGAGGTGAGAGGTGTGTGTGTGTGTGTGTGTGTATGAACATAAAGGAGGTGAAAGCAGGTGAGATATAGGTGTGTAAACAGGTTTGAGGAGCATAGTGGGTGAAAGCACAAGAGAAGATCTTGTGGAGGACTTTTTACTTCGGTTGCAACTTGAACATCTTAAAGTCAAACTGACGTTAGATAATTTTTTTGCTGACACATCAGTAAACATTTCCTTGGTTTTTACTTCAAGTTGAAATGTGAAATTTTTAAGTATCAGGGGTTTTTTTTTCTGTTGAGGCAACAACTTGCAAAAGCTGTTTGGAATATCTTTTCAATAACTACAGCCACATAAGGAGACAACATTTGCACTGTGCATATGTTACCTCATATTGCGGTTCAGTTTACTGGTAATGTACATACTGATATTATAACCCTTCTGACCCAGTGGCTTCCTTTGTGGCTGAAAATTCAAATAATTTTTGAATGGGTACTTGATGCAGAAAGTCAATCCATGTAAATTACATGCCGGTAGAGCGTCCAGGTTTTGGACATTGGTTAATTGCCATCAATGCAAATCCACATTAAAGAAAGAGAATCACCTGACGCCTCTTCTTTTTGTAATGTGGGACCAAGCCACACGGAACAGATAAAATGAACCAAAAGGGAAAGCTAAAAAAAAACAAACAAACTAGAGTATATCATTCTTTTCTGTGTAAGGTGCCTTTCAGAAATCGTCACCCTTAGATGTAAGTCAGCCAAATAATTTCCAAAAAGGCTGTCTGAAATCAGTGTATAATAACAGCGCTTTCAGAATATGACCATTTTTTTGTCTTATTCTTGCCAGTACATTTTATGACCCAAACAAGGATCAAATAGAATTTCTGCTTGCAGAACTGCCGGTTTAAGGTTTAAGAAGTGCGTTGACCTAGATATTGAATCCAATATTGTTCAACAGCAAAAAACTACTATTGACCTCTTGGCAGGCTAATAGCTGATGGTTGCAGCAGAGGAGAGTGCACAGCGGCGAAGGATGAATCAGAGAGGGACAGTGAGGGAGTGAGAAGAAAATGAGGGGTGATCCTGATAATCTTCCCATCTTCACTCCAGATGGTTCTTTTGTTGAGTCAAATACCTGTGAGGAAGGTCAGAAAGTTCTTTGAACACTTTGCCATATTTCTTCTTATTTCTTTTCCCTCCTCCTTGGTTGGGACCAAGCTTTTCAAGGAAACTTTCCAACCAGTTGTGCCATATCGGACTGAAGTGGTGTGTTTGCCAAACAGCATCTTCTGCAGAGGAGAAGTAATTTATGTCCTATGACACCAACATGCCTCCAAGGATTATCCCATTTTCATTTGTGAGCTAAAGAACGAATAAAATCCTGCAGTAAATGCACCCAAGATCTAACATAGATATGGTTTTCAGTAGACTGTAGTGAGAAAGACGTGAACAGCTATGTGTTTATTTTGGAGCAGACACCTGATACACGATCGATCTGAGCTGCTGTGCTCAGTTCACGCCTCTGAATAGATTCAGCAGTGTACTGAAAGCCAATGAATGGGAATGACATAGATATGATTCCTGTTTTGGCTCATGTCTCAGTGTGATATTGGTCCACATCAGTGGCTTTACAGCTGAGGGTTTTGAAACTAATTTGATCCTCTCTTTGTTTTCACTCTTTGAGCTGAGTCCATACATCCTGGGCTCTTGTGTTCAAAGGATCTTTTCACATCTTACCCAGCAATCTCATCTTTCTTCATCAATATTAATATTTACATGTTTATAAATACAAAGAAGCTCTTCTCAGCTTTATAATCCCTTTATCTCAGCCCACTCTCGGCTCCAAAGCCTCTCTTCAGAAACCTATGGATGAGGTCAGAAAGGCTTCATACATCTTTTTTAACAGTCTTATATATTTACTTATTTTACGACCAAGAAGAGAAAAATTACGCCAGCTAAATGTGCACATTGGATGTCGGGGAAAAAGGTACCTGACTCCGTCAATCAGTCTGCCTACCGGCATCTATAAAGGTGTTCTGAAAAATTGTTATGAACATCAAGATTGACTTGACTTGAATATTTTTGAATAAGTGACAAGCTGTCCAGCATGCTGCGGAGCCGGCTTGGCCTTTGTACTTTGAGGTCTGAAAAATCTCCGTTGTGTTTCGTGAACCAATGTTTGCATCTGTGCTTTCGGCTTATTTTGATAAGTTATTTAATATTATCCAATATGGGAGAAGCTGCTATTCCGGTTCCACATTTCAGTGCACCTGGTGAGATGGGGATTAGTTAGTGTTTATCCTAAATAGTACTGCTCAGTCACATTGTTAGATAGTGAGCTGGCTAATGGAGTGATAAGAAAATGTACTTCGCTGCTATCAATTTTCTCATCTACCTCTTTGCAAGAAAACAAACAAGTTTTATTTACAAGTATTTCTCAGATGCTTTCCAAACTAGCAGGCTACTGGGCCCTGAAACACTAAGATCCAGTGATCCTCTCTACATTAAAACTGTGTCAAGTGCCAAAATTGAAAAAGTCTTTGATCTGATCTGATTTGCTTTAGCTTGTTTGAGTTCCATTTGCAATTTAATACGACATTGGATGTAGGCGCTGGGTTTATTAATGTGAAATGAGATTAGAGCAAAACCTTCATTATGGTGTCCTCCTGTCTTTTGCTTACCCCTGCTGCTGCCTATTTCTTCTTAAATTGGAAGAGTCTGTTGCTCTGATTAAATTGAGTCCTCAAAAATTAGCATGTTCCCAGCGCTCAGTATACATGCAAAACCCATGGCATCCTTTATCCTGGAAAGAGAACAAAACTGCTGAAGAAGATGAAAACTAACTTTTTTCAACATAATGAAGATAACTCACTTGGTGGGAATCCACTTAGTGAAGAAAGTTAGTTTTTTTTTTTTTTTTTTTTTTTTTTTTTTTTTGGGGGGGGGGGACTTTATCCCTTGGTGAATCCCACTGTGCTGCAGCCAACTTAAAGAAATGCTTGTTTTGTAAAAGTTCTTTGGAGTCTGGATCAAAAGCATTTTCTTTGGAACTAAATCGGTGATTAAAATATTTAATACTGGCAAAGAGCCTTAATGCAATCTCTATCTGATGCTGCTGCTTGCCTGCGTTCCCTCTCCTTTACATTTTCCTCCTCATGTTTCCTCCCTTGCCCCTTAAGTCTCACACATTTATTTTCTTCTTCAAAGCCTCTCTTGTTGCATTAATAATCGTTGCTAATGCAGAGTGGGTGTGGAGATATAAATAAAATATCTGTGTATGTATGGATATTTAGATATGTATTTGATTATCTTGTGGACCTTTGACCAGCCAGTGAAAGCAGCTATAGCAGATAGTACGGGGCTGTGGTGGCAGCTGCTGCCGTCACTGAGCTGTCATCACAAAGAAAAAATGGAGGTAGTTTGAGAGGAAAAAACAAAGGAACACAAAAGTACACTTTAGAGTGGTTTAGCTGCGCTCCATATTGCTTTCATCCTGTGCATGTGTGACGCCTCTGAGGTGCTGCTTTCTTTTTCTGCCCTCTCCTGGTTGTGTAAATATGCATATGGAAATAGGTGTCAGACACTACTTCCTGGAAGTTCTCTGCTTAATGAATTGTGTAAGTGTGTGCTTTTGCATACCACAGGGACCAGACAGGTGATCTGTAAAAATCAGCAAGTGGCCCTTTCACTGCCTCAGCTGCTCACAGGCTTTGTGTCTTCTTCCTGCTTTCCACTGGACAACTCTGCTGATTAGGCTTGACCAAGATAGAGCTCGGATGTCTGTAGATAATTTGGCATGATTAAAGGCCACCTAATAAACTTTGACAACTTCTGATGTCAGATTTATTAACTGCAGTGCGTGTGTGAATGAGCTCCGAGCTACCACAAGAAGAAGTTGAGTTTACAACAACAAATTCTAGACCATGGTTGTTTTCAAGAGCACTGAGTGAGGAGCAGGTGGCACTGATTGAAACTTACTGTCACCTCCAGTGATTAGCCTGAACGTCAGTGTGTAATGGCACCCTCATCTCCTGTGTAATTGGCTCTCATATTGATTGAATAACATATGCAGTTGGTAATGTTTGTTTGGGAACTCAGGAAGTTGAAATTCTTGAACTTGTTGGGTTTCGCTGTTCACTTTCCTTTCCTGCACTGAAGTTCAATGTGATGGCTTCTGTAAGGAAAGCTGTAGAGTCTGATTTTATGCTCTGTTGTTTAACATCATTGATTTGTATGTATTCATAAATCAATGTTATTTTGTGATAAGTCATTTATTTCTCCTATTCCTTTTCCCACCACATCCCTCGTCTATGTGCATTTATGGAGTGATTTACTACTTGTATTTGGCCCTCAGTACATCCTAAATTGGTCCTCAGTCTGTCCTCCACTGGTCCTCTTTTGGTCATCTGTTGTCACAGCCTGGATTTTGCTGACAAGTGTTGTCGTGGCTTAAGACTCTTCTTTTACTTTTGTTTGATGGCTGTATTTTCTATATGCCATTAATCCTTGAGAAGCTTCTTATTTATTGGAAAAAATCACTTCACCTCCTCTTCTCACATTGTTAACACCCTTACACACCTAACCATCACTTATTATCTACTTTTCCGTGCACTTCTTCTCCCGATCTGCTTTCCCTTATTGAAGTACAGTGCTTAATACTTACTCTAAGGTTTCTGTCTGCACCAAAGCTCTAGTGCTGTCTCCTATTTGCAAAGATGGATTGGATAAAAGCGTCTGCAAATGTTAATGTAAAAACAAAATCCATAATATGCAGGATGTAGCACCACAGAAAATAGCAGCAGTAGTTGCCCATAATGCCTGGTAGCAGTTGCAGAGGTCACACCCAAACACTGCCACATGAAGGCTTGTATCACAGTAGGCAGGGGCGCCAAGAGAAACTGGCCATGCACAGGCGCTGAACTGACCACACAACTGACACGCACACAAAAATGTAGAAGCAGATCAGTGAAGCCAACTCCTGATCAACAGTCGGTTCGAGTGAGATGCCAGTCCCCTCACACACAGATCTAGATTCAGCACCATGGACAGCGCACCATAACAGGACCCACTGTGGTTGGGATTTTAGTGTGAAATAGTCCTTTAGCTCCATGACTGAGGTTTTCATTTTAATGACATCTTGGAGATAATTTAGTTTATCCTTACCATAGCATTTGATGTTAGTTGCCTAGTTTTCTCTCCTATTGCAACTGAAGAAACACAGCTGACAAAACAAACTGTGGACTGTTAGTCAGTTAGTCAGCTCAGATTGATCACTGAACTGCCAGCAGTGGTCAAATAGGTTTTGTGGCTCCATGGGGGTTTTATTTGGTGGGAATTGCGCCCAAATGGCTCTTTTAATGTTGAAGATTGCCGATCCCTGACCTAGACTAACTTGACTTGGAAGCTATTCATTACCTGCGCCAGGCCTATATCTTTCACACAGTGTGTTCAGTGAGTTTTGAGTTAGGCATGAAGTGTGTCTGTTTGACTGCAGTGATGTGAGGGAAACCACCTACTGACAGACATTTGTGAGTTAGACTTACTGTAATGGCCTTCAAAGAGATGAGACGTACACTGTTTAATAGATTGGAAAGACATCTTTCTCTGCTTCACTGTGGTCTGACCTTGCTTTATTAGCCAGCAAAACACAACGCCAGATCATTGATTTGACAAAGGCTTTGGCTAATGACACTAGTTAAAAAGTGGGTAGAGAGGGCAATGGAAGAAAAAAGCTGTCACAATCTGCCCATTCCTTTTTAATCTCTGTGCTTTTGTTAAGGTGTGGGGTGAAGCGATCTGAACCTGTTAATGATGTCACAGCAGTGCGAGCATTGTCTGTTAACAAGTGCTATTGATACATGCTTGTGTGTTTCCACCCTGTCTGCTCTGAATGTGCCCCTGACCCCGACTTTTGTCATTTCACAGAGGTTCCTCAATTAAAGCTGCCTTTTTTTCGCCCAAGGCTCATATGGAGCCTGTGGTCTGTGTCAATCTCCTCATCAGCAGGAGGAGTACAACCTGCTCCGTTTTGGTAGGCATATCTTAGGTTTGTGTCCCATGGTGTCTTCATTGTCTTCACTGGATATGACTGGATGAGAAGCACACAAACATGGAGCTGTGCCTTGAGTCTGTTTACTTATCCTTAAAGCCTTTTGGGCGTTTACCAGGCCTGGGGTGCGTTGTTTGTCATCCTCGAGAACTTTCCATCGCTGGTGGTGCCTCCTGTCCCCTCATTCAATCCCAGACTGACTCCATAAAATTGGGATGAGGACTCAGTGGGGAGCTTATTACTACTGGCAGGACTCCTTGTTCTTATTGCCCTTGAGGATAATCGATGAGTCTTGTAATTTGTGTGGATGTCCGCTGAATTCAGACAGCCTGTCTACTATGCACTCATACATTGTTACTTTAAGAAGAAAACTCCTCAGTCTACGTCTGTTCTGTTGCTTTTCATCTAATTCTCTTTCACATCTCTCTCTCTCTCTCTTTCTCTCTCCACTTGCCTCCCTCCGTCACCATCCCTCTGGCTTCGCCGGAGCTCTAAAATAGGAAATGCCTAAATTACACTTGCTAATAGGTTGCAGCAGCCCTGTTTTTCTCTTCTCCTCTGCCCTGTGTCATCTGCCTTTCAATGTAGTGTTGGGGACAGAACACATTTCATTCAATACAAAATGAAAGACTTAGTTTGGTCTTATCAGCTCATGAATAAGAAGGGGAAAAAAATTCTCCTTTTCTTACCTCCAGACTCCCCTGCTCAGATCCCTACCCCCCCCATACCACTTAAAGAACCAGAGAATGGGGCAACATCCCAAACACCCTGCTCCGCTCCTCTATAACACGTCATCTCTTTTTTTTAAATAAACACTCCCAAAGACACCTGTGCCTGATCTTCATTATCAGTACTTCATGCAGTGCAACCATCAACAGATCATTAACATATTAATTTTGAGATGAAGAATAACTCCTCTTAACAAATGAGGCAATCACTGTGAAGATTGGCAGACTCCTTTGGCCTCCAGTGTATTTTATATTTTGTGCTAACTTTGACTTTACTTCAGTGCATCTGGACTGACAGAAAGAATGAAAGAGCTGTGTCTACGCACTGCAAATGGAAATAAAAGTTGCTCTCGATGGCACATAGTAAAACAAAAAAAAATCACTTTTGGCATCTAAAACTCTAGAAATTTCATTCCAACTATTTCCCTTCGCTGGAACTAGTTGGAATGAAATGGAATGGAATGAATGTTTTTTTTTTTTTTTTTTTTTTTTTTTTTGAGGTAAATGTTAAATATGTAGTCTATAAACTGTCAGTTTTTGGAACCCAAGTTGTTTTCTTGAATTTATTTTAACAACGTTTAAACTCTAAATTATGGTTCGCAATGATGCTCATGTTTTTTTGTTCATTCTATGGATATGCTGCCTTAGATCCTAATGACTTTGTTCCTCTGACTTTTGAGCTAGTCACACCAAGCAGTTGACGCCAAATACTTGATGATTTAGATCCAATTTCCCATCAACCTTATCTGTTCTTTTTCTGTGTTGTGCAAATATTGGACTATAAAAATGCTAAGACGGTAAACATGGCATGCGCAGCATCCCTAATAATCTTGGGCAGCTTTTGCATTCAGTAACTGTTATATTAAACAATAACATTACACCTTAGAAACACATAAATCTAACATTTCAAATAGATAAATAGTATCACTAAATTCATGCCAAACTATTATGCAATACCACCAAGGTGGCTTTATAGTGTCATTGAAATGCATCTTTTTGATAAGGTGCATGTAGTTTATTGACTAAGATGCGCTTCTGCTTCACTGCAGTCACACCCCGCCACGGTCATTCACCATGGCAGGGTGTGACTGCAGTGATCAAACTCTGTTTCTTTGCTTTGTTTTGAAAAGAGTCTTTTGAGAAAAGGAGGCTTCACACAAATATGTGGACCCAAAGGGTAATTGCTGCTCCAAAGCTTCCTCTCTCAGTCCAGGGCGCTCCTTCGTCACGCACACACAAACTGTGGGAGAGCATATATGACAAACTTTGTCTGCAGGCCACAGTCAGATGACACATCCAAGAGCATTCTGCATGACTGACAGGAAGCTTCTGTTTGCTTCAGGTCAAAGATATGGCTTCTCTCTCAGTGGATCTGTGTAGATTTTTCCTCCATGTCAAGGGAGCTAGAATTATATCTGCCAGTCAAATTCAATCAATATTTTATGATGGATTCAGGAAGGCATCAACGTGACAAAGGCAGGTGAAGTCCATTCCTGCACACAGGTTTTCCACAACTCTGCTGTCTGCGAGAAAACACCCATCTTGTTATCCATGGTCAGAAGGCTGGGGTCCTTGCCCCACAGATATCTCCCACTTCCTTCAATTTGTTCAATGCATATGCTAATATTTTATTATTTAGATTCAATTTCCGGATTGTGGTGGTGCCGGATTTTCACTTACCTGCAGCATTTTTTATTCAGTGTAGTCTGAGTCAGTACATCAGTGATGCAAAATAGTAGGTCTTCAGACTCTGTTTTACTCTTTCTTTTATACTTTGTCTGTGTTGCATTTGTTGTTTGCTTCTTCTGTGTTGTTTTAAGGGAATTCGAATCTATGGCAGACCAGCCACAGTTCAGTCCTCCGTTCTGATCTTTCCGGACCTTTCAGCTGCTTTTGATACAGCTAACCACCACACCGTGCTATCCTCACATAGGAATCTTGGGCAAACATCTTTCCATTCCCCATCCTCTAAATATTTCGCTATATACACCACCTGCATGGGTCCAGTTATTCCACCAAGAAATGTTGTCTGGATTTGTCTGTCCTGCAAACAAGGCAATCACAGCCTGATCTCATCTATTGTTCCCAGGTGGTGGAACAAGCCGCCAAATCCTGTCTGAGCAGGAACGTCCCTCTTGATGGTGGAGAAGCTCTTGAAAACCAATCTTTTCTGGGAGCACCTCCCTTTCTGAAAACCCCTAACATTACTGATTGCCACTTTTTTCACTTTCTCTTCTGATGTCTTCCACTTACTCAATCGATGGCCTTCTACTTCAGAGGCTTTACCGGCCTCCCTTATTGTAAGTTCCCTTGGGGAAAAAAAAAAAAACTTTTGCCAAATGAGTAATGTAACAGTACATTAGATGAGTTGTTGTCATTTGTTTATCCAGTGTGGCATAATCTGCTGCTAAGGTTGTATCTCTCATGTTAGTCATTACTCACTATCATTTCCTGCTGTCACAAGTGTAGTTTTTTATACTTCCTATCAAATGGACAGTCCAGTTGGATTGCAGTAGATGCAGTATGTTTGGGTAGCGATCCATGGCTGGCTAAATGCGCTCATTTTGTTACTATGGCTTCGTGTTGCTTATAAGTATACAAGGAACTGAGCTGTAAATGTCAGGGCAAAATGTTTTCTGGCTGAGCAGTAATATTTTTGTCTGTCGTTGTGATGAAGGGCACGCATTTTCCCGTTGAATTTAATATCCATTTTCTTCACCCTACGCCCTATTTGCTTTCTCTGTAGTTAGGCAGACATGGGGAGAATCATGCACTCTGTTGCTGATGGAGCATAGCAATAGCTCTGACCAGAATTTGAACTCTCCTCTTCCTTCCATCCTTCAAGTGTTTTAACCTTTATTTCACCAGGGAGGGCTGGCTGAGCTGGCAGCCCTTTTTCAAAAGCTATACACTCAAGCTTTGCCGCTCAATGCAAACACTCTTCCACTGCATGACTCTTCTGATTCCCTTCAAACCGCTCCTAAACTGTCGTTGTAAGCAATGAGCAAGTCTCCAACACGCTTCCTGCACCTGTTACTACGTTTGACCTCTCCAACCTTCCTCATTAGTCATCAGCTTCTCAGGTTTTTGCAATTAAGGTGGCTATTAGCAAAGCAGTTGCTCCACTGTTGTCCTGTTACTATCCACCACTATTCGCAGGCCAACAACAAAAAAGCAATTAGATTGACTTTCTAAAATGGTAGTCAATTAGCAAAGCTGTTGCGTGGGGGAAAAGGTGAAAGGCGGTACTTAGCCACAGAGAGGAAGTGCTCCTGACTGCAAATACTTTGTGTCGAGGTGAGAGCAGATCCTGGATGGTGGCTGCTGTTGTCAGGCTCTTGAGTCAGATGGACATCCAGTCACTTGTCATTTGATGCGGCTTAGACTAAATCAAGCTTTTTCTTTAAACTGAAAAATCTAGAGTGTTGAGATTTATCTTCTTGAAACTGTATGTAGAATTTGGCTATATAATGCAGTAGAAACTCAGAGCACCAAAGGTGTGGTATGGCATTTGGTCTTCTTCTGGTTAGTGTTGTGTTGTCTTCCACCACCATTTGTAACACATCCAAAGGGGGTTTGAGCATTTTTTGCATGTTACTATTTCACATATTATTGAATGTGGCTTACATTAAAACATAGTTTTAAAGGTTAAAAAAATGAAACAAACAAACAAAAAAACCTAAAAAGATGTTTTTAAGATGCTACAATGTTTTTTTTTTTTTTTTTATCTTACAAACTAACCTCATTTGTCCCCATATTGTCACTTAAAACAGCTTTACCTTTTTTTTTTTTGTTGGACCAGCATCTGTCTTTGTCTCGTGTCCCCTTTCAGAATAAAAGGAGAGTCAGATTGACAGAGACCGATTAATTCATATTCTTGAAATTTTAATTGAAGTCTTCATGAATGCTGTAAGTTCAGAAGTTGGAAAAGTCCATTGTTACTTGGCTGGTGCTGTGTGTGTTGATGATATATGGCATACAGACCACTAGTGTCTGCCTGCCTATGTGTCTGTAGAGCCCAGTATGTTTGTTATTGAAGGGAGAAGCACAGAAAAAGCCACTCCACACACCGTGCAGTGTACGTGCAAGAGCACTTTCAGACTTGGATAGTGAATGAATAATAAACGTTGACAGGACAGCACTAGTTGTGTTCTTTTGTTTGTAATGAAGCCTCACAATGTGCAGTCTGCTCGTATATGGAAGCAGACTCATCAGGAAATGAAGAACTATTGCTGTTGTGGGAATAGACTGGGCTTGGCTAGTCATCAGAGGCAAATACCTGTTCTGACTGGGTGTTTAATCAGGTAGGATCTGACGTGCCTGTGGTTACGTTAAATTAAAAGTGAAAAGTTTATTGGTTTCATGCTAAATAGTCGGAGACATGCTAAATGAACTATCAATATAATCGTGGACACACACACAGAAAAAGAAAAGAAAGAGTGAGCTCATCAATGCTCTGGTCAGTGATTATGAAACTTATTTCAGGGCTGCTGCTCCCGCCGTCATTTCTGCTTATCAGCACTGTGCTACATAAGTGACAGGTGTGTTTATGGTTAGGGTATTTTTTTGGCCATTTGGCACTTTTATTTGGCTGTATGTTGTGGAAAGAGTCAGGTAATGGGGAGTCGCACCAGCTGGGATTCCATCTGGGACACTTGCACACAGGTTGTGCGTCCACATGGTATGTTGCCTAACCGTTCAACTACTGGGTTCTCACAGTTACCCTTTTTTTTTTTTTTTTTGATGTTGCATCATTAATAACACTAATCCATTTTCCATTCTCTTGTTTGCAGACTGGCTTTGTAGCAGGTGCACCTAGCACTGCTGCTGTTCCCTTGCCCTCATCTATGTTTGAATACGTTAATCATAGTTGTGATATTAATGTTTTATATGGTATCATATCCTGCCTCAAGCAAGCCTTAAACACTGTGCACTCCAAAGACCTTTTGATTGCACTGGGATCTTTTTTCAAAACCAACATTCAGACGTAAAGAACTACAAACCAGAAATAAATGCATATAAAATGAAAAGCTGGACGATAGAAGAATAATCAGTGTAGCTGGTGATCAACTTATTGTGTAATTGATTAATTGTTCCAGCTTGATGGCAGCGCAGAGTACCACAATTATCTATCAAAAGAAATGTATTGAAATGAGCTATATTGGGGAATAATTGTGTCACGGTTAAATGTAACACATTAATCATGTCATACGATGCTGCATCATATGCTCGACGTAGCATGCAGCCTACCTGTCTGGGGACAGAGGGGACCAAGGCACTGGGGCATGTCCACACATGCTGCATTGTATCTTGATGCTGCCAGCTCGCATACAAATCAATCAATATGTGTGTGTTTGTTTGTTTTTTTTTATCTGCCTGTCAACCTAACAAACGTTGACTCTAATATGATAAAAGCCACACCAGTTCG
The DNA here is from genome assembly GCF_900963305.1 of Echeneis naucrates. Taxonomy (NCBI): domain Eukaryota; kingdom Metazoa; phylum Chordata; class Actinopteri; order Carangiformes; family Echeneidae; genus Echeneis; species Echeneis naucrates. The sequence goes on along the minus strand of NC_042529.1, from coordinate 11,951,674 downwards.
GTAATTTAGGACATTTTAATGTATGTCTCAGGTCTTGAAGCCTCACTGGTGTCAAACAAAACAGTGGTTCAAGGCTTAGAGAATTTAGATAAACTTAGATAGACTTCAAAGCAGCCACAGCCTGGTTTAGGTTGTATTTATTGGCTTTTTGGGGATCAGGTCTCAAACAAGACCTCAAATCTAAATCTGCCAAGCCCCCAGCAAGCCAATATAAATATATATATATAATCTTATAATCAAGAAATTCTTGATTCTAGACCATTATAGGACTGCAGGTTCTGCAGAGTAAAAATCAGTCTGACTTCATATTTTAGATGTCAAAGCAGTTTTACCTGCATAAATCAGTACTTCAGGCGAGATTCTACTGTGATGATCCACAGCACGTACGGGAGAAAAACTGACTTTGACTTTAGAGTTTTGCTTTAGTGCCAGTTTGTTTATGTGCTGTCGAGAGCAGGAACACAAGATGTCATATCCATGTATCAATGTTATTGTGTTAATATTCAGGCACATACAACTTCTCATGCATAGCCAATCATAGATTCCTGTGTGTTGTGTTGTGTTAGTGTCTTTTTAGTCACTCAAATCAGTGCATATTGTGTGTTGGTAAAACACTAATTAAGCAAATGGCTCAACACGGCGTACGTATGTATTGCTTTAAGTTTGTATTGGTTCACTGTTTTCATGTTATTGGTTATTGGTGATCCAAGTTTGTGATGAGTGTGTGTGTGTGCGCAAGTGTGCGTTTGTGTCTGTGCGAGTGTTCTGTCAATGCTTAATAACTCTTAATAGGTTGCAGCAGATTGAGCTGTGATGCTTTCCAGCTGAGACATTTTTAGGTCAGTGGATTTTTTTTCTTCTTCTTCTAATAATTGCTTTGATCAAAGGAATAATTAGGTTTTCTTCTTTCCCCTGCTTAAAAGACAGACACACACACACACACACACACACACACACACACACACACACACACCCAAATTCACACATAGAGTTGCAGATGCACACACGAGCATCCACTTACACACATTTTGCACCGTCAACTCAAAGATTTAGCGGAAACTCAATCTCCTTAATGCACCAAGATAATGTGACTTTTAAACTGAAGCTTCACTTAACTGAGCAGGGATAAGACACGATATTGAACCTGCTCCACCAAACAATTTGTTAAGCAGCAGATGCAGAGCCCAAGGTGGAGACTAAAACCTAAATTAAATTACAATACCATCCTCCCATGGAGTGTCTTTCCCTGCGAGTCTTTGTCTCAGACGTACAATCATATCATGCAATGATTTTATTTATTTATTTATTTATTTATTTTTTAAATGAGTCATCAGCAAGTTTTAGTTTATTTTGTTTAGATGGAATCATGATTATTTCCGGCTGGAGAATTGAAACAAGAACTAATTCATATAGTTCTCTTCTCCCTATACCTGACTTTATTGCCTAGAGCTCCATGTTATTGCAGAGGGGAAGAAAAGCAACAAAACACAGCAGAGAAGACATATCTGTATTCTGAGTTGTATTTATTTATTTATTTTTAAAGTTTGGACCACCATAGAAAAATGGTTTATTTTTCTCCTGCTGTCAGTTTAAACAGCACAGAGTTTCCCATGTGCAAGCTTAAGCCATTGATGTACTAAACGTATGCTGAATGAAAAAAAGTTCAATTTTGTGAAATGCGATTTTGCACAGCCAAATTCGAGAAGACTGCTGTGCTCTTATTGATGAATTCTACAGTCTGTGTTTTGCGTGAGTATACAAAATTGACTGTGACTATAATCCAGTTTCTGTTCTCATTTGGATCAAGAGCCTTAATGTTTAGGATCTATGCATTTCCTATAAATATTTATTAAATCATTCCACTGCACAGGATGGGACCAGCGTCCCGTCCCGTCAAGTGTTGCACGATACCTGAACGCAGCTGCCTTCCACCTTGATGTACGTTTGTGTCATGCTGAGAGCTCTTAAGGCTAAACAAAGGCTGAGTACTACTGATTAGAGCGGATGATAAAATGAAACTTTAATTATACCCATGGGGAAATTGGGTCATAGCAGAAATGAAAAGGACAAGATGAGAGAAAACGGAGACTTGAAAATGATGCAAGTAACCATTACCAATGAATATACAGTGCCGAGGGGGGAAAGCAGAATGGGTGAGGTTCTTAAGGATTCTGAATATTTGCTGGCAGCAGCAGTTTAAAAACGTGACGTTCATTAGGACGGAGCAGCGAGCATATGCTCAGAACATATGTTAATAGACATCTCCTTGTCATCACATTTCCATGTTTGTTCTTAGCTGCATCTTCCAGTTTGAACTGTGTTATAAGGCAGAAGTTATACGCCTTGCAATGAGCTCATCAAGGAAAGTGTTGAATGCACACACCAGGTTGCAGTTTGCTGAGGTCACACTGACAGACTCATTCAGATTATGTGCTTGTCCAAACAATCAGCCCACTGATTAGATCAAAATTGCAGCAGACGTGCAGTTTGATTATAGCCCGAATCTCTCATTATAACCTCAATGTAACATAATCTGATTTAATCGTCTGAGTCCTTATGAGCGCGTCGGATGAACTTTATTGATCCTGGCAGCTAAATTGGGTCATTACAGTAACAACTATTAGAGGAGCCTGTTGGAGGACATACAACAAACTAATTTTCTGATTCTATGTTGATCCTTGAAGTAGAAATTCATGTTTTTGTCTGTCCAACATTTTTCTTATTGAAATTCCACTAAGAGGAAAAGTTTGTGCCTCAGACTGATTTAAAAAAATAATAATAATAAAAAGAGAGAGAGAGAAATTGTATGAGCTTGAAAATTACTTTTCAAAGCCAATGATCTTGGTAATCCAGTCAAAATTAATGTTTGCACAACTATATCATGACTACTTTGTGCGGTTTGATGGTAGAATTATTACTTTTTAAAGTTTAATTCTGTGATAACAATTACTTGGGGGTAGACAGCAAACATAAAACAAAAGCAATAGCACACTGACTCTTAGAACATTGGGATGGTCAACATTTTAGCAAACTGTTTCCTATTTCCAGTGTTATAATAACTTGTACAAAGTAACAGTATAATTATTTTTGGGATGTGTTTCTGGCCACCTGACAACCATAGACCAACCAACGTTCACTCTCCTTAAAGTTCCCTCGACCAGAAAACTCTCCACCATTTTCAGTAGCCAGTCGCCAACTGTATCTTAGTGCCAGTTGATTTTTAATCCCACCTCACCGAAGATGGTGAACAGAAGTCCGAGTTCAAAGTCTTGGTAGCATCATGCTCTTGTGATGGGAACACTCCCGAAAACTCAAGAGGGAATATCATTATATCTGGGACAAACATTCATTTGGACTCATAGATGACCAGAGGTAAAAATAGTTGTATCCTTACAAAACATGTCTGAAATCATTTTTTATTTAGATCGTCAAAAATCAGCGTCACTGTGACATGATTCTCTGTAAAAACACCTTGAAACATTACTCTGAGCTGTAACTCAGGAAAAGGAGATCAGAGCCATATTTCGTGTAATTTGTTTGTTTGTTGGCAGAACCACTTTGGTAATTTTAGTTTTAGCTTTTATCATCTGCCTCCTGCATTTCAAATCAAGTGGACATGAGAAAAGCTAGAATGACACAGAACAGTTGAAGGCTTGGACAAACAAACAAACAAACAACAACAAAAAAAGCTCTGAGGCACTAAATGCAACTTATTAGTCAGGTGACAGTCACATATTTTCCCTTGTTCATTCAACAGTATTGATATAGACCGCAGTGTCAGTAAATGTTGCATGGATGAAATACTCAAATAAAGAACAACATCAAATCTCAAGTTCCTGCTGAGCCACATTATCATCAACAAAAGCTGATTCCTGGTGTAAAAAAAACTGTTGCTGTTTTCCTGCCATTACAAATGTTCAATATGAGTCATGGCCATCTCATGATGCTGTTATGTCACCAAGCCTGCGTTACTATGAATGGCTGTTAAATAGGAAATGATTGCTCATTTATATTCCTCACCATCTGCCAGTCTCTGATTTACAGTATTTAGCTGAAGGTTTGACAATAACAAGACATTGTGTTAAGGTAGCTGGACCGTGTCCAATCTGAAAGGAAAATCAAGTTAATATCATATTTTCCCGGAAACCGAAATTGTTTTCAGATATCTATTCTGACAGCAGGGGCCTAATTTAACCAGGTAGGCACGGTGAAAGAAGGCTGTTATGGGGAAGAAGACAAATGCTTTCAACCACTTTTCACCCTGTGTGAGATATTGGGCTGCAAACTGTGGCTGTGGCTCGGTGATGATAGTGGTTTGCTGTGATTGAAGCTATTCTGGACACATCCATGACCAGAGTGAAAGAAGAGGTTCTAGCAGGAAGAGTGAAATGGAACTAAAGGATGCACAAAACAGACAGATGCTTTTTCAGACATTCAGAGCTCTTCTTGAATATAGCCCAGTTTAATAATGCAGAAAATGACCCAATGATATCTGGCTTTTGTTGGCAGTACAATCTTCACTCACCTGCAGATCGAATGATGTTGGAGTCATAAGTTTTTATTAGCTCCATTCTCAGTGATGTAACCACAACACCTGGGTGGACATGCTAATTTTTGCGCCTCTTTTCCGTCTTGACGTCTCTGTAAACAAACCTGTCACCTGTGCAGCACAATTCGGCCAAAGAACCTGCTGCTTTGCTGCTTCCGCTGATGGAGTGAACGCAGCACTGAAATAAACTGTAAAAGAAAGACACAAACCCTGAATAGCAGCCACATGAGTGTTTGTCCTCTCAGAAAAGCTAATTCGCCTGCCAGTAGGAAAGAAGTCAATAACCATTTTCCAGGGGGATTTTCTACATGAAGAAAAACAGCTGAAGCATTGAGCTTCTAGAAGTATACGACAATTATAATTTAACTAAAACATCATCACAGCAGGTTTTAGTTGTTTTGGTTTTTTTTTAGATCTTGTTTCTTTAAAATGTCTGACTCAGATTCAACAGGCATCATGTCTCCACTTTTTCTTTTTCCTCTTTGTTCAAGGGAAATTCATCACCAACACCAAACTTGATCCATGCTGGCAAATTCTTCCCTGATTTCGGCATGTCCACATCTTCTGCTGCGTGTGTGTGAATGAAAACCTTGTGCTCCCCCACCCTTGTTGTTGTCAGGGGCTGATACACGAAGGCCTCTGTTATCTGAGGAAGGGCAACAAAAGAAATGAACTATGAATGATTAGAAAATGAACAAAGATTGCTTGTGATTAGCACTCCTTAATAACCTATCAACAATGTATGGGCTGACTGCGTTGTTTAACCCCACTTTGTGTCTGTTTGTTTGTCTGTTTGATTGTTAGCGTAACAAGGCAATTTCCCAAATTTCTCTGATTCTCCTGATTGTGTAGTTCTTCAGTCAAACGCAGATGAAGATTAGACCTCAGTTTGCCTCATCCTAAATCTGCGTTTGTATAACTCACACTTGTGACATATTTTTATGTGTGTTTTCATTGATATGCATGGTGGCAAGTGGCTGGCTTTCACAGTATACATGATTGGGGGTAGAGGACTGCTGTAAGACCAAAGAATGATATGCTGCCAAGACAAAAATGTGTGTTAATGAATGATTGATAAGGGAGGGGAAGAAATTACAGGAGAGATGAGAGAGAGACAATGAGGAGGAGGTTTGGATAAGGAGCAAGGAAGATTTCAAAGGTAAAGTATGTATGAAGAGAAAGGATGAATGACAGTGGCACACATGAGCAGAACGTGGGGAGCTTGGAAGAAAGGGACAAAAAAAACAATCTAAATCAATACTTTATACGGGGGAAAAAAAGGAGGACATGTTTTTAAGTGAAAGGAGATGAAAGGGGATTAAGTGAAAGGGCTCCAAAACAGAAAGAACAAAGGGTGGAAGTGTGAGCTGGAAGGTATTGAGTGATTTCATAAGAAGATAAGATATGGAAGATGAGATTCACAAGAGCCCCAATTTCACAGTGGTGTGGTGTTCCGGCATTACAAGGAGCGCTTCACTTGATTGTGCATTAGTCCTATTGTGGTGGGAGCCCAGCACATGTTTTATTTAGCAGGCTTGCTCAGGCTTGGCTGGAGCAGGATGGAGTCCGCTGTGCCACTCTGGGTCGCCGATGCAGGGCTCTGCCTCCTTACTGCTAATGGACGGAGCAGCATTAGTCAAGTGTGCCATCCCCTGCCCTGCTCCGTCACCTCAGCTGGTCCCAACGTTATCATCATCATCATACATCCAAAGTTTTTCCTTGGGGAAGAAAGATCAGGCTTTTCCTCATCTGGCAGAATGGTCGAGGTACGCGGTAAATGAAATTCCTGGATTCCTCTGCTTTTCCTGGGCATGACACAGAGTAGGTTGAAAATTAACCTGCTGCTGGTGATGCTCATAAGGTCAAATGGAATTAGGCTGTCTCCTCTCGTCTCAAACCCATCCCTCCAGCTGGTAGCAACAGCAGGACACGAGAGAGAAAATGTCTCAGCCCGTCCGTGTTTCACCCTGTGCCATCTTCCCGCTCTGCTGCGAATCTGTCTTTTGATCTCTTGACCCGCAGACAGTAGGCAGTTTTCAGCAGCTTGCCCTTGACACCACAGTCCAGATAAATGAGAAAGACTGCTTCAGACAGCAGATTCTTATGTAACGGGCTGCTACATCCATCTGCTCTGTGCTTCAGAATTAGAATCATTTTAATCTGCGAGAAAAACAAAACAACAACATGGAATACACACCAAATGGAAAATTACAAACTTCCTGTCACAATGATGTTATATTACAGTTATTGGGCAAATGTAAAGGAGCTGCACTGCGTCAGGAGTTGAAACAAGTACAGATTTATTTATTTATAAGCTGACCTATGACTGTGCTGACCATCTTTTGTTGTGTCTTCAAGTCTTTCTCTCCAACTATTTGCTTACGATATCTCGTATTCTTCGAGGAATTGACTGTGTTTTTATGTGTGTGTGTGTGTGTGTACACGTACAGTAGACATTATCTATGTATGATATTCCTCTTGCACTGTGCTCCTGGGGTCTCATGAAAAACCGAAGAAAACAACAGCATTCCTGAAACAATTGGACTTCAATGGACAGTCTCACACCGATGTTTAATTTATTTTTGTTCTGTACAAAATATAATGTCTTCAAGTGCAGTTGTCTATGAAGCACAAAGCTCTAGTGCTACTGTGGCCAGCAACCTTTATAAGGTTTCTTATCCTTAGAGTGGAGGAAGACCTTTGGGGAAGGTCCTAGCGGTTCTCTCCTCATCCTCCTTTTTAACTGTATTCTCTTGCATGGATATACAGCCAGTATCCTCACATGTTCCCTGAAAAATCTGATGCCAGAGACTGTGAAAAGAAAAGCTCCTGCTTTTGATTTATTCAGCTGAATGACATGAAAAGAAGAATAATGTGAGTGAGAGTAGAACCAATGATGAAATAGTGCGCGCACACAGTGCACAAAGCAAGTGTCCAGTTCCCATATGGAGCTCAGCTGAAATCCAGCCAGGAATTTATGTGCGTCTTTTTGAGAGCAGAGCAGGACATCTGAGGAAGCGTCTCATGATGTGTAATCCTTATGAGCATTTTGGCCTCTTAATTCAGGGACAGTGTTGGTGGAGAGAAAGGAACCCAGGTCAGTTCAACTGCAGTCTGCTGTAAGGACTGAATTTATTTTTTATCCCCCCCCCCCAATGTGACCTCATTTTGAACATGCATGCGACTCGTATAGGTATTTAATTCAACTTTTATGTACTTTAGATTGACAACTGTGGGAGTCAAAAAACTAAACCCAGCATGGTAGGCATTGACGACAGAGGGGGAGAGTGAATGACATAAAAATGTACGTGTAGATGTAACATCTCCAGCCTCCATGTCTGTTAATACTGACATCTTCTTGTTTACTTCTTTACACAGAATACTGACAGCATGACAGTGAATGGTTGTTAGTCTCTATATGCCAGTCCTGTGACGGACTGGAGACCTGTCCAAGGTGAACCCTGCCCTCGCAAATCATCAGCTGGGATAAATGGTATTAAATAGATGGATTGAATTTACATATATATTTCTGTAATGTAGGACTATTGTTTTAAATTCAAATTGAAAAAAAAAAAAAAAGTAAAACAGCAATGGAAACATCAACTTCAATTTTGGATACATTGTTTGAATATTTTAATTAAATACAATTTTTATTTAGCAACGGTCTGTGCTGTCATTCTCCAGTCAGCTGGCTGCTTGTTCCCAATAAATACAGTCTCGGGTTTTATCCAAAAGCAGTTTCAGCCTGCTGCACCCGCTGGCCAGTGTGTATCTGTGTGTGTGTGCGTGTGTGAAACCTCAGTGGACTCCCCATCTAAACTGGTTTATCTCACGCAGCGTGATCATTACAGTGGCGCCTCTAGAGATGCACACCTTTGGGAATGGGGACACACACACAGACACACAAAATGATCTGACACTTTTTCTGCTGCGCTTGCATGTGGCAAACAATGTGTGGCTCATATGTAGCTCAAAATTTGCGAGGCTTTACAAAATGCATTCACATGCGCGCACACACAAATGCAGACAGCTGATGGGGAGTGTTGCTCAGTTAATTTTGTTATCACAAACCATCTGTCTGCCAATTTCCTAGAGTAAGGAACATCTGTGTGCCCTTTCTTATTTGCCCACTCACAATATATGTTTCATTATGAAGAGCCAAACAGTTTGACAGGTAACTAGAATCCAACTTCAGCAAAAAGACTGGCAAATTGGTTTCACAAGCACCCATCAACAGTCCTGTGCGTTTCTATTTTTTTTTGTCTCTCACTCTGAATGTAAATCAGGCATTTTTAGGTATTTTTTTCTAGCGTATATAAAGTAAATGCATATTGATATTTCACTTTTTTTGTGTCAGTGAGTGTATGTGAGTCTGTGTGTACCCGCTCTTGTGTGTGAACAGGCTGCTGACTGAGGTGTAAGGCCCAGTGCTATTGGTGGGCCAAAGATAAGCTTGGGGATTGCTGTCCCACTGGGACCTTTGCTGAGACCATGATAATGTGTTTCTGTCAGCCACTGTATCCAGTGTACGTGTGTGAGTGAGTGTTGGTGTGGGTGTGTACTTACAGCTTTGAATATATCTGGGCAGGCTTGTGTGTGTGTGTGTGTCTCTAACTTTCTTGCTGTCCCACTAATTCTCTGTCGTAGTGTGAAAGAACTTTAAGGCTTTGTATGTATCTCTGTGTGCGCTCTATGTGTATCTGTGAGTGTGTTGTTGTTTAATTCAGGTTTCTAAATTAGTACAGCTGATCAGCTGATAATTCATAGAAAAAACAAACAACAGCAATTTAATTAAAAATGTCAAATGTGATCGTTCGCAGCTGCTTTCACCTCAGACTTTAATTGGCTGAATGACTCTGGGCACTGTAATTGTTGCTCTGATAAAATAATCAGTTAGCACAGGTTGAAATACATTTTCACATAAATTGTCAGTTATGAGGCAGCACGAGGTCAGACAAGCAGGTCTGTTAATGGAACATTACCAGATTTAAATTAAAATCACTTATTCAAACCTAAAGTGATAAATGAATTCAAAATTGGACTGCTGAAAATTGTTTTTAATTAAGATAATTTCTGACCTCTGTCTTGTTTCAATAAGTATTCCAACCCTTTTGCTTTTTGCTAACTTTATTATGTTGCAGGTTTAATTTTAAATTGATAAATTTCCCCCTCATGTCTGTTAATCTTCACTCAATTGTTTCCAACAAAGATGTTGATGAGAAATGTAAGTCTGAAGTCTCTTTTTTATGATAGTTTTCAAATCCATTGCTGTGCCACGGCAGATTGGGGTTATGTTCATCCTCTCTGCTTTCATTATTTATTCTTTTTTTTTTTTTTTTGTACATATGTCTAAAGTTTGGACTCCACCTGTGACAAACTGAATTGATTGGACCGTTTGTATACAAGATAAGATTCCACAAATCACATTGTATGGCAGAAAAAAAAAAACAAAAGTTCTCTGTAGGCCTTTGCGGTTGACTTAAAAAAAAAAAAAAAAAAAACACAAATCTTGGTTTGGGAGGTGACAGCAATGATTTAATAACAATATATAAAACTTAGATTTGAATGTGCAAAATCTAAAAAGTGTTTTTATTCGCCTTTTTTTTTTTTTTTTTTTTTTTTTTTTTTCTGTTTCATATAGTTCCCTTCATAAAGTTGGGAATGCAGAGTTCTGACTGCCTGCGGCTACATGCCTGCACTTTGTAAAGATTTCTAAACTAAAAATCTACTTGAAAACGGTGTTCTTTGCTGGGGTTATCAATGTATCCAATGTCTATAATTTTTTATGTTTAAAATGAAGAGCCGCACTTAGATGTTAAACTATGTCAAAACAACACAAGGGGCTGCATTGGTGGGGGAATGGGGGAAGGTGCTGTTTAATTTACTGGTGTGAGAGCGAAATAAAATCTTTCCTGCCCCAAGCCATAACACTATATAACTCACCTCTGTTGGACAGAGAGAACTCTGAAATCTCTGCTGTGTAGTTTTGTTTATCCTTTTTTTTTTTTTTCCCTTGGTTTTGTTTGTCCTCTGCCACTTTGCACCCTCAAAATGTACTTGATGTATTTATTTGATTAATAATCATCCCTACTGCCACTATTTTTATAGTTTTATATAGATGCAGCTCAATTTTGATATTTCTTACTCTCAATGCACATCTACCTTTGAAAGGCAATTGCATTTATACAATTATATGTATTTTGTTATATTTTGATCTTATTCCTAATATAGCCTGTTCCTGTAAATATGTTGGCTCTACTTTGTTTTGCGCAATGTGTGTTTTAAGCTTCTTAACTATCTATTTAGCTATCAAGCTTTTCAGCTATCCATTCGGATGGAAGTTAGAGGACTGTGCATGTACATGTATGGTTGTATCTTACTGATGGATGTTGAACCAGGTTCATATAGAGACACCAAAGTCCATTTACTCCTGTGCCACAGGCAGTGCATGGTATTTTAAAGTTGATGTCCAATTTGCATGCTCCTGTTGTTTCTCCTCAGGCCACTCCAACTGTAATGATTTCCACAGATGGAAAAAGGGTTTGAACATGCTGAAGAGCATTTTTATTAATTTGATCCAGGAATAGTCCCCTTTCTTTCTATAAGTAGTGGCAAATTGCCTTTGAGTGACGAATTACATCTTGGTATCTTAATGGTGCTCCTGGTCTATAAGTGTTGTTATTTGTGTACCTGTACCTGTGATCCTCAGCAGCTTTTCTCCCTGTGGTCCTGATGGAACCTGCCTCTGTCAGTGCCCGTTCATGCACTGGCAGGCCAGCTGTACAGTTTCTAAAGCTCCGGCTCAAAGAGCCACCACCACAGCCTTTGGATGTGCAGAATTTCTATCTCTGTACCTAACTTCCACTCTTTCTCTACTTCCTCAGTGTATTTGTCAAGGTATTACCTGCGTGGTGGCAGAAAACTGACAGTGTTTATATGCTTTAGCTGAGGTGAAAAAACAATCCATCTTCTACCCGTCCCTCCTGTAGAAAGACAAAGAGCTCTTACTTCTAAGTTTTGTTTTTTTTGTGAGGAAGAAACCTGATTAGCAGCTCTTTCTGGGCTCAGAAGTGGCGCTCCAGGCTCCATCATGATGACTTTAGCTGGTTAGCTACAGAAGTGCAAAGAAACAATCAACTTAGTCTGAGCCGAGTCGAACAGGCGATGGTGAGAGAAGGGGAGTTTGTAATCTGGGTGAAACAAGAAGCAAAGTTCTCTCCAAGAGAAAAAGAGTGGTACCAACATTAACTAGAAGATTTTGTCAGCTAATGCGTGACTGTGGGTGTGTTTTTGCAAGACCAGGCATCATTTTTCTAAGTTTTGTTGTGATGTGCATGATTCATGTGTACAGTTAAGGCAATGACTAAAGAAAATGGGGATTCGTGGCCTTTTCCTGGCTGGTAATGTTTGTATTTTATAGATCTGCTGCTCCCTGTGTAGTCTGCGCTGTACAGCTGCACTTAGCCCAATTCACCCCAGAAAACAACATGATACAACATAATTGGCAGGAAACCCGCGGTTTATAAATGATTGTGAATTTGTGCGTGTATGTTTTGTTTTGTTTTGTTTTTTTTCTTTAACGCATCATGGTATGAGTACAAATGTGTAACCCTCCCTGGGTGATCTCTCTCTCTCTCTCTCTCTCTGCTGCAGCCCTGTCAATGCTGCGGTCCAGTGAAGACCAGAGCCCTGTCCCCCAGAATAAGTTCATGGGTGACATCGAGGAGCTGGCTGCCAGCTATGAGCGCAAACTCATAGAGGTGAGTGCTGTCCCTCTCTGGTCTTCGTTATGATGTGAAGTATGAAGAAATTCCCCAAGTTCTGTATTCATTCATCATTGTGAACTGCAGTTTGGTCACTGTCTAGAGCATGTAAAGAAACATTATTGGGATGATTATCATTCACCTTATTGATGACTATCTGATGAGAAGATCAGTGACACTTTCATCTGTCTTAAGCTAAGAAGCTAGCTTAGCATGTTGACTGGTATGGAGGAAACTACACGGTAGCGTGGAGTCACTGCTGGTTGCCTGGGAACCTCGCCATGACAACGAGACTTTACACTGGCAACGCTGATACATGACTAACCAGCAAAATTGCTGTTTCTACAATTTGGGTTTTTTGTACAGATTAAACAAACAAGATATTAAGTTGCTGATAAAGAGCGTTATAAGTGCTGGTAGGTGGTTTATTTGTACTTTACACAGAGCCAGTTTTTTGGTTTCCCTTGTGTCTGCTCTTTATGCTAATTTCCTGCTAGCTCTAAATTAATAAATCTTTGTTAAAAGTATTATTTAAAGCAGATTCTTCAGTCTAATATTCATCACAATTTCTTTAGCTGAACTTCTAGTTCCAGAACAACAACCCATTTTACTGCTTTTCTGACCTGCTGCCACATAATCTAAAAAAAAAAACAACAAAACAAAAAAAGAAGTAAGAGCCAATTATCAGGTTGGCTTGTTTGTGGTCATCATCTCTTGATGCAGACTGGAAAGTTTTAGTAATGAATTTTTACATTAGCAAGAGGAGTTAAGAGCAAGTTTTTTGGTCTGTGAGAGCCGTGTGGGGATTTGAAAATCCTCACCCACCTGCTTTATCTAAATAAAGTGGGGAGTTGTACTTGTACTTCTCCGTTGCATTGATTAATTTCTTTCTAACTCCAAGAGCTGTTCCTCGCGCAAGTTCATCTCAAATATTTTGATTGCAGCAAATGGTCAAACTCTGTAATTACTAGACATCAGACATAATGCTGCCAGCTGCGTGAGTGATGATGGGAGCTGTGTCCTTTTTCCTGTTTATTTGACCATTGAGGCAGCACGCCCAGAGTAAGCGACATTAGTCGAGTAAAATAAAGGCAGCGTCTGTGTTTTCTAATGGATAGTGAGGTGTGTAGAGGGGCATCTACATGAATAATTAATCCATGATTTTATAGTTCTTTAATAAGAAATAATTCTGCCTGTGTTGGCCAAACTATGCTGTCACTTATTTATGCACATGTATGTGTGATGCATTTTTAATGATGTTTACTTATTTATTTGTTCATTTGCTTGGCTGTCAGATTGGATTGGGCTTTTACAGAAAGCCTTGAGGATGGTGCTGCTGCCTCCCCTCTGGTCCCAGCCCAGTCAGGACTTGATGGCTTCGTTTAGAAAAGCTTGTCGTACTCTTATCCCTTGTCTGTAACAAGCTGTCTATCAGAACTGTAGAGACTCTACTGTGGTGAGACTACAGTAGGGTCTTTGTCTGAAGTTGCAGGATGTTGTCAGCATTATTCATCATTCCTCTGTTTCATTAGGAGTTGCCATAACATTAAGAGGGACAGTGGTGAAGGAGAAATGGCAGATAGAGGTATTTGGGGAAAAAAAGAGGCGTGCCTTAGTGTTACTGTTGGTGTGTGTGTTCACTCTCACACGGCTTCATTTGATCATTCAGATATTGTTCCATTTTCCATCAGTAGCTGTCAGCACTCCTGATTCAAACATCTCGCTCCAGCAACCACTGCAAAATTTGACTGACCAAGTTATTGATTTTTGAAAATGTCACATCAAGCCTGGTTGGATACATAGAGGCCAGACACAAACAAATATTGGGACGGACTCTGCCTTCATTAACCTGGGAAATGTGCCTGTGTTTGTGACCCACTTCAGTTTTAATTTATTGATGCAAATGCATTGTATTGACTTTGACTTTGTTTATATTTGAGCCAAATCTCAAGTGGCTTGATGCTCTTTTCCTGATGTGTCCTCATCTGTTCATATGTCCTGTCATTGTGCGTGAGCCTGTGGAAAGACCTCCGATGTTGGATTGGTGGTTATAAACACAGCATGAGCCATTATGAAAAGCCAAAGGTCAGCTCTGCAGATCCGTTTATGTTGCATTTTGCAGACAAAGCCTAGCGCTGAATATAACCCTATATTGCAGTTCCTTCTACAACTACAGATTATAGTACGCAAACTATAAAATGTGAAGCTTTAGCTGCCGATGAAGCATGGAAGTAAAGGCAAAAAAATAAATAAACATCAATGCACCATCTTCGGCCGTAAACACTCACTCAGTGTATTAGACATCTTGAGTGATGTAAATTTAGTTCTCCTCAGAGGACGCATTATATTTTCTTGTTTTATATGAAAAAAGGCAGAAGCTCCTCACTTGACAATAAATAACCACCTTCGTTGACAAAAAACACATTCAGTGCCAGAGGAAAAAAATGTGCGGAGTTGGGTTATCTTTTTAAGGGTTTGTAACCTTGAAACCCATTCATGATATTAAAATATTGATTATCACAGCTTTAATGGAGCTCCTTATGTTTTTCTCTTGCTATTAAATTAAAAAAAAAAAAAAAAGATTAGTGCTGTAGCATATGTTTGTTCTTATTAATTAAAAACAGCTTAACCTTTTGTGCTTCAACAGCTGTTAAGGGAGAGATGTAAAAAATTTACTGACTCTAAAAACTAAGATTGTGCATGTTGTTGTGTTTGTCTGTCATTCTGTTGTTTGTTTTAATGAAAGGTAACTGTCCCCAGGATTTGGATGGTCATCTGTGCCATTCACTTACCTTTGTTCCCTCCATCCTCGAACCATTATTTAACTGAACTAAGAACCAGCAGCAGTGACTTGCAGAGGAAACATTTAATTTTACTCGTTCATGTTGTCTGTATCTTGCTCCTTCACCAGGTGTGTAAACTCCTTCTGGGATGAACGAGGTTTCTCACACAAATCTACATCAGTGCTTAAATCTATGTGTGTTTAGTCTAAGCATGAGGGCGTATCCCTGAGAATTATTCCCTGTCAGACTTAAAAGAAAGGACAAAAAAAATTTAAATAAGTAAAGACAGATGCAGATGCAGAGAGAGATAAAACCAAGAAGAGCAGAAAGTGAAACTACAAAACCTCAAGGGAAGTATATAAGCATTTTCATTTTTATCTTTATTGCGTGGTACTTCTCATTGCGTGTGAGTAATAAAAACAAATTACATAATGTTGTTAACATTTCCACTGAGATTTCCGAGAAACAAAACTGCCTGACATGGATCTGTGAGGTTGAGGTGATAAGGAAAGGGTGGGCAGGTAGTGATGTAACACGTCCTTTCATCAGTACTCACAGGCTGATGGTAGCCGAGACAGTACACAATCATTCCCCTGGACTTATCGGCCTGAGAATCATTCACACTCGCCAGCACCTGGCTGTTCATCTTAATTACATTTCGAATCCATTTGAAATGACTGCATTGATGTGGCATAGTTTTATGGAATTATTCATGAATTATGTGCTAGTTCTTATTCATATGGTGTAGAATGATGTTGCCAGTCTTGTTATTGTTGATGTTTTCTCTTGTTGTAAACACAAACTGCTGAGACAAGCAGAGGGTAAGGACTGCCTCTCCTCAGGCACTTCACATTTCCTGGCTGTTTAGCCACTTGTGGCTGGTGTGAAAGAGGGGTTCAAGGATTCTTTGTGGATCAGAAAACCAAATATGAATCTTTTGAACTTACTGATGTGTTTACAAGTGGGTTGAATGATAATTTACAAACCAAAGCTGCCAGCGTGAAAATGTTGCATGTCTGAATGAATATAGCGAAGAATTTCATAAAGAACCACACTAACCCAAACAGAATATTTCTATATTTAGCAGAGGAATCCTCCTCCAGAGGGGAAATGTAGCTTTTGTTTTGGATGTTTTTTGTTTTATTACTTCTGATCTTGCACTGATGTTAGTGTGTTAACCAGCTGCCTCCAGCCACGTTGGGCCCAACCTGTCACTCTGACCAGTCGCAGCAGTGTCCGGGCTGGACTGAGGAAGCAGAGCTGTACAGACGCCTGATTCTTACCTCATGTGTTGTAAACATTGTGATGGCTGGAGCTCTTGGTAACACCAGTAAGTCAGCAGCTGTGAACGGTAATAGCTATCTAACACGTTATATTATCAGCTAGAGGTTCAGGATCCACCATACACACAATTTTTCTGGCTGAAGTTGAAGCGACTTTGTTAATTTCACATGAAAGGCATTCGAATTTCTCTCTCTGTGCCCTTTTCACTGGCTTCAGATGGACAGGGCTCAGCTGGAGATGTGTTGAGGGATGTTTAAGTCAATCAGATCGCCCCACAGAGCCGATGAATAGAGTTTTTGACGTAAACTAAGTCTTCTTTCTGGCTTTCATTTTCAGTTCTTGGGGACTTACGGAGTTATTTGTATGATTTACAGCAATGTCAACCCATCGCCATTGTTAAACAGATTAGTAATAAGATTACTGTAGCACAGACACACTTTGGATAGAATTTGTTAGCAATCTAATTAGAGCACAGATCCAACAGAATTATCCGAGGAGATAACATCACTGGGCAAACTAATAGTGTTTAGTAATTTGTCCATTTGGCCTGTGAACAAAATGTGTTGCAATGCATAAATGGAATTCATGCTCGTAGATGAGTTTCTAAGCAGCTGTTGCTCACACACTTGCACTCTGCCTTTGCCAAAACCGTCTACTCTTACCTGCAAATTAAATTTATTAGAGGGTCCCTCAATTATTTAATGTTTCAGATATGAGCGGTTTCTGTACTTCAAAGTGAGGCTATGTTACATCATAAAATAGTACTGTAAACTAACTTGCTGATAGGCTGGATCATCCTAACCCAAATTCTTCACCAGACGTCTGACTCGTGTACAATATACAAACAGTGATTGTGATTATGCATTTACAATTACAGCACATATTTTCTGTTGTTGTTTTGCTCATTGCTTCTCTGTATTGTTTTTATTTTTTAATTTTTTTTCTATTTCTGCTGTGCTAAGTAGAGGGAAGGTGCTTTTGGAGGATAGAGAAGCGATATGGGTCGAAACTTCCAGTGGGATCAGGGATCCTCCCTTTGATCCGCAAGCTCATTAATTAAGCATAAACAACATCAAGAACACGAACAACAATTACAAGCCACCGACTCAGTCTCCTCTGTTCAGAGGGAGGACGCTATAATAACCAAGAGAATATGAACTGATGTGCCTGCATAACGCTGGTTGTTTTCTGCTATGTAATGCACGTGAATGTGACCCTTGAAAAAGCATAATAGTGCATAATGCATGCTGTTCTTCAGAGAATAATGCAGGTGAGGCTTCTTTGAAGTGTTTTCATAAGCATAAATGCAAAAAGCTTCCCAAGCCTTATTAGATTTTCTTTTACTCAAGTGATTTTTTTATTTTAAATTTTTTTGTAAGTTTCTGTGTAAGTATTTCTATGTCCAGATTGGGTTGGTAACACATTCTCCGATGCCTTTGTGTATAAAAGGTTGATACAAACGTAGCAGTCACACTGTGCGAGGATTCTGTTCCTATTTGGGTGATTCATCAAACCAGTATTTTAAAACTTCATGTTCCTGCTGTGGTGCTTGCTGAAGAGCATGAACAGTGGGGTCCAAAACTCTTTGGCCGCTTTCAGAAGGGAGTGTCATGCACCACATGCACTACAGTCTCTGCTGTCTTTATTATTGAGCTCAATGCAGAGATGATGTCATCAATCTGACAGATGAAGCTCTGCAGCAGGAGTTAAAGTCTGACTTCATTAACAGATTTTCTTCATCACTTAAAAACTAAATGGAGATCTTGCTATGTTTGTCTGTGTGTTTGCATGCAGTTAATAAAATGATAATCAAAAGTCAGAATTAGGCAAAAGGAGCTGATTTCCAGCCTCAAACATTAGACTACAATCAACTGGAGTATTAGAAACTCTGGCTAACTAGCTAATTGAGGTAATGACAACAACTGACTGAGTTTTTCCCCAAAAATCCTTTAATTATCCCCTTAATGATTATATAAATTGTACTAAAGGACTGAGGCTAACGCTGCATGTCCACATTAATTCAACATCCTCACCTGCAGGGAAAGAAACAAACAGTATGTTTAATTATTATCAAGAGAACAGACTTTTTGGATGAGGCGTGAAAAAATGTTTGGCTACGTAGCTCTATCTTTGGTGTTATCGGCTGGTAATGTTAGTGAAACTCTGAGGCATCTGTTAGTCGACATGAGTCTGGGTGCTTTCCAAGCTTTACCCCGAAAAATACACTCGCACACACAGTTGTAATTAGCAAACAATGTGCTATTTGGTCTTGAAGTTAATCCTGTTACTACTATATAAACAGTAAGCTGGTCAGACAGATACGCTGACAATTACAACTTTCATTAGAAGAAATAAACACGCTATTTAATCCATCCCTCACGTTTGCTGTTTAAGAAAATAAATGAGCCCACCTTCTAAACTCTTTGTGAATCAAGTCTTTTAGAATCATGGAAACATAAATACAGCAGAAATACCAACAGTCATTTAATCATCAGACTTCACACTCTCCTGTCAGTGAATAGTGAAATTCAGGCTCTTCATATTGCAAGTGACAAGTTTTTCAATGAAAACCTAATCTTAATCTGTCCAAATACTTTTTGCATGCCTGACGGTGAGAGCATGCACTAAGAGAGGGTTTTAGTCCTCTGAACGTTCCTCTGCATTGTGATGGAAAACACCCCAAAATTAAAGCTGACAGACTGTGCTTTAACGTTGTCACCACTGCATTGTTTCAAAGAAATTATACGACATAACCCAAAAGTGAGTGATCCAAGTGTTCATAGAGCTCACTGTGGGATTCGCCAGTGACAAAGAGCTACGTCTGTACCATGAGCCAAATTTAGCCTTTTCTATAAATTCCCATTTCTGCCTTTTCTATTGGTCCATCTGCCGCTCTCATGTACTCACACTTCTTAAGTCATCCTTCTCTCTCTCTTTGTATCTTTTGTTCCACCTCAGCTCAGAGTGGACAGCACAGCTTGTGATGTCTATATTGGTCCTCTCGCACACTCTTTTCCCTCCTTTTCCCGTCTCTCAGCTGATGTCTTTCCGTGTTAAGGAGCAGCTGTGCTGAAGTGAGTCACAGACAGATAGAGACACAAGTTCCATTTAGATTTACAAAGTGCCCCAGCAGTGGCCATATTCTGCTTGAGGTCTAACCAAGTTCAAGATGTTTAAGTGAAGCTTTGATGCCCAGGGACTGTGTTTCTCATCTGCCATGAATAAAAAAGGGATGAAAGAATTTTCCTTTCATGCTGCGCTGTCCTTGCTCACCCTTAAAATTGTCCCAGCTGTGATATGAACACTACGTTTTGCCCCCCCATTAGTTTTTATGTAACATCTCAGTGTGTAATAACATATGATGAACGTTTAATTTCTTCTAGGAAATGTTCCAGTCGAATTGGAAAAGAGAAACCTATCACAGTTTGACTTTAGTAACTAAGAGTTTATATAAGAAAAGAATGGCATTTTATTTCTGGACCAAATTTGGCAATGCATGTGAAAAAAGATGAGTGAAGAATTGACATGCTGTATAAAGCAGAAAATGTAATGTACCATGTCACTTTGCAGGTTTTCTGACCCTGCGTGGATTCGGGATGGTCTGCTTGCATCTGTTATCATTGTGGTGACCCACTTATCTAAAATGCATTCTCCAACGCAGCCTGCCTGCCATTTAAAAAAAAATTTAAAGCAAGTTTCCAGTTATTTTCCATTTTCAGATAAAAGCAAGAAAGTCTAAAGAAAATTATCATTAAGAAGTGTTAAGAAACACTTTTTAATGTTGCTAACCAAGGACAAGAAATAGATTTGACTTTGAACTTCTGGAGTGCAATATACAGTATATATATGTATACAGTGATATAACAGTGATACCACAAAATGTGGAATGTGGAAAATAAAAAAAGGTCTAAATGCATGCAGAATTTACAATGAAAAGATGTTGTGCTCATAGATAGTGGGGTTCATTTCCAATGCTTTACCTTCTTCTGTGTCTTCAATTCTGTCATGATGCCACCAAACTTACTTAACAGGAATGTGTGCCTGGATAGGAAACGGCAATGAGTGTTAACAATTAAGAGGAAAAATATTGGAGAGTTTGCACGTTTATGACTGTACCTGTAGTTTTTGTACCAAGTCAGATGTGCCTGAGGGTTTAGATTCCCAAACAAGCTTAAGTGTGTGAGCAAATGCTGCATCTAAATGTGACCCAGAGTGCTGAGATCAGCTCTCTCTTGACGTAGTCTGTCTGTTTAACCACTAACGCGGTTTGATGTTCTCTCCTTCCGTCTGACCTCATTTTGTTCTGCCCTGCTCATCCAATGTGTCCAGTCGAATAAAGGTTATTAGCTTTTGAGTCAGCTACACCACTGCTTCTCTTGCTCTCCTTTTCTATTTCTGTTTCCTTTTTTTGTCATTGTTGTTGTTGTTGTTTTTTGTTGTCTCCAGCTCTGCCAGGGCTTTCTGAGCCTCTTTGTTCGGGCCGGCTCAGCTTGGTGAGGCTCAGATCAGATCAAACGCCAGGCTAGAGGAGAGGAAGAGGCACAACGAGACTCTGCAAAGTTGGGAGAGGAGAGCAAAGGAGGATGACAAGGGTTTGTGCGAGGGAGGAGATTGTGTGTGTCTTTAGTTGTGCTGTTTTGAACAGCGGGGTCAAATGTTTATGTGTGAGGGATCGTGCAGTCAGCCTCACTTGGGTGGGAGTTATCTATGATGACTCCAGTTGTGCTGAAAGTTGCATCACGCTAAACCAGCCCAGAAGCAGAGACAATTTGTGTGATAACAAACAACAATTGCATCACGGCTCTGTTGGTCCCATTTATTATATTAGGTCATAAAACCAGACTTTATATTGGATCTAGTACATTCGTGCTTAAATTTCTACAATGACCTATGATCACTATTTGACCGAATTACAGCTCAGTCTCCTTTTTGCATTTCTTACAAATTATGCCTTCATTCAGTTTTCCCAACCTTGGATGAAACCTTGTATGAATGATGCTTCCTTCTTCTACAGGACTACTTTGCAGTGCCAGATAAAACAAATGATACCTCTTCATCTTTATTGCATAGAGAATAACTACCTTAGGTTTTAATGATTACTGTTGAGCAAAAACCGAATACAGTGCATTTGTCATTATTAAGCACATTAAGAAAGAATTAAGAAGAGAGGATCTTCTGAAAACTTGGTTAGCCTAGACTTTTGTGTTTCCTGCTTCAGTTTCATTTAGTCTAAGAAATTAATTATATCAGTTTCAGAAAAAACAAACTCTTTCAGACCTTTAAGAACATGGCACAGTTCCAACTAATTAAATGACAGTACATTACTTTAAATTTTTTATTTTGTCTATGCTACATTTGAAATAGATTTTTTTTTCTTTTTATGCTTTTTATGCTTTTTTGAGATCTGCATCATTATCATTATTCTAGCAGTCACACCTAAATTCTGCAGTATTTTCCTTTTATGTAACTTCTCTGAACTTTGCTACATTTATTTTCACATTGCTGGGAAAAAGAAAAAAAAAACACAGTTTGCATGGGACTACAGAAGGAGGACTGTAGTGCTCTGTAAACAAGTGGCTGAATTGTCTTGTCCCAACTCCTCAGGCAGCGGACTGCAGCACATTCTGCTTCCTTTAGTCGGCAGCTTTGATGGTAGGATGGCCTTGGGAGCTCCCTGCCTGAGCCACACATTCATGGCTTCAAGGCTGCTGATAGACTGTGGTCTAAAGTAGACAACAGTCTGTTAGGCCTGTGGTTTGCTGGCAGGTTTTGTTGTGATGGGTTCATGGTTTCACAATGATGGCTTTTGAAACTTGAAACTGCACCAGCTTGGAGGAAAATTTAAGTCTTTCCATCTCCTTCAAGTCTAGCTACTAACCACTTGTGTTCTCCTACGCCCCTCTTCAAATGATTGCTCTCTCCCTAGCCTCGCTACCAATTTTTTGTTTGTCATGCTATCATTTGAAATTCGTCGTAGGCAAAGTTTGAACTATTTGTACAATTAAATAGAAACTTAACTGAGTCTGACAGCATCCTTTAGTCCTCAGAGCCCATCTGGGGGGGCTTTCGGCATCCACATAATCACCGTGGTCCTGCTGATATTTATTGGCTGCTTCAATCCTGCAGTGAGCCTTTGGGTGGCCTCCATTCGAGAAAGGTCAGCTAGAGAGGCATAATGCAGTGCTGCCCATTGCACGAAAGGTTCCAGGCATGAGCAGACAAGCACCGAGCCCCAGTTGTGCACATCAATAACCTTGCATTAATATCAGTGGTGAGCAATAACTTGACCATTTAAGCAAATTAGCAGCACTAGCACGTAGTCAGTACTTAACACAGACCGCCGCTTTCGCACAAAACAACACACTTGCACTCGCATACACATACCGTACTGTACACGCAGACACGCACACAAGAATGCACCACCAGAGAATGACAAACTGATTAGCTCCCTCTCACTGAGAGTTAATTGGGTTTCTTCACGCTTAAAATTAATTCCCTCTTTTATAATGTCCTATTTAAGAATTGTGGCAGCTAAATAAATGAGTGATGAATGGTTTGTGTCTTAAGAACATTCAGAATGTATTTAGGGCACAACCACGTCCTGTTCCTGGAGTGGAAAAAGGCCAGGAGGTGAAATGTGCCTGGACTTGAAAGTGTCGTTCTTGGTGTTTTTTTTTTTTTTTGTTTTGTTTTTTTTCATACATCGGGGTTCTTTCAGGACGTAGACAGAAATGTGGAGATGTCAGATTTTGGGCTTAAATTTTTTTAGCCGAAGTTGGGTTTGTTTTATGTTCAAAGATTACTTTCAGCTGTATTTTATTGCCTCACAGCCCAAAAGTTGTCCAACATTTTGCTGTTTAGAGTCACGTACGTATTGGACGAGCACACCAATATATTGGCTTTATTCAGTTTGTTTGTTTTTTTTAATGGCAGGACTGCGGATCAACTGAGCCAGATTGCTAAGATGCAGCTTGATTCCAGTGGTTTCAGCTCAACACCACCCAGATTTCTGAAACGTTGGTGTTGACGTAAAAGAAGTCTCCTACTTTCTATTATTTCTCTCCCTTAAGTTAGTGTGAAAATTATTATTGCTCAAATCAGCTGCAGGAGGCTGAAGACCTTGCGCAAAAAAAAAAAAAAAAAAAAAAATTCAGGCATGGACCTGATTTATTTTATACTTTGGACGATTTGGACGGTTTTACTGTCTGGACTTCAGGTTGTATTTGACAGTGGGGAGTTTTAACAGCCTACCTGAGGAAACACACATTGTTATTCACTTCGTAAATTCAGTACTGCAGTTGAACGGTAGTACTGGGAATCAGAGACGGTCTCCTTTCTGACACTTGTTCATTGTAGCAGCTACTGTGAGAGGAATGGTTGTGATTACAAGAGTGTCCACTCAAAAGGGCTATTATATAGTCAGCATTGTTGTCATTATTTGCGGTATGATTCCTTTATTTCAGTGTACACATCTCTGTAACTCTTCACAATGTCACTGAGATTCTGCTTGTTAAACACAATCAACTAATTATGTGCTTTGTCCGTTTTATTTAACATTCTCCCTCAGCCTCCTCCGTCTTTGTAGTTTCTGTTCATACAAATCTAACAGATGGAGGCCTTTGTCTCCTCAAAACCGCTGTTGTGCTGCACCTTTTTCATTTAATTAAATATAAAAACAGCAACAATGTAGGGATGAGTAACCGAAGCACCGTCATCTGAGAAGACCTGTCAAACCATACTGACACTTGTTTTCTGATTGTATTTCAAGACAAAAGCACATCATACCTCCTGATAAAAGTTTTATCTGCTCTCTTGTGGCCTTGCTTGTGAATGCTGCGTCTGGGAATGAAGCCTTGTCCTCTCTTTTCATGTCAGGGTCAACTTCACGCTCAACACCTTGCCTGAGAAGCTCAAAGTAGTTAAAACGCTCTCACGTGCTATTGTACTTATTTAAAATGTCAACATTCAATGTCAGACCTCTCAAAGACGCTGTGTCACTGTCTGACCTTCAAATGTAAAGCCCCAGAGACAGAGAAATGTCTGTTATCATTTCAGCCAGATGCAGTCTGCCCCAGAGGTGTGGACAAAACATGTAATGTGGCCTTGCTCTCTGTGTTTTTGAACAGGGGTTGGCATGGCAACTGAAGGC
This sequence comes from Echeneis naucrates, assembly GCF_900963305.1. NCBI lineage: Eukaryota > Metazoa > Chordata > Actinopteri > Carangiformes > Echeneidae > Echeneis > Echeneis naucrates. Next base: position 11,927,146 of record NC_042529.1, on the reverse strand, counting down.
TTGAAACTACTTGAATAGCTCTGCCTCAAAAAAAAAAAATAATAATAAAAAAAAAAAAACAGAATTCAGTGACTTTAAAAATGATTCCAAAAAAATCTTGAAAAATAGAAATAGTGGATATGTTCTGCTGAAACTCAACAGCAGCTTCGCCTGTAGAGGGCAGCAGTGTTTGGCTGGGTCTCAATAGGCCTGATGGACAGAGCTGCATCTGAGCTCTCACTGTCACTGCAGTTTTCTCGCCCGGTGTTTACATTGACGTGCTCATGTACACATTTCGCAGTTATGGAAGGCACCATAACAGTGACTGAAAAATATTTCCTTTTTAAAGGAGTCCAAATTTGAGGGAATACATGAATAGTATTTAACAACAATACTTTGGCTAAATACTATTATCTTATCTTAAGACCCTAACACTAACCTGTAGCATACAAAGGAAACTGAAGTGACTAACCTGACTCCCTCTCACTTAACAGTGCTGATTCCAATCAAAATATCAAAAGTGGTTCTTTGGTTCTTTGGCTGGGGGCAGGTGCGTACCTGAAAACTGGTGTGCCGACCTTTAGGAGTTAAACTAAAGCAGATAACGGGGATGAAGCTAGGCCTGAAAAATGTGAAACTTTGTGTGGTTAAGCTGCCAAACTGAAGCTCGCCAGTTCTTCAGATGTCTTAAATGGAAGTAGTTATTGTAAGCAGTATAGAAAGGGAGGCAGAGGTGTTCTTACAGGTCGACCCATTATGACGCACACACTAAGACATGACTGGACTAATGGTTTGAAGTCTCCAATTCCATTCATAATCTGGCTTTTTTTCCCAAACCAGAAGAAACCATATTTCCATGAAAAGGTTTAGCTAGGGAGGATATTTTCCTCTAAATGGGACCATAAATTAATTAATTTACACAGACAGTAATAGAAGTTGAACAGTGATCTAAAATGTTGATGTTTCTCTGGCCCGAGCTCTTGAGACCAAAAAAAAAGTGAAGAAAAAGATTTTAAGAATTTAAACAGGGGAACAAACTGGAGTCAGGGGTGAAATCACCAGGTCTCTGCAGTGTCACCAAAGTACTCTTGGCAGCAGCTTCCCTGTCAGTGATACTTGTTGTGCATATAAACTCACTGATAACTTCTCAATTCACAGCTGGATGATATTCGAGCCTTTGTTCCACCTTTGGTGTTTCTTTCATTCATCTTCTACCGCTTATCCGTTTCCGGGTGGCATGGGGTGCTGGAGTCAATCCCAGCTCACGCTGGGTGAGGTCGCTTTGCTGGACGGCCGTGACAGCAGGTGTCCTCCTTACAGCACAGTGTGTGTCACAGCTGTCAGTCTGCTGACAGAGACCTGTCTGCACTGCCCAGCCTGGTTAGGCAGACTGGCAGGGGAGCGCACACACACGCACACGTGTAAAGAATAGCTTGGCCATATTTGCAGAAGCACACACATTTGGATAACAGCATGTCAAGGTTAGTTAGAGCTGAAGACAATTGATTAGCAGTCTGGCAGGAGTCTGGCTGTTAGGATTTGAAATGGTTTCACCACCTTACAGTCTCTCTCTCTCTCTCTCTCTCTCACACCCCCTCCCTCCCTCTCCCTCTCTCCCCACCTCCCATCTCCGTCAGGGGTTTGAACGTTTCTCAGAAACTTGTCCTCTTAACAACATCAATCATGTCTCACCTGGAGTACCTCTGCTTTCTGTGTGCTGCAATTGAACACAATTTTGTAATATGCTAACATAATGCACAATGTGTTTGCATGATTTTGTATCTTCTATTTTTACCTGATATTGTGTGTTACTTAAATGCATTTCTCAACATGGTAAATAAAAGTCCTTGTTGTGCGCTGTCTCTGTCTGTGTGTGTGCACTGCAGGTGGCCGAGATGCATGGAGAGTTGATAGAGTTTAATGAGCGCCTGTATCGTTCCCTAATGGCCAAAGACCACCTCATTGTTCAGATGAGACAGGAACTCATTGACCTGAGAGGACCGGTGAGTGACTGGACAAGCACACATGCATGAGCATGAGCTTGAAGCCTTCCATACACACACACACACACACACAACCGTGTGCTGATTTCCGGTCTCATCTAATTTCTCTGCAGATTCTGTCATACATCTTCTCTCTGTCCCTCTGCCTTTTTTCTGTTTGACTTTCATGTCCACCTCTCCCTGTTTGTCTTCACAGTGCTGCTCTCCTCATTTCTCTCCACAGTCAATGGCTGTCGATAGCACCCAACTGTGTTTTTCTTGTAGTTGTCCACAGCGCCGCACCCAAGATAATCTGTCAAGTCAAACAGGGCGTCCAGCGCTGACATCTTTCTCCATTTCTTTGATTAGAGTTTGATTTTCTGTCCACGCTTGATACTCATGCTGTTGCTAATGCTAACTCTCTAGTCCTTCTGTTCAAGGGTATGTCAGGAAATCTACTTTTTCTTACGACTTTCTAAGATTTCCCCTGAAATAACAACAAACACCAACAGAATGCCAACATTTGGTCATGGTCAGGAGAGCTTGAAGCAGTTGACACACACACACACACACAATGTGACTTGATACATTTGCAGTGATGGGAGCCCCAGGCTGGAGATAGGACCTCTTATCCCTTAGCTTCAGCCCTCCTCTGCTGGACTGCTCACTGTCTGTGTGTGTGTGTGTGTGTGTGTGTGTGTGTGTGTGTGTGTGTGCGCGCACAGATGCTGTGTGTCCACCTGCTGCGTGATTCCAGCTTGTAAGAGCTGCTACACATGAGCAGACTCAGGATCGCTTTCTCACCATCACCACCTACACCTCACTCTGCTGTTGCTTTCTGTGTGTCTGTTTGTGTGGAACTCTTCAAGGGTTTGATCAAAGCCTCGAGGCGGGATACTCCACTGAAGGGGGCAGTGGTGACAGTGTTTTAGCCCCAGTGTGGCAAGTCACACTGAGAGGCTGACAGGCCAGCTCTGGTTGAGAGAGGTGGATGTTAATGTACACACACGCACGCACACACACACACACACACAAAACACAAAACGTATGTGCCTGTTGAGGCATTCCAGCTGAGTTGACAGTATCTCCCCCTCAAAGTTTTCGTCACCAACAAGGCCTCATCAGCTAACCTCATACTTTCCTCTATTGGCTTCGCCTGTTGTGTTCAAATGAGTTCGCTTCATTTATGTTTACAACAAACTCACCTCACTTTGAACCGGTTATGTTCAGATATTTGCGAGCTGTTACTGGCTATTATAACAGTGCCTCTAATGTTGTGTAGCAATGCAGTAGTTTTGTAATCCTAATTGATGCCACTGTCTGTCCTTTTACCACATTGAACCCTGTGTGTGTATGTGAGTTTGTACTGGATGTGTAACAATTTTTCGCTCACTGTTAATCTCCTCACACTCATTTACCAGGTTCCAGGAGATTTAAGCCAGACGTCAGATGACCCCAGTCTGTCAGATTTTGAGACGTAAGAATATTTCTGTATTACTTTTCCTCTTATCTTTATCTCACTCCTCCTGCCTACTCTCAGTTTTTATGAAATCAGCCTCACCCCTGGACTTTCTCTTTTGTTGAACCTTGCAAGAACTTCATCTCATCCATTTAAAACATAACGGTGTCTTTAGTTATTCTCTTTCAAATTTGCCAGTGGAAGAGCTCAACCACTGTTTGATTTCATGCCTTCATTTATTCCCTCTGCTCTCACTTCATGTCTAAATTAGATTTTGAGGTGTTTTACCACAGTGAGCTGTAATTTGCTGTAACTGTCCAAGTCTAGTGCTGACACACTGTTGATGTTGCTGCTTCCTGTGATAATGATAATGATAATGATGATGATGATGATGGTAATGGTGGCGGCAGTGAGTGTAGTTTGCTGTTTGTGTCACTCAGGGCTCACCGTGCTCTCATCAACGTGTGGATCCCCTCTGTGTTCCTGCAGGGCAGAGCTGCCAACGCCTACCATGTCTATCAGGTACACTCAGCCGCACCACCGTCTGCCTGAGCACGTCCAGTTTACCAGGCTCAACCAACAAGCCCAGCCGTTCTGTCAGGAAATATTCCAAATAGTGCCGTGCCTAGAGGATAAATAAGTGGGGGAGATTTTTTTCTTGTCACTTTTTAATTAAAATGTAAACATAACAATAGAGGAAATGAGTTACAAGTTCATTAAACCAAACAGTGAGGAAGGAAATTAGCAAAATATACATTAGCAATAATGTGCATTACACTTCATCACAATTTGCCTTGTAGCATTCAAGTCCGCTCAACTGGTCAAGTGGAAAGGGGGAAATCGTAATTTTGATGTTGGTCTGCAGGCCTGTCCGGCATCACATTTCTACAGCTGTTTGACAGTTTGCCACAACCCTTTGCCCAAACATTCCTGCTTGAGTCAATGTTGTTACGCGTTTCGACATTTAGTTTGGTACCGTGCGCTCACACACTTGAATTTGAGTTGTCCCAAATAAAAAACTGGCGTGTGCACTCACCGAAAATTAGCAAATTCAAGTGCACTGCTGGCTGCTTTGCTAAGTTGACTTGAAAAGGAATGTGTTACTTTTACTTTTCTGTGTCATGTGACCTGGAAATTAGGCTGCCATCTGCACTGAAGATGACTGCTAATCATTCGGTAGCTATTTTTGCATGAACGAGAGCACGTTTGTGGCCGTAACCCTTTTTCTGGATAGCCATTGAGAGCAAAAGTTGTCTGTCTTTTTCTTTTTGAGCATTTTATAGTGCACTGAAATAATAAGTATGGGCATGGCGGTGCGTGACACATCAGACAAAGCATCTAAGACCACAATCACACAATCAAAACACTGTTCGGTTTAGAAAATGATTGAGAAATAGAACATACAACAAATCTGATTAAGTGTAATATTTTTTTTAAATTGTAAAGTGACTTTATGGACACCTTGTACATATTCAGTGAGCTTTTCTAGCACAGAACAGTTTTGACATGACAGTCACTTTCTCTTGTTGTCACTCTAGCATAGTTGTGTCCCTTGACAATGATTGGTGCCTTGCCAAAAGTTTTCTATACGCACATCAATCCCAAAATAGTGACCCACTGCAGTCTGTGCCACTTTTAAGATTGTGACCAAGTCTTACCAGAACTTGGGGCATTACGGCACTACATCCGCAATTATAGGGCAACTCTAAACTGGGGCTATTTAAGGTGTGTTGGGAACTTGACTCAAGAGCAGCTCAACACACCAAACGCCCTCTTCCTCTGTCTGTCAAGTTATCGAGCGAAGTAGACAACAGGAACTCATTCCCTCTGCGACTGTTTCACTGTGTCTGTCACATTAACAAGGTGTTACACCACGGCTCCTCACAGCAGCCATCCCCCAAGTTCTCTCCTTTGAGACAGAAACACTCAGACATCCAGTCCCTTGGTTCAGTTTTTTGAGACAGAGACAGACAAACTGGTTCCCAGACACTTATGGACGAACACAGCTGCAGACACTAATATGATCCTCACCGTGGTGAATGCACACATACATATACAAAATCATGCAACACAGAAAACAGCACAGCACTGATATACATAGAAACGTATGGAGGTGCAGGTTCAGTCGATGCACTTCTTCATGTTGTGTAGAATCACTTGTCAGACACTATGCTGTTATCTGCTCTGTAGCCAGGAGGTACAGCTGTAAGGGCAGTCATGGGAAGCCATATGGGACGAGAAGAGACAGGTGACATATCCACAGCTAACTGATAGTCAGGACCGACTGGCTATCGAGCTCAACCCAGCTCAACTTATACATAATAGATGTAAACCTTGGGCTGGAGCTGAGAGCTGTCTGATGCCTCTCTGTGTGTAATGATCTCCCTGCTCTCAACAGGACAGAAACACGATGAATACGCTGTTTTAATTCCTGTTGTTCCCATCGTTTCTGGCCACAGAGGTGCAGTCAGTGTCAGGGTCAGTGTCCTTCAGTCAAGCATGGTCACGTGGATGTAACAAAGAATAATCCAGGTGTTTATCAACACAGGGGGTTAGAATGCTTTGGAGTTATCAGTTCAGTCACTGGTAAAGGTAAAACGTAATATGATCATTGCAAACTCATCGCAAATTCATTGAAAATTGCAACAAATGATTTGATGGGAGGCTTTCGCTAAAATCATGACTTGTTTCACAATAGCATGATTTGCCATTGCAATATCATTTTTGTTGGGTCAGCCCTATTCAGAATGCACCTCTGAGGGTTAAGGTCTGGGCTCTGATGTGATTTTAATGGATTATACTTCAGTTTTCAGGGTTACTCTCCTTCTGAAAAGTAGACTGAGCTTCACATTCACATACAGGTGGCTGCACTGTTTTAGTGCTGTCATAAAAGCACCGTTTTGAGAATTCACCAACTAAGTCCAATCTTTGTCTCCCATTATTACCATTACATTTCAGTCACATATGTGAGTCACATATATGTGTTTCCTGAAAATGAAAGCACTCAAAAACACAGACCATGGAAATGATATATCTTCATGCTCGCATTGTTCAACCAAAAACAAAATGAGAACATATACTGTAAAAGTTTCTAATGACAAGGATCATGGAACACAGTTGACACTTAAAAAGTAGGTAAAAAAATTGGTTCCTCTGGTACAGTAGATGGATCATTTCATTCTTATTTGTTGTTTCTTTTTCAGAACTTTTCTGAAAATCAGATGGTTAGTTCTGTCATTCAAAATTATAATACGAGAGGCGCAATTGATTGATCTAAAGTCACCGAACAAGGAGATAAATTGTTACTTTATTAATAAATAGTTGTTAGTAATACAGATTTTTTTTTTATAATAATTAGCTTGACTGCATGCAAAGCACACTGGAGGAAGCAGAAATGCCAAGCTTTGGGAAGTAATCAGTGTCCACCTGCAGTTTCAGATTAGTGGATCAACCCCAGCATTGAACCTGAGCATTTTCCATGTGTTGCACAGATTTAGCCTAATTTCTCCCTCTCAGTTATGGCCTCAGTGAGACTGCTGTCCAGCCCTGGAGCTGGTATAAAGCATAGCCCATCTGGTGTATTGGATACTTTCCTTCCCAGAGCTATATTCGTCTAATGGCTCCCTATGGAAACAGCTTTTGTTCTTGGACAGGCTAATGGATGGCCAAGGTTACTGGAGTCATTGTTGCTAAGGTGAGGTTGTTGTGGTGATTGAACACTGAGCCAATGGACCCAAACACCTGAGGGTATCATATGGAGAAGACAGGGGTCTCTTTAAAATATCCTCAAGCGGACGCATGCACTTTTCCCTCCCTTTTCACTCGTTTTCACATTCTCAAACCTGTATTCGCATATGCCTGCAAAATTGAGCCAATGATGAGAGCAATGAGCCATAGCTGAAGCTGGAGAGGGGTTCTGGGAGGCTCAGAGAGTGAATGTGATTTTAGAAGCTGGATCCGAAGTTAGGTCACAGCAACCTTGTGTTTGAAAATACGCACACCAACGGCTCTGAGCAGCTGCTGCAGTCAACCAGAGAGGAGGAATGGCTGCTCTGGCCACCATCTCACATCTCTGTGTTCCCGTCCATCTTTCTCTCCAGCCTCCCTGTTTCGTCTCCCTCTCTCTGCCAGATTGCTTGGTATTATGGTGGAGGGACAAGCATGCTTCTGCTCCATTATTGCTTTTTTTGCATTCCTTTTGAGCCACTTTTCTCTCCAAGCTCCCTGAAATAACTCCCATCTAAAGCTCCAAGAGGCCTGTGAATGGATGACGGGAGACAGAGATGGAGAGGGACAGACTCATGGATTTGCTCCATTATCGGTCGGGCTTTGCTCTTTGTGGCACCCTGTGCCTCTGGGCTTTCATCCCTTCATCCCTCCCTGTGCCTCTTTCCCCCTCTTGAACTCATAATGAGAGAATTATACTGGCCGCAGCAAATCAGTGTCTCCCTCCCACACAACACCAACAATAGAGGCTATTATGAGAGAAGGGAAGGAAGCATCATTTGCACGCTGTCAATGAACACATGGCGTCTGGTGTGTGTTTTCATTACCTGTGTATTTTCGACTGGCATTGTGGTTGGATAAGAATGTCATTCAAGAAGATGATGAGCAACAATTTCCTTTCCCAGTTCTATATTATTAGGATGTGACATGTGGAGTTCAAAGTGTTTATACAAAAGGTAGTTGGCTGAAACAGCGTGCAGACTGACTGAGGGCTTTGAGGGACAGAGACCTGAGGACTGAGGCTGGAGTGTCAGACATTTGACCATACCAGTGTTAGAGGAGGTATTTACCTCGGTGACATCCGGACTGCCTGGTACGTTGAAGCAGAAGGCAGTTGACACCCTGTTAGAACTAGTTAGTAAGACGTGCTGTCCAACGCGGTAAGACCCAAACGATCATTATTGGAGCAGGCACTCTTAAAGCCAGCGTGTAGAGCTGAGATGGAGCCATATCATTTAAAATGGGGATAAAGATGCATATTTTCAGATATAGCTTTGCACCAGGTTGTGCACATGAAAATTGCAAGAAATGATTTGATGTGAGTATAATATTTTTGCATATGCTTCTGCTCCTCTGTGGGGTGAAAGTCCGGGCTCTGATGTCAGTGTTCAGGGTCATTCTCCTCCTGTGAGCTACACAGACACTCAGATATTATCCTGAGAGGTGCTTTGATGAACTTGGGAATTCATTTTCCTCTTGATGATGCTGTGCTGTCCAGGCCCAGAGGGAGAAAAAGCTCCAAACCATGCTGCCCCCTGCACTGTGCTCGCTATCGTTCATAGAGTTGTTTTTATACAACACATAGAGCTGCAGGTTTTTCCTACACAGTTCAAACTTAGCGTGGATGCATTAGTGTCTATGTACTCTTGGGAAAACTTCTTTTAAACTTAGTTGTTGTTTTCTCATCGAGCTGCTGTGTCTCTGAAGTCACTTCAGCTTAGCATCATCCCCTGTTGTGCAGGTCATTGTTTCAGTCCAGTTCCACAGGAGTGAGTGGTGGGATTCCACTAAAGGTATTTTACTTCTTTTCCCCCAGACACTCGGGGGTAGTCCTGCTCTCTGCTGTGCTGCTGTCTGATGGGAGCTTTTAGGGCATTGATTAGGTGTCATACCTGCGGGGTCAAAGCAGTGGGAGGGATATACTCTTTGTTTTGCTGTTGACATCATTGAGCTATGAAAAATGTTTCTCACTAACAAAGAACTGACAAGTTATCAGCAGTTGTTCCCGCTATTGGAGCTTCTGGAGAAAAAACAAAACAGTTGGTAGTGCTGTGAACGTCTTAATCTGGAATTAGGACATTTCCAACCTTAATACGTGTGCTGTTACCGTCTGCCTGATCTGAGCATAAGCAGACAGCATGAATTACATGTGTTAACACACCTAACACACAACACTCAGGATGTGGCCTGAGGTGGTCTGGACCCCATGCAGCCTTATTCTCTTCACACTGTGAATCTTGAATGAATTGTGGACCACCCTCTGGCTCAGTCTGATTTGTCCTAACACAGTTTCATAATGAACTGAGAGCATCCCTCTCATTGTAGTGCGCAGTGCAATGTTTCTCTCCATCCGTCCGTGTCCCACCTTTTCTCCCTCCCTCCCTCTCTCTCTCTCTCTCTCCATCACACACACACAAACACCTTAACAATAGTACAGTCTAATTGGTGAAAACTAGCATTGCGGGGATATTTATTTGCATGTAAAGCAGTTAAGCCAATCACAGTTACAGTCACCCTCATCTTAACGTTTCATCTGGTGCTCAGGCTGAATGATATTTAAGAGTTTAGGCCCAACACATCCGCAGTAGTTACAGCGCAATTAATGGATTTAGCAGCGCACCATCACCATCATCATCACGAATTTACCTCTCCCACTTTCCTCTGCTTTTCTTTATCTTCTGTCACTTGTTCTGTTTTTATCAGTCAGTCCCATTTTCATCCCTCCCATTTGTTTCGCTGCCCCCTTTTCCGCTCCTTTGTCAATCTCCTCCCAATCTTTTTCCACAATAGTGAGATAGCTGGTGTTTGCTCCTGATGATGGGTGCCCTGACAAAGCGTGCGGGGCCCTCCTACCTCCGCAGTCATTTGACAACAATAATGAATCACGCATTTAACCTCACACTGCTTCCCACAGGAGGCAAAGACAAACACTGCTCAGATATGTTGAATCCACAGGAGACAGAATGTCGCTGTCTTCACTTTGAAACCCATCCATATATGCACAAGCAAACACAAATACCATCTAGGTACCAAGCCCATATGTACAGAAAGTGTGAATGGAGCATATGCGCATTCAAGTACATGGAAATAGCAGAACGTCAGTGTTTATAACTAATAGCTCTGGTCCTCAACTCCCTGGTAGTTTCACATGTACATTTATAACATATGTGCATATATTCCAAATAAGCAATTCTCTTTGATCAGCAAAAAGCTGAGCCTATAATTTCCACACAAATCCAGGGACAAACTTTTTACAGTTTTAATTATGCTAATGAGACAGGATAATGCCTGCCGTAACTTTTCTCCCTCTCTTCCCCTTCAGTTCTTCAGACTTTTGTTCTATTCCTATAGACCTGCATCAGATTTGTGATTTAGTGCCCATGAACTTTTTTTTTTTTTTTTTTTTTTTTTTTTTTTTAAGGGCCTCCCAGAACAGAACCTTGAATGGTAGTTGTTTGTGTACTCGAAGTGAAAGACTGGCAGGGGGCCCCAATTAATAGCAATTAGATGATCCCACTTTGACTTCCCTTTGCCTCCCAAAGCCTTTAATATAGAACATATGAAACCACATAAATCAGCCGCTGAATGAATAATTGAGACGTCCTCTCTGACACTCCTTCAGATGTGTGCACCACCACAGCCTGCAGTGGACGGCAGTCCCCTCAGAGAAATGAAATGTGGGAAAAGTGTTAGCACCTTTAATTTCTATATTAGCATCTGGGTGTAGCTGGGTTATCACAGGAGACTCGCGGCTGCTCAAGCGTTGAGCTTTACATCCAGACCTGCTCGCTGTGAGATGCACTGATTAGTCACAGGCTCAGACCACATGGTGATGGGCTGCTTTAGCTATGCAGATGAGATAATACATCCATATGTATTAATGTGAACTTTGAGTGTGTGCGTGCTGGTGTTGCGTTCAAAGACAGACGGCTGTTCAGTTTTTAAATGGGGGTAATGCTGATGATCTTGTGAGCAGCTTCTCGGTGTATCTGTGTGTGTTGCCGTGCACGCACTGGAAGCAGAGTGTGTGCGGACGTGCACGTGAGTGATTATGGTTATGATAATGGCTGGTTGGTGACAGAAGAATATAACTATTATGTTGATGATGGTAATGATGGATGTTTTACAATGATGATGATGATAATTACAGTCGTTGTCTTGGTCTTACATCCATCAGTCATAGATTAAACACCCTCGGGACGGCACAGACGCTGCTTTTACTGCTGCACACTGCAGAATGGGCACCACATCAACTTCGGCATCAGAGTAATTTACATTGCATTTCCATTTCAGGCACTTAAGACATCAGTCTTATCCAGAGCAATTCACAATGGGGAGGTCGGGGTTCAGCGTCTGGTTCAATGGCATTTGAAAAAGATACACAACTGTTGATGGATACGTCTTGTCAGTATCGGGAATTGAAAGTAGGACCTTTTGGCTTGGGGGGGGGGGCACACCAATAAGAAAACTTGTGGCTCAGGTGGTAGAGCAGGTCGGCCAATAAACAGAAGGTAAGCGATTCAACTCCTGGTCTGCAAGTTGGCAAGGCACTCAACCTGAAATTCCAACCTGCCTCCAAAGTACAATTAGTGTGCGTGTTTGAGTGTGTTATAAATATGTATACATGAAAAAGTGCAGAGTGAAACAGTTTAAATTGGTGAGTGTGACTTATTATAAGATGCCAGTATATGGTGACAGCGACAACACTGTCCACATTGTAATACAAGACAATGCAATAACAACCAGAGTGACACACACCACCTACAGAATGTAGACTTTGAGGCCAAAGTCAGACAGCGCACACCGTGCTTCAGAGGAAAAAACATTTGATTCCTAGTAAATTATCTGGATTTGCAACAAATTTAAAGGGTTTTACCACAGCCTGCCCTCAGTCCTTTCACCATGTTGGAACTTTCAGCGTAATCCTGACAACAAATGATCTAGATGTGGATTGGGTCGGAGAAAAGTCCATTGCGTTTTGAGGCAATATAAGAATAAAGACGTGAATCCAGGAAACCTTCCTTGATATCGAGAGATGAGGCAATTTTAAACATCAATAATAAATATAATACATCAAATATGAAGCCCTGTGAATAATTTTAGTCACCTGCATAAATAGCATTGTCTCAGTACAGTACAGGATGTTTTAATGCTGTCAGACCAGTGACCTGTCAAACTGTGCTCTGCCTTCTGCCCACAGTGAGCTGGGATAGAGCTGAGACTGTGCCATCCCAAACATGAAATGAAATCCCAGTCAAACAATATAAACGGGTCCTACTCAGTATTTGCAGTGTATGATGGCCATGCCCTTTTTATGTCGACGTTTCTGTTTCTTTCAGGGACATAGAGACATAAAAAATGTAATAACATGATGCCATCATGATTAAAAGAGAATTTTATTGTGAAAACAAGCTGTAAATATATTATCTATAATTTAGGCGAGAGATACATCATCATAGAGTTATTATTGGTGGTAGATGTTTGACTGGAGAGTTTTTTTTTTTGCGGGCAAACACAAGTCTGACCTTAGAGAGGCCTAATTAACATACACATTACTGCACAACGCAGTCCAAAACCCGACACAAAACAGATTTATCAGTGAATACAATCAAGACCTCCCGGACAGAGTCGAAACAAAGTTTGAATTTTACACAAATTGCACAAGGATGCCACAGGATTTTGTTCTTGGAATCCTTGGCATTTCACTGGCATTGATTTCATTGTATTGACACACTATCTGCCCACGAAGCCCTGAATGCCTAAGGAGCCGTTTATTCAGAGTAATGATGTTTGGTTCGGTGGATTTTTAGCTTGCCCACAGTGCCTCTAACTTGGATATTAGGTTGAGAAGGGCAATGATTTCTCATCATGCAGCACTCCCCTCTCATCCTTGGCATGTTGTCTCTAGACACCCTGTGTTTTCACTTTTCTTAACACAGTGAAGCAACACTAAGCTGTAGAGGCTCTTGAGGGGTGCCCAGCAGTCAGAGCTGGGGTGACATCCTGCTGTGCCACTTCATCAGTGAACTGCCCTCCAATAAAAGTTGCGATGCTGGACAGTGGAAATGTGCGGTGACTCTCTGATTTTTCTCCCGAAGACGGAATCATGATTTGGCTGGTGACAGCCTCTCCCTTCGAGGGGGTTTGATCTGCTCTGCTTTAACCTCAAGACATCTGATTAGATCTCTGCCTGGGCCATAATTTGTCAGCTTGACTCTCTTCCCATGTCTGCTCTGCTCGCTCTGCCTCTTTTCTTTTGTTAGTCAGAATTTATATTTACCCATTTTGCTTGTGTCACTAATTGTGCCTCTCACGCTCCTGCTTAATTTTTCTCATCTCTCCACTTCCCCCTCCCCTCAGTCTGTAGGCCCAGACTTTGCAATGCATCCTCCACCCTGCACTTACCTTCATTCAATTACATTCTCAATATGCTCAACGCCAATTCTTAGAGCTCATCAGCGACTCATCCATTCACATGAAAGAGGTGAGAGAGGAGTCCCCAACCGTGAGTTTTTAGTCAGTTTGCTTGAGGAGAAACACACAAAGACAAAGGGTGGGAGGGAGGGAGGGAGGGAGATGACAGGAGAAGTGAGTGGGAGATGAAGGGAACAGAATAAACAGACGCTGTGATAAAAGACAGAGATAAGAGCCATGACCTGTTTTCTCTTGCTGTGGCATCAGACAGTTTTTCCAAGATAGCCCCCAACTCGACATTGAGCGCTCATATCTGGTTACCACCAGCCGCCAGTCTTAGAGAACTTCTGCTGAGTCCTCAAGTGATAAAAAGCTTACAGTGTCTGGTGTATTGACGGTGGATCTACATGAGGGAGAGAGAAGGAGGTCCTTGAAAATAGAAAATGAAGATTTTTCACCTGTGCCCTCAAATCCATAGTTTAAATTGGAGAGATTCTAAAAGAGCCTTCTGCTATTTTGTACCTGAATGTTCAGACCCACAAATCCTTATAGATTTTGCTATTGCTTCATATTCAGCATTGGTATTAACAGCTTCATCCCTTGAATCACCACTAGCTGTCCTCTTTCTTGCATGCTGGGTATGTTTTTATGTCTTTATTTATGTTTTGTTTTGTTGTTTTTTTTTCTTCAGGGGCCTCTTGGCCAGGTCATGTTAGTAACTGACAATTACCTTTATTTTACCTGGTAAAATAAAGGTTTAACAAAAAAATCTGTCCCCAGAGGTGGAAAGCAACACCAATGTTAACTCTTATCGTAATCAAGTATTTTTCTTCCCCCCACTGAAGTGAGCATGCTAACCAGCTAGCCCTCACTGCATCCGCAAAGCTACTCAGGACATATATATAACAATTTAACCTCTTGTAAACACAACAATGGTCGACCCCACAATCATGACCTACTGCTCCTGGAAAGAAACCATGATAAGCATTACAGAAAACTTGACATTTGAATGAATATGCATTTAGTTGTTGACACTTAGGTCGAGGTTTATTGTGAAGTAGATGACAGTGTTGGTTTCTGACAGCTGCTGAAGACCAAGAACATTAGATGGTGATATGCATGACTCCAAATAAATACTAACATTGAGCTACATCCACTGGAAATGTTCAGCCAATCAATTTGAAAGGTAATGGTTTTAATTGCTTGTTTCTGCGGCTCCCAAGTGTCCAGAAAATTGCAGAATTAAATGCAGTTCTCCTCAGCTTGGTTTGATGTGACCTCTGTTTATGGTCAGTGTTTTTAACTAGGAGTAAGTTAGCGTTTCTTTCCATCACTGTTTAGTGGAATGTTTTCTTTCCTCTGCATTTTAACTGACTGAATATTCTATTCAGCAGAATTCATTTTCAGCAAAACTCACTCTTTCAAAAGCACCAATATGCACTTACGGGCGGGTGGTGTTTGCTGAGATTGGTAGAATGATTGGACATTTTCCTCAATTCAAGACAGTCAAATAGAAAACTGAATGTTTTAATAATAGCTACCTTTCACATTCGGGAGTTGTTTTTGACAGGGGCTTTAGTAGATGCTTGTGGAGCCAGTCATTATAATGCGTGGAAAAAAACACTCCCTGCACGCTCAGCTTTAGTTTCAGTTATTAGACTTTAATGAGAAGGATCCTACATGAGACACCAGATGCTTCTTTTTCTCTCGCATTTCGAAAGACTAATGGAGGCAAAACGAAATCTTTGCATGGATGTGTGCGCCGCATGAAATAAAAACGTAACAGCTTGAAGAACAGCTCATTTTCATGTCCGCTTGCAGCAAGTGTCGTATATACTTTTCATTTCAAGATTTGCTGAGGGTTTCCCGAGCATGGCATACAGCTACATGGAGGGAGATAGCATAGATCACATTCAGATCCTTCAGTCTTCACTCACACACCTTAATTCTCTTGGTGTTAGAGTAAAAGTCAAGGGTTACATTATTTGAGGGAAAATCTTTTTTCCTTCTGGTTTCCACCTCACTTCAGCCTCATAAAATTCCCTTACTAAAGGCTGCAGTACACACACATGCTTTGCTTTATCTTTTAAATTGCATCTGATCCTTTCTGGGTGGAGAGCATTAATGTGTGCTGTCTCAAAACTGGACTTATACTGGACTAAAATATGGGTCAGAGTATAAACAGCAGCATATTCCCTATTGACTGAATCCATATATCAAGTTAATCAGGAGCAGCAATCTGCAGAGGCTTTCATTAGCTTCTACTCAGCAACAGAGCAGTGGGGTTTGGTTCAAATCCCACACATTCATCACACTGCCACAGTAATGGCGATAGTTATTTTACTTGTTGCTTTTTGCATGGTCACATACAATCAGATGATAATTCCCCATTTAATCATTCCTTAATGTGTGTGATTTAGAGGCAAGCACAGTCATCAAAAGAGCGTTCAGTTTATTTTCCATCCACATGCCTCCACCCTCCCCTCCTCTTCACTCCTTCTTTTCTTGCCCTTCCACCTATTTTCTCTCTTTTTTTTCCCTGACAGGCTCAGCTGTGGTTGCCCTTGTCTTGATTCTCTTTAGTTCCTCCAACCTCCTCCTCTTCCTCCTCCTCCTCCTCTCCACTCTTCCAACTTTCTTCCTCCTCCTTGGCTCTTCCTCATCCACATTCACCGGCTTCTCTCCTCACTCTGTCTAATTCTGTGGGATGCCAGCCGAGCTCTAAAATAAACACCTTAACTCCAGTCAAGGTAATAATCAGCATCTCTTTTTCCGACGTTCTCTTCGGAATCATCTGTTTTCTCAGTTTTTCTTATCCCTCCCATATCTCATTGTATTGTGGATTCCTCTATCTTTTTTGAACTGTTATTTCTTTGCACCTCAGAGGGATTCTCTGAGGGGCAAAGAAATAACAGTGTCTGAAGTGTCACAGAAGTTATCTTATCAATGTATTTTTTTTTTTTGTCATGGATAAATGGGAGAATTGTGGTGTGGGAGTGTCGATGTGGTAATGGTAAATGCACAGCATTAATAATTATATGTTTTTCCACTTTTCCAAAATCCTTAAAATGGAAGCCACATTCACCCATTACAACATCTACCACTAGTGCCCATATAGACTTATACACACCCATCAGATCAGAATGTAGGGATCAGTATCTTGAGGACTAGCAGAGTTGGGAATTCGACCACTGTTCTATCGCTAATTAGTGGATGCCCCACTCGACCTCCTGAGCCACAGCGCCCCAGCAACCACTTCTCTGTGGGATACATCGCCATTTGTCTTGGGATCGTGAATTTCTGGGACGACATTTTTTGGGCCCTTTTCCTGTCGGTCCAGTGTGAAGTGCGTCTCACAAACACTGCCAGGGATCAAGCTCAGTTTTTTTAATTTAATGCCATCATCAGGTGGAAATTAAAGCCCTTTAAAGTCCTTTACTTTGGTTTAGGATGAAAAATCTGAAATGCTGAACGACTTTGTGTTGTATATTCAGTTCAACTCAGTTAATGAACACGGTGAATGTACTCAACACCTATCAACTTGTTATCATCGCCACTGTGAGCATGTAGACATGCCCACATTAGCATTAGCTAATGCCAGTTAATCTGAGTATTACTGCTAGTGTTGAATCCATTCCTTTTCTTCCAAATAGCACTTTGCTTGATTTAAGCAGGGTTTCAGAAACTTGACTAGGGGTGCATATATTTGGGTCTTTTCTTTTCACTGGCTATCTCTTCAAGCCTCCAAATGGATTCTATTTTCTGCCTAATTGGACAAATTTTTTGGCCTACAATGATGAGGAGGGAGGCGTGACAATGTGAAGCTCTTCTGCCTTTGTTTTGACCTGACTCTCCTGTATCACTTTCTCTCTCTGTCTCGTGCTTTCACTCAGTTTCTCTCTGCTGTAATATGGCTATTGCCTCTTCTCTGCTTCCCGCATCTTCAACTTATGTTACATTTCATCCATCACAGGTCAGAAGCAGCTTTTAAAGCTGTGACTGATAGCCTTCATTACCGCATGTTTATACAGAGCGCACTTACTGCCTCCTAACATGATATGGTCATGGCATACATTTCTCCCAAAAAATTAAATGAAAAAAATCACTAGCCATCATGTGTCTGTGCATGGCAACTGAGTAGTCTTTCAACTGTGAAGTGAACAAAGAGGGTTCTTTGAAAGGACCTCCTGGAGTGCTAGAAATGGGTTTGCACAAGTTTGTTGTTTTGTTTTTTTTTTTTTTTAACCACGGCCTGAACACCTAGAGTTAGACTGGCTGTCAGATGGGGGAACAACAGGGTTTTGTCAGCGAGATACAGCAGGGAGGAAAACATCATTATCATCTGCACATGCTGCAATCCTCAGCTGCTACTCCCAGTTCCACCTGCATGTGAACACCCTCAGGCTAAAGACCCAGTTAAATGTCAAGGAAAGAAAATGCTGCAATTATCTCCTCACAGGCTTCCAGTCTCAGATCTGAAATTCTGAAGTTACTCCTCAGTATGCGAGGGCTGTTTTTCCTCGGGAAGCTGTCGTGCGGTGTGCTGTTAGCCTGGATGAGGCAGCAGAGCTAGAGGTTTGCTTTCCTTTGAGTGCAGCAATTTGCATGTTCTACTCAGCTTCATGTGGGTTTCCACCAGGTGCTGGAACTTCCTCCCACATTTCACACACACACAATTAGAAACTTTGAATCATGCATCATGGTGCGTGTGTGTGTGTGTGTGCGTGTGTGTGTGTGTGTGCAGACCTCAGGCCGGTTTGTAGTTGTTGAGGTGTTTGCTAATGGGGGATCTAATGAATAAGCACATGCCTAGACCTTTTAAATCCAGCCTGCAGCCTGGGAAAACACAGAGCACAGCTTTTGTAATTGTGTCACCACCCAGGAGCAGTTAATGTTGTTTGATAACTGTCATCTGACATCGATTGTTAAAATGAATTATCGCTCAATGGTGGACTAAAAGATGACACATATACACACACTTTCATGAGAAGGGAACTGATTTCTTTTCTTTTTTTCTTCACTTGCTTCCTGTTGGCCTTTTAATCTCCTTTATCGTTTGCTTCATCATATCTCTGTGGTGGACCTCAGCCAAAAGTGAGTCTCCTCATTCATTGATGTTATGTCTTAAATGTTGCCACTAATCTACAGGAATTAGTCAAGCTCACATAAATGCATTAAAAAAAAAAACAAACCCATCATTAATCTAGACACAGCAGAGAACAGATAAGTTATTCCAAGTTTATAATGTTTTATTTTACAACAACACAGATATTCCTGATCAATTTCACAGGTGAGAGAGTGATGATGCTCTGTTTAAAGAAGTATGTACAACATTTGTAAATGCACTTATTTTTGCTGCGAGTTTGGCAAGAAAATAGGTCCAGTTCCCGCTGGTTGCCTGGCAACCTCATGGTGAAAACAATACTTCAGGATGTCTCTGCTTCCAGATGAGAAAGCTTCTGGCACAGGAGCCCCTGCTAAATCACGTGTTGCTTTTCCAAAATAGATTTTGCATAGCTTGAAATATTTTTACGTGTAATTACTCTATTCTCATTTTTAATGAGCAGCCCCCCCCTCAACACTTTTTTTTGTGAGTTGAAGGCTACCAGTTTTACCTGAGGGTTTTCACATGAATGTAAAGCAATTGCATTATTAATTGTGGTCACAGCGTTGGGTTTGGCCATGTTTTTCAGTCATCCATCAAATGCTTGCCAGATGGTATTCAGGTCTCCTGTCCTAATAAATGCAGCTGACTGCACCGGCTGTATATGACTGACAGCTCACAGCAGTGGATGAAGTTACAGAGTTTGGTTACACTGTTGGGTTACAGTGTTGATTTACAACATTTGGCTACAGCCTGGAATTATAGCTGTGGGTTAAGCCACTTTTCTTAATGATCCATGATGTGCTCATCAGATGGAATTCATTGGCTCCTGTATTCATAAATACAGCTGTCTTCACAGACTGCATAAATTATTTTTATTGTGTACTTCCATTACTGAGCCAAGTTTTCTTGTGTTCCTGTCTCAGATGATGAAAATATTTTTTGATAGCAGATAAGAAAAACAGTTTGATTAGAGTGCATCAACAATAAACAAACCAGTGTAGATATCTCCTCTGACTCAAGACAGTGAGCACTTCTTTCTACACACCTTCCACTGTTAACATGGTCTGTGAAGTCTATTCTGCAAGAGACAGCCCTCTTCACCGACAAAATATGAAAGACAGAATTGTAGATGCCATGTAAGACGTGCGATATTATGACTAAAAAGCAGCACGTGCACTCTTATTGATTCATGCTTCAATATGGCCTGAAGCTGAAGTACAGCAGGTGAGTAAATTTTGTGAGAATAGTGGCTGGACATAAGAAATAAATCTCAGCTGCCCACCGCTAAAAAAGCCTTCTTATCAGTATAATTTCTGTATACAGTCACCAAAGGTGCATTTTCATTCTTATGTTTTGCATCAAAGATTATTATTGCTTTTTGAGATATCCTCAAAAGTTCTTTGAATAATGACAGAAGAACTGTGTCCATCACAATGGCTTTCAACAGCAGCCAAAATCCATCAACCATCATCCAAGGGGTCTTTTAGATCCTTTATCAGAGACCGTCCGTGTTTGAAGACAGAGGTATCTAAGCAACGGTGCTCAAATATTCAGACAGCGCAGTTCAGATGTTGCCAAGATTTTTGTCAGGCAGCAATAATGAAAGACTCTTTGTGATTAGCAAGGAGGGGGAAGCTGGTACAGTGTAGCTGTGTGCAGAGGCTAATGCACTGCCATAAAGACGTATGCCTATGAGACAGCGTAAAGGGGAATAAGCTCACCGTGCTAATACTGCCATATGTGAGCAACCATTTGATGTCTGAGAACCTACAGGCACATTTGGACTGATTCTATCGTCAGCTCTTAATGTGCGTTCAGGCCCGAGAGACACCATGTGGCAGCAGAACAAGGAGCACATGAGGACACTTTCGTGTGTGATCCAGTATGTTCTGCTGTTGTTTAATTGTGATTATAAAGTAAACTGTGGATTATGTAAAAAAAAAAAAAAAAAAGAGGATATATTGTGATTTATTAATAATAATAATATTTCCGTCACATGCGCAATCTACTCCAGGAAAAGTCACACACTCACTGGCACTCAAGTCAGTGAAGTCAGTTTTAACATTTGGAAGAAACTTTATGAAAATGCTTTTATTTGTATGGGGAGGAACTTGTCCAGGTTTTTCCATTATGTTTATCAGGAATTGATGTTTTGTGGATTGTTTCAGCAGAGCATAAGGAATATTTCAAAGCACACAATTTTCTTTCAACACTTGAACAGTAGAATAAATTATGAAACGTCTAGCCCTCAACCTAATGCCACGTTAAGTAATTGTTCAGTTTCACTTTGACATGCCTGATTTTACATTGATGGAGTGACTCAGGCAAGTGTGCAGATGTCGATGATTATGAAGGTGATTGAAATGTCAGACTACTTTTTTTTTTTTTTGAGGATCCAGCATATAAACACTTTTTACAAGCCAAGACTAAGGGTGTGGATTAAGAAAGACGGGGGGGGGGGGGGTTATGTGGTAACAATTCATCAACTTCTAAATGCCAAACTCACTCATTGACATTGACTGATTTCCCCAAATGTTAGTTGGTCTTTCACTTAGTAAACTTAACTTAATAAAAGTAACCTTTTGACATCAATTGACTTCTTCTTAAATCTGATTTTCTGGTTTAGGACATCTTTGAAGACTTGGCCAATCTCATTTTTCAGAGAAAATGTTTTTTATTGGTTGTTCTTCCAATGCCGAAGTTTGTGCATGTTCCCTCTGATTGCAGTGTGTCAATGTTGGTGAAATAGTTTAGGGATGGAGAGAGCTTTCTTTCCTCCTTCTAGGCTGGTCAAAGACTATTCACTTTCCTGTAATATCTGAATCTAATCTAAAAACTTTCCATTGACAGACAATGAGAGGATGTTGAATGTTGCTAGAGTAGATGATTTGAGCGAAGGGCCCAATTTTAACCAGGACTGCGGACTCTGCTCTGATGGTACGTGCTGTAGCAGGTGCCATGTCCTCAGATTTCACCTTCTCTCGTCTGTCTGAGCACATGAAATATTTTCTTATAGAGTACTTTGATTCATTCATCATATCCTACTTCAGCCAACTGAGTCTCCATTCCTCACTTTGATCATGATGAAAGTTTCTTTAACTCACGCACAACCAGATCATAACAAGTTTAACAAGAAGTTGGCGAAAGTGCAGCTGTACAGAACTGTAGGTCATACGTAAACAGTCTCCAGCACATTAATGGACTTGTCTTCGTTCACCTTGTCATCAGCTATCATTTACCAGATTCTGGTCTTAGCTTTACTGCCGTAGGCAGCGTACCTCTTGAAGTACATAAAAAATTCATAATGGCACTGAAGAAAACTCAAATTGTGGTGATTTTTTTGTCAAATCTTGAGTTTACAAGGAGCATGTTGTGTTCAGAGGCAGATTGCTTCTGAGATTGGACAGAGTTATTACTGTGAAAAAAGTTACTTCCCTTACTGTAATTTCCTTCAAAGAGCTGTTTGTCAGCTGAATGAATGGGCCAAACGACATGCTCTTTTCATCGCATGTCTATGATTCAGGCTATATCTATGTATAAAAAGCTACAAAACCATTGTTCTACTGCAATTGTACTGCAGATAAAATGAGCCTTTTTATAAAGTAGACACAAAGGAGCAAAATACACTGGTATACTTTCTCACCTCCCACTTATGCAGGAGACATCCATGTAAATGATGGTACGTGATTTCAATCATTTTATCCAACTACACTGCAAAGTGTCGTTCCCTCATCATGTCCTTTTATAACATTAACACTGTCTAGACATGGCTGCCACTGATGCTGAAATATTAACCATCAGACGTTCAGCACAGCTAACAAAGCTTCAGCTGCCAGTCTCCTCTTAATCACTGTCAAAAGTGCCACATTTTCCGCATAACCTGGATAGCACAGTAGAAAGCAAACTGACAAACATCACTGAGTAAGGGAAGTGTCACTTTAAAACAGACAAAAAAAAATCTATTAAATTATCTATTATGCTATGATATTCTTGCTCCAGTGTCTCTGTGGATGAAATGAATACAAAATGTAGACAGAGCTGCAGATATGACAGTTTTTTGGCTGCACATCTGACAAAGACAGAAGTGTAATGAGGAAGCCCAAATTGGGCGTCTAAAACTCAAATAATGTGTGGCTTGGACCTAATAATGCTCATCTGGTGGTCAGTCAACCACAGAATATATTAGATGTCTGAAAGCCTGCGCAGATTGTTTTTGGTCACCAGATGATCCTTTTCAGTTTGGGTGTCTGGCACCAGCATTCTTTGTCAGATTTTGGGCTGTTGAATCTTGGATGGATTGCTATAAAAAAATCTCAAAACACGCTCAAAACAAGCATGCTCAAAACACAGCATGAATGTTCAGCCAACTTCATGTGACCCTAAAAGTGAGAGAGAGGTGAAGTGAAAAAAGGAATAAAGTTTTGTGAAGAATGACTCCTAATGTGAAGGAGAATATTGCTGCTGCGCTGACAACCACTTTAGGGCTGTGAAAAAGCTGCATTAAATCCAAACTTGTTTCTTGACTGCGGGTGAAACTTGCAGTGATCGACACGTCATCTGCAACACTTTCAGGACTTTGTGGCTTTGAAAGGGCGCATGCAGTACAGCATTAGACGTTGATGTTACCTTTTGTTTACTTAATTTTTGGCTTCCCTTGTACTGGGGGGGGTTCGCTTCATTTATTATTATTTATTTCAATCAATTCCTGTTTTCATATGCCTCAATCAAGTTTTTTGTGGCTGGACACCTCAGAAGTGAGTTCTCAAAAAATACTCTCTGCTTGCTCTTTTCAATGCATTCCCTGTTTTTTTTTTTGTTTGTTTGTTTTTTTATATGAAAGCCGGCACCTGTTCCTTTTCACCATCCCTTTCTTGTAATAGGCTCATCTTTTCTTCTCTGTCTGCAGCCTCTATCTTTGGTGAGTCTGAATAAAGCAGCTAATGGTGCATAGAAATGGTGGCGGCACAGTCACATTTATAGACAGACTCTTTCTTGGGTTTGTGTTGCAGTATATAAGTGAAAATATACATTAACAGGGATAAGGTGAAGCTTTTTTTTTGCCATCTCTTTATTTTTTGCAATTATTTGGTGACAAATATGTGAATGGTAAAAAAACAGGGTCTTATTGGTGAGATTTTCATTTTGCCTTTTGTCACTTTTTTTGTCTTTTATTCTTTTATATGTGTATATGTATTTTTTTACCAAGTCTACTCCATCACTGAACAAAATTGTGACGGTGATCGTGACATGTCTTTTCTTAGGTGTACATCCGCATCCTGGACAATGAGTGGAATGTGTATCGACGTTACACAGAGTTCAGGGAGCTCCACAACCACCTGAGGACCCAGTTTCCACAGGTGGACACCTTCAACTTCCCCCCTAAGAAAGCCATAGGGAACAAGGTGAGCTAACACTAACCCCTCCCTCTTTCTTATGTCTTTGTCTGTCTGTCAACCATGTCAGCCAAGTCCAGGTATTAAAAAAAATATTATAATGACAATATTAATAAAAAAGGCAAAAATGAATAATAGATGGAATTAATGCTTTGCCCACCTTTGTTTCCGTTGTTCTGCCTGTCAAGGCTTTTGTTCACATTGGGACACAAGCAGTTTGTGATGGTAACGGTGGCAGATTTCCTTAAACGGTGAGGCTTTGATGGCAGCCGGAGGTGGGGGGAAAAAAGCTGCCATCTCAATTAAAGATAGTGAAAAATCTACTTTGGCGACAGATCATTCTAACCTGATGCTGCTACTTGGACAGACTGAGGTGTGTTTGCTTGTTTGTTTTTTCAAACGGCACACTGCCTGATAAAGTGGCATCCAGGGCCAGACACCACACGGTGCGTGTGAGCAGGGCTTTTGGATGCTTCCTGGCCTCGGCAGTAGTACCTTTTGTAGTAGTTAACCGGCTAACATTTGCAGCCTGTGTTAGAACAGATGGTTAATCCAGTCGTAATACCTTTGCTGTTGTGGTTTGGGTTTAAAAAAGGTTTAGCAAAAAAACAAAAACAACATCCAATCTCTTGAAATGCGGAGTATCGCCCCTGCTGCAGGCCTGTGTACATTGGTTTAGCATGAAGCAAAAACCAAAGCTGGACAGACTTCCTCTGCCGAGTTATTGTTGCCAAACTCTTGATTGAGGGGGGACTTCAGTAAATGGTCATCCGAACCATAAATGATACAATCCCCATATGACTTTCACTAGTTATCATAAAAAGTTACAGCTGGCTGTAAAAATTAATGTCAGCCTATAAAATGTTGAGTAAACAAAGTGGTGATCAGATGAGGTTAACCACCGTCAGCTCCGTGGCAGCAGTTTTTCACTCCTCCCCGCTTCGTCTTTGCTCTTTTTTGCTGACACACACCCGACCTCGCTCTGCATCCACTGGGAAAGCGTTGCTTCCCTCGGTCTCCGTGGCTTACTTCCCTCTCCAGTAGGTACAGTAGGAGATCTTCTTCCCCCCCCCCTCCCCCCCCACCGCTCCCCTCGCTCCTCTCCTTTTCATCCTGTTGTCCTCTGTCTCCCTCCAACCTTTGGGAGATAATTTGGTTCTGACCTCGATTCTCTGGCTTGCTGGATTTGACGCTGGCACAGCCAAAAGCCGCCGCCCGACTCCCTACCTTCAAAGACACAGCGCTTTCACAGCTAGAAACTGGGCTGAACGCTGAGTTGCAAGGGCTGCAAATGTGAGAAGAGGTTGAGCGCGCGCGCGTGTGTGTGTGTAGGTTGGTGTGCACGACCGTGTGGTATCATGTGGAGGAGCAAGTGTCTATCAAAGACCTAGACAGTGTCCTGAAAGCCCATTACACTGCAGGTTTGTGTGATTTATTGGTTTTCACCGTCTCCAGGAAGTCCCCGGTCACTTTGTTAGTCCGACCACATTTTGAAGCAGGGACATTACACGCAGGTGCAAAGGACGACACACTCTGAACTCTTACCTACACGCCACTTTAAAGTTTAACGGATGCATCAGAGCAACTTAACACAAGCCTTTTTTTTTTTTTTTTTCCCTGATCTCCAGTGGTTGAAGCATTATTGTACTGTAGTGATGCAGACTTGCACTCATTGCTTGGGTCAATACACTCTGAGGTCAGAAACTGGAACGTTTCAATCAGCTGAGGTTTTAGAATGCAATATAATGTGTGTGACCATATTCTTTAGTTCTTTAGTTCATTCATGCCTTTAAAAAAAAATACATTATTTGTATTATTCTCCTCACGCTCGTGTTTTCATGTCAGTTTTTTCTTTGTGCTCAGATCATTTTGAATGAATTTGCGTCTCTCTTTTTTTCACCCCCACTGTTACTTTTGGCTCTTCCTTTGAAAAGTCTCTACTATTATGGAACCATTCTGTGGCCACAGTGATGATGTTTGAGGTTGTACAGTTGAGAGCAGACATCCTGCTGATCTGACTTCTTGTATGATACCAAAAAACTAAAATGGTTTAATCTCTCACAGAAATCTTCCCATCCCACTGGACTGTCTCATACTCATGCAGGAGTTGAAAGTCTGACTTTTGGTTAGTGAAATTTGTCAGAATAAGAGTGTGTGGGAGAGAAGACACTATCCCAAAAAGCATCCTACCTGCTGAAACTAACATTTTCTTATTCTAATGTGTTCTCTCTTTGTATTTGGATCAAAAGTAAAATCTGGGTCCCAGTGAGATGTAGTTGGTCTGTCCCTGACTGTTAAATAAGTGTTGTAAATGCTGAGGAAGTGATAATCCAATCAAACCTTAAAAGAAAGATTTACTTTATTAATTCATCGAACAAACAAAATGCACTCGGACACACAACACACTGGAGCATCTGTATCAGGGTTATAGGGAGGTGGAGCCCGTCCCATCTGATATTGGGTGGGTGGGGGGGGGGTCTCTCAGGGACAAGCTACAATTCACGCTGGCACTCAGACCTATGGGCAACTTAGAGCGACATAAGGGAACCAATACTCATGCACACGGGGAGAACTTGCCAACTGCCTGCAGAAAGGCCCCAGTCCCATGTTTACATTCAGAGCGTGCCGCACTTCAGTGCCAGTCAAGGGAACTTTTATTATCCCCAAGAGGCAATTTGTTTTACAGCCAACTGAATAAAAACAGGAACAGCAGTCACTGTCACACTACCAATCAAGCACAAGGGTCAAATGCTGCTGTCGAGGGAGCTGGGACAAATGAATTTTCAGTTCTGCTGGTCCTACACCTTGATAGAGCATATCTGACAGCGGATGGCAGCAACCTGAAGAGGTGAAAGTACGGTTGGTCAGGGCAGCCTGTGCTGCCGTTGTGGCTCTTGTGTTGTGCAGATTATTTTCACAAAACAGCGGTGGATTTTGAAGTAGGAAAAATGTATTGTCGTCCTCTAAAACTGCAATAAGAACCAGCAACATAATCCGTGTTTCATTTGAATCCAAAAGCCAGTCGAAAATATGTGTCTGTCTAAAGGCCACATTGCTGTCAAACAGACTGACAGGAATTGGAGACGTCTTTGTTAATGCCAGATTTAAAGGTCCCCTGGGAAGGTTTTTGCAAACATAACAATTTACTGTCATTCACCAAAATATACCTCTGAGGCTGTATTGACACGTGGAATATGTGATCCAAGAGCAGGACTGTGCGAATCCTTGTGAGTGTGGCAAAGAGTCAAAAACTCCAAGCTTTTTGATATAAATGAAAAAGTCTTCATGAGCATCAAATGAATTCAAATTTAGCAAACTGCCACTATCAGTTGTATCAAAAATGGTTATTATCCATGTTTTATAACAATGAATTCATTCATTACTGCCATTGCCCGGTGCCCCCTGATGTATTTTTTTCTGATTTCTGTTTTCGCAGCAGCCATTTTATCCATTGCAACACATCCAGTTTATACACAGGGCCGTGCACTATCATGTTCAGCGGATCAGCAGATGTTGACTTGAAGGAATGAGTGAGAGGGAGAGACCTTCAAAAGCCTTTTACCCGCGCTATGAATATCTGCTTTGCTGGGGTTTATTCTGGTCAGGATGAAACACACAAACTGTCAGTGGACGTTTGATAGCAAGGAAATGCATCCACACACCCCTCACTAACTGTATTACATGGCAAGGATTCTCACTTTCATCCTGCCTGATAACACCCACGCTCACACACACACACACTTCAAAATGACAAACAACTCAAGCAGTTTGTATGCCAGTGCCCTGTGATGGGACTGTTGAACTAATCTCCTGACTTGTGTGGTTTCAGGATTTATCATGAGTGCAACACGGGGACTCGTAGGGAGGATGACTCATTGAATCGTTACCTGTACGTGTTTTTAATTTCACATTCTCAACATTCTACACATGACAGCACAAGAGTGTGTGAAATACATGCGTCATCATTTGAGGTATTTTTTTATTTGTTTTTTTAGCACGTTTCACACAGACTCTTCAGTCATTTGACAGTGTTTTTAAATGTACTCGGACTTATATAAGGACATATATCCGCACTGCTCATCGCTGTAATTTTATCTCCTGTACACAGTGTGATGAGTTGTGCTGATGGATGCCAGGACTACGGATGATATTGCTTTGATATTTTAGTTACTTGTAGGCAGCGAGCTTCTCCTTGCCTACAGTTTCCAGGTCAGGCTGCAGTGCCATTTGATCCACGACTGAAAATGCTGATGAAGGGAAAAAATATTCATGTTAACTTGTCAGTGTTTATCCTGCTGCGACTTGAGTTTGAACTGACACCTTATTGTAGCCAGTTTGCAATCAGCCAAATATCACAAGATGCCGAAATTTCCACAATATTGAATTCAGTCTCGATCACCTCCCTCTCTGAGTTACTGTATGAACCCTGTATACACAACGGACTAGTTACTGTTACCCTGTGTGCACGAGAGCCAACATATAACAGCCATGCTAGTGCTAATGAGAGGCATGATAATGACACTGAAGGAGCCAACAAAAAGTTACACACGTCCACGTGTGACTCAAATGCCACATGTAGGAGCACGAACATGCACATATTCTCAGACCAGCTTCAACAACAGAAAAAGACACCATCGTTCTACATCTTTACATGGTACTTATCTGAGGCCAGGGTCGACATTTTTAGGGTTGAAATGATTTTGTCCAGCCTTCTCATGCACAACACGAGGCCCTGTGTGTGTTTCTACCACAACCCTCCAATGGCGCTCCTAAACGGCACCCCTGAAGCTCTGCCTACACAATTAGCAATGTGTAAACATTGTTGAGGAAATAATTGTTTTGATTCATCACATTGAGCCAGCGGCAGAATTGACCGCTGATGCACTGTGAGGCCTCGTCATTTGCACATCTGTATTCTTTTAATGAGCCGATGACACTCCCCCTCTGTGCACCTCCATTTGCTTTAGGCCAGACTGTCCAGGTGTAACCTTACAATACAGATGATGTGGCACACACGCACGCACACCATCTGTGACGGCTCTCAGCCCGGCTAAGCATACAGGCTAAATGTTCCCGGGCCGCGTCTGTCAAACTCCAAAGCTGAGACAAAAAGGGGCAGGAATGATGACATCAAAACCATGTTGTTGTCAGACCCCAGAGTCCAACTGTCAGGTTTTCTCACAGGTTGCACCTCATCTTGTTTTTATGGCTCCTGACCAGAGGCGTTTGCCTTTCTTTTTGTTCTCCTCCCTCAATATCAATTTCTCTCATTTGCCCACTTTCAGCACTTTTCCCCCTCCTGCTCACTGAAGTCACACAGCGCCTTGGGCTTTGATAAAAACTGCTTCATTTTAGTGCTGCTTTTATCCTTCTCCCCCTTTCTGTTTTCAAGGGCAAAAAATTAAGACTTTGTAGATTATTCTTTGTCTCCCAGCAGCAATAATAAAGGAAAAACTCCACACCATCTTGAGATGAAGTCACAATTACTCATATAGTTGTATTGTGTAGCAATAATTATATGATTGCATTGGTATTCAGAGCTTATGATTAGGACCACACACATTTTCAAACGCCACCTTAGTTTTGAGATCATTTACACACCTTTACTTTTTGTGTTTTTTGCTGGTTTGGGTCACTTTCCATCAAAAACAGCAACCAAGTGCAGGGAATCATAGCAGTGTATGGCAAAATTGCTGGCATCCACTTAGTGACCTTTTCCACCTGTACAAGGTGAGATCCCTGAGGAAAGGCTGGCTTCATCCCTGCTATCATAGTTTCTTAGTCTCAGTGTGACTCTCACGTTATGATATTGTGGTCTTCTGTTTTTCTGTCAGCCCGCTGATATTTATTTGCTGTCATTTGCACATTAGTACAATGTTGTTTTTTTATGTACTTCTGTTGCACAACAGCTGGTCTCTTGTGGGTTAATAAAGACTTCTTGAACTTGAACCTACAAAAACTTTCAATTATGCACAACTTTAAGCCTCAGTGAAATTTAAACAGGTGAATTCACCTGTCCAGAGGGGGCATAAATGAGAAAACTAGGAGTTACAAGTTTCAGCTCAATTTTCAGTCCAAGGCATAGCTGCTTGCTCTTACACTGAGTTTAGGTGTGGAGATAGTCAGGATTGGACTTTTGGTTATCTGGTGTTCAGCTGAGTGATCATTCCCATAAGTCAGCAGTAAGCTCATATTTCAGTCTGCACATTAATGCAAATTAAACAGAATGACGTTTTCACATGGGAGGAGAGACAAGGTGAGAACAATGATTAAAAACATTAATGACACGTGTAACACTTTCTTAAAAAAGCAGGCCTTGGTTTAAATGGAATTTGTAACAATGGCAATGGGACTGTGAGATTTGGGAGGTGGTGGGGGGGTGTTTGATGTTTTATGATTGTGCCTGTAGCACTTTGAGGGTTTTTCTTTTTTTTTTTTTTTTTGGAAAATGTAAAGTGCATTAAAAATTAAATGCATTATTATTGTTATTATTTAAATCACAGAATTATTATATAAGAGCAGAAAACAGAACAATAGTACTTACCCAACTACCAGTTACGCTCTCCAGTTGGCCCATCTTTACATACAACGAGAGGGGGAGAGTAGCACCAAGGCTGCCCTGATTAATTAATCAGCGAGTACAAAGTGAATTATTAACAGGGCTTAGTATGTTGTGTTCACATTTTATGCAATATACATGTTTCACGCTTTTAATTATGACAAGGAGACATCGGGGAGGTCTTGTTGGAGCATTCCTGAATTGCCTGTGATGTTTTATGCATGGCCTGGACCCACGGTTTGGTGTGGGTTTAAACACACAGCGTTCACAGAACAGGCTGTTCTGCCCTGCTGTGGTCCAGTGTGGGCTGACTTGGTGGAATGTGTTGACCTTGTTTTCTAGTCAGTGTGCACCAGTGCTGTCCACTCATTTAATTCAAGTGGACTGCGGGATCAAATCAGAATGCGGGTTGATTTTTCCTATTTAACTTGGTGACTTGAGAGCGCCTTTGTTTTATTTTGACCATATGAGTAATGCTGAGAAGCTGAGAAACCTGTTTTAGATGGTGCCTAAGCCTTTTATTTATTGTGCTGTGGTGCCTCACGAAGATCATGAGTTTGGTTCCCGGGCCTGGAGACTTTCTGTGTGGGGTGTGCTTGCATGGGTTTCCTCTGGGGACTCTGGTTTCCTCCCACCCTCCAAAGACATCATGTTAACTGGTGACTCTAAACTGTCCGTAGGTCTGAGTGTGAGTGGTTGTTGGTCTCTGTCTGTCTCTGTGTGTTGGCCCTGTGATGGACTGGCGACCTGTCCAGGGTGTACCCCATCCTCACCCAGTGTGAGCTGGGATTGGCTCCAGCACCCCCTACGACCCAGAAACGGATAAGCGGTAGAAGATTAATAATTGAATGAACATGTGGCAACAAAAGCCGAAAAACAAAACACTTTAAACACATAATTCTGGGTGTTCAGGCAGAAATTGAGGTCAAAAGCATCGATTTTCTATCGGAGTAAAATGGTGGTTGATCCTACAGGGTGTAGTTATTTTTCATTCCTAAGATTGTTTTGTGTTTCCATGCAGCATGCGGCTCTTCAAATATGATATTTGGAGGCTCTTTCCCACCCCGTGAGTTGAATAGCACATTGCTGAGAGCAAATTCACTGTGCAGTTGTGGAGACCAGGACACATATGTGACTAACTTCATGCTTCTCTTCCATTGACAGCTCCCCTCTGCTGCTTATCTCCCCTTTCTGGAAAGTGACATTTAGCTGCTGTGTGTGTACATTTGTGTTTGTGTGTGTGTGCATGTGTGCTGTGTACATAGACTCAGTTTTTCTTTCTGCCTCCTACATGACCATTTCACAATCTCATATCATGGGATGTTTTGTGCAATTAACCACTAGTAAGCATATACTGCTGGTAAGCAAGCATATAGACGTGTCTTATCTGGCAGGCAGGGTCCATGGCATTTATGACCATTTCTGATTAGAGGTGAAGGAAGCAAGACAGGATAAAAAAGAAAGACCATCTGCCCTGTGAAGGCAGAGTATTAACCACAGAAGCAGTGAAGAAAAAGGGTTTAAAGTTTTGCAATAAAACCTACATAATGCCTAAAAAAAAAAATTTAAATACTGCGCTCTGCCTTTGGCTAATCCTCACAGAATGTGATGGGAAATATAATATCTACCAATAAAATGTGCTCCTATCCATTCTAAGTAACCAAAGAGTTTAATTTTAAAAATGGACTTTATTTTCCATTTTTACATCTTCCCTTTTTTGAATAGCACAAAACTTACACAGCTGTCCGTCTGCCATAAATATTTTTTACTAACTGAGCATAATCACTTATTGCACTTAAAGATTGCTCAACCTGACCACACAGCCCAAATTATGTTACTCAACAGCTGGAGTTGCAGCCACTGACATTTGCTAAGCTTGTTTTCTGCAAGTTACGTTGGACTTTTTTCCCATTTAGAATCAATTCACCATTGCTTCATGTAGTTTTATGGAATAACTGGCTGAATGAACCAAGATGCCATTTATATCAAAATTAATACTTTTTACTTATTTCTTACTTACTTCTTATTTATTTTTACATTTAGACTCTAGACTTGAGTGTTTAAAAAAAATACCATGCTTGAGTGTGATTCCTTTACCCTGCTGGGGGAAAAAACCCAACAACAACTCAAAGCTAAATTGTGTTAACTGCACAGCATCCGCACAGCTGCTGTGGTCTTGCTCGGATTCTAGCTAATGCAAATTTTTTAAACAGATTTAGGTATTAACTCATTCATGCAGATCTATGTGAAGACAGAAGTAGGCCATTTGCATGTGCTGGAACATGTACATTACCGTATGATAAATAACTATAGACTGATTTAAGCTTTGTGCCATATCAATAACGTGGCGTGGAGTGTGAGAGAGAGGAAGAGAGGGAGGACGGGGGGTGTTGAGATGGCTGGATGTGAGCAGATAGATGGACGAGGACTTTTTCAGCCTTGTACCTGCATCAGTATGCCACAGTAGTTTCTGCTCTGCTCTCTCAGTCCTCTCTGCAAACAACAGCACCTCTTCAGCCCTCCTCCCTGTTTCCACAAGAGGATGAATCTGTCATGATGTCCATTAGTGTTATTACTGCTCTGACATCCATGAAAGCAGTCAGGGTGTCCCTTATTGTGTTGACATGGCATGAAATCCATGCCGACACACATAGGCTAATCAGACACATCATATTTAGCCGGTCCTATAGGATCTATTTCACCCTGTATGAAGTGGAGTGTAGTTATCCACTCCTGCTTGCTGGAATGTGCATACTTAACTGCTGCAAGGGACGGCAGTGAACCTCTTCTTCCCTGTTTGAAAGTTTTGTCGCGGACATTGTACTGCGTGTACTGTGTGTTTGGTTGTTTCAGAGCAGTAAAATGTCGACCTGCTCTACAGAAAGTATATAGCAAAACACAGCAAGCATGCCTCTGTAAAGAAATCTCCTGTACTTGGGCACACACAGCCACTGGATGAGAAGTGGGCTGCAAAAATATCAAGTAAAAGTGCTGTTGGTTCACATCGGTCCTGAGTACAGTTACCAACAGCAGGATTATGGCCTTATCTGCAAATGTGACGCATCATTTCCTTAGTGCTGAAGTAGTGAGTCTTGCTGGCCATTCAGTTTAGCGATACAGATCTACATAAGCCATACCACAGTGGTGTATAAAGCAAAGTTAAGTCACATATCTGAAATGTACTCCAACCTTATTATTTTCAACCCTGCACCATAAAAGTACAAACCGAGTATTCGTCCCGTGTTTTTGGCAGTTTGTCTTGTTTGTTGTTACAAGAAAATGCTGATCAGCGTCGTTCATTATAAATGAAGTGAGGTCAACAGCTAGCAAAATCTTAATAAAAAACATAGAAAAAACTCAGATAAGCTGCTGATTGTGCATCACGTCTTCCTGCGTAAGTAAATTGTGGATTGTGGTAATTTCAGCCAATGCTAATTAATTCCATGATTTGTTTGTTTTTCTTAATCAAACCAAACACACTGGGCTCTAAATATAATGTTGCAGATGCACTACTTTCCATAAATCCTGCTTTTCAGAGCCAGCTTATGTATTTGTTTTATTTTATATCGCTAAAAACAAATCAAGAAATCTCTACGGGCTTCATATATATATATATATATATATATATTATCCAGGAGTAATTTCATTGCGTTCGCTGATGAATTAATTTGGGGACCTACAGCTTTGGGTTATCAGTGCTTTAACTGCGCATTAGCAGTGAATGATAATAAAGTCTCCCTTTATTTTTATAGCATTTTCATGATTGCATGTTAAGCAGCCATTCAGCAGTGGTACCACAAAGAGTCTGTGGGTCTTTATTGAAAGCCATAAACATATACTTTAAAACAAGACAAACTCTTCTGAGGTTTGCATCAAAAGAGAATCAGTAGTTTCAAACAAAAAAAAATGTTGGCCACCAACAACAGCTGTTTGTTCCAGTTCCAAGCACCGGAGAGTAAAACGGATCATTGCCCAGGCTTTGTTGTGAGCCTTGCTGGACACTGATTAGCTATGCTACCACTGGCCATGTGGCCCTGGGCCTCTGCCTTCTGCCTTCTGCCTTCTGCCTTCTGCCTTCTGCCTCAGTGAAGGGGCTCAAAATCAATGTGCCTGAATTTATTTACAATAAAAAAATCCCAAAATAAGATTGAAGATCGGAGATGCTTTATTAATCCACAAAAGGAAACTGCAGCCTCTCGTACAGACATGAAGGATGGGAAGTTAATCCTAAAACGTACATGCTTCGTTCATGTGGCTCTGTGCTTTTGGGATGAGAGCCATTATTTGAAGATCTGTTCACAGGCATTGGTGATGACGATGCGCTTCAGTCTTTTCCACACAGTATTTGTGGTGACAGGAGGAAAATGCTGTTTTATTTAATGACTCTCCAGCTGCAGTCAAACTGCTGGAGCAGATCGTCTATGCAGATTTTGTTATTTTTGTGGCGTTTGACGGCCACGACCAGGTTAACTCCTGGGCGCGCTCAGAATAATGTTGTGTAACCTTTATCACTGAAACACCATAAAGGGTGTTGAGCATGAGCAAATAGGTCAAATTGTCAAGAATCAGAAAAAAATTATTGACCAAATTATATTATTAAGATCTGGGAACCAAACAGAAACACATAACATGCTGTGATCTGCTAGACAGTTCTAAAATAAAAATCCTGCAGGAAAAAATGCAGGGGAGGAGCGAAATGATTCTAACATCCCCCACAATTCATAGACTTTCTTACTTAGTGATTGCTGTCCTGCTGCATTCTTACCTTTGCATTTTGGGATTTTTACATTTCCTTTTGTACTTTTTAAGTTTTGCGCCTCACAGCTTATTTGGATCTTCCAAACTGCTGGCTGATTTTGACTGTTCGTGCTCATTTCAGGTTTACTAACCAACAACAACAATCATTGCAGCTCCTCCAGGGCTGGCAGGAAGAGCTGCAGAGTTAGAGTTGATTTATTTTTTTAATATCACAGAATAAGCTGCATGTTGCAGCTTTAATATCAACTTCTCCAAGCATCATTGTACTGTATCAATAACTAACTGGTTCTTTGTGATTCCCTGCTTTGTATGTCTGTGTCTGCAGGATGCCAAGTTTGTAGAGGAGAGAAGGAAACAGCTGCAGGGCTACCTTCGCATGGTGATGAACAAGCTGATCCAGACGCTGCCAGAGTTCACAGCCCGGCCCACCAAAGAGACCCTGCTGTCTCTTCTGCCTTTCTGTCAGTAAGTGGACACATATAGGAACGCAATCAGTGCAGGCTTTCTGCTTCTATGTGATCATGTGCAATTGTGTGTGTGTGTGTGTGTGTGTGTGTGTGTGGGTGAGATTTCGGAAAATGACGCCAACACGTGTGCAGGTGCAGGCATCCTGGCTGTGAAAGTCTGCTGTAGTGTTACAGAAAATTAGGTTGTAAAATCTAAATACTCATATTCAGGGATAAAAGGGAAGCAGCCAGGGAATCCACTTATTTTTTTTTACTTTACATGTTTTTGTCTTTAAATGGCAGTTTTTACTTCATCCTCAGTATTTCAAGATTGCAGCAATCCCAATTGTATTCACAGACATCTAACAAACAAATGATCATGTTTCTTCAATGTTTTGGTGATAGTTTGTACATGTTATACCAATTTACAGAATTTCAGAAAGAATGAGCTGCCACAGCTGTTGTGGCTGTAGTTGTTAGGGGATACAAACAGGGAGGATTAATGTCACAGAAAATGCCAAATCCCTTGCAAACAAACTTCCCAGTTTTCACTCATATTCACACACTGAGGCTATACTGTGTGTTCTCTCTCACACACACTCATGCACATTCACAAGACTCTGACTAGCAAGTGTGAAAGTGCAGCATGCTTCAGCTTCGCCGCTACCTATCTGACTACATCTGAGAATGAGATGTTCCAGTCTTTTCCTGTCAATATTCACGTCAGTCTCTCCTGACTGCAGTCAGTCGCTGAGCATGACCTGTCACACTCTCTGGAGACATCCAAGTCATCAGGTTACACCAACAACATCAACCACAGCGTAGCTGACATAGTTATCGGTTCTTGAAAATATTGAAATTATAACCGAGATTACCAGCAGAGTGTGAAAAAATAAAATAATAGATGCATTGTGTCGCAGAGCTTTTTACTAACGTTAGTTTGATAAATCGCTAATCAGCCTGTCCCAGCTCTACTAGTTTACAGTAGTTTACATTATTTGTGTTGAGTCAGAGTGGCAGGGAGCATCACCAGAACCACCAGAACATACGTACAGGACACTCTCATGTGTGCCCCAAATGACTGGAACATAGAAATGTGTTGTTAAAACAGCCACCAAAGACAACCTGCTGTCTCCTCTGCCTTCCAGTCTGTAAAATGGACACACAAACTGCCAGTCCAACTATAGTTCAGGAGAAAGGGGAGGAGGGAGGAGGGATTAAATGCATTTACTTGTTTCTCACCGTAGGGGACTTTCTGGTGATAAACGTCCCTTTTCCTTGTTTTGACTGTATTCTGATTCCTGAGATTTCATCATAGAGCCACTTAAAGGAAAACCCTGGGAAAAAAGGAGCAGTTTATCTGTTGTTCCCTTTCATCTCAGAGTCAATAGATATTTTCATGACAAATTCAAAAGAGAAATGACAAAATTTATCAGCTGAACACAAGAACTGTCAGAGAAAGGAAAGTATGTACAGTACATGCTTACCCAAGCATATAGGGTAACCATCAAATCACCTCGGATAACAGCATGCCATCACAGAGATCTTTTGGAGTAACTGTCTGGTCATCCACTGATCACAAGGTCGGGGCTTTGATTCCCAGCTCCTCCTGTTAGGATGCTAAAATGTCCTTGTGCAGGAAACTGAACACTAAAGTGTGTTTGTTCATGGGTGTGTATCTGATAAGCTCCATGTAATGTAACTTGAGTGGTTGGTAAGTCCCAAAAAGCATTTTCTAAGTGTCAGAGAAAAAATAGTTTGACCTATCTAAGGCAAAACAACAGAGACATGCTTCTGTTTCCGTGTGCTCGTTGACCGTGATTAGAGCTCTTCTCAAGTTGAAGCAGGGTGGAGCTGTGCAGGAGTTTAAGTAATTAAGTAAGAAACTGAATTTGAATTTTGTTTCCCCCCTCAAGGAGCATCATACAAAAACAATAAAAGAAGAAATTTTCCATGTTTCTACATTCAAATTTAGATGCAAGTCTCCAGGGCCGGTCGTCCAGTTGAACAAGAGCGCCAAACACAAAAGCCCGTATAAACCTGTGAAGCAAAGCATGCAGGTTCTATTATCATAGCAACGAGCTGAAATAGGAACTCGGTCTTTGAATGGCATGAAATATTGGAGTGCCAAGCTGACAAAGTCAACGTGAGACTTTCTTTCTTTCACGAGTCGTGCACTGTGAAATATTGTTATTCAGAATTTAATATAGCTTCCTTCATTCTACTGAATGAGCGTCCATCTATTCTCACACAGTCACAGCAGGTGTTTATGCCTGTGAATTCCTGCTTATGTGCCATTCATTAGTAAATTATAATTAAACACTACATAAAGCAGCAGTGGAGGAAGACTGAACGTTGGGCGCTCTGTAACAATTAGTGCTGTAAGTCTTCTTGTGTGACTGTACAGTAGCTTTCCCTGAAGCTGAGAGGATGTGAAAAGAAACAACAGCGAAATGACATAACATCTCGCAGAAAGCCAGCAAACGTGTCTGCGTTTGGAGGAATTCAGTGGTGGCAGCTGACAGAATCAAGAAGTTGTTGTTTACCTCTTGTAATTGGTAGCGACAGTGGAATTTTTTTTTTTTTTAACCTCCGCGACTTTGAGGAATCACAGTTGACAGTGGATCAACCCTCATCAGGATAAGCTAATATTGCTGGCTCGTGTGTGTGTGTGCACCTGTGTGTGTACAAAGCTCACTTTAGTTTCTCCCTTTATCACAAAGTTGCTCTGAGGCGTGCCAGTGGCATTATCAAACCTGTGCTGCTCTCCCATCTGAGGGATGAAGTCCTGGTTATTATGGTCATTAGC
Organism: Echeneis naucrates; assembly: GCF_900963305.1. NCBI lineage: Eukaryota > Metazoa > Chordata > Actinopteri > Carangiformes > Echeneidae > Echeneis > Echeneis naucrates. The sequence goes on along the minus strand of NC_042529.1, from coordinate 11,888,514 downwards.
TTGGTGAAATAGGAGGGTGGGAAATAAAGAGGGTGCAGACACAAAGGAGAATAGACTGTCTGACCCCAGTGTCCCAAAAAACACTTAGAATACACGCAGATAATGAAATGAACTTGTTATTACCATTAACCATTAGTAATAATGCAGGTCATTTTTTACTGTAATGTATTCGCACCTCTTCTGTACACGGAGATGTTAATGGATTTAATACCAAACAATAACAAATGAATATATGCCTAGAAAATATTTTCCAGAAGTCTCTGCATGGCTGGCATGTATTATTATCTGTGTATAGCCAATTATCCTCTTGACCTGCATGATGCTACCAGATGTTGTTGGCAGATTAGTGACAAAATGACATAGCCTATATGAGCGCAGGGTGGGGAGTTCTAATACGTGATGACAGATGTTCTGTTGCATTGAGAAGCCACTGAAGAGGGAAAATTGCAGGAAGTAGTTTAATGCAAAACTGGAAGAGGAAGAGGACAGTGCATGATGGAGGGAAAGAAAGCTGGTCTGGGGAGGGAACAGTAGAACAGTGTCGTAGCACATTAACTGCTATTTAAAGTTTTATTACATAACATTCCCGTTACAAAGTGAAAAAATGTATTCCTTTTGAAATACAAGCTTTAAGTTGAGTCATTCAAAAGCTTTACTACTGTATAAGCCAAAGCTCCAGTTGAATTTTTTCATGATCAACCACTGAGATCGATGCAAGTTGGCAGGAAACGCACGCGGAAGGCTTCCCACTGCTTTGATTCGACGGAGCACTGCTTTGACAAAAACACCATGCGTCTCTGTTTGATCACACTGAGCTCTCGCAGAAAGGATGCAAAGGTGAAAGTGGACGACTTCTCGTGATTACAGAGGATCAAACAACTGGTCCCAGGAGAAATAAACAGGGCTCAGACTTATTTCAAGTCAGCACAGTGCGACACTCACATGCACAGTTCAGCTTAAATGAAATTCTCTTGTTATGCCTTCACGTGGTAGAAAAGTAGATCTCAAGAAATTGGAATATCATTGAAAATGTTAATATATTCCAGTTTCATCACTCCTAAAATACTTTTTTCTTCTTTTTTTTTTTTGTTTTTTTGTTTTGTTTTAGATGATTATGGCTTAGAGTTCATAAATACTAAAAATCCAGTATCTGAAAATATTAGAATATTCAGTCCAGGTTTGGTTAAATTACCATTCTTGCATTCTTGTAATCATTCAAATGATCAGTCATTTTCATACCAGTAATGTGGACAAGCTGAAGACTGCCAAGCTGGGCTTCCATTCCACCTCAGACCCTCTGAGATGCATCTGCTTCAAAGTGCCTTTTTTCACCAGAGAAATGTTAAAACCAACTTTGTCAACTTAAGGTCAATGTCTTGCTTCTTGCTCAAGGTTTCATCAGTGGGATGATACTGGCGTTTCCTCAGTTGTCATGGCGATAATCATTCTGATGTGCAAGTTCACCCGTTTGTTTTTAGGTATCTGTCAACTTTTAACACGAGCGAGGATACAACATCTCTGCAAAAACTAAAGTTAGTGAGCTGCGATTCCTCAATCAAACTATAATTAACTTGTACTATATGCGATATATTTTGCTGATATTGAGCATATTTTTAACCACCCGTGCTTCCACTGTGGATATCAGGTTTTGTCATTGTACTTCTTTACTGCATCATCTGCTAGATGAAGATTGTTGCCAGTGCTCATGTCATTTCAACACTGGTATGCTCCCCTCATGTTTTTAATGAGTCTAATTCTAATTCAGTGCTTCTTAGTGAATCATCGTATTATTTTTCCATTTCTTTGTGATCGATAGCAACGTGCTGTTGTACACAGGTCTCAGTGAGTCTCTCTGCACTTTTGACTCACATGCCACAATTTTCCTCGCTTGTCTGAACGACGACATGATCACACACTCCTCCGATCTGCCACCACTCCAGTATGCAGCTACGTTTCATCCCACGTGTGGTTTGGTTGTTTTTTTTTTTTTATTATTATTACCCAGAAAACAAAGTACACACACTCAGTCCGGGCTCTCGGCTCATTGACCCCCTTGCCTCGGGGGAAAAAAAAAAAAGAAAAAAATGTTGCAGACCTTTGTCTCACTGTCAAAAGCAATTTGTGGCGCTCTGACTTCAGAATGGGTGTGTAACCTTTTATTGTGGTAATAAATTGCTGAAATAATTTAGTTGTGTTTATCAGTCCACAGGCATTTGGGTTTTACTTTTGCAGTGAACAGAAATGTTTGCATTCGTGCGTGAGAGAGGGAGAGGTAACAAATGTACAGGGAATAGTTTCATATTCTCCATTCTCCCATTCGCTGCAGTCCATGTTTTAGTGTTACACAATTGGATGTGTGCTGGTGTTTGTGTTCCTGTTTACGCTAATTATGCTCCTTTGCACTTGTATTAACATTCCAGCAGTGGAAGGGAGAGTTATTATCCACCACAAGTCAATATCATGTCCAAATGAGGGACAGGCACGTGAAGGACAGAAAATAAATCTATAGGCCTAATTACTTTTGCACATTTAGCTCCTTTGCCCAGTTTGATCGGAATAAATGAGATGGCCTGCAGTTTCGATACCGCATGCTGCCCCCAGTTTAGTTTGATTTTTGCTGCTATAGCAGTTAGTCTGAATTTGAAATTGTGTGACATTGCAGCCATGTGTTTTTCATACTTGCGTTTGAATCTCAGCTTGTGCCTACAGCACCGTGCAATGACGGTCTCTTGTCTCAGCCTATTTTCATATGACAGAACGTCGCTGCACTCTCACTGTACTGCTTTTCGAGCCACTGCTGTCTCACATGAAAGCAGATGCCTGACAGCCACAGTTTGAGCCAAAGTACCTCACCATGAGAATATTTATTTTTAACATGTGTTGCCTGCATGGGAATCAAAATCCTATCACAGGACCACCCAAATGTCCCAGATAACTGTAACCAGAGCGTCACTAACTGGGGTGTGACACTAAAGAGGCCAGTGAGACATCAACTGTGGGATGCTGGCTGCCCCTTCACAGTTTTTCATATTTATTGAAAGTCAAAAAAGCACTCCAAGTCACTGTCTCTTTTAAAGGGTCACTGCTCCATCATGAGAGACAGGTGAGAGGTCAGGATGAAATACTTTAGAGGCAGCTCAGGGGAATGCGTGGTTCGCATAGCTAGAAAGCATTCAACTTGAGGCATTCACTTAACCTGCTTTTCATTTCCTGCCTTCAACAAGTGTCTCTCATTCATCCTCAATGCTATTAGGTAAGACCCAGGGATCAGGGGTTCATGTTGTGGAGACGGTCGTCAGGGTAACTAGGGCAATATTGTCAATAAGTGGCCAAGATTATTTCCTCCCAAGTGATGAGAAGCCTAAATATCATCACGAAATTACAAATGACGATAATTTGATTTCTTATGTCACAAATAATGCTCTCTGTTTTTGCAACAATGTAGAATGCATAATTTTGCTAAAGTCTTGTCTACCAGAGGAAAAAAGAATCTTCTTGCAGAAGGTAAATGATGCGTTTCAGCTTCCAGCTGCAGCCTCTTTGATTTGTTTGACTATCGATGCACTATTCACTGTGTGGACGATGATCAGTTAAAGTTATTGTTGGTATCTTTGTAAAATCATTTATTCTTCTGTTGCATGTATGTATGTATATACTGTTTGGAGAAACAGGTATGTAAAATAACCATTTAAACACAAACAGATTAATGCAAGAATGACTTTTTCCCTAACACATATATGTTTTCTAATATGAACGTATGTATGTAGACGTGTGCATCTTTTACAGATGCCATTAAGATAACTAAAGTAAAGCTGATAACAATGTTCCACTTACAGTCACTTACTGCATGAAAGCCTTTTTGTAATAATGGGTCCTTTCTTTCAGAGGTACACAAAAAACACACTGATCATTTCTAGCCAATCTGCCACCATTACCATACATTTTCTGTCCAAGAACAAAAAAGCTTGATAGATGTAGTAATTGTAACTGAAAGGAGGCAAAGAGTCCTTCAGATCCAGTCCCATTTTGCTAATAATGTAGAATAATTTTGATGTGGCTTATTTGGTTGATGATGCTGTCTCCATTTGCTGTTTTTGTCTTGTCCACCAGAAAAAAAAAATCTTGCGGAAGGTAAATGATGTATTTCATGATGCTTCTAGCTGCAGCCTGTGTGATTAGTTTGAGTGTTAAACTTGGTAGTAAACTTTGCCAGATGCTCGCTCGGTGTCTGCAAGTTTTTGTTCTTCTCCTTACGTCTATTCTCTCTCATCTAGAGATACACCCCAGGCCAGTGACGGCGGAGCCAAGACGCCCCGGTCCAAAACTTCATCCCGTTTCCCCAGACTGGGTCGCAGCCGCAATCAGGAAGCCAGACCAGAACCTCAGAGTGGGGACCTTTAACCTGGGAGCCTTTGAACTGATAATCTGTCACTGTAAAGGCAGATGATGCCACTGAACCCGTGTCTATGGCTATAGATGACACGCTGGCTCATAGCATGTAAGGATGTTAAAGGCGTCTGAAGGACCTTCAAAGCCTTACAGAAAACAAGAACCTCTCAATTCAGGAAGTGGAAAGGATTCCAGGTGAATACATCAATGTTTGTGTGAAATGCCTGGCTGAGTAAAGGATAAATGAATCTCCCCAGGTCGCCTATTGATGGACCCGATCATACAGAACCTCTTACCTCACTGAGACCAAAGGACTCTCTGTAAACTGCACATAGACTATCCAGAACTGCTCTCTTTTATCTCGAACACAATGAGATGATGGGGACGGGCTTTTTTCTTACTCTGTTTTGTAGTGAAAGTGTATCTTGGTCACAGTGCCTACAGTGTTTTGTAGCTGCTTTCCTGCTCTTGGTAGGGAGGGGGGGGGGGGCATATAGAGAGGGAGGAGGGGTAAATTATCCTCTTTTGGTGGATGAAGGATCTTTTTGAGTTTATGTGTTGGCATTATTGTGCCATTACATTACAGACAAGGACAATTCACAATCTCTGGCACGGACCACCAGCCAGTGGGCATTCCTTTTTCTTACTTCTGTCTATAATAATATATAGCCATTACAGATCTGCAGAAAGAGCATATCTAAAAATCTCTTAATTATGGCATCGATGTAGTTATTATTATTTTGAATTCCACTTCATGGTCATGTTAAATTATTGGGTTCAAACGCCACTGTTAAAACCAGACTCTATTACGGACTGTGGAAATTGTTCAGGTGAGGAGATGCCAAGAAAATATTCACTTACAGGAAAAGAAGAAAGCATTTCTGGTGTCATCAACATATTCTTTGTACCTTAACCGTAAAAACAGAGAGTTGGAAGTGGAATTACTAATTTGCAGGAAACATAAGAAAATCATGTAAATATTCCAGCCACTCTCAAATTTAAAATAAACATACTCAGTATAAGTCCAGACTTGAACTGTAGGGTCATGTTCCGACACATCAGTCTGGGGAAAAAAAATTCACAGTAAAATATAAAATTGTAATTTGTAGGTAAAAAAATAGAACCCCCTCCTTTGCTATCTCATTGAATTCGCACTAACTTCCCTGTTAATCATGAAAATAAAATATATATATATACATGCAGGAGTATTAGCTATTTACTATCGGCAATATGTCTTTTCCGATCCACAGATCATATCAGTTCCAAATACCTGCTGTGTATCTGATGTGTTAACTGTTTTTTGTTTTTTTGAAAGGAAACACCGTTTCTCCATGAACAAATCTGTGGGTTTACCTCCAGTACTTCAAAAAAATAAAGGCGCTCATCAAAGGTTTCCTGGCTGTACAGCAGAAATAATCGTTTAAAGACGGTTTCACTAATGTGTCTTAGCAGGATTTAATACAGCGTCATGTTTCAAATGAATGTTTCAACAATGACTAAACTCTTGGAAGAAAAGCTGCTTGTTTGAGTGCAAGGACAGGCTCAGCATCAAGTGTGCATAAAACAGAAGCTCATGCATATGTATGGATTACCCAAGAGTAGTCAGAGACTGCGTTCAAACAGGGAGTGATTGTGTTAGACGGCGTTGGAAAACTTGAATCAAAGGTTCGGCTCGCAAAATGAGAAACGCTGCTCACTGTCGATGAGGGGAGGTGAACAAACAAAGCTTGTGGGTTTTAATTAAGTTGTTATTCTTCCACAGAAATGACCCTCAGATGCATCCAACTGCTGGTAAACAGTAGTTGTGCAGTGTTGTCAGGAAATTCTCGCAAGGATGCTGCCAAATTAATGTTGTTATCCGACCTCACTGGGAGGTTCTGGCTGTGGTTAGAGCTGAGCACCGGTCAATAAAAACAACAAAGATTTTTAAAGAAATTATTTCCAAACAGTTCTCATCCAAGATGGCATCGATATCAAAAGCATTTAAATGTAACTTAAACATCAATTTCTATCATTCAGACTATAATCTGCTGTGATACAGTATGGCAGTACAAATAGTGATATGTAGGTGTAACACTGCCTTGTGTGTATTAGAAAAATCTGTGACCACTTGCGTTTGTGGTGATGTATGCCGGTTATGCACAGGATTTTTCACAGAGAGCTGTTTTTAAAAACCAATTTACCACTGCGCTCACATTGGTCAATTCATGCAGGGTCGTCTTTCTTTTTGTTCATCGAAATGTTATTTTCCATATCTGCACATTGGAGGTGGAAGTAGACATTTCCAGGAAGCATAACAAAAACATATAAATATTCCAGCCACTCTGTATTTTAGAATAAAGAGGGACTTGGATTATACGGGAACCTCCCCAATTCAACTTGACCACCGACAGTTTGGTCAGATTCGAGTGTGTTGTAATTGTAGCATTCAGTTTAGCCTCCAGCTGGTTGCTTCCAGCCAGTGGAGTTTTCCACCACTAGTAGCGTTGCAGAGAAATGTTTTCACTGAGTCACCATAACTGATTGCATACATTCCTGTTGCTCTTGCCACGCTGATCACAAAACAGTGTCACAATGTGCCAACAAAGGAAGGCAGGAGGATGACTGCCATCTGGCATACAAATGTAAATAATATCAGGATTTAAGATATTTACAAAACTGAGCTTCACAGGTTCGCTAAAGATATTAGTTGAACATCAGTGTTGTTTGGTGAATAAAAGTAAATTTGAAGTGAACTTTAGTCGGAATACAGGAAAATGTTACAGAACTGTTTTAATCCTTTAACTTGGTGAACTTGTTGGCCAATATTTTTGTTCCACTTTTTAGATGAAGCAGGTCTTTTGTCTTACACTTCTTCAAAACAACTTTGAATCAAAATCATTTTGGGAAGATCATGCTTTGTGGCTTGATGCTATTTCAGGTGCTGTTGATAAGATGTAAGTTCTTGTGTGGAAACAAAAAGAACTGTGGTGCACAAAGGGATTCCTGGTTGAGGTTTTCTCCTCTGGTAAAGTAGAAAGGAGGCGAGAAAAGCTCGTGGTTGGGAGAAGGAGTGCTGTCTTGCCAAATTCATTCTTGTGTATTTACTGTCCTTGCCTTAGTCAGCAGTCAGGCCTTATCTATCAGTGTCACAGCAAAGAGGGGTGAACAATAAAGTACAGAATGTACAGTACATACACTAATGCCTGAGTATCGGTGTGGTCATTCTCAATCTTGTTTCCAGACAAAAGGCCATTATGCAGCTAAGCTTTTGTGTGTGAGATGCATGTCGATGTGCACCTATGCATTAATGCATGTGTGGGGACACATGGTAGGTGTTATGATCCAATTTAAATGCAGAGAGTAGATGTGCGCTGAAGCCTCATTGGGTTTATATGGTGCGATGAACGTGACAGCACTCACATTGCATTCTGAACATGAACAATATGCATAACTGGATGGGTAGGTGCTGTGAATTCCATTTTCCAACCACATGTGGCCCCTCCATGTTTCTGTTTTGTTTGTTAAATGGTGATTTAACCTTTGCTGCTGCTTTAATCTTTTACCCAAACCGCCCAGCCAGTTGCCATTCTGGGGGGAAAAATGTGTATTATGTTTGTTTGTTGTTTTTTCGTTTGTTAGTTTGACTGATTGATTGTTTGTTTGTTAGTTTGATTGATTGATTGTTTGTTTGTTTTGTTTTGTTTTTTGTCTGTGCTGTGTTTGCTGTACCAGGTCAGCAAGTACAAGGTTGTACTAAGTGCTCATTGTCTGTCACCATAAAATTGGTTACAAGCTCATGCAAGATCTGGGTGACTACTTTTGGCAGGGTTAGACATTACACATGCAAGACAAGGACGTGCTGCTTTCATAGTGTGGCAGAGAAGAATCTGGCTTGGCTTTGACAATCCCAGCTCACACTGGGTGAGGGCGGGGCAAGGGCGGGGTCAGGGCGGGGCCACCAGTCCATCACAGAGACAGGCAGAGACCAGCAACCACTCACACTCAACCACTCAGATCTAGATTTTATTCTCTCAGCTTCTTAATTTGTTTATTTCAGGACAAACACTTTGAGTTGTTATGTCCCAAACATGAATGTTAACGGTCCTGTTCAAGTTTCCCAACGAGCCCTCGGATCCTTCACATCCATCTGCAGTCCCTGAGTGAGCAGCATAGTCACACATAGAAAATGACAGCATTAAGTTGAATGCGCAATAAATAAAACCCCTTAAATTTAGAGTGTCCTGCTGGTGTGCACTCCGGCTTTTTAGCTTTTCCACAGCAGACATTTGACATGTCAGGAAAAGAAAAGATGTCTGTTTCTACTCAGAGGTTATTCATGCAGGCTCCCTGGTTTACTGGGACACTTCACTGAACAAGGTCACTGTTAATGTTAGACATTGTGCTTTTTCTCGCTGTGAGAAAGGTCTGTTTTCCCACAATGCAACTGCGTAAACAGCTGGTGAAACAACTGCAAGAACACTCCAGGAGACAGAAGATAAAACTCGCACATCACAGCATGTGTTTGCCCATTTCCTGTTGTTGGATGTGGCTTTTCCTCGAAATTCCAATGTCTCCTCCTTCCTCTGTGTGTGTGTGTGTGTGTGTGTGTGTGTGTGTGTGTGTGTGTGTGTGTGTGTGTGTGTGTTGTGAGTGTGGCTACCAGCACCTGGTTCACCTCCACCTGCCTGCAGTCTTGGAGGAACCCTGGCTCTCCCCCCACTCATCACCAGATTGTTGTGCCAGCTCAGTGCTAAGGCTTCCAGTGAGTACCATTCATCCATTCACCTTCCACTGCTTATCCATTCCTGGGTCACGGGGGGTGCTGGAGCCAATCCCAGCTCACTCTGGGCGAGGGCGGGGTCACCAGTCCATCACAGGGCCAACACACAGAGACAGACAGAGACCAACAACCACTCACACTCACACTCAGACCTACGGACAGTTTAGAGTCACCAGTTAACCCAAACATGTGGGAGGAAACCCACGCAAACACGAAAATACAGGACTGAAGAGATGTTAAACCTGCATATTGCCCCGTCTCAGCTGCGGCAGACTCCAACAGTATCATTAATGAACGGATACCGAAGAGGCTCACAAATAAAGTCACACCTCGGCTGGAATAAGTCTGACCAACTTGAAAGATTCCAGGAAGACAGTGATGCAAAGTGGAAGCCTCTAACTAGAATTTCTGCAATAACATCCTGGAGTGAAACCTCTTCCCACCTTTCCAGAGAAAGAAAAGACTGTGGGACCAACGGAAGAGTCTTCAGCTTAAACTTACAACACGCAGGACAAATCTGGATTCAGCTTTACTGACGGTTTAAGGCAGCATTGCGCAATGTGCAGGTCTTATGCATGTCTAGTTCAACTCTTGTACTTTTCAGGCTTTATCAGAGATAATAATGAAAATCCTTGACTATCACCCTACAGCAACAAGCTCAAGAAAAAACACATCTTTGTTTTAAGAGTCCCAAAGGTTAACTTGCTTCAGCTAAATGCTGGATGAATGCAGCGCGGAGGAAAAATTGACAAATTAATCTCTTCTTTTTTCTCAACAAACAAAGTGGCACTGAATTGAAAAAAAGGTTTTGCCGACTGTGCCCTTTTATGTCATAAAATAAATGGAAATAGAAAATAAAAATGCTATTCGTGACATAATATGTGCTGTGAGAAAATGTCTGATATCTGGGCCGTGGAAGGTCCAGGTTCTTGCCCGAGGATTCACAAGTGTGGCCGTAGAAGGCTGCTTCCTCCTCCTCTTCCACAACAAGATGAAGAGGCCTGAGAGGGTTTTCCATGAAAGCAAGACTGTCCTCATGACAAAATACATCTTCAGCATTTCACCACCTTATCCCTGCGAACTGCCTCTTTGTCTTACTCTCCTGCTTCTCTTTGAATATATGAAAGCCCTTTTACAAGGTCTATTTGAAATTACCAAGCTCTTACCTTTGTGTGAGTAACATCAAGGAGACAACGACCCCGGTTTAAACAAGGTCACTGTATAAGCAGCACTTCTGTCTGTGCAGCGCACAACAGTGGCAAAGACGCACACTCATTACAATGATAAGAGCAGACTGACATCTCAACAGCGGTCGATGGACAACGGGCCCTTCAGGAAGGACGTGTTTTCACCAAACCCAGATTAACGTGCTGTATATATATCCTTGTAAGAAGGGCAGCGGCAGAAGTTCCTCCGAGACTGAGTCTCCTTCTGCTCTGCTGAGCTGCAGCTTCCTGAAACACTTCCATCAGGAATTACAGTAATTTAAGCCGTTGTTGCTGACCCCTGCTTGCAGCCACGGCTCCCTCCAACGCCTTGTTTTACTGCTGTCTATTTAAGCTGTAAATTTCCTTTGCTGCCAAATTTATCTAGAGATGTTTTGATATCAATTTTCCTTATCTTTGCAGCCCTGAAACGGCTCCAGGTGTTTGTCTGAAGATATTTTTTTTTATGCATTTTTAAAGAAGTAATGTAAAATATACTGAGACGTTGTGCTGTATAAAATACAGAATTGCAGAATCTTCTTCTTCACCTAAAAATACAGTAGAACGTCACCACTAAAATACATGGAAGTCACATCCTTTTGAAGCTCGAGCTCACACTTTCTGGTGTCAGTTTCCAGCGGCCTGCGATTCATCCCAGCTACGTGTTTCCTCTATATTTCAAGGCTTTGATATCTTTGTTTTTGTCAGAAAACATCTCCCACGTGTGGGAACGGGTAACTTTTTGTCTGGTTCTCCAGCCAGCAGGAGTCGACGTCACAGTTCACGGTATGCAGATGATTAAATGCATCTTTTGCCGCAAAACACAACAACTTGCCAACCTCTCCTTCTCTGCCCTGTTCACCCTGCCCCTTGTCTCTTTCAGCCTCTCTTTTTAACGTGGCCCTTTGCCTGTTTCACCTTCCATTCCTGTCTGCCATCTCTTTCTGTCTGTTCTCCCTCTGCTGGTTCCCCCCTTATCTTTCTTTCTTCCAGCCTCTTGCTCTGTATCTCTCCCCTTACTCTGATCTTTCTTAAACCGTCTTCATTTCCCAGCCATCTGTCTACCTTTATCTTTCTCACGCCGCTTCCTCTCTTCCCCACCTCTCTCGCCCCCCTCCTCCAATCTCCTCTGTTTCTCCATCTCCTGAGACTCAGCCTGCTTGGCACATTGTATTTACTCAGCCCTCCAAAGGCTGTCTCTGTTTATTACCTATTCAGCAATTAGGCAGGAGAGACAGAGGGAAGCAGTCCTCTCGGAGGATCTTCCTCCCAGCTCTCCCTGTGGCTGAGTCTTGTGGAGGAACACTGATTGTAGAAGCTGAATTTTCCCTTCTTTTCATCTTTTTTGAATTTATTCCGTGCCGAGCACTGACTCTTGCCAGTTACATCTGACAAAGTTCACATATATGACCTGACCTGTAGTTACCGGGGTGGATTACCTAAATCAGCTACAGGCTCTGAACAAGCCCAAATTTTTCTTGTATTTTATCTGAACGAAATCCTAAATTAATCTGCAGCGGATTACGTTAATTAATATGCTATCAGTTGTGGGACCATGGGAAATAAACTGTGTGCTTTATCCCTAAGCTGTTTATAAACTTCTTCAGCATTAAGGCAACATGCCTTAAATAGATAATGGCTATGCTGATTCACGCCATGTTTGGACTCAGATAAGAGCAGAGAGACAAACAGGAATGAGGTTCATTGTGTTGCTTTGGAGATAAAGTTACAGGTTGGATGGATTGTTCAGAGCCTTGCCGTTTTACCATCATTAAAAGCTCCTGCTAAATATTCAGCTCTTACTTTCTAAAGGCAATAATTCCTCACAAGGCTCTCCTTTGTTCTTTGTCCTCTCATTTGACTTTGTTTCTTTTACCTGCAGGCTGCCTGCCTCGCCTTCGCAAAGCCATCGGATCCCGAAGTGTGCTCTGCCTGCCTCTCAGAGCTATCACAGTCCTTCACGATAGCTAGCAGCACTCTTTTGATCAGCCCAGAAGCTTGATCTGAACACCTCGCAGCGCTCCTTTAACCACAGGAGGGGATGCAGTACTGGGCGAGGGGAGGGAAGATGAAACTGCGCCGAGCAAGTGACAAGACTGCAAACCACGATGGGGGCTTGGTGAGCTGAAAAGAAATTGTAGACTTTAAAAGTGAATGAAAACAGCATTTAAAGACGTTGATATGATTACATGCTCATGCACTCTATTTGAGCAGATTTTCACATGCGTCAATGCTTCATACAGTACCTCAACGAGGGTGGCACAGTGTCGTGGTGGTTAGAGCAGTTTCCTCGTAGCAAAAAGGTTGTCACGTGCGCTGTGACATCACAATTTACTTCTGGCCATTATCCAACACTGTGAATGTATTTCCTCCTTGCCACTTCTTGCCACTGCAAGGCAGTAATCTTAGTTGGATTATAAATCAAACCGTCCCACACATTTACATCATGGAGTAGTTAAAAATTTTAAGTGCTATTGCTTTGAAAGACGCTTCAGTAAATTGCTGTTTTCATCGTAACGCGTCACTAGCATGAGATGAAACACACAGAGTGAAGTACTTCTATTAAACTTGAAGTACTTCATGTTGAAAATGTTTTTGATAATTCTCCTGTAGCCTCAGAACCCTTACTGAGGTTTCGATGCAGAACCTTAAATTAATTCAATCTTTTTATATTTTCAGTTGATGACATTACTCAAGTAAGACCTCGGATACATTATCGGAGGAATAAACGGCCGTGTAAACAGAATTTTCTGATTTTCTATGTTGAATCCAATATGAACTTTATTACCAGTCACTCTCCATAAAATGTCACAATCACAACGAGCATAATAAAATTAGTTACTCACATTGTTGGGTTAGAAAGAAGAACATCAGAAAGAAGGAGTAGGGGGGTTCATTCTGATGTCTAATCTAATTGAAGCTGCTCTAATCAATGTTTTGATGTTAACTAAGGAAACATTCAGCTATGTTGAATGTGACAGGTGTTGCTCAAGGCAAAAAACCCACAGCAAATCAACACCCGTTGTGTTTTGGTTCACCCTCATTGCTCCCACCAGAGAATCGATTAGCAAAAATATATCAAATATGTGACAGTTAATGTTGCTCTGTGTCTGCTGGATGTAGAAGGATGTTTATAAGGGTCATCTGCAAGTAGATCTGGCCAAACACCTTGCACTGTAGATTTACTTTGTCGTTTTTAATACTAAGGCCAGCAAACGTCTGATCATTGGCATTCTTTAGAAATCTGAGTTTTGTGCCTTTTTTGTGGATTTTCTGTGCCTCCTTAATCCTTTCCATCTTTACAGGGCTCTGACTTAATCCCAACATCCGCCGTGTCACTGTGTTGAGGGCATGGAACCATCCTGCAGGTGGTGACTCCGCCACGGAGCTATGGAGCCAGTCACACAGTAGCATATACTGTAAACCTATCGGCTATACGGGCTGCATTCACACCTCTGCACCTCAAGGTCATCACTGGATATCTCAGAAGGCTTCTTCCAACTGCTCTGTAACAAACTAATCTGCTAATACAAACTGGCAGGGATTTCAGTGTGCAAAGTGATTATCTTCAAGTGCAAGGCTATTTTTCTTTCTGTTTCATAGCTGTGTGTTATTGTGTTTATTGCTAATCCAGGTTTAGATGAAGTGGTGCTCTCTGAGCAGTGATGAAATATATGTTTTTAATTACTGCAACATATTTGAAATACAAGTGTTAAAACATGGCAATGCAGCCAGATGAATTCCCGAAAACATGTTGATGGGCTCTGGAGGCAACAGGACCATCCACCAATCCATAGCAGCAGACACCAAAAACAAAACAAAACAAAACAAAGAAACAAACAAACCTACAGAACATCGTACCTTTGTGTAATTGTTGTGTTATGTTACATTGATCTCTGCCACCGTAAGATTAATGTTTGCCAGGAGCTTTGTTGTATTTAGAGTCCACATTAACACACCCACATCTTCAGATTGCAGTCTCAATGAGTTGCTTTTCTAAAGTGACAAGACGGATGAGGCTGGGTCGTTGGTAGCTATGCTAACTTCGGTGGGATAAGCGAGAAGAGTTGACATTGCTGGAACTTTCCACTGTTGGAAACAACTCTTGGAAAAGAAATGAAGTTAGACTGGTGCACAGTTATATCCACCTACATCTATATAGCAATCGAAAGACTCACTGGTAGCTCTTCTCCATCTATCCATCCATTGTCTCCGAAACTAGATCCAATATTTTATCACTTTTGTTGTTCGTTTATTGAGTATTTGCCCTCTGCTCCTGTTAGGAGTGTTGTTTCAGCTTTCTCCCCAGGCGTTTAGCGTTCTGAGAAGACAATACCTAATGGAGTCTGCTTTTGCTGATTTGCAAAAAGAAAATGTCTGCAGCAAAGGAGTCTACTCATCACAAGGCTGGCAGTTCAGTCCCTAGTGGATAAAAACAATATGTAAGTGCAGCCATTTTCCAAAACAACAGTTGTGTTTGTTTTACTTTTTTTTCCTAACTGCAACTATGGAGAAAAGTGCCATTTACAGATATTTTACGTATGCCTACATACTTAGATTTCTCTCCTGTGCAGCAAATTAAGGCAAATCCGAGTCTTAAAATTACGTGGTATTACGTTGTGACCACCGCACACCTCACACATCAGTCATTTAAGGATTTACAACAGATTTTCTCCTCCCATTAGTTTCAGTAACGCAGGCGGAGACCCATCCAGAGGGCTCGATTTGAGGAGGCATGGGAGGAGAATGGGATTGTGATTGAGCACTTAATCATGGGAAGTGGGATTTTTATGGCCAGAACTGATGACCCTTAAGAGAAGTGATTGTAGGATGTTGAAGCGGAGGAAGAAGGCTGTCTTTGATACAGACTTGCCGGCAAAACAGGTTGAGATACGGGATTAATGGTCCTAAATAAAAGTGGACGTAAAGTGTATGGCTTTTTGTCCTTTCAGGCCCCCTCCTTCTTACTCCTTGTCTCACCTGTTCAAATATCCTGGCTGCAGCATGACATATTTAGTTGTTAGCTCTGAGGCAGAAAGTGTTGACCCTGGACAATAACCCCTGTCATTGGCACTGACATTTTTTTTATTCCGCCAGAGCAGACAGAGAAAGCAGAATAGGCCAAAGAGGAGATAGCAGGGCACATATAGCTGAGCAAGCAGGGTAGAAAACGACAATGTGGTGGAAAGGAAGAAAAGAAGAGTGAGGAGGATAGAAAGAGTGAAAATTGAGACCATGAGATCGAGACAAAAGATGGAGAGAATGAACAGAGAGAAACTAACCGTCTATCCTGCTCGTCAGAAGCGGAAATGGAGCGCACAGATGAGACAGAATTTCCAGCCACCCCCCCCCCAAAACACGCCACAGTGGATCCATCCCATGTGTGTCGAATGAAGGTCAACCTCATTTGTTCTCAGCAGAGACAAGGGGGTCCTTCAAGTGGCGGCCATTTGCACACAGAGGATAAAAGATGGTACCGTCAGTGATGGGAGACATGAAGGTTGATTCAACTTTGTGTGTTCTCTTCACACGCCGACACACTTGCAAATGACCAGAGGAAATACATTTGACTGTCAAACAGGTGTTCCTCATGAATGTGTAATGGTTGTCCTCTATTTGTTGCGTATCTGCTGCATATGAATGGCGTAGGAAACATCGGCCTTGTTTGGTTAAAAATGGTTTGATTCTGCTAAGTCCTCGCTCATGTTCAGTCCTTGGATAGCCTTCCATGCCGAGCAAGGAAACTTACCAAAATGACAGTTTGGAATTTTGAAGTTTTGATAATTAAAACCCAAACATTTGTGTCCAGCTTAAGAAAATCACACTGATGCTTGATTTATTGGTTACATTTTACTGGAGTCCAATTTTATTCATCATTTCATCAATCATCATATTCAATGTTAATATTCCATCCAGGAATGATCCGGATCAGTTACTAACCATGCACAGGTGTTGCACATTAATATACCATAAGACTATGAAAATGTGAAGACTTTTGTTTTGTAGACCCGGAGGCCAAAAACTGTAGGTGGTGACTAAAAGTAGTTGAGTGTATTGTGACATAAATGTGAAGGGGTGAGGTAGGGACAGACTGATGAGCAGGACGGAACAGCTGGGGGAACCGGGCTGACAAATGGCTGACAAAAGAGACAACAGGGCAAGCACAGACTCAAGGAAAACACAAGGTTTAGTACTCACTGCGGGTTCGGTCCCCGGGCCTGGGGCCTGTCTGTGTGGAGTTAACTCCCACCGTCCAAAGACAGCATGTTTGGGTTAACTGGTGACTATAAACTGTCCGTAGGTCTGAGTGTGAGTGTGAGTGGTTGTTGGTCTCTGCCTGTCTCTGTGTGTGTTGGCCCTGTGATGGACTGGTGACCCCGCCCTCGCCCAGAGTGAGCTGGGATTGGCTCCAGCACCCCCCGTGACCCAGGAATGGATAAGCAGTGGAAGGTGAATGGATGAATGGTACTCACTGGATGGCCAAGCTTAGCACTGAGCTGCCACAACAATCTGGTGATGAGTGGGGGGAGAGCCAGGGTTCCTCCAAGACTGCAGGCAGGTGGAGGTGAACCAGGTGCTGGTAGCCACACTCACAACACACACACACACACACACACACACACACACACAGAGGAAGGAGGAGACATTGGAATTTCGAGGAAAAGCGACATCCAACAACAGGAAATGGGCAAACACATGCTGTGATGTGTGTAGTTTTATCTTCTGTCTCCTGGAGTGTTCTTGCAGCTGTTTCACCAGCTGTTTACGCAGTTGCATTGTGGGAAAACAGACCTTTCTCACAGCGAGAAAAAGCACAATGTCTAACATTAACAGTGACCTTGTTCAGTGAAGTGTCCCAGTAAACCAGGGAGCCTGCATGAATAACCTCTGAGTAGAAACAGACATCTTTTCTTTTCCTGACATGTCAAATGTCTGCTGTGGAAAAGCTAAAAAGCCGGAGTGCACACCAGCAGGACACTCTAAATTTAAGGGGTTTTATTTATTGTGCATTCAACTTAATGCTGTCACTTTCTATGTGTGACTATGATGCTCACTCAGGGACTGCAGATGGATGTGAAGGATCTGTGGATGATGATGAGAGAATAAAACAACCTACCATAGCTAAGACTTGCTTTTGCTTTGGTGAAGGTAAATATATTTTCATTTGATACAAACCTTTAAGTTACAATGAGTGCCCTTGTACAGTATCTTATAAAAAATGATCAGTTAGTATGGAACACAGGAACAGCTTGACGCGGTGATTTACAGAAGAACAAAAAATCGAAATATTAAGCTTTTGGTGTGTGAAAGAATCTATAGCCAACAAAATAAATAAAGAAATCCAGGCTGGAACATTTTGAAAAGAGACAACATCTGCTGCATGTTTCACAAGTGTTATATCCCCCCCGCACCACACCAACCGTCACTGAATGCTAAGTGTGTTTTTTTAAAAGGTGTGTATAGGCACAGTCAGCTCCTTTAATGCAAGAAAATAACAGATTTTCCTTCGGGTAGAACATTTATGGCAGAAGTTTCCCAACTACTGAGTCATAAGTGGAATCCTTGTGATTTAGTGTTATGAAAGACGACACGCTAAGCTGTTAAATATCACACTCTCTGTACTGTAGATTCCCTCCTCGCCCACACAAGGCTTCCCTCTCAAGTGCTGGCGCTTTGTTGGAAGGTGGTGCATCTGTATGTGCATGTTTGTGTGTGTTTATATTCACTTTGCTGCCGTTTTGAATTTAATTGTCTGTGCATGACCGCTGCTGGTGTGAGACTTCTGTTGTTTGCTCACGTGCACAAATGACGTTTGTGTGTGTGTGTGTGTATGTTGCTTATGCTAATTACCCTCATTTCTCAGCAACAGTGGCGACTGCTGCTATTTCAGAAAAGTGCAACATCACAACATCTCAAGTCGGCCAGGCTCTTTGCCTTGTTTTGGCAGGTTATCGACACCTTCTTTTTTTTATTTTTTAAATATTTCAATGCAGCGTTATCACAGCTGACGACTGGCTGCTCTGTTCCACTTTTAACAGCTCCGTGACTGTTTTTGGAAAACACGTGGCTTTTTCATGGAGTCAGTCAACAGCACATGTTGAAAAGCTCCTCTACTTTCAGAAACCTCTATTTGCAGCTGTAGCAATATTGATATTTGAAACAATTTGACCCAAACTGGCATTTCCTGTAATACCAAGAACAAATCATTCCCCTTTGTTCAGCAATAATCTGGGGGATTTGGGAGCTGCTCAAAAAAAAAAAAGGATCATTGACCAGAAAGTTTGAAATCTCTGTACTTAGTGAAGAAATTATTGGTTAACTTATGTAGCATCGTGGGCCCCCAAAGGGCTGTTCGTGTTGTTCTGTGATGTGCATGTGGGAGTTTGTGTTGTAATTGTTAATTATTTCTGCTTGTATTAATAAGAGAAAAAGGGAGAAGAAGTCAAGAAGACAGTTTGACAGACAGAACTCAGGAACAGATAGTGAGACTGAAAGTTAGAAAAGAATCGAGAGGTGAGATGGAACTTTCCCTTTTTTTTTCTCTCTCTCTCCTTTTTCTTTTTTTTTTTCAAGCGAATCCAGCACCCTTCTCCTTTCTGTTCCCTTGTACTATTTGTTGCAGGAGTAATTACATGTGTCCCAGGGCAGAGGGTGTCTGTACTTTGTCTGATCTGGAAGACAGCCACTGCTCCACCTACAGCTGGAACAGGACGTCTGTGCTGGGGATTAAAGGAGCTGCCGGTCTAAAACAAGTCATGCACTGTAGCTGTGTGTGCAGGGGCTGATATGTGAACCAGGACAAAGTACTAAAACAATCAGACATTTGACCCCTTGATGCTCAGTAGAGATGGAGACAGTCCAGTGTGTTACTGCTGGGTCGTGTGTGTGTGTGTGTGTGTGTGTGTGTGTGTGTGTGTGTGTTGTTCGGCTCCATTCCCAACAGGACACCACAGAGATCAAAGTAAATCCATAAAGAATTTGGATTTGAAGATATCTGGAGTCATCCTTGTTGATTATCTTTCCTCTTATTAATGGAAAACATAACAGAGAAAGTAGCAGACAAGTTGATTTGGCAAAAAGCATTTGGCAAATTAATATAAAAAAAGATGTGACGGAAAAGAAGAGAGAGACATTGAGAATCGACTTAAATGGAATTGTGAAACAGCAACCATTCTTTGCAATATTTAAAAGGAATCATTGTTGCAGCCAATTTATTCACTTCCAATAGATAAAAAGAACAAAACAAACCAAATCTGAACAGAATGGAGCAGCTAATTCAACTAAATGATAAAAAGAAACAGAGAGGGAGATGTACTAGCTGAGAAAATTCTGGCAATGCAACCACAGTCTCGTACTTATGAATGCTCAAAAGAACTTCCCCACATTAAATAGAGAAAATTTTCAGTTTCATTCCTCCAACAGCAATGATCCCATTTTTGATGTTTAACTGGTGTATAATAGAGTTTTTGTATAATTTTGGCCCACGTTGACTGCTGAACTCAGATCTTTTTCATCGGTTTGTAGGCACCTTCTGGGTGTGCAGACCTGGTCGTCAGTCCTCAGGTGTTCCTCTTACCTGGCCTGGTCTCCGGGCTGCCCAAAAGCTTGCAAGGTGCTCTTGTTTCACATCATCTAGTTTGACTTTGAATCGTCATGACTTCCTGACCTGTCCTGCTGTTCAGCTGAAAAGCAACATCCAGCATCCATCCAACATCCAGCTGCGTAGCTTTTAGCTTTGAGCGGCTTGTCGTCTTCATTCTCCACAAGTTCAGTTTATTCAGGACTTTGGCAGCAGTTGGTGTGGGACACAGTTTGCCACCAAAGTGTTGAACTATCACAACACACAAAAAAAAAGCTGCTTTGCTTTGCTACCTGAAAGCAAAATAACAGCAGGGTGGGGGAGAGAAAATGAATTTAAAATGATCACAAGAGACTGGAGTCCTGGATGTTTACTTTAGTTTTTCATTGGAGAAGAAAAATTTAATTTCTTTTCCAGTGAAAATCTAAATAACAGAGATTTTAAAGCGTGCCTGAAAGCACTGGCAGCTCATTTATTGAGTTTTTTTTTTTTTTTTTTTTTTTTCATAAATTCTGGCTTTGGGCTAAATTAAAGCTGTCCTAACTCAGGAAAGGGAGAGAATTTTCAATTTAGTCAGTGTTGCATGAAGCTGAGCTGAAGAATCCCCCCCATAAGGTCAAGGTTTAGCACATTTTCTAAGATTTTCTCACAGCATTAGGCTAGGTGAACTGAGTCAGAGCTTTCCTTCCATCTGCGAAGATCTGAGAGGGCCTTGTATGAAGCAATTTGTTCTTCTGCCTTATCAAATAAAGGTTCAGAAATGGATATTGATTTTATTGGCTGCAGCAGCTGCCTTATGCTGTGGAACGCTGCCCTAAACCAGAAAACATTAAAACCAATCAGTTGTTGATCAATTTTGAAATCTGCAATTACATCAGGTTTTTTTTCGGAGGGGGGGGATTGGCAAGCGTTCATGACATCTCCATCAGTTATCTCTGTGTGTGTGTGTGTGTGTGTGTGTGTGTGTGTGTGAAAGAGCCTCCTTGTTATGTCCCGAGAGACTGCTGAGTGTGTTGACAGTGTATTTAGGGAGCTTTTAACTCAATAAATGCTTCAAACCCCATGGCAACCAGGCCTTTTTATTCCTTTGCACATCACCATGGAAACACTGATGTTCATTAAATTTCACCATCTCTTTGACGATATTTAGACCAAAGAATAAAAGGCTCTACATTTAAACAAACAACTACCTTCCGCAGCGTTTCCCTGCCAGTAAACAGATGCCATGCTTGCGGTGAAACCGCGTGAAGGTTTTTGCTCCAGGACTTCTGACCCTCTGAGGAGGCCGCTCCGCTTACAAACATATGGACATCTCTGTGTGATGGAGAGGGAGGTGGCTGCTGCTACGTTCTGCTTGACATGGATTGCAGCCTCCGTGCTTTGTTGCAGCAGTCCCGGCATGACACACATACACATGAATGGCCTGAGTAAGCCGCAGGAACATCATGGTGAAGCAGCTCAGAGGCCGATTGAGACGCCCCTTTGGAGGGAAACAGTTTCTATACGTCTGATGTTCAGGGTGTGCGTGTCACATTAATCCTGCACTGCTCTGAGAAACTGTTTTTCAAGTGCGCGTGCATGTGTGCGTGAAAATTGAAGTCAGCAGGGCGTTATAAAACAAATCTATTTGCATAGGAGTGGGGCTGTTCATGCAGCACACGCACAAAGAAACGCAGAAAAACACACACAATATGCACTCCACTCCTGGTGTAGTCCAGCGTGCAGCGACGCCTACACCGCGCTCAACCTACGCAGACTCTCTCTCTCTCTAACTCCCTGCGCGTCTTTGTCGGCTGTCCTCAACTCATTACAGTGAAACCAGAGTGCAGCTGCAGCTGGGGACCCCAGAAGGAGATGTTATAGAGACAGATTGAATATGTAAAGCCAGCAGCTAGAGGAATCCCATCATAGTGATTGCTTTAGACAAGCTGAGAGTCTGAGATGGATTCTCTATTGCTCTAACTGAGGTTTAGTGGGACGGGAGCCGCACAGGGGTAAACAGCAGTTGACTGTGTGTGCCATGTTTGTGTTGGGGGGTGGGGGTTGTCAAGCTCAGCAGTAGGGAGTGTGATTGGTATGCATTACATCTCCTATATGCTCACAGTTAACAAATGTAGACCATGTTTTCACAGAAGAGCTTATTTCTGTGGCAGGAGCTGCTTTTTGGGTCTTTTGCCTGGTTGCCTTTATTCGTGGCATGTTCCATCGTTAATCTTTGGAGCATTATTTCATATCATACTGTCTTCCCAAACTGAATCAGAGATTTAATACGTTTCTTCTGAAAATGAGTGAAGGAATGTTCACTTCTTCAGCCCATCCATCTCAAATGGGGCACATGGGCCTGCTCCATGTGAGGACAATCTTCCCAAGCAAGTAAACACTTTCCCATGAAACTAAGCATTTTCAGCAGCACATTTCAAGTTCCAGGATGCAAAATATATCTAATCATAATGCAGGAGAGAATATTATAGATTACAGTACTGTCAGGCGCTACACAGAAATAAGTCGGAGTAAGAGAGTTTTTCTACAGAAGTCCGGAAGATGCGGTACTGAAAAATCCCAACTTTAAACATAAAAAGAGAACAACCTTTCATTAATTAGATAAGCCATGACGATGATCTTTATCTATTATTATACAGCCCAACATCTTCGGGCCAGTCTGAAAGTAAGAAGGCTGAAAAAACAAAGATGTGATAGAGACAAAAGACAGCTCTTATGGAGTAATGGAACAGCGTTTGATATTGATCTGACAATCATTCTTTTAGACGGGTAATGTTCGTGATGCAGCAACAGCAAAATGTAGAAATTGCCTCTTTAACCAAGGTCGATTGAGTGCATTTATTTCCTCCACTGTGGAAAGACCCAGCCTGTTCATAGCCATTATGAGGGTTGTGGACCAGCAGTCTTGCTGGTGACCGTTAATTCATAAATAAGAGAAAATTCCAATCACAAGGAAATTACTGACGGCCGCAAACTTTCCTGGGTATCACTTATACCGCTTGATGCCATGTGAAATGACCCAGCTGATCTCAGCTGAACTAATATGTGATTTCTAAAACCAATGGTTAACTTGGGTGTGGCCTATATCAGTTCTGAATATGTATTTTTTTGTTTTATAGTTGTATTTTGACCTTTGACAACTTTTTGTTTGCCTGCACGATCACGTTTAATATGCCTGCTGCCTATAGAGGAACAGAGCGACCGCAAATGCTTCAATGCTGAACAAAAGTTCACCTGAAATAAATAGAGCACTCAAGGAAAGAACTCAAGGGAACATGAAACGGCAACTGAATTGAAAATGTGACAAGGAAAGCATAAATACGCCGATGAGCTCAGATGTTTGTGTTGAAATGCTTTCATTTAGCTCTGTGCTCATTTGGAGGAGCAGAGTGAGACACCAATGCTGTAGTTATTAGCAATGTGAACTTGTGAAGTTGGCTGGAGTGGCAACTTTGATCCTTAATTAGCTGAAGAAAAAAAAAAAAAATCTGTGTATTTGCCCCCTTGTTCTCATTAAGTCGGGTTGTCCAAATATAATGTTTTCAGACATGTGCATACAAAGTCTGTCACACGGGCCGTATAACGTGTGAAAGTCTAACTTAAATTCACACAACTGCATCATCCTCACTTATAGCCTGCAGCAGTTTTCCTTTTGATGTAAACACTGAATAACCCCTCAGAGAATATACGCACACATTTAGTAGGAGAGCTCTGATTATAATGGCCTTTTTTAGAATCCTATTTCTAGAGTGAGGCATGAGAATCCCTTCACCATTCACTGAGGCCCGACCTCTGAAGTATAGTCAACAGCAGCATGCGGCGATTAATTTGAGATTTGTCTCGATGAGGGGAGGTTCGGGAAGCAGAAGGATAAAGCAGGCAAATCTGCTGGCCTAATTAGGGGAATTTAATTCCTCACAGGCTCACATTGACTCAGACCTTGATGAGGCGTTTTTGGGAGAAAAGGGGAATGGAGGGAGGAGCGAGAGCAGTTTGTCCATGATGTTACATGGGGTAATAGATGGGCTATGGGAGACTGCCGAAGGGAAGCGCGAGATACTGTGAAATCACGTAGTGCCTTGACAATAGAGCTCATATGGTTCTCTGTGAGGGTATTTTTCTGCATGGCTGCTGTTTCAGGAACCTGAACGTTAAAATTTTATGATGATTTTGTAACATAAAAAAAAAAATTATATTATGGCCCAATTTTGTAAAGTGTTTTGCAAACACTGGAGAAAAGAAGCGAGCATTAGTTTTTGGAGTTTAAGCCTGACAGTGTACAACAACATTTTTAGTGACTGCATGAGGCAGAGATGGGCGTTCAACTTCTTTTCTGATGGTTGAAATGTTCAAATCTCAGTATACACAATACTGTGAATTTCATCGGGGTGGTGAATTAACCAATGTTGAAATCATAATTGCAACATGTTCTCCTTCTGGTGTTGCTGCTTTCCTCAGTGTGATACTTAAGTGAGACATTGGGAAGCAGTGTTTTAGTTTGATCTTAAGGGCCATTGCCAATTTTCAATTCAAAGTCAAGATTTTCCATTTGATCCTCAGTTAACAGCTGAAGCTTGAAGCTGCCTTTGGACAAAGTTGCCTGGTTGCCTTTAACCACAACAACAAAACTCAACATTTTGCCTTCATATAATTTGCGATATCACAAATAGTTTTTACACTCAGTTTACAACTATCTCCTTTAAAGAAGATTAATAAGTAGAAAAGGCATCCAAGCCTCTCCCACAACTTTAAACAAGTTTGAGGCGGCTAAATTGAATCTAACATACCTTTTTAAACCGAGGCTGCTCTAGTTAACAGCCTGTTATTTTGCAATCAGTAGGATGTGATGGCTTTTCCTTCAGCTGACACTCTTTTCATTCCTAATTCAAATTTCAATTTGCCAGGCATATCATCAAGCCCTAACTTAAAGTGACTTATTTTGGAGAAAGGAAGTCTCCAAATCAGCAGGAAACAGTCATTGAAGTCACAGTCTAGTCCTTCATGAAGATAGATACTGATTAGAAGGGAAACAAATGGTTGGCTTATTGAATTAGCTCCTTTGGTGGTGGGAGGAGAAAACGGAGATAAAGAGAGGAAGACTTGCAGTGTCAGAAAAAGGTAACGAAGGGTTGTTGCTTTTTTTTTTCTTTTTTCGTTCTTGTTTGTTTGTTTTGGGTTTTTTTTTTAGGAGGGAAGCTCAGTTCATCCAGACTTAAATGTCAGCGGGGAATGAAGCAGCTGAGCTGACAGGACAGCCGGGCTCTCTTTTTACTGGAGTAAACAGCTCATACTATAACATCTAAATACTGTAATTAGTGCAGGTCCACAAACAGACCTGACCCTCCCTTGTATCCTCTGCCCACCTGTGAAGATGAGTCATACCAAGTGTGTAAAAAAGCTTTAAAGCGATGCAGTCAGTCCATCCCTGTTACACTTATAGCACCCAGAGGACTGCTAAAGAGAGTCTTATAGTGGAAGGCACTAATATTGTCTCTTAAAGACTATTGGCCTTTAGTGGGCAATGGAAAGGTGACCCATCATTGCTCACACGTAGTCTTGTTATTTCCGTCACACACAGTTGCAGACGCACACATACACACATGCAGAGGCTAATGTGTTCTCGGTCTAATAGCTCTTTCATTAATGCCAATCCAAAGACAAATGGATTCAATAAGCAGCCCAAATCTATCTGTCTGTTTGGGTTTAGAAACACCCGTGCTCCCTCACTCGCTGCCTGGCATTTATGTACTCTGAAATGGCTAGAGAGTGAGAAAGAGAGACAGAGGCATGAAAATAGACAATGGATTGACAAAATGGGGCATAATGACTTGGGGGGCATAAGGGGGTGAATGAGGGGGGCAAAAAGTGACAGGCTAATGAGAAGAGGCTGTATGTCAAGATACTGTTAACAGGGTATCGACACAGCCATTACGGAAAGTTAAAAGAACGCACTTGACTTTTCATTTTCTAGTAAATAGATGAGGATTGTGAACATAGTTTAGGCGGTGTCTGGATAATTTTTCGAGTGGAATAACAAGGGATTTTGTTGCTTTAGCTTCCCACACAGCTGAGCAGAACATTGTAAATATTTCTGCGCTCAGACATTAATGGGTCTCTGAGTTTCAGAACCGTTTGTGCTCCATTAATGGAAGCTATCAAACCAAAAGAGGGAGTAATTAACACCTTGAATACAAAAGACCAATTTGCATACCCATACTGTATATTCATCCAGCCATGTGAAAATGAATCTACACACCCTTGTCCATGCTCATCACTGAGCCTCAATGGTGTGTGAACTTTCGCTGAACTACCACAGAGCATGAAGCTGGTGGAGCCTCTAATTCAGTCACGAATTCCAATTTCCCGGTGTTGCCCTTTCTTTGAACGGGGGTCAAGTCTCCTGCACTAATTTGTTTGCCTGCCGAAGCGAGAGGGTGCCCGGCTGGCAGGGTGCCAAGAGGCAGCCCTGGCATGTGTCAAACAGCTGAGTGTGACAGCACTGCAGACCTGTGTGAGTGTTTGTGCGCGTGTGCGTGTCCGTGACTGAATCAGATTTTCATCTATCATTGTTTCGTGGATCGCTGTTCCCTAAAAAGCGGCCAACTGACAAAGATATTCCATCAGTCTGGGCTTCAGTCAGAGTTTTGTGTCGAAATGCTGATTTGGAGGCTCTCTTGTGCTACAAACAGTGACATTTTACATACGTTCATGTGCGTGTGTGGTGTGTGTAGGATGCTGGGCAGTGGTATGTGGCCGTGTGGTTCAGCTGGTGGGGTCTGTCTGAAGGCCTGGAATAAGATACCTGTCTCTCCTCGGTCCACGGGTGTGTGTGTCTGTGCGAGTGCGTGTGAACATGCCTCTTTCTGCGCTCATAATGTGACAGGAAGCGAACAAAAGGATTTGGTTGGCATTGGTCAGGGATTAGACATCTATTTTAACGTCTATTGTCAAGTCAAATGCATTTCATGTCGCCTGAACGAACAAAGTTGGCCAAGCCACCGCGCTCCACCGCAAGCGTTATTCAGTGCGTTGGAAGGAAAAATGAGAAACATGACAAGTACATGCTGTTGGATGCCACAAAGCAAACAGCCTAACTTGCAGATAAATAGATAAAGTAGCTCATGAGTATCAAAAAAAAATGAAAAAGTGCTCACATTTTTCGTTTATAGTTCAGCTATTTTCCTGCGAGTCAGAATCTCTCAGCTCTTTTTTTTTTTTTCTTTTTGGATCCTTCAAAACTCTTTGCCCCTTTTGAGGACCCTGTTTCCATAGCAACTGGGGTTGGGTCTTTTGGGATGCTCACAAGTGCTAAGCTGTGCCTCACCTTCACAGGACAGCAGCACAGGAGCTACAACAAGATGTAACTGTACTGTTACGGTGCACGAAACCACACTCACCTGCACCCATATCTACAGACAAGTTCATGGAAACACCTAAGAAGTGCAGCTCGGACACATCAGCAGTGATGATCCCCGTGTCATTTTGGGTCTGAGATCATCAGACAGCTGGTGGTGATCAGTCCCTGGCATGTGTCCATGCATCTTCCCTCTTGATCCGAAACCACCTGGAAGCCTTTTCAGCTGCTTCAATTGTGCTTTTGGTGGCTTTCCTCTCTTACAACCCTCTAATGCCCAGGAAATCCCCCGCAGCCCGCCTCAACTGGCTCACAACAGGCCCTCCATCCGTCGGCAGGCCCAGCCACCTGCGCAGGAACTCACTGATGTTTCGTTCGCTCTCCATGGTGGTCATTGGAACTTCATGTATCAGCAGCAGCCACAGAAGTCTCGGCAGGATACCATGCAGACGCCTTGAACTTCCCTGGGAGGCCTGACTGATAGCCAGGTTTTCAGATCCGTGCACGTCGACTGGACCGCTGCTGTGTCTCACAGGGTGGCGTCAAAGATCTTCCGCAGGCTCTTTACGGGCCTGATTGAATTGATGGAATTAATTATTAATCAACACTGATGGAATTAGGGCTCCATCTAGGTGGAAGTGATACTTGCACTCCACTCTCCCCTTCCACAGGACCAGCGACCTGGATTAGGCGGTTCTGAATGCCTTTCTCGTCCATGTCATGAGCTGTTGCCTTCCCTGAAGGAGCCAGCTGCATCCTGTCACTGATATTGCCGTGGCTGTCAGATCGTCCAGGCTAATATCAGGGGTTAGTGAGTACCAGATTTTGACAGGGGGCCCCTGCATTCCACTTCAGCTGCCTTGACAAGCATGTCCATCACCAGGGCAAGCATTGTCACTGATATGGTGCAGTGATAATGCCTTTCTCCTGGCGGAGCCACATAGATGATGTTGTTCCAGAAGTGCATCTCAGACTGACACTGCTGCAGTAGTCCCATATAAGTTCCTTGATCTTCTCTGGAACGTGATATGTCGCTACAACTGTAGAGACAAGTTTGCGTGGTATGGATCCATATGCGGTGCCAAGATCTAGCCAGAGAAATGACAGGTCTCCTCGGTTTTTCCCTCGCCCCGTGGATCAGCTGGGTAACAACTCTTGTGTGTTCTAAACAGCCGGGCATGCCTGGTACTCCTCCGCACTGTTTAGTCATTATAGGAATTCCTCAGGAGGATCTCGGTCAGCAGGTTAGCAAAAATCTTGAAGAAGGTTTTGTCTTCCACACTGAACAGAGAGATGGTACAGAATTGCGCGGTGTCACATGCATTCTCTTCCTTTGCTATCCAGGCGCCTTCTGCATGTCTCCACTGCCTGGCTACCTTCCCTCTCCGCCATACGACCGTGATGAGTCTCGGGATTTGTATGGCTCCCCACTTGGCCCTGGGGCTGCACTGGTCCGTGCAGCTCTGACTTTTTCCCTGACTTCTCCCAGGGTGTGTCAAACGGAGTGGAGGGCGAAGGTGGTGTAATTAGCTCTCTGCAGGAGGCCAGATTGTCCTCCCTCCTGCTTTCACTTTAGGTGTCACTCAGATATTGGCTGATTTCCTCTACAGAGCATACAGTAGCAGCCTTTCAGTGACTTACGAGCCCTCTCTCTGCCCCTTCTTCTGTGCCGCTCAGCCGCTGCTGTTTCAGGGATTTCAATTCTTTCCTGAGCTGGGTGGTCTCAATCCTGGCTCCAGGTGCTGGGCACTGCCTCTGTGCATTGCTCAACTTGCTCCTCCTTGTGCAGCCCATCTTGGTCGGGTGGATCCTCAGACCTCTCAGGTTCCTGCAGGTTCTGCAGGCTCTTGCTGCGTAAACAGTGTCAAAACACTCACAGACTGTACATGTGATCCTGATGTGCAGAAATACAGCTGGTCGGACTACTTAATGAGCCTGGCTTTTCTCTAGGCTTCATCTTGTATTGCGCTGATCGACGCGGCAGCAGCTTTTGTTCTGCCCAGCATCATGTCTCCATGCTGCAGTCATGGAGAGGCAGGACGTAGCTCTTCATGTCAGCTATCAGTTTAACGACCATGGCAACACTTGCTGTCTTTTTCCCTCCATTCCCAATGTATTTCATCTCTGACTCAAATCTATATTTCTAGTCATCAGCCTGTGCATTTGCACGTAGATCTGTCCAGCCATTTATCCACCTGTCTGCTAATGCGTCTGTCTGTCCCTTGCTCCCCTTGAAACTTCACACATTACTTCAGTTTTCGCTCGTCACTTCTCTTCACCGCCTGCATCTTCCTTGTACCCTCTCCATCTTCAGCTTCCACCTCAGTTCACATCTCATGTCATTGACTGCCATTTGTCACGTGTATGTCCCATTGATGATGACATCCGTCTGTCTGTTGATAAATCAGTCGTCTGCTGCTGATCAAAGTGCAGAGAAGCTCTCAAATACAGGGAGCTATCGTTACTATCCCTCTTCCTGTCAAAACCAGCCCCCCTCCTCTCTTCTGCTGCCCTTGGTGACTGACATTAATGTCAGCCAGACAAACATGCACAGCAAAATGCAAATATAGTCATTTTATGTCCTCTAGTTCAATGACAGATATTGTAATATACAAGAGCAATGTCACTGCTTGTTATGTTATGATAGCTGATAACCCTGTCACGCTCCAATAAAATGGATCTCATAATTGGCCACAAATGTCAAATGTGATACTGGGTGAATGACCTCAACATCATGTTGCTGAACATCAACTATTCCAACATAACTGAGGTGATTTTTTTTTTTTTTTTTAGATTGCTGTTGTTTAATAAGGTAATAATGGCAAAGTATATGTTGTTTATGAATAATATGAATAATATATCAACCTACATTTACGGTTCATATACAGTGGCATTCTAATTAAATTTAAATCATTAGCTTGACACAATTGTTTGTTTCTCAACTCTCCTTGGCAGGAGTACAAGTGAATTCTTTGTTCCCTGGAAATTGTTGTTGATATTCAATACAATGGCACTATTTGGGCCAATTTACAGTTTGATTGCATTTCTAATGAACAAAGAAAGAGTGCAACTATTTTACCATGGCATTTTCAGCATTACAGATGGTATAGGATCATTAAATACAAGTTTATCGAAAGCCAGTTTTGTCAATTTTGTGCAGTCATGTGAGTATGTATCACTACTACTGTCCTCTGGCCCCCACAGTTCAGTTTTAATAATTATCAGTGGCTTATCATGAAATTGCCTGACTTTTTTCTTTACTCCACAATCATCAGGGCAAAGTCTTGACTTGTCCTACACTTTGGTTTACAAATTTCCAAATGACCAAATAATTAAAAATCTAACAGGATTCCCATCAGCCACAGTGTTTACTGGGTAATTGCTAAAGTTAACATGCTAAAATACTAAGCTTTTGTGTTAGAATTCTCATTGATTTCTTGTTAGCATCTTGGTCAAACATTACTGAGTTCAACCAACCGGAGCCTCCAGCATGACATGTACTTTTGTAGTATTGTGCCTGCTCTATATTTCCTCTGATCTAATTTGAACCCTGAAAAGCTACAATACAGAAATACAGAACTTAGAAGGTTATTTATAAGTCAGATGTGACATTGTTTGACTCATTCTGTGAAAATGTTTTATCACAACAGAACAAAAAACTGTTATCTCTCTGTTATCATATGACCTGCTATCATCACGTATCAGTCCCAAATATATGGGCTAGTAAAAACAGGTTCACAGCAAGGAGCTGTTATTGGAAAACATATTAGCTACACAGTCTTGCTGCTTGTTACTTGTTTACTGATTGGATTAGCAATTTCCATTTTCTGTTACTCCAACTTCATGCTGGGCAGTTTACATACAAGCAACTAGCTTGTATGTAAAATAGACCAATAAAATTTACAGGTGCTCACATTCAATCTGTGTAGTTCACTTGCGCTGATAATCATCACTTGGAGGAAGAGATGAGGGGCTGTTTTGCACCTTGGAGCTGTTAGGATTGTAACAATTTATTAGCTGGGCAGTTGCCTGTAGCTCAGCACAGTGGGCACGGCGGGGTGTAGCTTTTTTGGATGAGCCCAAGTATTTGGCGTTCAGGTGGACTAGTCCCATACTTGGCACTTAGAAAGGATCCAGGCAGTGTGACAATTAGGCTAAAGACTTTTGGGAATGGGATCAGTAACTGGCATGTAGTTTGATTGTTGGGGGATTGAGGCGGGGGAGGAGGAGGAGAAGCAGGACAAGGATGGCAGGGAATTCAAGGTGGCGTTGCTGTAAAACCTCAGCCCAGTCAGGTGTGCCAAACAGAGCAGAACAGTTGGCTGGGCATGGTAGAGCCTGGAGCAGCACAGCTTGGCTCATACTGATTCAACTTGCTGCCACTTCTAACAGTAGTGCGGGAAAATGCAGCGGCGAGAAGTGGGAGATGGCACAGGAAGGGATTTGTGTGGTGTTAAGGAAGGTATGGAGGCAAACAAGATAGAGATAAGAAACAGTAAGAGGGAAGTAGGAGGAATTAGACACAGCAGGGGAAGTGGTGAGGAGTGGTGAGAATTTAAAAAGGAAGAGGCATCAACAGAGGTGGGGAAAGACAACGGTATCCAAAAGGAGGGAAGGGAAGGAAATTAAATGGATGAACACAACAGCTTGTATCTTACAAGCCTCAAAAGGAGGAAAGGGAAAAGAAAGACATAAATGAACCCCAAGTAACAGAAAAATGTCTTAGTGCCTGCTCACAATTACTTTGAAATTCAAACATATATTTAAATGAAACATTGTAAATTAAAATAACAAACATCAAGCAAAATGTCAAAAAGGTGCAGCAATATCTTTTTCTTTAGAAGGCCAATGACATTTTGTATGACAACAATCTTCCCCCTCTGTAATAACTACAGTTATCATTCACAAACTACAAACCATCAGACTGTTACATATTTTATATTACTATTAATCCTGAACATGATAAAGATAAGAAGATATACTGCCACTGCTATTATTATATACATTCCAAAATACAAAAATTAGTTGCTGAGCAACAAATATTAAAATGCTTTCCTATTGGTCCGTAATATCAACCATTCCAGCCAGGAAATGTTCATAAAGGAGAAAACTGACTACATGTGTACTTTATAGTCACAACAGAAACCCAACGTGTGCTATAATTATATAATTCATATCCAAAGGAAGTCAGTGTGTCAAAATCATGGATGCATATACCCCAGACAAGATGGTGGTCCTGTTAACTATCAAAAAAAGAAGAAGACAATGTAGAATGTGTAGACATGTTGGTTTGCCTTGCAGTTACCATTTGGAAGGTGAAAGGCACACGACAGGCTGTGCTTTTGCTTCTAAATGTCCCAGTGCTGCCAATGGACGGCAGACTATTTCACTTTTCATTGTGTCATCAGGTCACAATGTCAGGTTGTGCAATGGCTTTCTTGCTTTTTGACTGAATTGCTGCACAACTACTGGCATTCTCCGCTTGTGCGTCATGCTAATTTTCAAGCAAACAAACATTATGCTACATCTGATTAGCACTAGCATTGTGAAGACGTTCCATACAGAGCCACAGTACTGCTGCAGACCAAAACCCCAACATTTTCCTATTCCCCAATCTGCCCAGTCTGTCATGCTAAAGGTGATGAAGCAGTGGAGATTCATCGCTCGGCTCTGCGGTGTGTCTTAACATCGCAAAGCATTTTAGCATTTCAGCTCATTGCTTTAGTTGTACAGCACCCAGTCTTATGACTCCCTCCCTATTCCATCAACATTGTTTCAACAGGGGGCAGCTGTAATCACTTGTGACGAAAACGTATCAGACAAATCCCTTGTAGGAGACATGGTAGGCTAGTGCAAAAGTATCAATCACCTGAGGGTTAGAGTGGAACGAGCGGCTTCTCCCTCATCTTTCCCTTGTTGATTCTGTATGAGGCAGAAGCCGGTGATGTGTGATGATCGATAATGAAATTGAATTAGCTGTAATACACTGACCGCACACAGGAAGGAGATCCTCTGCTGGTTCTTTATTTTATTTTATATTATCTTATTAAATTGAAGATACTCTCAATTCATTTTAGGCTGCTTCAGATGGCTGTTCCCGGGCCACCTCTTATAAATGTCAAAACAGGGTGAATAATAGAATCCAAATGTAATTTTCACTACAGTGTTTCTCTGGAAAAGAACCGCTGTGAACTGAGCCAGTAATTTGGAAGCCGGCCAGAGATTTGCCAAGTATGGTTAGAGGTTCATGAAGTTTGAAGGTCTCATTTCTCTGCCCCATGAAGTTTCATTCTTTGCTCAAGTAAATTTTGAAAACTCATTTTATTCTTGTTGATAGACCAGTTTGACCCAGAGTCCAAGGCCTACCTCCTCTATTCACTGCTGCGTCGGCTCCTGCACAGTACTTACAACAGCACGAATGGGCAAAAAAACAGGGAAAGTATTGTTCAATGGACATTCAGATTATTTCATTTTGAAGCAGCCTCCCTTGTGTGTCTGGTGATTATTTTACTCCCAGTCTTTGTCCTGCCTTGTCTGCCACACCCTGATGTGATGCCTGTGCCCTGTTGCCCTTGTATATATAAGACTCTGTCCTTGTTCCCATGCTTTCTGTTCTTCCTGATCTGTTTGCGCTGTGTTCCTGAACACCTTCATTTTTGGATTTCACTTAAAATAAGTTTATGTTTTTGTTATTAAGCTCCATTTTTCCCCATCATACTCCTTTATTTTTTCTCCAGTTTCCTTGAAACTTCAAGATCAGACCAGGGTGTGTGTATATATATACAGCAAAGGCCCGACATTTCTGTTTCCACTTGGCTGAAACGGCTCATATCTGAGTTAGGTTGGGGACTTGGTTGGGGATTTTTCTTTTTTTTTTTTTTTTTTTTTTTTACAATGAACATTAGTATGTTGCCTGTTGTGATTAAAGGCAGATCTATTCATATTAGGCAACACCACTGATCCATTTGAGTCAAAATACTGAGCCAAGACTCACCACTGTGTGAGGTTTCGGCCGACAACAAACAACCAAGTATCATCCTAACAGCAATTATTTGCAGTGGAGTTGGCTGTTTGTTCGCTCATAGAGCTGATACAGCTCAGAGGCAGCTGTTCAAATGAACTGTGATGGATGAAGACTCTCAGGCTGTTTTTATTTTCATAGAGAAATTGAGCAGTGTCAGGTTTTCCTCTCAAAGTGACCTGGCTAAGGCTACGAACAGAATGACACCAATTTTTTTTTTCTTACCTTTCCCATTAATTCTCAGGTTTTGCTGCAGTTTGAAGTGGTTCAACTGAGGCTTTGTCTCAGTTCCATGAATTTTAAGCTCTCTGTATGTCGCACCTCCAATGTTTTTAATCAGGTGACTGTTTTTTTTTTTTTTTTTATATATCTACATACATCTAGTCAACTCACCACTGTGAGCTGCCAAGCAAACTTCAGTTGATCATCGAACAAACACAGTGAATAAAGACACTTTCTTCCAACTTTATTGGCAGCGCAAAAAGCGGCATCTCTTTCAAGCTAAATGGGAATAGGACTCTGCCTAATTAAATCACATTGAACACATCAGAAGGAATACTCATGGGATCTACCAAGTAGGTGCATCCTGCCAGAGAAATGATGAGTTGAACTGCGTATGCGGAACTGCTTGGAAGTGAGCTTGAGTTGATATTAATACGCTCTGAAGCACGTATTTTGTGAGTACACACACAGTGTGGGATACTCGCCCGGTGAATATAGTAATATCGTCTCAGCTTCACTCTCCAGAGAATCATCTCTGCTCATACCTGGGCCTGCTCAGCAGCTCCCGGTTGGAGATTTTCAAGAGTGAATTTTCCAAAAATGTCTGTTTTCAAAAACTTTTTTTTTTTTTTGTCCAGTTCTTGTATTATTTAAAAGGCATGTTGAAGCTTCTACCTCCAAACTTTTTCTCTCAATGTGGGAAGTGGAGGAGGAAGGGGGGCTTTTCTGGGTGTCTGTGAGTGTGTGTGAGTTTCTTTCAACACAAACTGGGCATCTGCACTCTGAGCTTAGTGGTTAGAATTGAGGTTGTAGATATTCAAATGATTAATTCGGCTTCACCAAGCAATGCATTTAGCCCAATATCGTCCATGTAGTTCCCCCCTCCCCCCTGCTCATTCTGAAAATGTCCTATTCATGCAGATGTTCTAATGTGAGCCACCTGTGTGTGTTTGTGTGTTTGAAAATGATAAAGCTTCTGGATATAAAAAGGAGAAAGATGGAAGGGGTAAGGGAGGAAGCGTGAGCAAGAGGAGACCTCGTCCACAGAAACAGGGCAGGAGCATGAATTCAGTACCTCCATCTGTCGGCTCGGCTGCTCACAGACTGTTTCTCTTTCTGTGTGAACAATGCTCAGCCTGGCATCCCCTTTCACACGCACGACAATACTGCTGTCCTCCTCAGCCAACCTAATGACCAACCATTCATACCTTTGTTCTCAGCCTTTCTTCTTCAGATAACACTGACACTTGCAAAAGAATTCAAGCTTTTCCCAATGGTTGTATGTAATGCACTGCAGAAAAAGGGAAAGCAACATTGCATGCAGTATGGAGGAAGCAGGGCCATAGAAGACACCCAGTCTTGAGAGAGTATTAATATTATGGTGTAATTTTCAAGCAAAGGCATCCATTGGCTCATTAGCTGAGCAGATACAAATCAAGGCGCACACTGTTTGTTCCAAGAGGCCTCTCATGTACTCCCTTATTGCAAATATAGACTTAGCTGTAGCTCCTGTGCTAGACAAAGGGCTGTGTGCACATTGAGCATTGCATTGTGCAGCAAATTAGCCTATTTTTAGTGTATACAATAATCAGTCCAGCCTGAATGCCCAAAAAAAAAAAAAAAAAAAATCGTCTCACCTCCCCATAAAAAAAAACAAAACAAAACATAGAGAAAACAAAACTAATGCAGGCTTAAGGTGCGATCAGATGAAAATACACATCATATTTCATTTGATGCAGAGCTCAGTCTGATTAAAGCCATCTTGCTTTGTGATCCTAAAATAAAAACAGCAGGACTGATGCTTTGGTGCTGTAGTGAAGACAAAGACAACAACTTAACATCTAGCCTAATGACAAGGGACACATTTTTTGATAATGTCACATTTGCACAATGTTGACAGAAGAACAGCCTCTATTCCAAAGGTGTTAGCCCTCATCCTAACCTTGTAGTCACAGTTAAACCAGTTGACAGCTGTTTGTTAAACCAGCAGCTGTATTTATTAGCTGTTGTGTTTATGGTTATTCTGTCAACAGCTAATGGGCATGTCTGTGTTTCTGTTAGCTATTTAAATGGGTTTAAATGGAGGAAGTGTGTGAAACGTGTGTGACCTTCTAATGACAGAAGAGCAGTTCATTAGCTTCCCTACTTCATACTGTATTCATGCTTTCTATGACTTTCTTTTTCAGCAGAGGATGAGAAGCAACAAATGATTATTTTTAGAGGTGCTCTCTTAATGACCGTTGCAGGGAACATTGAGCTGATGTCAGAATGTTGTCCTACAATCAAAGGAGACCTTGTACCCCCACCGACCCCCTTCAGCTCTTTGCTGCACATTCGTTCTCCCAATTGCCAACCTACTGGCATCCTAATTGGCTTACAGCACATGTTTTAATCAGGGCAAGTACCACGATTAAGACCTACTTCCACAAAGTTAAGACATGGAAAGAAAGTGCACAGGGCGTCATGCAAAGAAAAAGAGAGAGAGAGAGAGAGAGTTAAAAAAATGACTATTTAGTAAATGAAAACAAAGTACTTGTGGCATTTGCGCCACCTCACACACAAGTGAGTACTTAATGATGCACATTAAAGCTGAGATTTATTAAGGAATCTGTAGAAGGCCATTAGCTGCGGCTTTGATTTATTCATCAGGGACTGAAGCAGCACAATAAATATGGAAATAACTCCTGGCCTTTTCAGACCACAGCTCTGGGGAATAACAGACCAGAATGAGAATTTGGACCCCACAGGGTGTCCATAACTTGTTTGGAGATGAGCTCATGATAGCTAGAGGTTTCTGTCCATGCTGACATAATCACTGATAGCAGAGGACCGAAATCGATTCACCTTGCTTCAATCTGCTCGGCACACACATGGAAATCCTTGAAAATAGATTCCCGTAATGCAATTTGGATTAGTCATCATGCAATTCATAATGCTGGTTTCTCTGCTGCTCTGTGGAGTGAACCAAATACCACCAATTGATTCACCCATAGAGACGTATAGGTGAGGGTCAAGTTAGGTAATCTCCAGTGGAGGTGGGGTGTTTATGTTCTCTGACCCAGCCAGTTGTCAGCAGTCTGACCCTGAAGTAAGATATTAAAAAGCCTGGAATAATGAAGTTGAACCCACCACAGCGTCTGCATGGATCAATCATCATATGGGTTTCTATATTTATGTGATCCACAGATATCCACAGATATCATTGCCAATCCTCCAATCCAGCCCCAGCATTAAAATATCCCGACAAACACGGCTGGACTGCACAAAGTATTTATTTATTGAGAGTAGAGATTGCACCAAGGAGATTTATGTTTGGGTAGCTTTTACTGTTTATAAAATGGTCCAGGCAAAATAAACAATTTAGTCTGTGCTTTAACATCTGCGTATGTAATTAACTTTGGGTTAATTAAGGGTTAAGAGCTTCTGTCCATGTTAATTTAATTTGCATTTGCCGCACCTCTAAAATGCATGAAGGTCCTACTTAATGTACAGTATTCATACATGCTGCAGCTTTTCTTTGTCATCACTTTTTTCTGATGAAGCTTTATAATTAACCCTTGTTTCAGTCACGCAGCCTCGTGCTTATTTTTCATACTATGAGCACTAATTACATACATTTTCCTTAATTTCTTAAAAACTCCAAGAGTTCCTGTTTATAAATAGCATACAGCCCATGTATCAGCTGCTTCAGTCTACTATTGTCTTTCCCTTCAGAACTTATGGACCACCTGTTCTTTCAATGATACATTATTACTATATAAACCAAAAGACTATCCCTCTTCTAGGGCGCCATGGCGGTATTGGTTAGTACCCACAACAAGAAGATCATGGGTTCAGTTCCGGATAAGTGGTAGAAGATGAATGAATGAATGAGTATCCCTCTTCCAGGACTGGCAAGGAAGCAATAGATCATTCAGCAACTTCCAGTCGCTACCAACAGGAAGGAGCTGAGCCAAGCTCCGACATGGAGGTAAAACCATACGTCTTGTTCACACACCGAGCAATGGGAAGCGCCAACAGCTGGGAGAAGGAGAGAGGTCAAGAGAGAGAGATTTAATGTAATGAGGGAAGGAGGATACTGCAGTGGATACGGTCAGGATTAAGGGGTCTGAACCGCAGTTACTCAAGCAACAAAATGTTATAGTTAACCACAGCCTTTAGGTGTATATGGAGAATTCAATCATAATCCCAAATGAACATTTGGCTGCATCAATCATTTCAGGAGCTGCTAGTTTTCTCAGGAACCATATCTTCAGTATCATCATGAAGGATAACTTTCCCTGAATCAGTAATTCACTCTTTATGAAGCAATATATCACTGTGACACATCTCATCAGTGAACACAGGCAGGACAAGTGCATCCTTTGCTTTTACTAACAGCCATGCTCCACTCCTTTTCTGTTCTGTTGCATGTAATGCTCGCTGGATAAAAAAGAGCTGTGTGCATGAAATTAGAACTCTTACTGAGGCCAACACTTTATTAGTGTACAGACAATTCTAAATGCTATTGGCTGTTTGGGGCCCGTTCGGTTTTCCTACGCATCGATAAAAGTTAGTGATATGTCAAACACCAGTAACACCAGGTGTGTGTGTCTCAAATGTGGCATTGGATTGCATGTGTGTCTTCACACTGACTGTTTGTCTGTTGGTTTGTTGGTGTCACTCTCCTTGTCCTCCAAGTTTTTCTTGGATAGCAGCCATCAGCAGAATACTTGAATATTGGATTTCTTTACAAATGAATTTGATGTTTTAGACGCTGAAATCCTTCCAGATGCAGCTGCCAATGTGAATTTTATGTAACGTTGTTGTATGTCATCTGATTTCAGCCCATGTGACCTCTCGGCTTTTTCTTGATTGACCAACAAACTCGCTGATTGCTCTGCAAGCATTGCTACTCAGGTTGCCTTTGATGAGGCGCTGCTAAGATTGTCTTCTGAATCCTCTTGCTCCTCACTGCTCATGCCGGGCATTGAATCAGTGTCTTTCCATGACATATTACAAGATAGAGTGTGCGAATATGTTGATCCCAGAAGATGGAGAAATGTGGCATGTGTCTGCCCTGTAGTCATTTGCATTGTGTATGTGTTTCACAGTGATGTATCCTACAGAGGGTCGTTTCTGAGTCTGGCAATCCTACCTCGAGACTACACATTTCAATACAATACAACAAATGCAACAAAAAAAAAAAAAAAAAATAACACAACTGTATCTCCCACAAACATTTTTACTTACACCAGCAAACACTCATATATTCTGTCTATACACATATACATGCATAGACTATCTCTGGTTCACCGCTTTTCCCCCGCCGCTGAGGAAATCTAAATAATAATTCTGTGTGTAATAATGCCAATCCACACCAAAGTCCTGCGGGAGTCCTGCCTCGTGCATACATCAAAGCTATTATAGTGAGATTGGCATCCAGGCAAGCTGCTGTGTTTGTCTATGTGTCTTTTACATACCGCAAGTGAGCTTCCTCCAGGCTTTACACCTTTAGAGGGGTGCGTTATCAGGGGCTTTGTGGATTTCTGTAGCATCAGGCCACAAAAACGCTCTACATGTTGCAGATTGATCAAGTCCTCTTGGCATGAATTTTAAAATCTCTTAATGGTTATGAGGCTGAACATGCTTACGGGGAAATGTGCAGAGGATGCTATTTTGATCATTCAACATTTAGCTTAGAGGCTAATGTATTTTAGAATTCATATTTTTAGGCACAATCAGCCTGGCATTAAACTCCAACAGACAGCCAGGTTCAGAGCAAAGCAGCCACAAACCGCGAATGTTTGCAAATGCACACCAGACAGCCACAAATGTACGCACATCCTCACATATTTGCAACACAATAACTGATAAGCGTGTTGCAGTTCGGTGCTGTCAGCTATGTAATGGCAAATTGCCCCATCAGAAGCAAACAATAGACTTCAAATTCCAAACAGTCTGAGGGAGGGGATCATGGCTTATTTACACAGAGCTCCACGTGCTGTGGCTACATATCTCTAAGCCTGTTGATGCGGACAGCAGTCAGAATTTTTCCAGCATTGCTCAGTGAGTGTGTTTTTACATTTGCATACGCAAACGCCACATGGCTCTCCAAACCTACCTCTCGCTCCTGGGAAAGGAACGGATCCAGCTGTTGCCCTTGGCTACAGATTAATGTCTGTTTGCATGTGTGCAAGTGTGTGAAGCGCATAAATGCTTTAAAAAGCCATATCAATCGCTCAGACACCTGTGATCCACTCTCTAATACCCCCCAACTTCCTTTATGAACAGAGAGGAAGGTCGAAACAAATTCACAGGAATATATCTTCTGGTAAAAACGTTGCAGTCTTTCCTTTGAGTTTTGCAGCTGTGACTGTGACTGTGACTATCAAACATGAGCATGTGTGGGGCACTGCAGGTATGATTTCACAGCATCACAATATTCACATTGTGTCACGTTTTGAGTTCTGTTGTTAGGTTTTGAGTTTTGTCATTACTGTCTGGTGTTGAGTTCTGTCCGGTTTCTAGTGTGCTCTATTTGTGGTGTCCACTTCCTGTTTTATTTTGAAGTCCTGGTTCTGTCGTGTAATTTACTTCCTGGCTGTTCCCTCCTGTTGATTGTGTTCCCTGCCCTAATGTGTTTACCTGTGTCTTGTTTAGTTCACTGTGTATTTAAGTCTTGTTTTCAGTTAAGTTGGTGTCAGGTCCTTATGTTGTCTCTTGTTTGGTCTGACTCTCTGCTTATGTCTCTGCTGGTCTGTCTGTCGTCTGCTCCAAGTCTCTAGTGTTGTCATTGTCTGTTCTGTCGTCAGCCTCAGTCATTTTGTAGTTTTTCGTTTTTGCAAATTAAACATTCAACTCCTCACCTAAACCTCAGTCTCGGGCTCCTGCATTTGGGTCCTCATTCCCGCATCACCCCCCCACCAATGTGACATATTGATTTGCAAAGATGGACTATGGTTAATATATATAAGATCTGGAATATAATGCAGAGGTCACAATCAGCCATTAAGCATCTAAATTGCAGTCATACATGATTAAAGATAGTTTGTCTGCTTCTGGATTTAAATTTTAAGTCTACAATATAACCACAAGGCATGAAGTGCAAATGCCAACTCACAGTGGTGCTAGTGGCACCAGTGGTTCTCTTTGCGAGCCGTTCCACAGCCCACCACCCACCAACCCAAACCAGGCATGATACCAATTATGGGCAAGTTCACAGGGTAAGCATTTGATGATCCAATTGTCCTGATCATATTTCACTTTGGCGTGAAAGGCCAACACTGCCGTGTCACTGTTATAGCCCTAATTACTGCTGACGCTACTCTTGCAACTTACCTGTTCTTTTTGTTACTTGATCATTAGTCAAGAAACAAATAATTTACTTTGTTGTTGAGTTAGTAAGTTTATGTCATTCCGCATCCTGATCCTTCTTTCACCCTAGTGAACTTTGTCTTTTGTCACCTCCCCTCATTTCCTGTCCTGCATTGAGAAACCTAACAGTTAAAAGTGTAGCCAAACCTGCCGTTCTCCATTTTTGGGATTTAAAGGAGCCACTGTCATTGGAAACAGGATCACTATCAATCACTATCAAAATTGTGATTAAAAGCTCATGGACCTTTTTCTCCTTTTCATCCTCATCATCAACTCCATCAGTATCACTCTGATCAACAACAACAACAATAACAAATAAAGGAAAACTTATCTCCTTCTGAACCTCCATTCTTTCCTGCTACTGATCATGGTCTCTGTTACATTTTTTCGTCATCATCGTATTATCTTGTGATGGCTGCATGAAGCTAGCCTCAAAGCCACATTTATCCTGTAGATCAAAGCTGCCGTCAATGAACGAACACCAGAGACCGATCTTTGTGGCACTCGCTGAGTTAAAACTCCATCATTGTGTGGAAGAAGTGGCTGACAGCAACAACACGTAGCCCCCCAGTTATTGCGCTGCATTTCATCATGCATGTGATTGTTGGTGTCAACTGAACTGCTCTAGACTTGCAGATACACTTTAACAGCTGAAATGAGAACCATGGATTGATTGGCTCTGGGTGTGTTGTTGTTTCTTGAGCTGTCAATAAGCGGTGCGCAGCTGCAGGCATCTATAACGGCTCCATTAAGATGGAGATCGTCATCGCACACCATTAATTGACAGGAACACATCGTTCTCTCTGTCAGAGCATTTCTTTATGTTCTGGACATTGTAAATTGAAAGCCCTTATCCCTTATGGACCAAAAGCTATTTCAGGAGGAGATGAGTTGTGGATATGAGTGGGATTTTTTAGATGTAACATAGATGAGATTTCACGAGCTGTGAAATATCTTTGGGATGTTATCGTTTTCTCTTGGCATGCTCTTGTTATTAATGCACTGAACATTATGAAAATACTTTCATCTATATGAGACCACAGTGGCATATTGATAACTGTCATTAATTCATTGTAATAATAATAATAATTGTAGAAAGACGCTGCGTTCATAAACTCTATAGCCCCATTCCCATCGGCATTTTAAGCACAAAAATTATATAATGATATCATTTAGAAGGGCTATTTACAGGTTTGCTTGCTTTGCTTGAATAAATCAAATTTTTGAAACAAGTTCAGTTGTGGCTGAAGCTAAATACCTGAAAAGAGACAGACAGGATTCAGTTAAAAAAAGGTCAGTGAGAAATTGTACGGCATGCAGTCGCTGGTTGAAGAGGCCCTGGTGCAACTGCAGGTCTTCAGGCCAACTTAAAAACAGACAGTGTTGCCAACTACTTAGCTAAGTGTTGCTTGGCCTTTTTGCTCATTCATCACAACATTACATTGTATTTGCATTCTGCCCAGTGTCAGCTTTGTAAACTCTTTGTATTTCACCTTCTCTGTGTTCTCATACATAGT
The DNA here is from genome assembly GCF_900963305.1 of Echeneis naucrates. Taxonomy (NCBI): domain Eukaryota; kingdom Metazoa; phylum Chordata; class Actinopteri; order Carangiformes; family Echeneidae; genus Echeneis; species Echeneis naucrates. Next base: position 11,845,108 of record NC_042529.1, on the reverse strand, counting down.
GTATTTTTGTAAAACCAAATTCCCAATAAAGTTGTTCACATGACCTGACCTGTTTTCTGCTTTTATTTTCAGACACAAACTGGAATATGACCCATTAGGACTAAGAATTGACCAGCACTTACTCCAGCCATTACCAAGCTGCTGTTAAATCCAGATTTTCTAACCATGAGATTGACTGCCAAAATCACCAGACACGTAAGTTAAACTTAAAGATGACAGTTGCTGTGCTGATATTCAGTTATATTTACTCAAAAGTTCGTTCACAGACCAGGTAGAGCATAACGCATCATATATTTTTGTCATACTGCGCTCAGCCTTCATGTGTGCAGCTTTTTCTGTCAGCTGCAGGACTGAATGAGCTGCTTGACCTCTTTGCCTCCCACTGAACACGGCAGACAGAGATGGTGCGTCTCGCCCACAACGGTTGTTGCAGGCAAAGTTTGGAAGAAAAACAAATTATAGGTTGCTAAACCCAACGACCAAGTTACTAAGATGGCAACACTGAAAGAAAGCTGTTATAGCTTATGGGGCACATTATATAACCTACTTCTTCCTTTTCTAAAGCCGCATTGAATTGGAAGTTGAGTCAAGAGCAAAGCATAGAAGAGATAGAAACAAGCACCTGCATGACAATATCACGTTCCAGCTAATATATTATCTGTTGGCTCTCCATCTACTTTAATGTTTGTGAGCATCAACTTTCTTCAGCTACGGGTTTTGTGAGGGCATGCAGATAATGTGGCATGTTTCAGCAGTTTTTCTGAAGAAGATGGAGTTATTTGCAGTTTTGTGCCAGCCCTGATAAAGCGTGATTATTCATTTTGTTACTCCATGGCCGACCTGCACGGAACGTGAAAACACCTCTGCTGAACAAGAGGGAGCTCCTGTATTCTGCCTCCAGACTTTGTCGGAATGATTCAACTGTGTCTCTTGTAGGTGTCAAAGCTGCTGGTGTCAGGTGGGTTAACCTACATTTCACAGGTTAACCTGATAACCTGCAAGCAACCCCCGCAAGATTTGCTATTGCATTCCATTACCCCACCTGACTAGAATGTGAAGGCAAAAGATAGGGCGAAAGAAAAGGCAAGACAGAAAGAGAAGATTGATGTGTTTTTGTCCTTTTGTGTGTGTATGTGCTCACTCTATCTGCTGCCTGCATGCACATCCCAGACGTGGGTAAAAATGCTGACAGAAATTTAATGTGATTTCCATTGTAGCTTTTGAAGTCAGTTGCGTCGTCCTCATCAATTTGCGATTCATGATCATTCATCCGTGTGTTTGACCTGCACTGGCTTGTGAAAACCAACTTTCTCCTGTCATGTCTATTGCATCAAGGAGTTAGGGGTGGAAGACTGATCAGGAGCGTTTTTGATGGGCTGTGACAGACTCACATTCACTTGTCGCACAAACTGTGATGGTAGGGACAGGAATCTTTACCAACGTTCACAGTGAGCCTTTTTAATATCAGTCATCTGAGTTGTAGCTTCTGCTGAACAAACAGTTGTAGCTTTTGCTTTCTAAGCTGGTGATTGCTCCTTTTCTGCTATGAAGCCAAGATGGCGACTGTTCAGGTGTAAAGCTATCACTTGACCATTTTGAGTGAACCATCTGGATATTTACCTACTAACAGTGTTAATATGTTAATATGTACATTCAAAACTGTGGACTGTTAACATGTGTGCATCCTGTGCACCTGCGGACCACGGCCCTGATGGAGGAATAATTAAACGTGGCATAACGAATTAAAAGCCAGATTGGTTTAGGAATTATGCATCAAATAAAGGAAGTTGTAATCAACTGAATCAGTCTTTCTACATGAAGCTGTTAATGGTTGCTGCCTCTGGCATCTGTATGTTATTAAATGCTACATTATCCAGGATGTCAACCATTAAAAGCTGTGAATAGATTAAAGTTTAATACACCATGTCAACACATAACTTTGATAGGGTTTAGTACAAATTTCCAAAGAATTTCTAGAAATATGACAAAAAGTGAGAAAATGTCCTTTGCCATCCAACATTTAGACTTCAGCACAATGAAATAAAAAAAAAAAAAAAAAAAAAAAAAAACTGGTGCCAGTGCAGACTATGATGGAGCTGGTGTGATGTGGAAAGCTATGTAAGAGAAATGTTGACTGTTTCATGTACAGTATTAATTATAGTTTTAATATATTCATCTTTTCCATTATTATCTAACTAACTGCTGATCATTAGATACGTGATTGTTTTACCACTATTATGGAGAAATAGGAATTACGTATGTAAACTGGAAGACAGAGGTGCATTCACTGTCTGTGTGTGGATGACCAATATGTCTGACTGTTGCCTTCACTAATCTGGGAAAAACAAACATCTCAATTTCAGTGCACAAACACGTATGTGGTGCTGCTATGTTTCAAAGATTTAATTACAACCTGCTCTTGTATTTCATTATTGAATTCAGATTGAAGGTCTGTTTCAATTATCTTATCCATTTCACATTTCAATTGTAGCTCATGTCAGTTTCACATCTTGCGTGTTGTTATGGAGGAAACATGTAATGTCTACTGTTCACTTATACGTCGTCACAGATGCAACTAAAACCTTTTCAAACTGATCTGTACTTTTTTTATTTATTTATTTTTTTACATATTTTGTTTGTGTGCTTTCCATCATATCGACAAAAGGACGACAAAAATGGAACGTCTGTCTTCTTCAGGCAGTCCAACAGAAGGCATGTTTATTTATTGGAAGACGTTTTTCTTACTTAACCTGAAAAACAATCAATCTGTGAATTTATTCAGCTTAACAAGCTGTATTTTAATAAGTGTGCTGAGAATTCAATTCGCACCTCTGCAGTTTGTTTTAGATACATTGGCTGTCTGACAAAATGAAGAATTGAAACCTAAAACACATCCATAGAATCATGTAAATAGTCAACTTGTGTGTGTCGATCTGCATACTGCATTTACTGGCCTGCACGCTTGGCAGAGAGGGTAGGTTTTTTCCGCATTTCAATTTTTGCAATGTAAAAAAGATCGACACTCACGTACACATTCTCACACATGTAATAGAGTTATAGTATATAAAATACTCACCCACGTTAAGCTGTTTGTAATGTCAGAGAGTGTCAATGTTTTGGAGGAGTCTGATTCTCAGAGCCTCACTTGTTATGCTGAAATTCTGTCCAGCTGCAGCTGAACACTTGACCAAATCATTTAACAGGACACACACTGCCTGGTAAATTGTTCAAATTGCATGTAATGTTATTGTGATGGATTGATCTGACGATGTACACAGATGACCTTGGGTTTCAATCAGTGCAGAGGCAGAGGCTGTGAGCAGCCGGTAGGAAATCTAAGAGGTGGAAGAACTGCAGTTGGGCCAAAGTTCAGAAGAGTAATTTCAGCTCCATTTCCACCAAAAGTGAAAAGCCAACTTATCTCTCCCACCATTAGCTCACCCACCCCTCTAAATCCTAACAGTGCGGCGAAGGATCAATAAACATTCGAATTCGAGTAGGAAAATAGGAGGAAAAAAAGATAAGCCTGCACATTCTTTTAGTATTTCTTCAACAGATCCGCAAGGTTAACGCTCAATTTTACTCTTAAACTGATAATTGATTAGGAATGATCCATTTAAATTCACTGTTTTGGTGCATGCACAGTATTACACCAGTCCAACCTGGGAGACTTTGCTAAGCTGCTGAGCACCATGAAATTATCCAGGTTTGTTGCCATAGTGACAGATGTGTGTGTTGGAGCAGAGACTGTAATTTGAGATGGTGAGTTCTTGCATTGAGGCCCTGCCACTGCAATCGATAAGCTCCTACATTAATAAGAATCCAGAGAGTGAATTTATTTTAAGGCCTCTCACGTTGTAAAAAAAAACATACACATGCAAAAACTACGCACATCTAGCTTGGAGAAATGAGGTAAACATCCAGCCTCTCAGCTAAAAATATACATCAGCAAACACCTCACATAAGACGCTGCATCGCTTCTGATTATTTTTTTTATTTTTATGCTGAGTAACTTTATTTTGCATGAGGTTAAACCATTAACTCACGCACCTGGTTGCAGATAAACAGGCATAACTAGCCAATCGCACAGCTCTGCAGCCACAAACATCCCACTTGTCACTTGTAAGTAGGGCCGAGCACTGGCCAGTGGTTGTTTCTGGCAATCACAGCTGTCAGTCATCTCCAACTGCCTTGTCTTGTTTTGGGACAGCGAACCTTTTTAATTAGGTTTAGAGAAACTTCATGCTTTGGGCCAAGAGTGCAAAATTTAGGTCAGAGGTTCATCATCATAGTTACAACAATGGGCATCATTAAAATAACCATAGGTGACTGTAAACAGGAAACAAACAGCTGTTTCCTGTGTTTCAGTGCAGTTTTTTGTTTGAGCTGTCCATTTACGCCGAGCTGGCCTGACTTCTTCCTTTGTTCCTGTTATGATTACTGCAGCCATCAGAGGGCAATTTTCCTTGGCGCATGTTTTGAAATATTTTCTGACTTCTAGTCTGTATGATGACCAGATGATGCTGAAAGGAGCCATTTCTAAGTCCTGCTGCTGCTGTTGCTGCGCGGCCAGTATTAGCTGCTGTTAACCCGCCAGTCCTAGCAAGAACTTCAGTTGTTGTTCACAAAACAAGAGGTCATAATGCATCCTCTGAGTAGCACGACTTCTTCGTTGCAGAATAACAGCTAGAGTGAATCAGGATCAGGAATTGAAAAGCCGGCCAGATAACAGACTGTATATAAAGTGGACCTTGACACAGGATCTGAAAGGTGAAGCCAGTGCTGAAGAACAAAACTTCATTCTATCTAATGACAAGTGGCTGGACTGATTGTAAACGATAAGACCGTACTGAAACCCTAATTCTCATTTTATTTATTACCTCAGTGGATATTTAAGTTTGTGGTCTCAGTCTATAGTTTCAAGCCTTCTGCAAACCAACGCGATGTTCATTTTTTGAGTGATGGTCCCATTTTGAGGAAGACAGATTATAAAATGTGGGTATGTATTAAGGCATGGCGATTGACAGACTGTACCATGCTGCTAGAAGTGGCTCAGACCAGGATTGAAGGAATATAGTTTGACATTAACTTTATAGTAATACCAAACTAAAATAGTTTTGCTTATAGCATGGAAAGACAATATTTTAACACCTATTTTCAGTTCACTGATTTCCAGACCTGTGAGCTGTCTTAGGATTTCATTCTGCCTTCTCTTGTTCTCAGCATCCTCTAATTAACATCCCTGTTTTAGTCCTTTATTTCTTTTTCCTCTCTAAATCTGACTGCCTTCACTCTGCTTACTCTAATACTGCCTTTTCACCAACTAAAGGCTTCTGTCTTTAGTCTGTCCACTGATTCCTAATGAATGCAGTGACACTTGTTTTAATTAAAAGCTTTGTTAACAGTACATGTTGTTAATCACAACAAAGAGTTCAGTCAGTTATGCTTAGTTTTCTTTTTTCATCAAAGTCTCTAAATTGGGAGGATGACAGGTCATTAGCTGTTTGTCTAGATGACATGCTGTCTGTCCATTCGTGAGAGTTTTTTCACAGGCCTTGATTTATTTAGTTTGTTGGTGGTGAACAAGCCACAAGCAAAAGAAAGTCAAAGCAGCACCAGTTAACAACGTTTTATTAACAATGTGTGAATTTTTGTGATGTAAAAGGAATCATTTATGTCACAAACCACAAAGATATTTTACCCTCTTTCAGCCCATTCTTTGTTCACTTGTTTAGAGTTCTGTGTCACTGCATTCATCAACCACAATGTACTACCTGCTCAGCATCAAAGATAGAGATACTTTGCACATGGAACTAAATGGACAATAAATACTAAATTGACAAAAACACGCTAATTGCAAATGGCTAATGTTGTTCCACGACTGCCAGGCAACTACAAATATGCCATATTAGCTTCATAAGGTTTTGCATTAATAGCCACAAATCCAAGATTTAGAAATTCCTCCTCACTTCTTCATACGTGACTGTTGAGCTGAAGTTGCATGTGCTGTTGAGTGAGGATATAACTTTACCTCTATTTAAGGTTTCTCAGTCTCAATAAATCACCAGTAATTTTTAATGAACTGTCATGCTGAATAAGCCAAGAAAGTAAATTTACAGCTTAGGGCAGACATTCTCCAAATCTAGCATCATGGCGGAGGAAGAGCAATATCAGATATCAGAGAAGACAGTAGACTCAACACAAGGGAACATCTCCCTCATCAGTCTCTTAATTACTGAGTTGGTGAAAAAGTAGATGATAGAGTGACTGAGTGACTCCTGCATTAGTAATTACTGAACAGGAGCAGCAAAAAGCCCTGCACTGAGACTACAGAAAATCAAGGAAGTAAATTTGAATTCTTTGTTCAAAGATAAAAATTGTCCATGCTGAAAAAGATGAAGATATTTTGCCTGAGGATGGTTGATGCTAAGATATCAAAATGAGCTATTCCATTAAAAATACCAAGGAATTCCATCTTGCGATTTCCCGTCATAGCATTTTTAATGTTCTTGCCTCACCAGACCGTTGCAGGCTCAGGCTGTTCTTTTAAATCTAATTCCAAGTGAAGCTGACTATCACGTCCCATTTTAACGGAGGGCATGAAGAGGCAGTGGGAGTAGCATTATGCTTCTCATTATCACTGGATCCAACTGCACTTTTACCCTGGGCTACTGGCAAAGCTCATTAAACAATGTAGTCTCATTGTGACTCCCTCATACCAAACAATAAACTTTCTCTGTCAGACTGTGGAATGTCACTGTCATATTTCATCCCCCTTTCGACATTCTCGAAGACGTCATTTGCTACTTTCACGGCGGGAGGTAATTTTGAGCTGCCACTTTGGAGCTTGTGGGTGCTCCAGTTGTCACACCTTTAACGTGAAAGACAGCTGCCACTGATCATCAGCTCTTGCTTGGTCTTGTTTGGTGCCATTTTATAGTGAAATCTGGCGAAATTGAAGTGACATCTAAAATCAATTTCACATTCACCATGTGGCTACTTTGTCTCCATGCACCTGGGGCATTTTATCTTGATAAAAGAAATTGCTAAAGAGATTCTGAAATATAAGATTAGATAATAAGCTACTACTTTATAGAAACATCAGCACTTTAATGTGCCTGCAAAAAAGTAAATATTCAGGCTTTTGTAGAATCAATGCTCAGGGGCGGCAAGCTGTTCTTATTGTGTAGGTGTAGGGAAAGACGCAGGTCGTGAAAATGGCAACGCCGACCCAAGGCTCAAGAAACAATATGTTTTCTTCATTAACATTTAACCCAAACCACCAACCTTTACCAAATTCAAACTAAAGTCCTTTTATAGTAAAACAAACAGTATTTATGTTTTCCCTCAAATCATAAACAGCAAAACAAATCAGTCATGTGTAATGTAATTTGTATAAAACAGTGTTATATTACACAGTATAGCTTTAATATATTCACATTTTCTTTGTGGACATTTCACTGTAACATATTGATATAACTTTATGTCACATTGGAAATTTGAACTTCCTTCCTTGTGTTCTTCTGGCCACAAGGGCTTGCAAGATGAACCTTTACAACGGGGAATACAGGCAAGTGAATTTATAGAGGTCAAGAAATACAGTAAACACTGTCATATGAAACTAAAATAAAAGAGCATTGTCTAGAAGTCTGAGTTGACATGCAGAGTTCCACTGGCTACAAAGTATATCGGATATTTGAACACTGCTGTATCTGACATTTGGTGGAATTTTACAATAGTTTTTTTTCCCAGCTTCATTGCCTTTGCAGTATTGCTCCAAACAAGCTGTTTCACTCAACGTAACAGCTAAATGACTCATCTCCAGAGATCCTTTTGGTGAATAATGGTGGACCAAGAAAAGAAAAATACCTAATCTAAAATGACTTCCCCTTAACTTTCTTTTGTTTTCTTCCCTGCGGCTAATAAATGTGCCTGTTTCTGAAAGTTAAATTATACTGAAGTGGAAACCACTTATACAACTTTACATACATGTAATTGCACCATTCTATTGTGGCTCCAGGCATGCATTTGATTATCACATGCAGAATAGAAATTTGCATGCTTTCATAAAAGGAGCCATCCATACATTTTTGTGTCATCCTTGCATTTACATATACAAGGAACAATATGAATTGTGTGTATATTACTTTGTGTGTTGTTTAGCTAAGAATAAAGTCGGGGAGTGGTGGAACATTGTCAGCGGTTCCAACTGTTGGCAAGGCCCAGCAAAGGTATCACAAATGGGGTGACAAATAATTTGCAAAACTGAAACCACATTATAAAATAATAATAATAATGAAATGTTAATGAAATTAATGAAATGAAATGATGTGAAAACATTTAATTTCTTTTTTCTCATTAACACCAATGACTCAGCAATCAGAATGACTTTAAAAATGTAGTTGGTGAATTTTCAAAATAATGAAAAGGCTTCCCCTACTTCCAATTCAATGATTAGATATAAAGTGCTCTGATCACATATTGATCTTGGCCTATGTATTGTTGTGGGGTCAAATATGGGCCACTGTGGGTTGGAAGAAGGTGGGAATGTTTTTATTGTCATTTTTATTTTAGAAGATGACCTGGACAAGATCTGAAGTCACATTTTCCTCGGTTGAGGTCGGCATTGCTAACCAGCTAGGCCTGAAACACTCTGCTAAACTGGCATACATTAGATGTAGCAATCGTGAAACTTGCCAAGAGCTCCAACAACCTGAAACAACAAGATTTTCGGAGACCCGTGCCTGGTTGACGCTGTCGCCCAAAATGCCCATGATTTGAGTGGGGGAGAAAGAAAAACGTTACGCACAGGTAGCAGGTTTGACGAACGTGCTGACGTCACTATCCAGAGAGCGTGCGCGGCACCCGGAAACAGAATATGCGGCAGAATTGTTGACTCTTCGTTGCTGCGCTACGGACCAGCAATGTGGCGACACCCGGAAGAAGAGACCGGCGACCGCGTTGTGGTGAGTTGTGTATGAACCGATTTGTTTAGTGAGCTTGCAGTAGATTTGCTTGTGTGTGGGTGAAGTGAGGTAAAAGTAAGGATGACTTTAATGCAGTGCGTCTGTTTATCTGAATTGAAGGCCATAACTGAAGCCACAATGCTAACAAACTGTCACTGTTGTTAGTGAAGGTTTAAATAATGATGATGATCTTTAGATTACCACGAGAGGACAATAATATTATTTTATTTTGTAGAATTTATGTATTTAGGAACCAGAATTGATGATGAGAGTTTGGAACTCCAAACCTGAGTTGGGGACGACTAGTTTTGAAACTTCTCAATGGCTACTCATTTTCTTCAATACGCATTGTCAAAATACATGGAAATGTAATTACCCCTGTTATTTATTTCATAATGATAACATTGTCCCCAATTTTCATTTCAGAAATCTGGTCACCTTAATGTAACAGTGTGAAAGCTGTAATGCATGACATTCATTGTGTTTGTAGGGCCAGGAGGGGGGCTAAGCCTTTTGGTGACCTGCAGATATCCAACAATGGATATGTCACTATCCTGGGTTTAAGTGATAGCAAGCTTACAGCCTATTCATCCTACTATATCCCTGCACTGCTTCCCTTGTAATTATCAAGACTCATCAGGTGAGTACGCCATTGATAGCCTGTACATATACTACTTATTTACAGTGTGTAATGTGCTGGCTGAGCTGTAAAGCATTACTGAGAAAATTCTAAAAAAATCCTTAACTAAAGCTCAGGAGTTACAAGAAGCATGCCTAATGTGTAATTTGTTAGTTACATGCCTGTGTGTGTGTGAGAAAGAAAAACTGATGGCCACAGCAGTACTGATGAAAGAGTGATCTGCTTTGTAGCTGAGCCCCAACAGACAGCAGGACAGACTCAAGCTAATAGCCTTGAGTCGCCAACCTCCCTGCAAGCACAAAAGCATGCAATGAAAAAACAGAGGTGTGTGGAGAAGTGTTTTTGTTTTTGGATATTTACTGACAGAGCAGGAGTCTCTGTGGGAATGAGGTGGACTGCCTGCCTGGTGTGTGTGTGTGGAAGTATTTGCATGTGTTTTGTTGTGATAGTGTACGCAAGAGTGCACATGTGCAAATTTGTGTCTTTGCATGCGTGGCGTTTAAGCAGTGCGATACCTCCCGGCGCCCCTCGTTCACCTATCCCCTAATCTCTGCTGACTCCCATATGAGATAACAGAGTTTACTGACATTTGAATATTCCGACTGCTCGGCTGGAATATCAATTAAGACCAAGGCGGGGCTTGCAGCTCTATCTTTCTTCTGCCTCCCCGCTGTGCTCATTTCCTGTCACTCCAATAGAAGAAAAACACAAATCACAGCACATCTGTGCAAGGTGAGGTCTGACCAACTTTCACCAACCATGGGAGGTTTTAGCTCTAAGTGTGCTGAGCTGAAGTCCTCCGTTTTACCCTTCACCAAGTGGCTGATTGTCTCCATGCAGCCGGGAGAGATGAGATGAGATGAGATGCAATGCTGGCGTTAGATGACAGATACCTTTCCACTGAGCTCTGTGCAATTTCAGGGATTTGAGTTGATTCAATTCCCCTCTAATCTCCCTCCCTCACGCACATTAGAATGTGTGGATCTGCATGTGAAGTTTTGAATTGTGGGAAAACTGATGAGAAATTTCCAGTTGCTTTGAGTAACGAGCAGCATGAAAACGGGAGGGTTGCATAAATCTGCATACATATCCCAAATGTAAGCAAGAGTGTATTGAAATAAAGTCATTCATCCTCTCTCTGTCACATTGTTCTGTCAACTTACACTTTTCTGGCCTTGTAAGAAAGTAAAATGATAGCATTATTCATGATATTTATTAAAATGTAGATAGGGCTGTGATAGGGCCACTTAGATGATTGTGGGTTTTTTTGTTTTTTTTTTTTTGGCTCACATTCTCTCTCGCATATGCTAAATCCAGAAGTGCCGAGACAAAACACATCTGCAGTGTTAGTCTTCTATGCTAGATTTACGCAATCAATTCAAACACAGTGGGAATTAGTGAAGCCCTGGAGCACAGCAGTTCAAAAGTTATCACAATGTCTCCAGAAAATGTTCATAAGTCACATTTCCAACTCAGAGAGAAAAGAGGAGAGGGAGAGGTGAATAAAAAAGGAAAGAGAAGATTGCTGTAGACTGGAGACATATAGACATATAGTCAGTAAAGGGACTGTTGACTTGTTGTGTCCTGTTTGGGCTGACGTGCTGCTGTCTCCATCTGGCTCTAAAGAATCTGCTGAGTAACTTTGTTTGGGATGAGGTTACAGCAAACTGTAAATTCTCCCACGCAGTCGAGAATCATCCAGCATAAACAGGCAGAGATGGAAGGAATAATAAAGCCTGGGCTCGTATCTCTGCGACCCAAACAACAACAACTCGTCCTCTTCTTTTCTTTCTTTCACCTTATTCACTTCTTTTTCTCCCTCTTCTGCCCAATACCCCCCTTTCCCCTCACCAACTGTCTCCTCTCTCCATCCATCCATCCTTCCCTTCCCTCCCCACCTATCCACAGTCGTTGCCTTGGTAACAATACAAAGAGATTTTCTTTGCAGCTCTGTCACCGTGGCAACGCTTGGCTTTCCTCCAGGCCATTGTTGGAAGCGCGCCGCCCTCCGGTCCACTCCAGCCGGCTGGTACTGACCACAGTCAGATCGAGGCCATCCACTGGCTAGAAATCGTTCAAGCGCTGATGACTCTATCAGCAAGCACTGCAGGAAATGCACATACTTCAAGATGGAGAGTCGGCCGCTTTGAAACTGCTGGAGATTCAGTGTTTTGATTGCGGCAAAGGCAGTGCATTTGGGGTTTGTCTCAAGCAGTGATGGCCGGGGCTGTGGAGATTATCAGTATCTGAACTGGAATGGATTTACTCTCCCAGAATTATTTTCTTCTGGTTTCGTTTGATTTTCATCTGAAACCACCACCAGTCCTCTCAGGGTCATAACTCTGAATATAGTGAATAAGTAATTGGAAGTCAAACAAAATAGGATCCTTCTCCCCTCAGATGTGGCTTCACAACAATTGTGTTTGGAAGTTTATTTTCTGTATTAAAGATTTTTTGTTTGTTGTTGCCTGCACATCTTTAGTTACAATGACAGCAAGAGTGCCAATAGTACATTTAGCATATTTTGAAGGGCTCACGTGTGCCAAAATGTGAAAACAATGCCCAAAGTAAAACAACACATTATAAATTAGGAGAAGCTTGCTTGTCCAGCCCTTCTTCCAGAAGTAAAGGTTCTGTTTATTTAGTGCTATGGAATGAGACAAATCTTTCCTGTTTAAATTAAATTATCAGTACAAAAGATGAACTGCAATGGAAATTGTATGCCTATTCTTTTTTTTTTAATTTGAATTTCTAGTCTATGCGATTGAAAAATACAGGGGGGTTAACCACTAACCCCAAAGTGCAATAGTCGATTCAGTTAACAAATACCTAGATTACCCTACATTACCCTTTAATATCTTAACATTGTCCTGTTGAGTCATATGTTTCCATGTTCAGTAAACTGGAGAAGGTTTAAAGAAGTGCAAAGCAATGGGAATACATGAGAAGACCACCACCACCGCCATATTCAGTAGCAACTTTCACTCCGCAGCTTCAAAAACAATTTAGAGACTTTCCCAAACTTCCCCACTAAGTAAAGAACCACAACTGACAAAAATACATCGAAAGAAATTAAGATGGTGGTGTTTATCATGAGAAAGGGGCAGATAGTCACTGTCTTTCACTCGTTCCCATAATTGCTTGCCACACCCCTGCTGGTGACACACAGATATTGCTGAAAACAATAATGCTGTACAGCTGGTGCTGAAACTGTGCGACACTTGCAAGGCATGGCAGCCAGTTGGCAACAGAGAGGCTTATTACAACAGCAACAGGAGACTTGACATTTTGGATCTATTGTGCCAATGAGTAAAATGCACTTTAGAGATGTCACGCTAATGGGATTGTGTTTTGGCAGGATGGCTCTGGCAGGGGTTGGGAGTTTTACACTTTCACAAGGCCAAAAGCTGGCATCGACACTCCGGAAACTTAATACACTTGGGTAAGAGTGTCAGTGTTTTGTTTTTCGGTGTCTTTTGTCCGAGTGTCAATTTGTTGTTTTTTTGTTGTTGTTGTTGTTGTTTGTTTGTTTGTTTTTTGTTGTTCTTCCCAAATACAGCAGGGGGCAGCATGGTGGCATAGTGTGCGCTATTGCCCCACAATGAGAAGGTCGCGGGTTCGGTTCCCTGCCTGGGTTCTTCCCGTGCTTGCATGGGTTTCCTCCCACCATCCAAAAACATTATGTTTGGGTTAATTGGTGACTCTAAATTGTCTGTAGGTCTGAGTGTGAGTGTGAGTGGTTGTTGGTCTCTGTGTGTTGGCCCTGCGATGGACTGGCAACCTGTCCAGGGCCTGCCCTCGCCCAGTGTGAGCTGGGATTGGCTTCTTCACCCCCACGACCTGGAAATGGATAAGCGGTAGAAGATGGATAAATGAATGAAAATACCGCAGGAATTTATTTCTGTCTCACATTGAGGCCTATTCAGAAGATTTCTCTGGGTATCATCTTGACGGATTAGTTTCCTCCCTACCCACATTGTCATTGCAACTTCCACAAAACAAACACCATTTAAATTCAGGCACTGTTAAAAAAAAAAAAAAGATTACTTACAGAAAAAACGGGCACTGCATCTATTTTACACACTAAGTTCAATCTACTTGTCACAAGGAATATGGCTCAGCCTGGAAAATGATCCTCTGCGGCTCCATGTTAGGGTTATCTGGACTCTGTGAAGGACTTAACTTTTAAAACCCTCAGAGGTCTAAAAGAAATGAAGTTCAAGACGAGACCATTGAGGAAAAAGTCAGGGGGCTTTATTGAAAAACTATTAGTTTATTCAGACAGGTGGATGATTCATACATGCAGACGTTGAGATGTTTTTGACACAGTTGAAAGTCTCATGGATGAGGGAACAGTTTCACAATGGGAGACACTTGGCTCATTTAGATTTAAGTTCAAAGGGACAAGTCATATCACCACTTACTGGAAGCTTTTAAATGACATCAGTTATTAGCTGCTCTTTTCTATTCTGCTCTGTTTTGAGCTCTTTGTTGGGTCAATTAGATACAAAATCTCCTTTAATTGCAACGGAAACAGTCTTATATTTTCTGTTTTGTACTATTTAGTTATGCTGTTTGTGAGGAATTGAAAAAGCTTTCCATTGCAGCTTGGTGAACATACTGACGTCTCTTCCCTCTCTGTGCTACCCCCCCCCCCCCCCCCCCTTATTTCTCCCATCTTCTTTTGGGGTTTTACCGAGTTTTTGGCAGTTTCTCTTAAATTTATGATAACTTTGGCGACCTCAACCCCAGCCTGCTTGGTCTCCGCTGCCCACCATTCATCAGCTGCCCTGTCTGCGGGGACAGTTTTTTTTTTTTTTAATCTAGCAGAGGAATGAAGCAGATTGTTTAATTATAGAGACAACGAACTGACACTGTGGCCGATTGAGTGAGTGACTGAGCTATGTTTGTGATTCAGTGGGACGCAGTTTAGAGATGCAGAGATTTCTTTGTGTGTGTGTGTGCGTGTGTGTGAAGATTTGAAAACCTATACATTGCTGAAAACAACAGATTTGAGTGTTTGTTTATATATATATATATATATGTTTATATATATATAGTGAGTGCATGTGTGCAGGTACTTATAGTGTATGTGTAAACGGTGCTGTCACAGTGTGTGAGAGGAGGCCTGGTAGGGCACTCTGGGACAGTCAAAAGTAAAAAGCCATCTGACAGATCTGGTGCTGAAATGCAACCTGCGTGTTGTGTGTGTTGTTTGTGCAGCCAGGTGTATACAGCAAGCATGCATGTGTTTTTGCCATGTGTATGTGTTGTGTCACTAATGTGGAAGGTCTGTGTGTGTGTGTAACTGTAAATCTGTCTGTGTTTGTAATCACTGTGTGTGTGTGTGTGTGTGGTCCTGTAGTAATTAGGTAACAGTCTGGCCCTCAGCGATCCATATCCTGTCAATGAGGACAAAGAGAGACCTGCTGATGACCCATCTGGTGTCCAGGTGCATCTCTGGCTCTCTCCCGCTCTCTCCTGTTGGCGCTGTCCTCGTTATGGCTGCCGTGCGTCCCGCTCACTCTCACCCCTGCAATGCTGCTTGACCCCCGGCGGCAGTTTGCTCCTGTCTCCTTGGTGAAATCGATTTCATCAGCAGGAATGATTAAAGTCTGACTGTTGTTGCCGTCCATTCTTCCGTGCAGCCACAGATAGATTACTCCATCTATGAGAAACCAACAGAGTCTTTTTTCTGACAGGCTAATTTGTTCATAGACTGGGTAGATGATTTGTTTTTAAAATCTGTTGTGATTATGATGTCCTATGTGGTAATGAGGTAATTTTGGATGAAGCTTAAAAAAAACAAACACTTGGTTTGTTACAAAACATTGTATGGACTGCATTGCTGAGCACTGAGGTGTGAAAATGAATTCTATATGTTTCCACTTGGTTCCTCCATGCTATACTGACAGAGTTTAGCAAGTAATCCTTTCCTGATACATGCAGCAGGTGATTATTTTGCTCTAAGATAACAGCAACAACAACAAAAAAAAAAACAAAAAAACACCAATATTTCATTACATATTGATTTGGTTCCAATAGCATTTACTAATACGTGCAGAATGTGTCATCACATAAATCGTTTCCCAAAAAGTTGGATCTTAAACCTAACATGGGAATCTGTGGGGATTGATTCAGGGTTTTGAAGGCAGCTTCAAGTGGCCATTTAAAGAACTGCAGCCTTTGGCACCTCGGCCTCAACTTAATTTTTTAGCATTAGGGTTGCTGTTGAATAAAATGATGATCATCAATGATGTCCTCATGCTCATTGATACTCGTCTAATGCTTTTGGTACCATGCTGTGCTGATAGTTTGGACCCCGTCTACGTCCTTGCAGACCTAGTTTATAGTTATTATTATTTGCACATATTGCTGCTATTAAGCTTAATCCAAAACAAAGTAATCTTGACCCCAGGATAAAGACCTTGATTTTGGTTAAATAGATAAAGATAAAGAAGATAAAAACTGCTTGAGAAAGCGAGTGTCTTTTCGTAAATAAATCTAAGCACCCCACATTTTGTTAGCAATGCTTATCATTGCAGCTTCACTGCTTTGATGTCATGTAGCTGCGCATTTTACAATAATTTTCTGTGTCTTAAGTTACCTATTGTTTTTCAGCAATAAAAGGAAAAAGTAAGCCTGAAAAAAAAAAAAAAAAGTTGATTATTCTAAATGAGTCAGTGTGTCAAAAGTAAATCACTCATACTCAAAACTCACTGTTGTGCATTTACACCAATAGGATGTTTGACTGAACAAGAGGGGGGTCTTGACAAAGGAGGATATAAAAGGGAGAACTTATTTATTCATATACTTTATATTGTATCCCCTTCCAAAGATCATGGAGATGAGCTTAGCTTACCGTTATGCATTTTATCCATGAAAGCCCAGAGCCCACTCTGTTTCTCTGTGTCATTCAATACTGTATTATCTTGGCAGAGAGTGAGTGAAGGCCAGAGAAGAGTCTCTAGGGAGATTGGCGGGCCAATCCTTTTGACAATATGACTCATTGAACTTTGTGTAGAGGATGGTCACATAATGCAATGCCCTCTGCATCAGATAATTTGCTGTAGCAGGGTCGTGGGAGAGAAAAACACACTTTGATGTGCTGCGTGTGCATGATGACAGGGCTGGCTATGACTTTAGCTACGCTGCTCAAACTCAGCTTTACATTTACATTGACGTGTCTGACAATGATTTTTTTTTATCAGATTAGGTAAAGGTTAAAGGCGTGAACTGCAGTAGCACTGTGTATATGATTTTATGTGTATATTCCTTTTTCTGAAAAACCTCAAGTTATGAATTTTTGAAAACCACTTTTTGGTCAAAATGATTTGGATGAAAATGTTTTCTTTCGTTTTCCTTTTTTGTTCACAATATGTTTATGAGACCATTGCATCTGCAAAGCAGGACAGGTCCGCAAAAAAAGTTAAGATTGTCCAAGGTGGCTCCTCTTATTTACTAAATTGTAGTTTATAACTTAACTCCATCTCTGAATTCTTGTAATGCTTCTTTTGGTTATGCATTCATACGCGCCTAATCTGCAATGCAGGGCATGTTCTGACTATCAGGGCACATTTCTAAATTCAAACAGATGACATTACTATGTTATGAAGCGAATCTCCTTTGGATTTCAAAGTTCAAACAAACACTGTAAAATGCGACAAAGTGAGTCCCATCATCACTGTCAATGGTTTCCCTTCAGGCTGTACATCGCTTCCTCCTCACAGATTACAGTCTGACTCCTCCTGGTCTGAAGCCTTGGAAGGGAACGTTTCGTTTCCGAAGATCCTCATATTTCTGCCCTGGGCCATAAGAATAACTCATGCAATTTCTGAAAAGCTGAGCGCTGTTTTCACTATATAATTGATGTGCTGTGCAGAGAAATCTAATGCTTCAAAGGAGTTATCAAAAAATACTATGAGCTTTGAGAGAGGCGTTAAAATATTATTTATTATGATATACCAAAATAAAATTTTCATTGGTATTTAGCAAGAAAGTGTTTGATTACAGCTTCTGGCGGTATCTGATGCATTGCTGTGTTTTTAAATAATGTTTTCAGAAACACTGCAGTACAGAAATCGCCCTTTTCTTTTAATGCGGATACTAGAATCAGAATCAAAACTACATTGCTATTATACTAGTGGTGTCCTGATAAAGATCCTTAAACAGTGGGTTGGTGTACCTTGATTGCTTGCTTTTCATAAAATTCGTTGGATCACAGTTTTTTGTTTCAGTCGGTGACTGTGATTTCTGTGTAGGTTCAACAACATATGGAACGCTCCAAGGTTCAATTCTGGGGCTGATCTTGTTTTCCTTGCATGTGGTTCCCCTCATTCATTCATTTAGGGTGGTACAGTAGAACATTGGTTAGAAAAACATCCTTCAATATTTTTCCTGTGAATCTGTCTTCTCTGGTAAATGTTTGGCAAGTATGGCAATTAATTGCTGAAGAAAGTGCATTTCAGGACTACTGTTTTTATCTACAATGTCCATTTACACATGTAAAAACCTGCATAGAAATGCTGGAACCAGGAACTTCTCTGCACATTATTTCATTTGGGAGACAGCCTTATTGATGAAAATGACCAGAGATATTTGGAAGCTTAGTGCAAGTACCAAATGATGATGACGATGACGGTGATGGTGATGATGCCCCTGATGGGTGAAGCAGAGATCAGTGCCAGATGGCTTTAAACATACAGAGAGTTGTTGTTTGTCTCCGCTCTGCTGAGTGAGATTCAGGAAGGTAGAGGGATTGGCAAGGGAACGGGGCGAAAAGCAGGTTTGCTTTGTTTTGAGTTGAATTCCCTGGACTGTTTCCTCAGTGCCAATCGCACTGGCAGCCTGAGTTATCAGTGCTAACGCTCATTTGTGCAAATGTGTGTGCCTGTTGCGGTGTGTACTTGTGTCCCAGTGAGAGAGAAAGCAACATTTGTGCACATTGTGGTGATGGTGGTTGGGGGGGATTGTTTATTTCTCTTCAGTACCTTTCATGCACTATTCAAACTACATTTACGATGAAAACAGTACGTTTGATTTTGTCTCGCAACGATCTTCTGTTTGAAGCCCAAGGACACATTAACTTTTTGGCTTCAGCTCTGTGTGCGTAGAGAAGCGGCAGGGAACGAGGTATGAAAGTAATGCAGATATTGCACAGTGCACAGATGTTGATTTGACTCTTGGACTTAGTAGACGGAGGTATGTTTTATCTATACAGGGGATTATTTATGTATAAAGGTTTCATTAATGAAAGACGCGCTGCCAAAAAGAATCCCACTTCAAGAAGTAATGTTGATACAATTATACACAAAAACGTATTAAGTTAGTGTGAGTTTAACACCAAAATAAGGCTGTTGAAATTTTTGTTAATGGCAAAGAAATATATTTTAACATGTCAGACCTGGTTGACGTGCCATATGTGGTTAAAATTAGGGTTTGGCTAAATATCCCAGATCCCAGAGTTCTGGGGACAGTAAACAATACAATATCATCCAATAAAAGGTTGTGACAAACTAATATTGTTTGATGTCTTTTTCCCTGATTCAAAGAGCAACATTGATTTAATTTGATGATGCGTTTTTCAGCACAAGTAACAGGTGTCCTATTTCAGGGCTTGCATCCTTCAGAGGAGTAACATTAACTTGATGCAGCTCTGATAAAGTTGTAAGAGTCCAATTTCTAGAGGACGGTGCTTCAGAATAGCTGTTGTTGTTGCTGAAATGCCACTTGATGGCCAACAGTGGCACTCAATGAAAGGCTTCTTCGCACAGTCAGGGTACCCACACTCGTTGGGACGTTGTGAGGTTGACGTCCGTGAGATAAACGTACAGCCTCCCGTGTTGTGGAAGGGGTTTTCGAACCACACCGCTTAAAAGTCTATTTTTCTTTTATGTAGCCCTAGTAGTACTCATCACAACTTTAACTTTAATGTGATAAAATATTTAATTAGATTAAAATTATAGGTAGCATTGATTGTAATCATAGTAACTTTAGCGAAGGAAGCTAAGTGGACGTTCAGGAATAGGAAATGTTTTGTTTGAACTTGTTACTGATTGAAAATGTATTGAATGGTTACTGTCTTAAAAAAAGCTCATCATGAACCATTTCAAGAGGATGTTTGATGTTAATGTTGGTGGATTCATCTATTTTGCCTTTTGTTAAATGTTGAAAATTATCCATTTATCAGCACCAGGACAGAGATATTTGCCAATTTGGTGTCAAACAGTATTACCTTCATTTTAACTTTTACAATGCTACAATATATACACTTGCTTTCAAAGTCCAAGCTACAGTAACAGCGTTTATTTAATGTCGGGTGTTTTTCTGGAAAGAGTCTTGGGAAAACAGAGAGGAGGGAAGTGGGAGGGGAGATACAGTATGAAGACAAGAAGGAGGAGGAATAAAGCCTTGAAGGACTGTACAGCGTATCTTCCTGAGGACAAAAGGACACAAAACAAAAGAGATTTAAAAAGAGACATCAAAGGAAGGCAAAGACAGGCAGCGTTTTTACAGAAGTCATCTTTTATTGCCACGTAAGAAAGTTGTATATAGAACAATGGTGATATACTGTCAGATTGCAAATCAACAACAAAAGAAGAACAAAAATATCCCTGTCATCCCTCCCCAAAATAAGGAAAACAGACTAATTCATAGCAACACTATGGTAATATATTTCTTGGACAAAACGTCTGCTATACCTCTTTTTCTAACAATATTTGAATAGTACCAAAATACAGCTTTTTCATAACGTAATTTCACAAATTATAAAGTGAGTAAACAGTAAGAGGAAGATGGGGCATCACGGTGCATATTATAAGCTACTGTGCAAACAATAGTGGGAGATGGGCTCTACCAGTGAAAATATGCTTTACGAGTCACGCATAAATGCAGTGTTGGGGCCATATGTATCCATATACACGTATGCATAAATACCACAAACTGGTCTGGACATCAAAAATAGAAAATTGGATTTCATATAACTTTGTATGTAATGCATGATTAACACCAAAATCAGTTAATCAATGAGTTATTCTATAAAAGGATATGCTTGCTAATGGATAGTAGTCATATCGCAAATAGCTTATCGATTCTTCAAAGGTAATGGAAAATCTCTTGGCTCTGAACCATAACATAGGTCAATAACCAGAGCTATTTTTCCATCTAAGGTGATTGATATCCTTCTCGTAATGCTAACAGCAGGTACATGTAATATAGGTTTATGATCAAAATCATACATACTGTATAAAGCACACCGTAGGAGCAAACCCTTTGAAAAACAGATGTTGAGCGTTACTGGACAACAAGCACAGCGCCTCCCCTGTCTCCGTGTGCATGAGTAAGATAGCTCCGTACCCTGTGAAAACATTGCGCATAAAGACGGATGCCATACGAAGTCGTAAACGTAGCTGACAAAAAAAAAAAGTAGAAAGTAGAGTGATGTTGATTTTTATTTTTTCTAACATACGGACGCTGTTCCTGGTAGGCTGTGATGTGTACAACACGATGAAGTTCAGCCATCAGCAACGGTTAAGAAAACGAACAAGAGGAGGAAAAAATCTGGTAAAAAATGTAGCTTGTGTTTGAGCCCTTTATTGTCGTCTCTGATGTACTGTACATATTCCACTTTCTGATCATGGCAACTCTGCTCTTTCTTTTCTTTAAGGAAAAGACTATACTGCATTTTAACTGTGGCGATGGAGGGAGAAAAAAGACTTTTCACTACGTTCTCATCAAGGAAATGAATATTTACATAAAACTTCACTGTCTTGAGTCAGACTGGTATCAAGAACAATGCATGCTTCACATCTTCAAATTCAAGTGAGCAATCAAAAATATAGGAGATAGATATTCTAGACAAGTATCCAGTCCATGTTAGAAATGCTTAATCTGTCTGGTGATGGATTTGAGAATCTACAGAGCTGCGGTGTCAATGAGCAAAAGTCTGAGAGTCTGGTTACAATAATACTATGGTAAAATGAAGCCAGTGGAGTTTTTGAGTTTGTGTATGTACATGTATGTGTGTGTCTATTAGCCAACAGTCTCTGATTCACAGCTCTCTAAAACAAGCAGTTTGAGCTCATGTGCTGTTAACCGCCAAACATTTTGCAATATCAATAATTCAAAGCTTCCTCCCCATCAAGTGTTGACATTAGGTCCCTTTTCAGTCGCTGTCTGCCACTGTGAGTTCCTGTCGCAGCACCAAAGCTTCCTCCACACATTTCTCTGGGTTTCTGTGATTAAAGATCCCCGCCCCCCACCCCCCCAGCCACTGGTCCCAGTACAGCTCCTGTTCTGTCTTGTAATGAATATTCCTTGTGGATATTAGACTGTATGATTTTCTCCCGCCGGCTGCCTGCGCTGCTGAACAAGAGAGCTTCATTTTCCTACAGTCTGTCCTATGGGGTCACTCTTTTGGAATAATAGGCCTCTCTCTGAGCCAACAAAAGTTGGACCACGATCCCTATTTTTCTTTATCCTATTGACATCTTCTAAGTACCACACCTGGTCTGTCACCGGCCTTGTTCTGTCTCTCTGCAAAGCTGCTGCTTATGGTGGGTGTATAAACTTTTCTATTACTTGGTTTTGTCACTGCTAGTGCTTGTCGATGTGTGCTTTGTGAGTGGGTAGGTGTGTGACTTTTCAAGGTGTTTGCCTTCCAGCTTTCCTGTATCTCGGTTTTTGAGACATTTCATTAAAATTAAATCGCTCTCTCCCTCTCTCACCCATCTTTTACTCCCGCTGTTTGCTTTTCTCTGTGCCCTCATTAATTCGGCACATTAGGAGAGTTTGCACAGTTTGGACGCACCAACTAACTCCGTGACTCAACATTAGCTCATTCAGAGGATCCTCCTCTATGAGCTTATTGAAGTAAGGGCACATCAAAAATGAGCACACTGCTATGGGAGGTGAGTCATATGGCCTGTTGGCGATGCAATGCTGAAAAGAAGACCAAGGTTCGTATTTTGGAAAGTGAACAATGAGCAGTGTTTCGCTGTAGGAAACCAGTGAGATCATTGCTGAGCACTGATCCTTCCTGGTTGGTTTGTGCAAAAACAATTTTACAATCCCACTGCATTCGTTGGATTCCCAAGCTATTTGGTCTCACAACTTAAACCAAATGGGCAAAACAGGAAGAGGATCACTTACTTTGGGATGTAAAGGGTTAAGGATAAGCTCAGCGCTGGATGTGCTGATGACAGACATTGGAATTGACTTTGATTAAAGTGGCCCCATTTTCTATTGCGGTCCCGCTCAGTGAATTTCACTGAAAAGACAAAGTCAATTGAAAATACAGTAATTTCAGCAGGTGCTTTTACAACGATCACATGATCAAATTTATACACACCACGGGTACGAACCCTTTGAAAACGATATGCTGAGCATTACTGGACAACAGAAACTGCTCCTCCTCTGTCAGTCACACGGCCAGAGAATATTCAGCACAAGAGTTAACGGCACACAACTTGAAGCTGCATGCTTGACTAGCCTGATTCCTGATCTTGCAGATCAATGTGCTACTGAACCACTGCAACCTCTAACTCAGCTCTGATTCCTATAATTAGGCCAATTGTACCTACACTCTTGATTTCACCCTCATTCATCCAGGAAGGAAAAGCTTTAATGCTGCGGCAGGCGGTGCACTCACAGTCAGGGCCTGGGTGGTTTGGAGCCATGAGTTCCCACAGTGTGGCCATCAATAATTTTAGATCTCATTTGGCAGTGTCATGGTTGGGAGTAAGACACTAGGAGGTGAAGTTGATCACTATCTGCCTGCAGAGTGGCCAGCTGGGTGATGGAGTTTTAGAACCATCCATATATATTTGCCTCTAGATGAAGGGCTGAACTTTTGTGTGAGTATGTTTTTGTGGATTGATTGATTAATTTTATATATTGTTGATGATGTATTTCGGTTGCAGAATTATGTATTTTTATATCACATTATTCTGCAATTGAAAATTGAAAATTGAAATTTGTCTGTAAGGAGAAAATGAGATGGACAGAAAGTCAAACCCAATCAGCAGATTTCTAAAGAGGCAAATCTGATGGATTGTTCTGACAGGTTAATGTTCAAGACAGGTGAACATGCCGGGAAGATAAGGAACCATCTCCATGGAGTTATCATTCAAGTTACAAAAGCACTCCCATATGAGAATGATGGGAATGAAGAATACTGAGCATTAGCCTGTCTCTCTCTTGCTCTTTATCCACTTAATGAATTTAATACTATGGGACAATGAGCCAGTGCTGACAAGAAGTTGAGATAGTACATTTCATCATGAAATCACGTCTAAATTCAGGGTAAATCAGATCTCCCAGATTATCTGTTCAATAAATGAACGGGAACGCTTGCTGTTCCACGGCTCCTTCTGGATCCGTCACTAGACTGGCTCAGAACCTGATGTCCTTTTGTCTCTGACATTTTTCATCAGATGAGTCAGTCAGACAAAAAATGCAGCAGACATGGCTTCCTCCTGAACCCACTCATCTGTGGCCTGACCCTATCAACCATCATCCAGCCGGCGCAACCAATTCCCTGCATTCCATCAGGTTTACCTTGGCTGTTGGGGTGAAGGTTAAGGTTTTTATTTTTTTCCTTTTGCTTGCCAACTGTTGTCCACAGGGCTGAATAGGCTTTAAGCATGGAGTATTGGGGGGGGGGTTCATATTTCCATATTTCCATTTTACTGGACTGAGTTGGATAATGCACATCCTGCACTAACATTGACCTGCTTCTTAACTCTGTCACTGACAAAACCACCAGCTGTCAAGAAAAGGAGCAGGTGAATACGAGGAAGAGTTCAAACAAACAAAGAAAAATGTATCACTGGAAGAAAACCAGTTTATGGGATTGTGAACTCCATTTGTATATGATTCACTTTGGTTTGATGGAGTTTTGACTTCTTCAGAGACGGTAATCATATGCCAAAATTGGATGCGCGCGCGCGCACACACACACACACACACACACACAAACAAAACTCAAGCATACACAAATTTACAAAGAGTGAAATATGTGCAGTGTTCAAAAGGACACACAATAGTATAAAACTGCAGACTGAATAAAGTGGGGGTTTTTTTGTTGGGGTTTTTTTTTGGCACATGGACTCAATCACTAATATTTCCTGCTAGAACAATGAGAAAACCATTCTAAATGGGGCATATTCTTCTTATTATTCACTGCCTCATCATCACTGCACTCCACTATAACACAAAAAATATATCACAGCCCTGGTTTTTTTTTTTGTTTGTTTGTTTGTTTGTTTGTTTGTTTTTTTTGTGTTTTTTTTTTTTGGCTTCTCTTGGATATCTCCGCTCTGAACGTCTTCTATTCAGACGTGGACGGGGCAAAGAAGAAGAAAGGGGTGAAAATAAGCATAGAAGAAAGCATGAACAGAAAGAGATTAAGCAAGAAAGGCTGTGTATATCTAGATATATATAAAAAGCATAAGATCAGTTATCGCTACAAAGGGCCAAAGTCTGGAGTTTCACAGTCTTCCACGTACAACAGGCGCGGTAACAGTGCTGACTCTTCGTCTCTCCTCTGCGGTGATGCCTCCCGCTCGGCACTGTGGGACCGGAGGGAAAGCAGAGTCCACTTCGTCGTGTGTTCTGTGTGATTGTGTGTGTTAGGTGTGGATGTGTGAGTGACACATTTTAATGCTCTGGTGACTTCTTCAATCCTATTCCACCACTGCTTTATTTTGGTCTCAGGCCTGTAGTCATGTGACCCACTAGGCAGCAGGGGTTCCACAGCATGAACAGCATGAGGCAAAAATATCCCCTCCTATAGATGCCTTATCTTGAGCTCAGCTGGCTTAGTTGTTTCATCCGGCTTTTGATTTAGCACAGTGGTCTTTTTTTTTTTATATATATATATATATATATATTTTTTTTTTTTTTTTTTTTTTTTTTAACAAATCTGAACTCAAATGATTGTAGCTCTGCTGGACCTGGCAGTAAAATCTGTCACACTGAAATTCAGTGTCTTCTTCTCTCACCAGATTGCCATGTGCACCTCTTCCTCTTTATATTTACATGATTTTTAATGGACATTTAACACCTTTTTTTTTTTTTTTTTGCTCACGCTCTTTCCTGACAGACTGTCTTTGTTGGTGTGATGTTGTCTGAACGGCCCAGTGCCTGCTTGCTTGCTTGCTTACTTGTGATTCACTTGGAGCTGAAAATTTCATAGACATAGCTGCATTTCCATGTTTGCCAAATGCCTCTCTGGCCACCTCCTGAGACAGTTGAAGCAATCAAATCATAATCCTTCCTCCTGTCTCTTGGGCACATTCACATCTTTTATTTTGATGTAGCTGAGTGCTGTCTGATTGCAATCTGATCACTTCAAAATGCATCTTAATCGTTGAAGTGTAAAGAGGGTCTTACAGATGGAAGCAACTCTTTAGATAACAAGGTTAAAATGATAATTGTGGCTGCGATTGCTAATAAGTAGCACATCATTACAAAACTACCAAATAGGCTCAGAGGAGCCTGAGGAAGATTTGGCCTATTTGTCAGTGTAAAGGATTTATTTTCACGTGTGAGTCATGTAACCCAGATATTCGTTTTTCTAAGCTAGAACTCGAGTACAGTGAGTGAGCTCATCAAACGTTTCTGGTGGCAATGTTTTCCATTAGCAGCAAAAAATTCTGGTTATTTTATTCTCACTTCACAATGTTTTCTAGCTTTTGTCTAAAACAAGAAAAATAGAACATTCTATGCAAAATCTGAGCTGAAATAATATTGAGAAGCCACAGCTGACATTTGGTCCACTTAATAAAATATTTTAGGCGTATAGTTGCTCAGTTGACTCATAGCATACGTGCTTAGATATATATAATCTATAAATATGTTTAAATCAAAACAGTTATTTTTTTAATGAAGGGCCTTCCTACACAGATACATTAAAACATTTTTTTGATAACCTATTGACTTAACTCATTTACTTAAACATTTTGCTGCAGTTAAAATAAGGCTCTAAGTGTTTCCATTCTTACACACAGCCCTCCTTAAAACCTTAAAGTCTCCTTTACTTTTTTCAGCTTCAACAAATTAGATGGAACTTGTTGATCAGTGATCCTTAGAGGTGCTGGGGACAGATTTTATACTGTCTGTGGTCTGTCTGAAAACCAACCTCCAGACTGTTGCTTCATTTGAATTTAATGCACAAACATAGCACTTTATCGTCTATGTGTGTGTGTGTGTATATATATATATATATATATATATATATATATATACATATATATATATATATATATATATATATATACACACACACACACACACAGACATACATAATTATATAATTCTATTTTAAGCTCTTTGTCATTGATGGCCAAAATGGGTCAACGTGACTCAGCTGCCTGTTCTAAATGTCTTATTAGAGAGTTATCTATTGTTTAGAAGGCCATAATGTTTGGGAAAAACTGAACATTTAATTTGTAATGCAATTAGTCTAATGAAAAGATACAAATATAAACAAATTAAATACATTTTCAACTATGTCTAACTTGAATGTAAAAAGTTTGCCCATTCTTTAAAATCCCATATCAGTCAGCCTATTGCATGTTGTGTGTTTTAAAATGTGTGTCTGAATGTGCACTTTTTCTGAATTTGTGTGTGCATTTGTGTTTGTGTGTATGAGAATGGTGCTCAGAGGAGCCTCTGCCTGCCGCAGCATCATCCAGATGCCACCTCCCTGCCTCCTTATCCCTCCTCTTGGGCAGCTGTCACCAAACAGACGACATCAGAACAGAACAATGGCAGCACGACAGCCTCCATTCTCTGTGCTGGAGCCTCGTAGAAAAGGGCGACCTTCAGCTACAGAGCTTATGAAGGCGCTTCTGAATAGCCACAGTAAAAAGCCCTGCATGAGTGCAGTCCAAAGCCAGGCGCCCTCGTCGTGTGTGTCTGTTTCAAAGCCCTCTGGAGATTTGGAGTGAATCATAAGGGAATGTAATATCTTCCAAACCATTCTACACTTTGTTGGGCAGATGAGCAGAAGTCTTTTTGTGAGTTTTGCGGGTAAACTTGTTGCATTTCTCCTCTCCCACATTTGATCTCTTGTATTTGCTTCTCGGGTTTGGTCCATACAATAATGCCAATTCATTATCATCCACTTCCTGTTTCATCATGTGTGTAGTTGCACTGAAATGGTTGGATACTGTCATTGTTACGGAATACATCTCCGTGTGACATCACTCTAGTATCATCACAGATGTACAGACATCCCTGCTCTATAGGCCCTTTGTTGTTATGGTTACAGATGCCACCAGCTTGGATGGCATCCTCTTGACAACAAAGGTCTGTTGAGTGATTTGATTGGTAAACTTTGCTTGTGAAATGAGGGCCATTCAGACACATAGTCACTGTCCCACCACATTCACCAGTACACCAACAGGCCTCAACTTCCTCACACAAACACATACACAAATCTGCACCTTGGACGACCCCAGAGGGCGGTGTCTCCACACAGATTACTTGTGCCACCACTCCACATTCATCCTTTCATCCTGTTTTCTTCTCTTTCTTCTTCTCTCACACAGTCACCTCTGTCTTGCTGTTGGTCACAAAGTAGGGCTGTGTGGGAAGGAAGTGTTGGCTGTGGCTGTGGCCTCTGCTGCCGTGGAGTTGGTTCGGCTCCAGCACGGTACACTGAGGCCTCTTGTGCCCGTAGGTCTTCCTCCGGCCCACCGTCTCAGTCCCGTCCCAACCCTTCAGCCCCAGCCCCATCCCATGCCCAGTCGCAATTGTGTTGGAACTGTATGCCAATGGGCGGCCCATTGTAGCTGAGCTGGAGCCAATAGTGGTCTCGGCAGCCCTGGAGATGCCCAGGGATGTGCCACCTGGCATGGTCCCCGCCATGTGTGCCAGGGAGGTAGCCCCAAGTCCTGGCGGCCTGCTACTGTGGCTGTGAGCATGAGTGTGAGAGCTGTGAGAGCTGTGGGCAGCGTGGCCATGGCTGCCTTTGGGTTTCTGGCCATTCGGCTTAAGTCCCACGACTCCTCCTCCACCGGCTATGTGCCGTTCTGTCGGGAGGGTTGAGACGGAGGAGATGCTCGGCATCTCTGTGATGTATGTGGCCACTGGCTCTGGTGTCAGTGGACCCAGAGAAGTCATAGGAGTCATGGCGGTCATCTGAGTGAGGGAAGTCATGGGTGTCATTGAGGTCATGGGCGTCATAGATGTCATGGGGGTCAATGAAGTCATCTGGGTAATAGTTGGGTTGATGGGATTGGAAGTCATGGGGTTAGAAGCCATTGGATTGGTGGTGATTGGAAGGGTCATTGATGTGATGTTTCCCATAGGGGGTCTTGAGTTGCCCATTGGCTGCAGAGGAAGGCCACCCTTTGTTGGCAACTCCACCATGAGCCGACGCTTGTTATAAAGTTCACCGTTGTACTTGGCAGCTGATGGGAGAGAAAGAGAGTGACAAATCTAATGAGATTTTAAAGTGGACATGGAAAAGCTGAGATCCTGGCCAAATGTTGAATTCTGAATTTGCTTTCTCCAAGTGGTCTGTTTGCTCTTTTTAGAGCGTCAGTTGTGGAAAAACAGTATCCTCAGCTCATCCTTTTATGTGACTGGAACAGAAAGAAAATATAACTGTTATACAGAGTGAGTCACAAAAATCACTTCCAGCAGTGTACATTTGCGCCGCAAAGTACGACATGCGCATGCAAACACACACACCCACGCACCCACACACTCACACACCACAGGCATAAGTTTGGATAGAAAACATCCCAATCATTTTCTACCCACAATCTGAAAAGGTCGTGTAGCAGACCCCATTTGCTTTAACTTTGTTAGTCAGCCTCCCCTGAACACACTGACCAACCAGGGTATCAGGGCCACTGCTAACGCCTTCATATGCAGACCTGTTGTGCCACTGGAGGAGTGAGATCAAAAGGAAAGTGCAGAATGTCTCCTCCACCTCGCCTCGTCTTCCCTTGTAGAGCCAAGAAAACATCTCATACATATGGTAGGCTGGCGCTCGCCAAGATGAAGAGAGGAAGAATATCTGGGAGGAAGATTTGGGGCCATTACAATATGCACTGTGACGGCCACTTTTCCAACATGATGCATGTTTTTCTCCTTTTGATATCAAATTAACAGATAAATGCTCTCTGATGCAAAGACATAGATCTAGTTTTGTCAAATAGAGGTCCTCAGGGCTTCACTCAGAGACCCATCCTGGTCAGACTGGGTCCAAATCCCACTCTGTCTAATCTGATTGGAGCAGTTTCGGCTTATTGCTGAGGTGCTCCCAAGCCTGTATGGTTTCAGATGTGTTATGAGTTGAAAGGTAGGATAAGATCTTTCTGCAGACTTGTTCTGACGAGAGAGTTGAAACAGGGGTTACTTCAGGGCAATTAGTAGCCTAAAAGATTTACTCGGAGGTGGAACACTGTTGACTACTAAATGTTTCATTGTGTGCCGGAGTTGGAAATAAATGAGTCTTTCAAGCACAAAAACAAATTTCACCTCCTTTCACTTAACTTGTTGTTAGGACGTTATCATGATCATTATTATTATTATTATAATGATTATTGCTATAATTTTTGATGACCATTTTTTAAAAGAATCTGAGAAAATACGCACAGTATACATACACAAGCACATACATATAAAGTCTCTCTGGTTTAAGCATCTTCCCATATTTTCAGTAAACCTCTGTGTTGTGTGTGTGTGTGTGTGTGGGGGGGGTGGTCTTTAGCCCCAGAGCGAGTGACCACGTCTTATGCCTCACCTTTATTGCTCCCTCTGTTAGTTAATGCCATGCAGCTACATTCTCTCATATTACTTTACATTCATATTTAAAGTCAGTTCATTAAGTTACTGTCTAGTATGCACGTTGTCAAAGATAAAGTTAACACAGTTGATGAGTTTGCTTTGCCGCTGTTGCTGTAAATCTCCTTTATTGGTCTGTGAAGGGGAGGAGAAGCGAGGGCAGGGATGGCAGGTGGGTGAGGGAGCGGGGTGGAACGCGGATGGATGGGCAGTCTCACCCGCAGACTTGTCGCTAGACCGCCCCTGGGGATCAAACTTGCTCAGGCGACAGGTGAATCAATCCGGTGGCAGTCAGCTCAACAGTGCACATACCCAGCGGCTTACGTGAGTGGAAATGGAAACCACCGCTGTTTTGCAGTATGGGCTCTGCATGCCTTTGCCTGAGAAAGGCCAGCACCCCTCAGAGACTGACACACGTGGTGCATCACCAAAGAGAATCAGGCACTGCTCCTCTGAACTCCCTCAGCACCGATATCAGATTACACCTTATTAGCTAAGGTGTCACTCTGCTTTTTATTAAACGATCTGGTTGTCATCTGTGGAAGTGAGGGGGCTTGTAAGCTCCCCTGACTGTAAAACGTCCAATAAATTACTTTTTCAATTTCAGAATATCTTTTTGCAAAATCAGACCAAATTTGTTCTTGAGATTTTTTAGCATTCACTATATGTGGGAGGCTCGCTCCACCATAGTGCTCCCACAAAAGCAAACAACGTCCATTAGTCTGAGCTTCAGTGGATTTTTTTGTTTTATGATGAAGGAAATTCTTTCCATGAGGCTTTTTCTCCCTGGAAAATGTAAACACTTTACAACTGAATGGTTGTATTTCTTGGCAAGAAACATATATGTTGGCTCAGAGTGTGGGGTGTAATCTGAACCTGCTTTCTGTAGTGGATCAGCTGCTATCGCTGATGTGGAAATGCAGTGATGTCGGGAAAAGTGGCTGAGCTGTTTGCAGTTGGAGACAAGCATGAATTAGGTGCTTAGAGCTCCAGGTGTAAACTGGTTGTCATTAAACATTAGGGAATGTGACATTTCAGCCACCCTTGCAGGGGCGACTGCAGGAATAACAATGTCGGTCTTCTGGTTTAATGCACCAGTTTGGCCCACTCTGAAATATCATCCATTAGGTACCCTGATGAATTCTTCTCGCTGGCGATCTCCGTCTTTTGTCAGTAAAAACTGAACATGGCAGTAGATGGGTGATTATAAAAAAAACAAAACAAAAAAACAAACCCTGTAATTCTTTCCCCAATTACTGCAGATCTAGTTTGTAGACCATCTGTGGAAAGCCTACTTATTAAGAGGCATGGAAGAACATGCTGTGCATCTCTTCAGGATTTACAGCGTAGTTAGATGTAGCAAAGCAGATTGCATTAGACGTGGGAAATAATTGGTCATTTGTACTTGTACTCGTCCTACTCTGGGCTGAATTATACATCGACACCCAGGGGCATTTATTAGTTGGTTTTTGCCTTGGTTGTGGTTATAATTCGATAAAGTGACCTTATGTTGGATGCATGGCGGGGGACTGTGGAGATGGCTATTGACTGACAGAAGTGTGGTTTATCAGGTGGACTGGTGACCGTTGGGACACAGACAGAGGGAATTAAAGAAAAGGGAAAGAGGCAGTTGGGGAAATGGTCTGGGACTTAGACTCGGTTCTATTTCTCACAGGGCCAGCAGTCAGCAATGCACCACACAATGTAGCAGAGGAGACAAACAAAAACTGAAGTCCGTTTATGCTGCTCAGGATTAACAGAGCTCACATGAAAATGACTTTAAAAAGAGCCACTGCTGGCATTTTGGCTTTGTTTATTGTCATTTATTCCATCTCCCTCAGTCGGCCGGCCCACCCCCTCTCACTTTCACTTTCTTTGCACCTAAATTTTTTCAGAGCTTGTGAGTGATGTGCACATCATTGGATTCCAATTCACAGCAGTTTTGCCTCCTAGAATCTCAGGCTCCATTGCTGTATATCTCTGGACAGGTTTCCAATCATTTCACAGGCACCTCTTTGAATACCACTTGTGGAATGGAAATCTGTCAGTCAAGTGTGAGCCCAAGTCGGGAGGGGGTGGGGGTGATCTTCCTTCAATTACAGAAATGGAATCAGATATGAGCCGCTATGAGAGTCGATTGAGCTTTACAGCCTAAGGATTCTTTAAGGTGCGATATGGAGCAGGTGAAGAAGAGATGGCGTGATGGGGAGGTGGGCAAAGATGTTAAAGGCGACAACCTGAAAGATGGAAGATGAGAAGATGGGAAAAGGGGAGAGGTAGGTGGGATGGAGGGAGGAAGGGAGCAGGAAAAAAGGTGAGAGGAAATGAAAGGCGGGAAGTGAGAGGAGGAAAATGATGAGGGGGAGAGAAATGAGCCAAGACATTAAAGGTTAGAAGAGTAAACAGGAGGAAGGTAAAAGGTTCAGGAGAGGTGGCGAAGGGTGGATGAGAGATATTATAGATAGAAAAAGGCTGAGATGAAGAAGCGGCTTCAGAAAAGCTGGAGAGGAGGAAAGGGAGAATATTGACTGGTGTGCTAAAAGGTTTGAATAGGTTTTCTACACTGCTGCCTGGGCTCAGCTCATTAACTGCACACTAAAATGTTCAAATTTGCTTCATTGTAATTTTGTGCCCTTACGAATACTTTCAACCATTTTCAGCTATCATTGTGCAGCTTTTTAACCCTCTACAGGTGGATTCTTTCAGCACATTTAATTTAATCCCGATCTGCCTTCAGTCACAAGGAACCTCTTCGTTGGGCATATTATTTTTAAAAAGTCATTTGTTATAGTTACAAGTTACTTCCCTCAAAATGTAACTGAGTTACAGCTTTATTTAATGAAAATGTTTTAAATATTTAACAGTAATACAATGATTACTCCCCTGGTTAATAGTTACTTAGTTACATTTTCTGATCATTTTCTGTGAATACAATGGATGTGTATTGATGAATCTGTTATGTCATTGACATAATGTTTATAAATTCATGAGGTCCACAGGAGGAGCATCCTCTCTTATATTACTGTAATGCCAGCCACTTCTTCCATATGAACAACTAAAGATCAATTTATATGTTATATGTTTTGGCAGTAACGTTAGTTACATTAATGCTCGGCCAAGCAGGCTAGTTGAAAGTTTTGTCAAAGTTTTGCTTGTACAATATATTTCCATATTTGCAGATTAGGACTTCACAAAAAGATTTTTACTGTGAGAAGACAAAGCAGCAAAATAAGGTACTTATAGGAGGATATTTCCCAAAATAACTCACTCCATTCCCAAAGCTTGTGCTGCATCCATCTGTTGGTGTATGGTGAGATGTAAGCGAAGCAATAGCCGAACATTAGAGTGTGCTTTTTTTCCAGGCGAGAACCAGTGAGGTTGTGTCGCTTACTCAAACTGCAGTCTTTCTTGTGGCTGCACGGCGCTCTGATCTATCAGCTCTCCTGTCAGTAAACAAATTGGCATCACTGCCTCTCGTATCATGGATTCCTTGTCTTTTTGCTGAATATTGGTTAAAAATGTTGAGCTGGGAAATAATCCCTTTGTTCTCTGGTCCCCGGAGACCAACACGAAGACGACATTGTCAGTGGGCATTTTAGAAAACTAAACCATTTTCTGCAAATCAGACAGAGTTGTAGCTGTGCTGAAAATATCCAGCCATTGTCTGAAGTCTAATTTCGGCCAGTTATTCGGCAACTCTAAATATACACCAGCAAATAACAAAGATAGCTGAGTTAAGGACATTGTTAATCAAAATTTTCAAGCGGTTTTCCTTTAAACTTTACACCGTATCCTGTATTCTCCTTTAATGGAGAAAGAAATGAGTAACTGTCACCATGATTGTGCAACATCTTCCAGCTTCCCATGCACAAAGTGGTTGCCAGCACATACTATTGTGATCTATTACTGTAACATATCCCTCCGTGAGTTAGGGTCCCTTTACAATAGAAGTTGTACACACACACGTATATTTGTCACCTGAATCATATATTTCACTTTTACAAAGCCCTGCCTGATTCTTATTTTAATAAATGCAGACAAACAGCATCTCGAGGTTGTTTGAACAGATATCCTGTTGTGTTTGGAGCTAATATCTGGTGTGAGTGGGCTGAATCAAGTGAGGGTGCTGCACTTTTCCAGCATAAACAAGTCGACGAGACGCACGCTGAAAAATTTACAAATCCATCTCAAATTAATTCAGGTTATGAAATAGTGATGCCTCTGCCAAAAGCATATGGGCATGGTGAGGCAAATTCAAATCAGCTGCACTGGCAAATGACCTTCTTGAATTTGGTGGCATGCATTAAGCTGTCAAACAGCTTGATAAGCAGGCTGTTTCTGTTCGACGCTGGCGCTGATTTGGTAATCAATAACACCTGTCAAACCAGCCAACGGTGTTGGTGGAGCCTCCATCATTCTCAGAGACCCCTGGAAAAATTGTCTACTGCCCTCTGTGTTTGAATTGTTAAATATTTAGGGATTGTCTGTAAATTATTAGGGAGGTGAGGTAGCGTAAGGAAGCACAGGACGGTGTGGTGTGTATGTATTTTTTATTTTTGCTCAAAGGAACGTGGGCGTTGCTTTTTCTTCCTGCAGATTAATAATTTAGTTTTTCATGAGAGATTTATGGAAAAAAGGTAAAATTGCTACATACCCCCCGACTCAAAAAAAAAAAAAACCCCAAATATTTGTTTGCCATGGGCCAAAAATTTCATAATTAGAGAAGCAATGTAATTATTCTCAGAAAAGTCAATAAATGCGTATCAACTCATATCATTTTAATACTCTCCCAAAGAAAACTAGAAAAACAGGCAAGTAATGAATAAATCACAACCTCAGTTCTTCATTTCTTTAGATCAAGAAGTTCTCACTGCCAGCTCAGAAAACATTTAATGGTGACTCCGCCAACAAGAATGGGGGAAGCCCTGAGATTGACTGTGACAATGATGAACCCGCTCCAAACTCTGGAGGGGGGAGGGTGGGTCGGAGCCCAAAGCAGCGGCGGCTCATTGCAAAATCTGTTGCATAACATCCAGCATGCTGCCTCTTCCAAACTGTAAAATGTTTCCTGTTCATCTGAAACTCTGGAGATGTTAAGTTAATAAGTAGCTTGACTGACACTCACCCACAGCCTTCAGGGAGGCATACTTGTTGATATCCTTATTTTGCTGCTGCTGCTGCTGTTGCTGCTGCTGTTGTAGTTGTTGTTGCTGTTGTTGTTGTTGTTGTTGTAGGTGTTGCTGCTGCTGCTGTTGTTGTTGCTGTTGTTGTTGTTGTTGTTGTTGATGATGATGCTGCTGCTCGTAGACATGAGCCAGCTGGCTGAGGGCAGGATAAGGGTGCTGCTGTCCCATGGTTGAGCCCAGTCCCACGTTGTTGTTGATCTGACCAGACTCTGTGGACAAGGACGCGTACAGTCAGGTTTAGTGCCAACAGGATCTGTTGCTTTGGTGGC
Source organism: Echeneis naucrates (assembly GCF_900963305.1). Lineage (NCBI taxonomy): Eukaryota > Metazoa > Chordata > Actinopteri > Carangiformes > Echeneidae > Echeneis > Echeneis naucrates. Next base: position 11,809,245 of record NC_042529.1, on the reverse strand, counting down.
TCTCCTCACTCCAGTTCTCTCTGGACACATGAACATCTATTCACCTCATTGCCATTGGCAGATGAACTCTTTCCGTCACCCCACAGCTGCAGCCTATTGTACACCACACTGCCTAATTCACATTTGGACAGACTCCAGTGTGTATACAGTATGTACACTGATTAGCTGCATCTGCTGAGTATTACAAGAGATTTTACCAGTAATTTCTCCACACATGCCAATACATTTGTGCTATTGTCATAGATGAAGTGCTCATGTCCCAGAATACAGATTTCCACATATTGACAGGCTAATGATTTTTATATACGAGGGATTTAACAGTGCAAATACTCAGAGAATACTGAGAACTTGGCTCAAGAATTTACACTGAGAGTGGAGACATGGGTTTATGGGGTTATAATACAGCCTCTGAGAGGCGCAATCTTTGGGGCACATTGGACACTGCATTGAGATGAATTTTAAAATGATGAGATAAGACAGGGCTAGTTGGTTGAAATGCTAGCTTCAGCAGAAGAAAAGACGTCAGAAAGACTAGTGCTGCTGCAGGTGAGGGAAGGAATGAGTTAATGCTAAACTGAAAATGTTACTTCAAGACTCAAGAACAAATTATTGTGAATGCTAACAGCTATGTAGGGATAGACACTTAAAATAATTCCTTTAAAAAACTTCTATTGAAAAAATGCCAACGAAGCAGAATTTTATCCTTTTTTTTTTTTTTCAGCATGTCTTCTTACTAGTAGCTCTATGAGTCTCTGTGAGTTCAAAATGGGCTTGTTAATGCTGCAGCAGCAGCACAGAGAAATAATTTACATGCAGCCATTTCAGCCTGTCATTTGGGGGACATTGTTCCTGGGACACAGTTGACACATTAAGGCGATCTTCTGTGTCCAGAAGCTCCGACTGTGTCAAGCTTCACAATCAGCCCAGGCAAAAATCTTCACAGCCAGACCGCTGTGTAAACTGCTGTTTCAGCATGAGAAGTAATTGGGGTGGAAATGTTTACCACAGTTTACTACAATATGGTCTCTTTCTCGTCATTTATTTTTTAGCCAAGTGCTCAGACTACTTGTTTGCAAACTGTCTTTGATGCACTGTTAGCTGTAACCTGCAGTGTTCAGGTATTACAGAAAGCAGTGTCATTAGTATATATTATTATTATGTCTTTTACAGAATTAGTTAACTTTCTCAATAATTCCAGTCCTTGATACAGTTTAGTTAGATATGTCTTTTTATTGCAGTCAATTGGTATGCAAATGTGCATGCTTTAAATAGTCCTTTCATGGTTTTATAAGAGCATGTATTTCTTATATTAATTGCAGTCCTCTGGATTCAGATTGTTTCGACTGAAATTTGTTCCCTAACTGAATAATTGATATTATAGTTTAAAAGATGCACTGAATGTGATGAATCTATGCTCAACTCATTGTAGCACAAACCCAGAGCCTTTAAATGGTCATCTCTGAACTCAATCATTAGTAAAACATTTTGAATTGATTTGAATCCATTTGGCATTATGTTCTGATTGTGATTAGGAGGTAATCAGTCCTCCACATTTTTGAAGTAGCCTTCCCAGCCATGGCCATAATTGATTAGTCAATGGATCAGCCTTCCCCCACACTCCAGTTATATAATGGTGCCTAAAGCTGCACCTCCTCTGGAAGATGAGGAAAAGTCGTGGAAGGATACGACTTCCAAAATGAAGGGTGGAGCCAGCAGCTCCAGAGTCGTACAAGAATGGCAGGGAGTTGCTCCAGCAAAACTGCAAAACTGTCGGACTTTTACGGCTGCGTGGGAATTCACGGGACTCTCTGTCCGGCATTGTTCTCTCGCTGCATTGAGCCTGACTGATAATTGCAAATTCCTGTTACTGAAGGCAAAGGTATCCTTGCTAAGTGAATACATTCTGCTAAAAGCCCAAACACTGCCACTTGATAATTTGAAAGACTAAGTAAAACTTATGTGACAGAGAGCACGAGGAAAAGATGAACAGTGAAATAGGAAGGAGGGGGCCGGATGAGGGTGCATAAACAAAGAATGCGTTTTGTCCCAGTTTCATCTCGGTGTTGCATTGTAGAGCAGTGAGGTGCGCTGAAAGGCCATAAACCTCTCGTACTCAACTGTCAAGGTGAAGCAAGTTGTGTTGTAACTAATTACTCACTTAGTCCTGTCACTGACTCACCCCACACACACACACACACACACACACACACACACACACACACACACACACTGACTGACAAGATAGACAGAGAATACTGACAATTAAGAAGAGCATCAGAGTGAGAAAGCATGTGAGGACATGGAGAAAGAATAAGAGACTAGATCCCCGATGTGATGAAATGTCCCATGGTGCTTGGTGAAAAGGAAAATATGAGACATGAGTTCATAGGCAAGAGGCAAGTGGAGAAGGCATATCCAAAGATGGAAATTAGATGACTGCAAAAAGCTTTCTAACGATTTCATTTGAACACAGCTCGTACAGTGTCTCTCTGATACACTTCTTGAATACACACTTTGCGATGTACTGGCTCACTGACGATCTGTAGATTTGGGTAATTTGAAAGTGGGGTGGGTGGGGGTGTCGGACCCACACTGTGGATAGGACAGAGGGGAAAAAGGGGGAGGAAAGGCAGCTATGGAGAGTAGGAATAAGGAATTGCGCTGAAGGCACTGACCCATTGTGATGCTGGAACACCTCTTTCATAAATTTAATAGAAATTCCCATTGAGAAAATAGAAAATTCAAACTAATTATAACAAAGGTGCCCACTGCTTCATCTCTCCTGGGCCTAAAATGGCTGAGGAGCACCGTATCCCAACAAAGCCCAGCTTAACCTCCTTGCTTTCAGACATTTTGCCATGACCTTGTGTTGCAGTGAATCCATGAACAGACACCCGGCCTCTACTACTACCACCCCTACAATTACAAATAACTGCTGTGTATTTAATTGTGACTCTATGCAAATTATTTCCGTGTTGTTAATGAATAAAATTCTGGTGGGACAGAGGTAGTAGCCTGACAGCATAGAGACTCCAGACACAATGCATTAAACTGGGCGCATCTGTTCTGCAAAGTTGGATGGCTGTTGGCGGTGACAAGCTGGCAAATCAAATCAGAGTCTCGCTGAGCCACAAATAAGCATCTGGTTACAACTGCAGTGCATTTGGTGTAAAGCATTAGTGGGACATTTTGGGAAATACTCTTGTTCCCTTTCTGACAGAGGGTAAGATGAGGGGATTCATGGCACGTTCACTCCGCCGCCGGACAAGCCCAGGAGGAGTTTAGCTTAGTTTAGCGGAAAGACTGGACACATGGAAACATCTGATCTGGCTCTGTTTAAAGGTAATAAAAAAGTAAACAAATTACATACCACATTATCTTGTTACTTCATGCCTAATGGACTAGTTCTTTCTGCTTGTTTCCAATTTTTGACAGACATAAGAATGATGAAGATTAAATGCTAATGCATTTCCCAAAATGCTAAACTTTGAGATTTTGAGTGCATTTGATCTCTATGGAGACTCTCTATAATGCTCTCATAACAGTTTTAATAGCCTGTTGCTGAAGCTTTTTATTTTCACAGTGTTGCATTAACACACAATATTATTAGCAGTAATTAATGAAGTTTGCCGCTTCACTCGCTTCATCCAGCTCTTTTTCAAAATATTGCACACGTTCTTTGTTTTTAGGGTGAACCATAATCAAACGCAATCCAGCTCCTCATGAAGTTGCACAGTAAGAAAAACAACTCATACAGGAAATTGCAGTGGCACAATCAGGTTTTGTTGTAGACAGTCACAGTGTACATTTTGAGAAGAACATTTTCTGCAGTTTTCCCCATTAAGATGTATAAAGTGTCGGTTTTGTAGTTTCAGTTCTAATTGTCTCTTTAGAAACATTTTTGGGTTGGTTCATGTCTGCTGCTCCTTAGAACCTTGAAAAGCTAATACTGTTCACTGCTTCTCTTCTTGAATCACACTAACAGTCTCCTGTAGCTGCCTCCAGTATTGACTTAAAAAAAAAAAAAAAAAACCCAAAAAAAAACACTCCACAATCTTTTCTACTCAATATTGTTTGCTTAAAAACTAGTATCATTATTTGAGCTTCACAGAAATACTCTTTGTAGTTCAATGTATGACAAGGTGACAAAGATGACAGGTACTAGAGTCAAAATATGCCCTATAATTACCCACCTTGTCTCGTACACTCTTGACAGAAGAAATAAAGAGAAATTCAATTATCATACAACTTCAGTCCACTTGTTCTAGTATCCTACTTTAATGTGATCTCAGCTAAAAACCCTCTCATCCAAGAAAACACAGCACCCACCCAGGATGGTATCATCACACTATGAACTCATTCAAGTGGTTGACTGGCAGAGGTTGTGGGGGGTTAATTAGATACAACCGGTGATTGGTAGTCGCGTTTAAAGCTTGTTTTGTTTTTTGATTTTGGTCAAACAATGGAAAATAAAGGCATACTTAGGTATCACCACAATGATTCTCTACATAATGATCAACAATTAAGACAACGCCCACCAACAAGCCCTCTGAAAAATCCAACTCAGTAAATCAAACAAAAAAACTAAGAGAAGGTATCTGACATAAGCTCAACACAAACCTCCACCACAGCCTAATCATTTTCTCTCATGCTGTCACAGCCAAGTAGTTGTGGATAGATGAATGAATAAAGTGTTGGTTGAAAGGTCATGAGGTCATCAAAACCAATGGAGAGGGGGGGGGCTCTTCTTATTGTGCCTTTTGAAAGGTGTGTTCGTGTGAAATTTGAAAGGTTGATGGAACAATGGATGTAATTTTGTGCTGCCAAATGAATTTTAAAAAAGCTCAGCGGACAGTCTAGCAGACTGTGTGTTTGTAACAAACAAATGAATAAACAGAGCTGATTATATAATCTGCAGCTCTTACAGTACAGTAGCTACAACCACCTTGTGTGGGAGATATTATCAGCCATTTAAAAACATGTTGAATGACTCACAGTCAGTTGTATTATAGCAGTATTTTTATTTATTTTTTAATTTTTTTGTGACTTTAAAGTAAAAGATGGCGGACAACTGCTGCCTTTAGACTCTGACAGTGCCGTAAGTGACTTTCCCTGTTGTGCAGTGTAAACCATGCAGCAATAGCAATGCTAGCCAATTAAGGGTGTGCAAGAATAACTATCAGGTAGATTTAGCTGGATGTGCTATAGCTATGAAGAAGCTACGGCATATTCCGCTACCTGTCTGCAATAATCTGCTGAGCATTAAGTATGAACATCATACAAAGTAAGTCAATCATCCATTTACAAGTCGTTGGATTTTATAAAATTGCAATATGTTGTGTAATGATATTTTGACCCTGGTCAGTATTGTTAGTCTTTAGGCAGGTGACATTTCTAAGTACTGAGTAATGTCCTTCAGGTTTCTGAGTCAATTTCTCCATCTGAGCAGTCAAGTGGCGTTAATGAAAGTCCTATTCACGTCTGTCAGCATTTGAGCATACTTTGAAATCTTGCCATTCATGAGCATTTATCCAAGTTGTTCATTTGGATACGCCCATGTCCCTGTATAACATGTCTGCTTGGCAAAAGCTTCATAAAGGCTGTTGCACCGTTCACTTATTTTTTGGTTGAGTTTTTGGGGTTAATTAGTGATGATGCACTGGCCCTTCACTTTTTCCAGCCAGCTAGTTTTCCTACTTATTTCAAACTAGTCACTTTTGCTTTTCCAGTATTCTGGCTTGGCTAAACCAACATCTCAGAAGAATTATAGAAAAGGTCAGAAATTATTGAACACACTTGTGAACTAGCTTGTGACTAATGCTGAATTGCAATGTGTTCATTTTTGGCTCTGCTGGAAAAACAAAGCCTCCATTATAAATTGACTATCTTCAATAAAACCATCATGCTAACTCGGACGCGTTTGTTTTATCACACAGAAAAGAAGAATTATATTCAGTGATGGCTGTGTGGGAGTCACGTTCAATTGCTGCCATGTCACTTCTGAGAAAACATGCAGAACTCACATGAGAGAAATATTTTATTGTGTTTGGAATTTACAGCTCATAATCATATCCATCCAGTTTAATGGTCTCCATCAGTGGGTGTTATCCATCTCACAGTCAGTTGAATAGCCGCCGGAAGATTTTTAAAGGTCACTTATTATGATTTTCCTCAGACCTCTGTGAGCAGGACAAGATGGACATCTGGCTGTGCAAGACCACTGCTGACCAATATGAAAGATTTATCACTTCCTGTGTACCATTTCTCTGGTTGCAGGGGTATGTCGTAAAAGTGGCTGTAATTTGGCTCAAAGCTGAGTCATTGCGACGTTATATCAGTAAGTGACAGGAGAAAACTGGGCATTTATTTATATGAAGGACTGCTTAAGGGTTTTTTGCAGAGGGGTCTAAAATGTATGTCACCGTCTGTATCCTATTTTTAGCATGAAAGAGGAAGATATTAACATGAACTCAAACGGCAGGGCAAAGGTGCAGGAGTGTCAGGATTACAGTCAGCGTGCGGATGACGAGTTTACGGCCGCCATGTAACAGACAGCGCAGTCAGCAATGCACAACATGAGTGTGCAACACATAATGCAGAGACAGAGTCATACAACTCCAAAGCGCTGAATGATTTGAGAACCGCACTGTCTCCCCGGTGGGAAGCCAGTCATCCAGCATGGAGCTGAGAGCCAATCCTCGGGTGGCAGAACCTCATCTTAGCTGTTTGCAAGAGTATATTCTCCTCTGCTGCACACTGAAGGGGGGTTGCAGGATAGAAACATATTGACTGTTGTGTGTGTGCAAAAGAAAATGAAGAAGAAAAAAAAAACTAAGAGAGACAGAGCCAGCCAGAGCACATGTATGTAGGAGTGCCTCGATCTCATGCTTGGCCGAGCTCCATTGCTACTGGCTGTACAGTGTAATTTCACTGCTTGTTTGATTCGGCGCTGAAAATTGTAAGCAGCTGACGCATCTATTATTCCCTATTTCTCCTCACTCTGCAAATGGATAAACCCGCTTCTTTTCCTTCAGCTGCAAAACTGCCTCTCTGTCATTACTCAACGCTCTCCATCGCTCTCTTCTTCTCTCTTGTCATGGCAACAGTATTCTCCCGTGTAGTATTTGCTCTGCAGCACACGGCGAGTTCGCATTGTCCCGCAGTCACCCGCGCCCACATATCAACAGGCAGGCCGGCTGTACTGTACCGAAAAAGTCATTGTTATGCAACCTATGTTATGTTGCCTGCTGCTCTGTCGGTCTGTCTGTTCATCTCTCTCCACTTATTCTTCACATGTCTGCATTCCTCCTCTGAGTTTGTTCTAGGTCACATCCTAACAGCTTTGTCAGGCATTGTCAAAAAAAAAAAGTCATGCATGTTTTATTGAGAGACTTGTTCTAGTTTGGTAGAAAAGTGAATTTGCGAGTCATCTTTTGGTGTAACTGAGCAAGGCGTTTTGACACTGAGCAGGTTCTTGACACTGAAATTTATGGTGAAGCTGAAAACCTTTGTAAGTGGAGTCCAACACGGAGAGACGGGACATTTTGTTTTGTAAAAATAGGAGTGAGAGGAAATACTTTTGTCATATTAGTTTATATGTAAACTGTGACTATGAAAAGCTTTCTCTAAAGTTGCCTGTATTTATTTTGTAGCTGTGAGAGCTTCTGACTTATCAAAGTCTTTCACCATCATGTTGTAGTCCACACGCATGTTTGTGTGTGAGGAGGAGTGTGTGGGGTCCTCTCTGTTTTCCTACATATTCATGTTCAGTCTCACTGAAAATGGTCGCAGGTTGTGTATGAGCCCAGTGTGAGGTGAGATAGGAGGGCCTCCTCCTTATTTGTGCTCACGTCTGCTAAGGGTACACACAAAGCGCCACTTCTGCCTTGACCTCATGCTCTGGGTCCATATCACTCTCCTGCAGGATGGCGGAAAGTAATGAGGACCACTTACTGACGACAGGCCTCCTTAATTTCACCAGGAGCTTCAGTGTAAAACGCCCTCTATACGGCAGGCAGCAAGGGGAACCAACTCAAGTGGAAACATGAGTGGGGATGTTTGAGAACAGGCTTGAAGTTTCATGGCATTCATGTGATTTAAAAACAAGAAAGTTTGCTTGCATGACGAAAACAGATGTCGGAGACTCCATGGGTCTTACTACCTGCTGGTGCTGTCAGCAATGGGTGGGAAGTTAGAAGAGGAAGGGCCAAAGATCTTGCCGATAAAAATGATTTGACACCAATGCTTACACCTTGAAAGACCGCCAGCTTTATGAGAGTCAAGCAAAACGAAGCTCTCAAAATCCACTTAACATTGTTTAGATCAGTGACTCCCAACAGATTTCTACCTCAGTGGGTGAAGAAATATGAAAGAAACAGAAGCAAACAGGGGAATTAAATCAGTTCACTCAAAATGATGTGATGTGAAAATGTGAATAAAAATGATAAATAAAGGTATAAATAGCTAATGTGTGAAAAGGAAAATTGAAATAATTTGTTCGGAAACATAAAGTTAAGGTAGTGAAATAAAATAAATAAAAAGTTTTGGATAAACGGTGAAACAGCTGAAATAGCTGGTTGAATGTGGAAGATAAGCAGTTGGAATGGTTCATGAACAGGCGTGGACAACGTTGAGCTGCACTATAAATTTTCACTTCACTAAAACCAGCCTTAAAAAATGAATGTTCCATTGCAATAAAAACATGAAAATTAAAATCCACTGTTCCTGTTAAATCGAAAGTCAACAGTGTTAAACAACTACATATTTTGAGAATATTTATGATATTATGAGGGGTGTCATTGAAGCGTTCATCTTAATTTGCTGAACTGCTATAGAGTACCTGCATGAACAGAAACTAATTGTGTGCACTCTAATAGAGGATTTTATTATTCTAAGACTTCAAAGTCTTGTTGTGAATGCGTTTGATTTTGCCTTAATGCACCATCTTAAGAAATGTTTCTCTTTTGCATGTGAGCACTCTCGACAGAAGTTGATGGACTATTTTTACACCCTGAACAGTGATTGGAGACAGATGACAGATAAAGCCGTGGCACTGATACCAGCGTGCGTTTATTTGCTCAAAAGAAGCGTCTTAAGGACTTGGGCATGCATGGTCATGAGTACGCCATCTTATTTAGCTTAGTCGTAATGCTGCTGTATGGCATTCAGCACACAACGCTGTCTGTCTGAGGATGTGTCAGATCCCCAGTCTTATATATGGCCTTGTTTTCCAAACATTTTTCATCTCATTATCATCACCATATGCTGCTTGCTTTGTCTTTCCTCATTAACGCATCAGTACACTCCCATTTAAGAAGAGATAGCGAGAGAGAGCTCAGAAGGGGGGCACGATGGAGTGTGTGCCGTAAAATGCTGGGGAGATACAGAGAATCGTGTGCAGCCAACTCTGTTACAGAACCGATCACATATCTCTGAGTAATTCTCGTGGGGGCTGACCATTAACCAGATAGGAGCGCGATGCAGTGAAGCCGTATTATTGAAAAGTCTGTCATGGGAGATGGCGGTTCGAAATGATAGCGGAGAGAATAGCTTATCTAGCCTTAATTGTTCCTCCCTGAGCTTTTGAAAGCACAATGACTTCCACTGCACCCTTTTATGATTGCAGCCTTCCGTCATACCTTACTCATTTTGAAGCGTTATTGATTTCTATTGTTCCTCGCCACCCCCCCCCCCCAACTTGCTATTCACTGCTTTTGGCAGTTGGATTCAACATCTGTCCTCTTGCATTGTCTTGTCACAGGACAATGCATTGAATCCAGTCTCACAGGACATTGTTAAAGCAAGTCACCAAATCAATAACAAGTCACTCTAATATCTATAAAGACAAATAGGCCAAAGGAGTTCCATTTTAAAGTGAGGTTGTGCCATTGTTAAAAAAAAAAAAAACAGTATTGGTATCAGAACAGATTTGAAAATGGCTATTACTGTTCTATGAGACGCTTCCTTTCATCAAATTCCATAAACACTAGATCTAATATTGTATAGGAGGACAGTTTTCTTACATTTGTATCCCAATCCAATCCTAAACCACGGCAGATGGGAACACCTGTTTGTAAGCATATTGTAGACCGTCACTGCAGCTGAGTTCACAGTCAGGTTTAAAGGGAAAAGACTTTACCTTGTGGCGTCTACTCTGCATGAGTGGATGGAAACAACTCACACGTGAAGGGCATTCGAGCAAACAAAATGCTAAATAACGCCTCTGGGCAACAAAACCTGTTTATCTCAAGCTTAAAACCAAAAGTCCTCTCCGCCGCTGAGCCCTGACAGATGTGTGGGAGAACGACAAGTAGAAAACAGTGTTCAGAAAAGTTGTCTGGAAAGAAAGGTGCAAAAGTACAACAGCTATTTATTATTGGAAGGAAATCCATTCAAATGCACAGAGTACACAAGCCTTTTGATTCACTGTGTGGAGTGTGATAGGTTAAAAAGATTCAGTGACCACATCCGTGGCAGCAGGAGAAAACACATTTCATTTCAGGTACCAAAATTAGCCCTTAAAAAGGAAACTGATTAAGATTAACTAAACCCTCAGTTCACCCAATAAGACCTTATTCCTGATTCAGTTCTCTCTCATCTCCAAATATAAAATTTGTGTATCCCAATCAGTGGAACTCATTAGGGAGCAGCATGAGGTTGTGCGTAAATGAATATAACTGAATGGCATTGACAAGGACGCTGTAGTTCCTCCTACAAAGCCGGACCTGCGGCGCTGATGTAGGAACTTGCTGTTCCTTATATAAGGAGCAGATGCAGGAGGAGCACTTTGGCACGCTGTTGGGTTTCCTGTCACAGTGAAATGTAAATACGGGTTTTCTAAATGGTCTCTCACTTCAAAAGGGTCTTGTATTTAACAAGGACCTGACCAGAAACACTTAATAATAATAATAATAATAATAATAATAATCCATCCCAATATATGCCAGCTCCTTAATATGATCCAATGTGCAGGAAGAGATAAGGCAAGTTGTGTAGAGACGCGGGTACATGTTTGTGGATGCGCTGATCTGATGAGCATCAGTGCAGAGACTGACCTTCTTAATAGGATCGGGAATTCGCTCCAATGGGTACACTTAGTCAACGTGGACTGTCAAATTCCCTTTTGACGTGAATTTATATAAACTGCATCCCTTTAAGTTGTATTCAGTGAGGTTGACATTTTGAACCTGGGAGAAAGAGAAAGCTGGTGTGTGTGGGCAGAGCTGAGGTAGCCTGTAGCCAACACTGAAGAATCCGTACAAACAATTCAGTGCCAAGAGGTCAAATGTAACCATCTTTTCTTTTTCAAAGGATAAATTAATTTTCCTTCACACACCCCTGCCGCCAAAAAAATTCTTGAAAGAAATGTTCTTGATCTTTGTACTTAAAAATACCAGCATCTTTCACATGATTGTATCTCACAAGTTCCGCGGGCAGTCGTCTCCAGTGGGTGCAGACCGGGTGTTCATCCCTGTGATAGGGCTCATCAGTCACCAGGCCACAGAGACGCAGGCAGCGACAACAGAGAAATAAATACCCACTCCACTAAAGCACATGATTGACAAAGAGGAGCATATATTCGTCATGGTGATGGAGCACCATTCAAGGAAACAGAGCACTTGCTATATATTGTTTTTCCACAATGATTGTCTGTCTCACTCACAGAAAAATGGTCCATTTTAAACTCATGGCCTCATTGTTTATGAATTGTTGCCAAATAAAATGAGGCCAGTATAAAAAGTAAGGGTCCTTCATATTTTCTTTTTCTTCCTGTCATCCTTGAGTGCTTTTTTTTTTTTTTTCCCATGAGCTCTTTTGAGTGTTTATGAGCGTCCTGACTGGCAGGATGCTCCCACTGCGGCACCATCTTGACTTACTGGGCCGGACTGTTTTCCCCTCTTCCAGAGTTGTGAGTCAGCAATGGGACTGCCGCTCCATCAGCTGAGGGCACCGTGCTGCTAGAGGCAAAGAGGGACAGACAGAGACAGACAGATCGGGAGAGAGGCAGTGGGAGATGTTGATGATAATGATGCGTGTCTCTCCAGGGGGTTGACACCACCTGACAACACATCAGTAGTGTCGACCCAGATACCACAGTGGAGAGACAGGCAGGACATTGCTTCCAACGGTTGCCTATGGGGGACTGTCAAGTAGGTACACTAATTATGACCGAAAAATAAAAACTCCTTATTAAATTGAGGAAACGTGATCATTGATTTTCAACCGCTTATCTGTTTCAGGGTTGGAGCCAATCCCAGCTCACTCTGGGTGAGGGGTGGGGTGCACCCTGGACAGGTCACCAGTCCATCACCAGACAGACAGAGACCAACAACCACTCACACTCAGACCTACAGACAGTTTAGAGTCACCAGGTAACCCAAACATGCTGTCTTTGGACGGTGGGAGGAAACCCACACAGGCACGGGGAGAACATGCAAACTCCACACAGAAAGGCCCCAGGCCTGGGAACCGAACCAGCGATCCTTTTGTTGTGGGGCAACAGCACTAACCAATATGCCTCTGTGCTGCTCAAAAATAATTTTGCAATTCCCTAAAGCATACATTCTTACTATCCATGAATTCAGCCAGAATTGAAGGACGTGCTATTTCAAACATTTGCAGTGGACTTGTCACATGCAGGGACACTATAATGTAATATTTTCCGTGGCGCTAACGGGATATGCCATCAGTTTGAAACAATGATCACGGTGACATCAGTAGGGTAGCTTTGTCATCATTCAGCTTTAGACTTCAGACGTCAACTGAAGGTTTGGTTACAGACTGGAGGTGGATCATTAGGGGGAAAAATATTTCCGAAATACAAATTTACCCTGAAGGATTATAAAAATTAAAAGTGATTGATTCATACTTCTGACAAAAATATGATCTCATCTGCTTTGATTGTGATAATTTGTCTCTGACTACATCCCAAACCTAAGAGCGCTTCAATGGTTTCTGCAAAAGAAACCACTTTGAGGTTGAGATGTAGTTGAAAACAGAGGCTAGCGAAAGGACATTTGTAGGTATCGTGGGTATTTTGTTGCGAATAGATAATTACGTTATTATTAATTTTTTTTATTTAATCAATTGCTGTTAAGTGTGCTCTAAAGTTGATATCAGATTTGCAATAGAGGCTAAACTCTCTATCAGTTTCACCTTAATACTTAATCCACCCTCTATTATACCACACCAACCAGGCTTAAGTCAGGCTTCAGATAGTATTTAATTAGTGTAACCTCAGAATTTATTCTCCCTGCAGTCTGTGACCCCCAGTCTGCTCCTCTGGCTCCGCTGAAGAGAAGCTTTATGTTTAAAAGCTTTAGTCTGATGCACCTGGCCCTTCGGCTGAATCCCTGGCAGGTTTAAGTGTAGGAGCACAGCTGTGAGGGGCTTTTCTTGGCCGGTGAAGACAAGACGGGGCAGTAGAAAGATATCCCTTTTCTCATCCCTCCGCAGCCAGCAGCAGCATGATGAGAAACACACGACAATAATCGCTGAATCGAGGCGGTGTGCGGAGTTCAATGCAAGCAGTAACGGCTTAAGATGCGTGCAGTTCACACGGCATCAGAACAATCTAATCAATCCTAGACTGCAACTACCAGGCTTGTGTTTGTTTGGAGAAGACACCTCTAGGTGTACGTCTAAAGAGCTACAGTTCATATAACCCTTACGCGCTTTCTGTTGGCTCCAAGTGCAGAAAATTGATAACATGATGCTCAGGCTTCATCTACAGATGTAATTTGTTCTGCAGAGTTAATAATGGTAAGAAGTTTCCTCAACAACAGCATGCTAACCGCAATCCGTTCCTCTCTTTGTTTCTCTTTCATGATCCCATCCCTCTCCTCCCAAAAAGCCACACGACGACACATGAATGATGAAGTGAGTCAAAGCGAGGCGGCAGAATAGCCCCGCATCCTGCACATCCCTCCATCTGTGAAGTAGATAATCTGTCTCATGCTCGTCTCCTCCTTCAGCTAAAAGCACTGATTTTTGCCTTCTGTTCGCTGGCTGGGGGTAATCTGCCTCAAGGTTTTTTATTTTTATTTTTTTTTACTCCACCAAGGCTGTGATATGTTCCGGCATGTGTGTGCGTGTGTGTTCATGCATGCTCCCTGCTGGGCTGTTATAGTATAACTTGCTTAAAGTGAAAGTGATTAGGTGCTTTATTGTAGTGGCATTAGTTTATTAGAGGGTGAAGGGCTACAGCAGGGCCAGATTGAGAGGCTCAGTGTTTGAAGCAACCCTCTCCCTTTGCCTCTGCTTTGCTGCCATATGCCTGTCTGATATGAGCACATGGCACCAACGCATTCTTATCCCTGTGCCTGTTTATTTGTGTACCTGCTTTTCTGTCTTCTCTTTCTCTCTCTGTGCCTCCTCCTCTCATTGAATCCCCTGCTCTCCACTCCATCTGTTGTCAAAGGAGTATTTATCTGTCTCTCTCTCTCTCTCTCCACCATCTAGCTGCGGCTCAAAGAGCAGGTCAGCACACTTTGACTACACTCACACACATATCCAGAGACGCATCTGATACATTTCTCCTACCTTCCTGCAGCTCATGAAAGATAGCAACTTTGGGCTGGAAGGGGAGGGGGGACCTCAGAGTGGCCCCGAGGGAGCGCCACACTAAGAGCGATGGATTAGCCAGCCAGTGAATCCCACAATCCACTGCAGGACCTGTCTATTCAGCCACAAAAAAACCTCCATGACGTTCTGTTATTCGTGATATAAACTAAATAGAGCGCTTATTGATGGCCCCCCTGCAGGAATCGAGTCGAGCAAGATATCCATACTCCCTCAGAGAGTTGGGGGTACAAGTGAGAAAGGAGAAAGGGGGAAAAAAAGTAGGTTACAGAAGGAAGACCGGCTGCCTCACTCCATTTATAAGCAGGAGAACACAAAGTGGCAGGGTGCACAGTATATAGTGTGAGTGTCTATGCAAAGGGTGCTGGGTGAAGGTGGCTGTATGTGTCGGGAGAGACAGTAAACTGAAGATTAGTAAAAAGAACAACAGAGTAGGGAAGCATATAGGGATGTGCTGTATGAGTGAACATGGCATTGCACCTTCTCTCCGATGAACGGATGCAGATGACTGTTTGCCCTTGATCCATTTGTGGAACAGTTCAGGGCTTTTCTCCGTGTCAATGCCTTTGTCCTGCCACATGCTTTTGTCTCCATGCGCATTCTGCACCGTGCTTATCTGCTGAATGCTATTTGATAGCATCGGTGCAAAGCAATGGTCCTGCCGAGTGGCGGTGTAGCTGTCGACGCTCCTGCACCGCTCTGTGTCTTGGCAACAGGGAGTTTGAAGGAACCAGCGCGAACAGACAAAGACGCCTCCGTCTGCCTGATGAGTGCTGCAGAGCGGGCGAGGCAGGCAGGCAAGATAGAGATGGCTTCTGTGCAACAGCATGGGGGAGAGAAGTGGGTCATAAGGAAATCCCCATATGGACGACCCCCCGCCCCACCAGCACCACCCACCGCCACCTCATCCCACTGGGCATTGCCTCTACTGCCAGTAGCCTTCCAAAACTAACCCAGAGCCCCAAGTGAGAAGCACAGAGGGGGACAAACGCTTGGCTGCGTTTATCCTGAGCTGCCAGTTTGTTTGGGCCCATCTCTGCTTCGACACAGATAGTACAAGTTACAAGTTATACAGGTCACGTCACCACATGCGAGACATCAGTTGGTGTTAGTCGCTGTAATCCTACCAGCAAGTGTGACTGTTCAAAATGTTGGAAAGGGCAAATGAATTACCTCAGTGCATTCAAATGTTTCATGACAGTTGGCGAAAGGCGTGCTGGTTAAACATGGTGGGCGCCCGCCAAGAGTACTGAGATTCTACAGTACGACCTGTGGAGCAATGAATCCTGCAGAGCAACAGACCACCACGACCAGACAAAACCAAAAAAAAAAAACAAAACAAAAGAGATTTTGTTTCATTAGTTCAATCATTTTTCAAACAAATATCTATTTGGGTTTTTACTATTCAGTTAAAATTAACAGTCTGTAGAATTCACAAGGCACTCTGAGAACGTAGGACGGGGATTTATTTATTGATTGATTTCATTTTATGGACTAAACTATTACATGGTTAAAATGAAATACGTTTTGTCATATACCTCCACAATGAAATCAATTTTTTGTCCAAAAAAAAAAAAAAAAAAGTCCAGGTTGCTCTTTCCTTCAACATGTTCTCCTTGATGCTGATGGAAAAAGGAACCTGGATCATGACTCATGTTTCAGGATTATACCAAGCATGAGATGTTCAAATACCTTCTCTCATCCGCTTTACACAGTAATAAATAAATCATGATAACAAATTCTACCTACTCCAACATCTTTGGGAAGGTAGGGAAAGGTTCATTTTTATATGGTACAGTGTAATATTTGTACAAGCAACCAATCTGAAACAAGCACGTTCTCTCCGCCCTGCTTTAAGACGAACCCCTAAATACACACACACTTAATAAATCAGCATCTCGGTGTAGTTCCAAAAACGCTAGCCGGATCTGCAGGCAGATGGGGGTTTTCCCACAGTGTATTTGGATAACAGCATATTGAAACCCACACTCTGGAAATTCGAAATCTTGACTTTCACACCTGGAACAAACACTAGGACGGAAAGACTCGCACACATTTGGATGTATTCTAAGTGTAGATACAGTACATGTTGTAGTCCATATGTCTTTCACTTTATCTTACTTACTGGCTTTTTTTTTTCCCCCTGTGTATGTGTACTCACACTCTAAACAAATGCTCAGGCACATAACACTGTTGCACCCACTGCTTCATACTCATGTCTTCCCAAATGAGCTCAATCTAAACTGGTTAATTATGAGATTCATCGCTGTTAGCACCTGTTAGGTAATTAATGCCAATCACTGCCTTCTGGGGAGGAAAATTATCCTCCATAAAAACATGCTTTCGCTACCATCACTCTGCTGCTTGCTTCTGCTCTCGTTTTTTTCCTCCCTCCTTACTTCTTCCCTCACTCATTACCTTCATCAACCTGTGTGACCTGTGCCTGCTGTTAGCAAATCATCCCAGGAAATAAATAGGTGTGAACATAAACAAATGTTGCAGCAATCTCCACGCTAAAAAAGCAGTTGTGGAATCCCTTCAGCCACAGATGGGAAGACAGTGTAGGAGTGTGGACGTGGTGATGGAGGAACATGAGACGTCTGCTGGCAAGTACAATAAGGAAACAGTGAACGGTCGGAGACTGAGCTGCTGCCGGGATGGTGAAGGTGGTTTTGGAGAGAGTGCTGACAATGCCGCTTCTGCTGCAGTTTAACAGCTGCATTTTCATATTCAAACAAATAGTATTCAATAAAACATTTTCAACGTGTTACAATTTCAATCTGAAATCAATCAGTTCGGGACTGAAACACTCACAGGCTGCACCCGCAGGCTTGGAGCCAGTGAAGGTTCCTTCAGCATGTGTTTGATTTCCTTCTCAGAACTGATATCAATACAATGCTGAAGATAGTGCCGATAATCCTCTTTCCGAACAATGCGGTTTATGAGAACTGCCAACCGCAATTGCTGGCAAATAAAGAGGCTGTTAAAGGTGCTGCATTTTAGCATCAATGAACCATTAAGGCAAAAAAGGCCCAAACAAACACAGAGGACTGGTGGTCTCTGCTGGTCAGAGGCAGACAAAAGTGGACTGAAACTGAGCGAAGGCTGTTGCTGCAGAGTTTGCCAGGTGTAGCCAGCTAAGCTAACATTAGCTCCATGAGTTGTTTCTCCTTTTTCCAGCTGACTTATTTTTAAAACTCAGAGTTTTGGCGATGCAGGCAACGTGACGACTGTTCATCATACATAAGTGTATTGAATGGATCTTATGTGTCTACCTCCCGGTGTAGAATATAGGTGAATGCATACCATTTGTGGGTGATGGCATATTTTCAAATTGCTAAGAGAAGCTTGTGCATAATGGGACGTACAGAAAATGGAGCTGGTGGACTACATGCTTGTTTTTAAAGACTTAACTTGAATCAAGTTCTGACATTTTGAAATCCCAGAGAAGTGAATAAAACAGCATCAGGCAGACTTTACACAGCTATGTGTAAACCAACCCTCACAGCTACAGGAGATTCTCAAGATGCCATTTGAACTTAATGATAACCATTTAGAGACCTGGAGGATTGTGCTTATATAATGGGAAGAGCAGTAGTCGTGTAAATGCCTAGTGGATCGGTGGTTCTTGAGCACAGCATCTCAGGTTCAGGCCAACCCCTCCCTGATTAACCCGAGGGCATTTGAAGCACCTGTGGCATCGTGGCTACCTTTTCTACCTTTTCGTCTCTGCCTGGTTGCCACACGGGCGAGGAAATACAGCCACTAGTTTGAAGGTTTCTCCAATTCTGGCATGTTTGGTGACGTCATGATGGCATGTGCAATCGTTTGCTGTAGCTTTCCTTTCTCCTTTGGCTGGTCGCGTTGGTGTCTGATTCTGCTGCTGGTGAATTGAAGTCAATCTCGGATATTGTGGATGATCGACCTGTTGGGCTGGGCTAACCTGTGCACCTTTTCATTAAGGTATGTCATTTTCATTGTGAACTGAAAACCACCCCTGTTTTTATGACAAAATATTAACTATCAATCTGTCTTTAGTTGTAGGAGGTTGTCAGCTGCCGTTTTGACTTGTTTTCACTTGAGCCTCTTCCCCTTTAGTGGAGTCTGCACCTGGCTTACAGTGGAAGTTCGGCATGCTAGAGTGTCTCCCCTCACTGATTGTAGTGTTAAAGCACACAGGGACACCATTTGCAGTGATTGCTGATTGCTGTGAGCGCATGTGGTGGGGAAGTTGTTGCACTACTGTAACACACACTTAACTGTGCTGCCTCCCTGCTGCTGGCCTCTGTCAACTTTTCCATTCTTTTTCCTCTTGATAATTTCTTTAAATCATTTTACATCTTTAACGTCATTTACAAAATAATCTTTAATTTTGAAAATAAATTACTGCTTCGTTTTTCATTATTTGATTCGCCTAAGTTTTCTGCTTTTACTAACGAACCTCTCCACCAATGCTTCCATTTTTTTAATCATATAATTTACAACCAATAAGTTGGCTTTCTTTTGAAACCACACCTGTCTGGCTTCAGACAGACGTCAAACAAGATATTTCCTGCGGTGAAATTTGTCGGATAGTCAGGTTCTGGTGACCTCTAAGTTATTCCAACGGGCCCACTGAGCGAGTCACAGCTTTGGTTAGACCACCCAAACTATTATTTTGAGGTAAAATCGATTTAGGGAACACACTTGCACTGGAAAACTGTATGCACACCTTTAGTACACAGGCTCATAACTGGGCTATACATCAGCAGCATATTGAAAAAGCAAGTGTGTATTACACACTAAGTTTTAGGATTCTTTCAGTTAACAGCTGCTGCCCGTTTTAAACTGTGCAGGCAACAATTTCCCCTTTAGTCCTCTCTTCCAGATAATATTAGCCACCCTGGGTTTCTGGTGCCTGCTTGAGTTTGTTTGCCATATTTCCAATTTGAATATTACCATTGTGAAGTGAAAGGTCTCGATAAAAGAAACAGCTGGGTGGATGTGGATTAACGTTTTAAGCTGCAGTTGACTTAAATCTGCCAAACTTCATGTCCCTAAATCATATGTTGCCAAAAAAAACCAATCAGAGGCTCGAAGGCCCTAGGCTGTAACTACACCTATGTGAAAGGAAAACAAACAAAACAAAATGTTAACTGTGTGAACACTGTACATAAACCATGCTGGTAAAATTGATCCCGTGTGAACACACTCAAAGCTCCATTCTCCATCTATCTTATTTCTCATTGTCTGCCAGCATAGACATGAAATCCACGTCTCTCTTCGACCTGTATGCCGCTGTGTAAGGTGGACGCACCTGCCGCATTCATGTCAATGCTGTTTGTTCCTGCATGATAAACGGTGAACTCGCTGATGCCACGGCCAACGGGAACTTTGTGCAATGATCAATTCATGATTATATTACTGTCAAAGCCACATTGCCACAACAGCGGAATGGAGCCTTTGTGTGCATGAAGGCAAAGCGCAACAGGGAGCTTTGTCTGGACCTAATCTGCTCTGTGTCTTCCCACATTCATTTCAGGAGAGGCCTGAAAGATCGATGTGTCTCCGTAAAGATTTCCTCACTCTATCTTTCGTCAAACACTCTCAGCCTCCCCGCTGTTGGCTCCACTCTTCTTTCTCTCTCTCTCCCAATATTTCTTTTCTCATCTCCCCTCTTCCACTTGCACTCTTCCTATCTCATTTTTGGTTCCCTGCTTTTATTTCTGTCTTTCTCTGGCTCTATCATTCAGACTCAGCACGTACAAGTCCTCTCCATCAGATAGAGGAGGGGAGCGTAGAGAAAGGCACTTTCAGATCCCCTCTGCTTCCATTTCCCCAAAATTCCTGAGGGGGTATTGATTCAATCGCTGCCTGCTGGTTAGGTTGACAGTGACATCTAAAGGTACCTCTCCCTCTGGATGTCTGTCTGTCTTATGCTTCTCTAGAACTCACAGTTGCCATTGTGAGATCTGGGATGCTTATCTTGTGCACAACAATGTATAAATTTGTATGATTATAGGCTGTTTGTGAGACACTTATGGGAAGGGCTCTACTCATGGTCGTAGAGCGAAATAAGACGAATGCATCCCCACAGGCACAGTACTGTATATCATACTTCACTGGGCAGCCAATGAAATTAATGTGTCCAATAAGGTAAGTCCCAGTGGGATTGTGAAGCTTATTTAGAAGCTTTGTGTGCAGAGATGGGGCCATGCTGCTGCCTGTGATCTGATGAGAAGATACTGAAATGGTGCATTTGCATATGCAGCAGGCATGAGACAAAACATGGTGGCCAATGAAAGGGCAGGGAAACAACCCAAATTTCCATATTAAATCAACATGAGCGGCAAGAAAGGATCTAAATCTTTGGCTTTGAAACTGGTAATACACATAAATATTATTTATTCATATGAAGGGCTTAATGGAATGCATAGAGTTTAAAACAAGCTTGCATTTATGAAGCGTAAAGCTCCATAACTAACATTTCATATCTGACTTCCTGAATTTTTACAAAGTTTAAAAACAACACATTGTGCTGGATTAGTTCTTGGCTTGGAGCAAAGACTTCCTTAAATCTTGTCTTCGCCATCAGGTTGCTAAGCAACCAGCTGCTGCTTCCCCATGTTTCCAGGCGTTGTGCTAAGCTAATCTAGCTGACTGCTGGCTGTTTTATATTTAACATCAGGCTTCACAGTAGCATAAGTTTTTTCATTTAACTCTTGGCGAGGAAACAAATTATAGGTGTGCTTGGTAGCAGTGAAACCGGGTCACCATTCCAATCCACTGTAGCTGCGGTTAAAACCGTTTGCACAGCTCTTTTCCATTCTTTTTGAAGGAAGCGAACTCCATGTTCCCCTTTAAACCTTAAACATATGTTTTCAATGGATCCACCCTTAAAAATGTTTGAGGCAAGACGAACTAAAATCTCCCTGATAAAGTAAAGTATTCGTTGTGGGGGGGGTTCTCCTTGGCTTCTTTGCCACTGTGTGATATTCTCACTACCAGCGTCAGGTTATAGGGGGATGAGATAAAGAAAGGCAACATCTGACCTATCCTGAAAGAAAAGCTCCCAAAACAAACATAACTAAAGAAAAAAGAAAGCAGTTTGAACTCACAGTCCAAATCCTCCAAGGATTTGTTGTTCAGTTGTAGCCTCGACTGGTTTCAAGTCTCACACCATAAATATGCTAGGCAATCTACCAATTGGAACATATTTATGACTGCCTTCGAGGCATGTTTCATACATATAGCGTAAAAGGTTACACACTCTGACACAGCTTGATGCTCTGGGGAAAATGAGAGAATCATATCTTTCTAGAAATTGTAACAAAAACACCAGATTCTGTAACCAGCGACTGCCATGAGAAAGAAGAAATGCCAAAAGAGGGGGTAACAGTAGCCAGAAGCTGAGGGGAGCTGAGAGCAGGGCGATTGCTGCGAATCAGAAGGGTGAAAAACAAAACCCCTTCTCTGTTTTTGTGAGTCGTTCCAGGCTGGTAGTTTGTAGGCAGGCAGACAGGCAGAAGATCTGTCGGAGTGAGAGCCCAGCATTGTGACGCATTTTGCCTCGCCACATGTCCCCTATCCATGGGCCAGCGCCCAGCAGGATGATGGGGAGTGGGGGCTGTGTGTGTCCATATGCATGTATGAGGGCAGGAGGGTGAGCAGCGGGAAGGCTGCCAATGTGTCCCTACCTCCTCAGGGCAGGGTGGTGAGAGAGCCAGGCCATACTGAAGCCCGGAGGCAAGGGAGAGAAGGAGGTGGAGTTCTTTCTCCCAAGAACTAAATCCTCAGTTTGGTCACAAGTGTGCTTCCAGCATTAGCCTTCCCTGCCTGTGACTTAATATTGCTGATGGCACCAACCAAATCTGCTACCTGCCCCCAGGCCGCGAGCGAAACAGAAGCCTGGAACAGAATATATGTGTGTATGTGGAGGCTGTACATGTGTGGGCTCTTTGTGGTGTCCAAATGTATGTGTGCGCACAAGAAGAAGAGAAGGGGAAGCAAAAAAAAAAAAGGACTTCAGCACTTTAGGGACATGGGAAGTGATCTGTTTCTTTGGCAGGTTCACCCAAAACAGACTGTTCTTTTTCAAAGCCAAGCAGTTCAAGACGCGCACACACACACACACACACGCAGAGAGAAGTGAGTGAGTGGCAGCACTTCGTTCCCATAATACTCTAAGTGCACTGAAATGTACTGCAGTGGCTCCCGCCCTTGTGCTTACTATTTCGCTTGTTTATCCTTCACTTTCACCAAACTGTTAAGCTTCTCGGTTTGCCCTCACTAACCTGCTTTAAAGATTTCTCATCCTCCTGGTGCTACATTTTTTTTTTTTTTTTAATTATTATTATTTATCGGCACATTATCCACAGTTGGGGCGCTGTTGGAAATTATTTACTGCACATATACATATATAAACATATATATACATAATGTACACCGTGTTACTGTATCGTGTACAACGCAGGAGATTAGAGCTCCATTGCTCCGTTAGAATCAGTGTAAAAAGGACAAATGTTACAATAGCTGCAGATTAGAGAGGATTTCACATGTTAGAGGGCATAAATAGACGTGTAATGCCACGATGTAATTCTGCCTGCTTCACTCTCTGTCTTACAGTGAGCATGTTATTGTTAAAAGGATAATAGCTGCTCTCTCCGCTGCAGTGGAAAATGCAAGGATGCATGCATCGAGCCAAGGGCCTCTTGAAACTTAAACACAGCCTGAATTACCAGGGGGGGAAAAAATCCCCAACTTGAACAGGACTGACAGAGTTGTTCCTTAACAAATTAATTTTTTTGTATAAATTTTTTTTCTTCTTCTTTTTTTTTTTTTTTTTTTTGCCTGAACTCATTTGAAGGAAAATAATCCTAGTATTTGTAAAAGGCTCGACTCGTTCATTTTAACAGTTGATTAAGAAGAGCTGGTGTAGCAGTTAATTAGAAACCAGTGGTGATAACCACCTGTTCAAACCTACAGATGGGAAGTCTGTCTCCTTATCCCATGACTGCCTGCGAGTGCTGTTTCATTAAAGATAGTCAAACCTAAATGAGAGTGAAATAGATGAAGATATACGGATGTAATGCTTCTCTCAGGAGCTGAATAAAGAGCGCCATAGGTTTCTTGTATTTTTGTTGTCCTTGTTGTCGTCGTTTTGCAGCTGACTTGTCATGCTTTTGACTGTACGAGCAGTCACAAGCGCATCAACGAACGCAGACCCGGACTTGACAGACTTGTGCGCACACACACACACACACACACAGGCACACACAGGCACACCAGCACCAAGACACAGACATAATTACCTGTCATATGCAAGACGTGCCTTCCTGGGAGTAAATGAACTGATTAATATTCGTGAGGAGGGTGGGCTGGGTGTTCAGCTGATTAGAAGTTAAGATATTCACTGTCCATATTGCTTTTTTTTTTTTTCTTTCTTTCTTTCTTTTTTTTTTTTACTATGACGCCAAAGTGACAAGGTAGGAAACTGTGTACTGGGATGTGCAGAATGCTGAGGACTAGAAAGTATGAGCAGCGGGCACGACACCACTTTCCTCGCTCCCAGATACGCTGTTTGATTTCTTGAAATGTCTACAGAATGAGTGCTTGTTCTAATTTACATTGCCTTTGCAGGAAGAAGCTAATGCTCAGTAACAGGAGTGTGATGCAGCTCAGGGTCGTTGCTGCTTCGTTAGGATTTTGGAAAGGAAGCTAAGGGGGGAAAAAAAAAAAACAAAAATGTTTTCTGTTGCTCATAATTTCTAAAATCCTTTTGCCTACATTCACACAGTGTTGCTCCCTCCCCGGGCCGTGTGGACACATCCCTGGCCCAGGCCTCCTTCTGTGCCTAAACTGAGTGCATGTCTGCTGTGGGTCGATACTTTCTGGCTGTGTCGCCCCAGAGCCCTAACAAATAGGAGTCTAATGGCGTCCCCCTGCTGCTGAGGGGGACTCACATTAAGATAATTAGGCAGAGAGAAGGTGCGGGAATGAGGCTCTGGAGAGGAGGAGGAGACACTACTGATGCTTCTCTAAATCTGGGCCTGCAACTTTCTGTTTATCTGCCATGTCACTGTAGCCCAAATCATTTCTTTACTTTATTCACAGCGGGAGGTTTTCAATCCAAGTGAAGGTGCAGTCATCTGTTTTCATTTTGAACAAGCATGTGAAAGCACAAGGTATCTCTATCCAGATAACTGTTTTAGATGTCAGAGACCAGCTCCATCTATACCCTCTGAGCTGAAATATGTAAATGTGACCAGTCACATAAATTAGGCATGCATGAGCTGGCGTATACAGGAAGCAGGTTAGCTCCTCTACAGTTGGTAGATGTTAGGTTAAAATACAAAATGTTGTTGCTGCTGGCAAAGACAACAAGGTGATTTGTTATTTATGTTGCATTCACCACTGGTAGTCCAGGTTAACAGGAACCAATCAGGGAGCAACCATTTTTGTCGTCGTCACCACCAGTCATTCCCGGTTCTCAAATTAAAACTGCTTTCAAAATGTCACAGTTTTAGGAGCTTGAAAAGCAGCGTGGTCTAAATGCAGCTGTTGATGAGAAACATAACTGAGGCATGTAAGGAAGAATAAACACACCAGGCTTAGAATAAAATCACATCAGTTATAGTTGATTAAATCCTAAAGAGTTGTTGCTCAACAAGTGGCTGCTGGGTGCTGGTATGAAGCACTGCTGCTAAGCTGTGTTGCTGTGCTGACTGACCATCGCCATTTGCATTGACAGCGGCTTTTACCAAACCACAGTCAGCCAGTCAGAGGAGAGACTCAGAGACCAGCAATGGCATCAAGCAACCCGATCTTGCTAGAGCTCCACAAAAAGACAGAAAAGTACAATGAAGCGGTTTTTGGTAGGTCATGCCACAAATAAATCTTTTCATATCAGAATGTCAAATGAAACACTGAGTAAGTGCAAAATGTGTGGCATTTGACCGAAGGCGTCAGCAAGTTAATGTATAAATATTTACAATTACAATTGCAGGTTTATAAGTTGTTTCTCAAATTAGAATTTAACGGCTCACAAATCCAGGGTGACATATTAGTCGTTCCATTTTTGGTTCCCTAAAAAGGCCTAAAAAGGGTCTAAAAAAAAAGAAAGAAAGAAGAAAATACTGTGTCTGAGGAACATAATGTGCGACAAGCCTTGCTTTCTCATAAACAGCCAGTGAGAAGGAGGAGAGCTACTGGAGCAAGCAAACATTCTCCTCACCGGTATGGATCAAAGGAAACTCGCTGTAGCTACAGTGGAAGCTTTACTGTCACCACATCTGGCTATGAGCCTGAAACACAAACTCAGGGATGGAACTTCAACTGCACCTGTTTTATTGCCCGTTTGAACACAAGGACAGAAGCTGAGTTTCAAACGGAGCTGGAGCTGGAGTGGCGTCTCACAGATAACTACCTCCAGCTCTGTCATTTTCTCCCCCACAGCCTCCCCCTTCTTGCTTCCATGGCCGTCTGTAGGTTCGCTAGCTGGAGCTCCTCTTTCCGCTCTGACAGCAATCAGATGTGACACACCGAAGGCTCAGATGACAGCCAAGAGGACAAGGTCACACGGCTGCCTACTTCTAATCTGAGGTATGCACGGCTCATTCTGACAGGCCAAAAACATGCGTGCACGCACACAGTGAGTACACCGACACGCACACGCATTTGCACACACGCGCGCAGTCAGGAGGCGGAGTATTTTGCAGACGGGGCCTTTTCTCGTGCCTTTGCAATCTCAGAAGCAATTACCTATTAAAATTTCATCGTTCTCCGAATGTTTAGGAAAAGATTATAACTGCTGGGGAGGTAATTAAGCCTGCAAATGGTGAATTGAGTTGTGAATACAGTGTTGTGCGTGTGTGTGTTTGCACATGTAGCTGTGTGCGATTTGTCTTAATAAAACTAATAGCGCTGCCCACCTAAAGCTCTTAAATGTGATAGCCAAATGACAATTAGAGAACTAAAAAGTGTGATATCGGCCTGCTTGATGTCGATGTAATAATTCAGCAGAATAACTGCAGTTTTCCAATTAAAACACAACTTCCTCATTAGATTATACAATAATAGTGCTAACAGTGAGATTCACTGCTGCTTCGTAAATTAGACTCAATCACTCAATTCTTGAAGTCACCCTGGATGAAATGGAAATGACTCAAGATGTTTTCACTTAACAATGGCAATCCAAACACAAGCGTAGTGTTAATATAAAACATGACAAAAACAGCCTTTCGCTCTCCTCCCCCAATCTCATTCTCCCGTCTTTCTCCGTCCCTTCCATCTTTGTCTCGTTGGCTCTTTCATGCTGAAAGTGAGGAGACCGAGGATTTCCAGCCTTTTAAGGATTCAAACAAAGTCTCTGGGTTTTGAGATGACATGAAAGTCTGCCAGCTGGCCCAGTCGGGGGAATAGGTGGTGCTTGGCTGGTTCTGGTTCACAAAGCAACTAAAGTGTCCATTTTTAATATGTAGGGCCCCCGTTCGATTCATCCACCCACACTCTTGTGCCTTTCCTATTGATAATTAACACTGCGCATGTTTCACTTGTATGTGATAATGATAAAACATCTGCAGACAAATAAACCAAAGACAATGCTGCACGAGAACAATAAAACGTGATGCCCAAAGGACGTTTCTCCTATAGAGGCACAGAAGCCTGCCAGACCAGATTCATTGATGCCAGTAATAGGGCAATCTGGCCATAAGCTATAATCAATATGTGGTTTGCACTAAAAATAGATTTTCCAGCACAATTTTGCACTATAGGTGAGCAAACTGTGCAAACGCAGGTGGCCTTTTTCGCTCCAACACTAATGTTTACATTGCGGTTACCGCTTTCTTCATTCTTCAGCCCCACTTCCCTCGTTTGTCCTTTACATTCAGAGCCACTGTCCCACTGAAAAATGACCTTGGCCTTTTCAGTCTACTCATCTTCCGTTAATCGCTTAAAACAAGAATAACATGTACAGACATGTTATCCAGCAAAATCCATATGCAGTTCCTCTCATCTCTGCGACCCCTCCCTGCGCTGCCCCCCTACCTGACCGATTCCCTCCCTCACCATCTGAGAGCACGCCCATACGCCAATTAGGTGCATGTTGAGGAGGATCCCGCCAGATCGCAGAGGTTAATAACATTCCACGTGAATACCCACAAGCCCCGGGATTAAAGGGTCCAGAGAAGCAGGTTCCACATCGCAAATAATGATGACAGTTTCACAGTGGCGTCCTATTGGCCACTCAGGTGAGAGGCCATCTCATCTCTTCCACAGGGAGGTGGTGAAAAAAAAAGTCACTGACTCTTAGCAACATTTCTTTCTTTTCATGGTAGAATTTATTTTGTTATTTGAGACTTGGCCCCCTCTTCTCTGAAAGCAAACCTTTTAAATAAATTCAATGCCCCCCCCCCCCCCCGACACCCCACAATCCACGAGCTGTGCTCTCATCATGATGTTGATGGTATCTGTGGGCGTAGTGCTTCAAGCCGAGTAGGGTTATGTCACCTTGTCATTAGTTGGGGGAAGTGTTGTAGGATTACATATTTATCTCATTCTCACAAATAGAAGTACTTATCGCCCCCCCACACACACAAACACACACTCACTTCCTTACATGTGCATTTTCCTCACTCAACAGAAATTCAAAATTCCAGCCAGATCTCTGTTGATGTTTTCCAAACATAAATGAGAAAATATCCTCTTCATCGTGTGTTTGGAAAAAAAAAAAAACCTGTGAAAACAAGTTGAATTTTGGTCAATGTGCTAGTTGCCAGTTTAGCTGCAACAGAAAAATAATCAAACACGAAAAAACATTGTGCGATTAGGTTGGGCTTTTTGTTTGTCTTTTTTTTTTTTTTTTACCAAAGTGAAGAAGTGCAGTCAAAAAATGTGGGAGGATTTCAGCTACAGTCAAATGGAATTGAACAAGGTGCCATTCATGTAGAGCTTAATAATAACCTGAGAATTGAGAGGACAACTGTCCTCTGACAAGACAAAAGTGAGTTCAGTCTGAATGTCTCAAATATGTCGTTTACGTTGAATTTCATCTCAGATTTCTTTTTTGTTGTTGTTTTGGCACAAAAGCCAGATGGGCCTGAGATGCAACTCTGAGGGAATCTGAAGGCTGTGTACAGACTGTTCACCATGATGTGCTGTGTGTGTACTGGCCTCAGTTTGTGTGTGTGTGTGTGTGTGCGCACATTCATCTGTTTGATCTTCGGTGTTCAAAAACACAAAGGAGCTTGGTACTGTAGCAGCCCACGGGACGCAACAGAAATAGATGGCATTCATGTGCTCTGTGTTCTACCCCTACCACCAACCACCACCCTCCAAACTCCCAGTCAGTCCCCCCATCCCTTCCCAATCCCCCTACACACACATTACCACCACTTCCTCACCGACTCGCACACACTCCCACTTCCCTCTCTCATTATATCATGTGGGCATGAACCAAAATAAAACAGTGAATAAGGGCTGGATTTGAGAGGCAGCAGAAAAGGCATGCAGATATTCTCTTTCGAGTGCGTTATGAAATCTAGCCAGTGTGCAATAAAACAAAAACCAAATGCTCTCATTTGAAAGAAAACAGGAAAATGCCAGCAGGGATGTGTTTGTTGTTCCTCCAACTACACACCACATACAGTCGGTGTTTGGTGAGTCCAGCTGAGCTGACCCACTTAATCCCAACCGCTCACATCCTTCCATCTTTTTCAGGAATCTGACACCAACCTGGACATATCCAACAGCCAAGTCCCTTTTTTTTCTCTGTCTGACACACTCTCAGGTCACAACAGCCAGTAATGAGCTGTACACACACACACACACGAAACATTTAAAAGACTCACGGAGGTTTGTGGGTCTGGAAACATAGTGCTGCGAGTGCATCCCCAGGGCCTCCTCCCCCCGGAACTGCTCACCTGGACACCCGCCCTGTAACACGCTGGCCACGGCCCTGTCAGACAGACAGTCAACAGAGAGAGACAGAGAGAGACAGAGGGAGACACAGAGGGAGACAGGGAGGGCTGATGAATGAGGGGTGCAGACACGAGGAGCTGTGCATGTCACGGTTAATTGAATTATTCAGTTGGGCTGCAGCATTTCATCAAACTGTAAGTGTGACTCTCTAGGGAATCGGGAAAGATTTGATTTCTTTTCTTCTTCTTTTCCCTGCAGTTATTGCACATGCACTCTCGACTATTGCATTACACTGTGGAGGTGTATGAAAGCCTTCTCCCCGATCTCAAATCAGACACAGGCTACACAATGGAGCGCAATGCCGCCTTACTCTTGTGAAAGAAGCCGCCCCCGCCTGATGGGAGCAGCTCACATAATGTTATATCACAGCGGACAGGAGAGACTGGAGTGGACGCATGGAAGAGCTGCTCAGAAACCACAGCCCGAGTGAGAAATATAGCCCAACGATCCCGACGCACTTCTACATATCTACTAAACGCTGCGCGCTCCAGGTCCGTGCGTGCGCAGGCTACTACTGCAAGTGTCTTTGTAAACAAGCGCACTGAGAGAGGCAGGGAAAGGCAGGAAGAGAGGAAGAGAGGGTGGAAGGGAGAAGGGGGGGAGCCAGAGACAGACTTACCTGGACATGTTTTCTCTCTGGGGCCGGTGCGCCTTTTCCAGACCCAGTTTGGTGAAAATCCCCACGAGAGCCATTATGGCCACTACTCCACATATGATGTAAACGATTAAGTTCGTCTTGTCTTTGGTGCTGTCGTGCATCTTGTTCATTTTGTTGTAGGGGGTCTGCCCGGTCTTCATCCACATCGGGGTGTCATAATTTTTGCAGGTGCTCTGGTCCAGCCGGGAGTGCTTGAAGGAGCAGCAGAAGCGGAAGCCACAGGTGCCGCAGCAGTACAGATAGTTGCCCGTTTTGCAGATGAACGGCGGATCCCACTGACCCATCACGTCGTAGTAACCCCGGCATTTGTCCTCCGTGTGCGGGGTCTCCTCGGACACGCTCTCATCCTCCCTGGAGCCGTTGGAGGTGGAGATCATCACGAATCCTCCGAGCAGCCCGGGCTCCCCGTCAGCCTTGCACACCAGGGCCATAAGTTTGAGCAACAAAAAGCCGAGGAGAAAGTACTTCCCTCTCATTGTGCGCTCTCCTCCGTTCAACTTCACGCAGAAACGAAAAGACTCGGGGAGAGGAGGAAAGGCGCGCGGTCATGATAGGCTGAAAAGTCCAGAAACATACATCCAAACAGCAACGCACCGTCATCCACCCCGATGAGCATCTTCACTAACATATCATCATCAAAAAAAAAAGCAAAGAAAGAAGGAGGGGGTGCAGAATAAAAGCAACCTCCGTGGAATGAACTTGGCTTAGTCTAAGTGCTCCTCAACGCGCGCTCTCACCTCTAACTGCTCACCTGCACGTCTGACCAAAGATGCATCTGGATTTTGATTTTCAGGAGGGCATCACTCCACACATCCATCGGCGCGCTCTTACGCACAGGAGTAGGCAGAGACACAAACCGCACGGAGGATGGGAGCGCAGTGAGCCAAGTGAGGAACCGAGGCTGAGGGAGCTTGGTGCGCAAAAAGGAGAGGAGGAGGAAACCAGAGGGAGGGAGGGAGACTGTGAGCGTTGGAGACAGCGAGAGAGAAAGAAAAGAAGAGAAAGGAAGAGGGAGCCTTTATTGTGAAATGTTATGAGAAAAGCCCTGGTATACGCACATCACTATTCTGTTTTGCCATCGAGGAAAGGCGTGGGAGACCCCCTCCTCCTTTTTTCCCACTTTACGCATTTTCAGTCGTAGGTTGCAATTGTTCTAAATCACAAGTGTTACAATGGGCAGCTTCTAAAAACAGGGTATATTGACAAAAGGCTGTTTCACCAAAAATATTGCCTGAGGACATTTTGTGTTAGATCCATTGGAGGCTTTCTCCAAACATTTTCTATTTTCGCATTAAAGCACATCTAGACCTAACCAAACACAGGGCCAAATGATAACATAAGTCATTCGATGTATATGTTTCCCCCTTTTATTCACTAAATTAACTGCCACGATGCCCAGCGTGGATTTCTAAGATGAAAAAGTGAAGGGCGTGTATAATCCTCCCTTATAATGAATCGAAAAAGCATTGCTGGCGTTTAGCAAACACATTAGGCCTAAACGCAATGCATCGATGGAATTTTTATATAGTGTGTAGCTCACATTTCTTAAGTGCAAGCGCAGATCACATATATAGCCTGAAGCTGAAAGTAAATTGCTCTGTGCTGAACATAATGCCTAACCCTAACCCTGAAGCATCTTGAAACATGTTATTCTAATCTAAAACTAGCAAAATGAGCGAAGCCCAGTTTGCAGCGACTTCTGTCCAGACTCCCTCCAAGGTTCCAAATTTTTGAGTGAAAAATAAGCTGTGGGAGCTCATTAGACTTCCTACAGTTTTAAATATATATATAATAATTAGGATTGCAGATCACCATTGAAGGAAGGTTTGGATAAAATCATAACATGATCCGTTTTTATTTCATTTGTCATACCCTGTTGCACCTCCAGCCTTCCCTCTGCGTAAAATAACTCGAGACATTCATAAAAAAGGGGGAGAAAGCGACTTTGGAGGTTATAGTTAATCAAACAAGACACTAACAGTTAGAGTCCATCTGGTTTGTTGGATCTAAACCTGCAGCCTAATACTGAATGCATGGATGAATGAAACTTTGTTTGTCATTGTATAGCAAGCGAACAACGAAAATTGCAATCTCCCCGAAGTGCATAGTAAACAAACTGTTAACACACAGTACAGTGAAACACAATCGGGGCAAGGGCCAGTCATGCAGAGTGTTGGTCTGTTAGTTGGATGCGTGTTGCTGCTACACTGGGGGCCGCTGCTGAGAAACTCACACATCCACTAACAGGCATACCAATCGATCAACGATAGCCACCAGCGTTAGCTACCTACGGAGACAGCCGGAGCAAGATAACAACAACAACAACAACAACAACAACAACAACAACGAAAACTAGGAAACAAAAGTGTATCTTGAGTCGAAGACGAGTTTAGAAGTAGCCAGAATAGTTTTACTCGGACAGCTCGTTCAGCAGCGGGTCTTATGGATATCTTTCTCAAGGCTAAACATCGGACTTTCAGCGGACTGACTGAAGGTAGTCGACTGTGTTAGCTAAGGCGTTAGCCGCCTCTCAGGCTAACTTAGCCGCTGTTAGCCTGTTAGCCTACAAGTTGTTGCCGCTGGCAACAGGTCAGCCGTCCGACCGGGAGAAGATGTTCAGCCTCTGAAATAACCTGAAATAAGCAGACAAAGCCAGGATACACTGCTGGCTTGTGCTTCGTTTCAGTTCGCCTTCAACCCGACACCGTGCTGACTTCTCTAAACAAATACAGGCGATAGTTTTGAGTTGTTTATTGGCGATGTGTTGGAGATTTGGGTAAAAAAAAATGACATCACTAAAACTTATATGTGTGCGTGTCTGTGAAAGCTAGAATTTGTTGTTAATTTTAAAGTGGATTCGTGAAAACAACATTCAGCGATGGAGACAGGAGCTGAAGCTAAACTAGTTATTGTCTCTGCAGTTGACATGGAATAAGCCTCAGGGGTTTCACTATGAAGCTGTGGTTCAGGCTTTTCCTATCAATATGTTTAAGGGTAAAAAACAATCACAGTGACACGACCGGTGACGCTTTCATCGGTTATCTGAGAGCTTCTTGCAAGAAAACTGTGAGTGTAATGGAACCAAAGGGAGGGAGTTGAAATGTTCAGTATTTTATTTTGTGCTGCAAATGCAAACCCCCCAATGCACTTTCATCTCAAATGATGATTAGCTTTGGAGCTTGCCATCTACCACCTGAGAAATAGCTAAGATTTATGTCTGAAGTTGTGCTCCAGCAGCGCAGACACACAAAGCTGCTGCCTCTTATCTCCTATCATGGGAGCTTTGTTGACTCCTCCAAGTCCTTGTGTTTTTTTTTTCTTCTTCTTCTTCTCTTTATTCATCTGTGAAATGTTCACACATCTGACTCCAGAGAGAGAGATACTATAAAAGTACGTTAAATTTTGTCTTCACTCCACATGAGCACTGACAAAGAGGATTGTTCATTATTAAGATAACTGAGGAGCAGAACCAACAGGCATGTGGCTTAGGGGCACTTGGAAATGTTTATGTGTTCACTTGCATTCCTATGTGGTTTCTATCCATTCTTCTGGAGCGAAGAGCAGGTTTTATCTGCTTACTGAGGTTTGCATTGTTAGGCAGAGATTTCCATATACAAACACTCGAAAGTTGAGGCGAGCTGAGTTTAAAAGGTATTCTGCTGAGCTGCAGGAGATCAGGATGAAAGTTTGCAATCTGTTTGAAAGACAGACATCTGTGCTTTCTCTCTAGGAGTAACTGTCAGAAGACTGTGAAAGACTCCTTAGGAAAAAAATCAGGAAACTGCACTTTATACTACAATGGTGATGACAGCTGGTATGATTTCACATTTCATCAGCAGTCCTCATTCTGTATTCATAAATTAACATCAAGGCCAGGAAAGTTTGGGTTAAAGGCATTCTTAAGTAAATTGGTCAGAGAGATGATGGTGATAATCAAAGAAGAAAAGTTTGTTTACCCTCGTGGTTTCATCAGTATCATGTACACTAATGTGATCATTGTTAATCTGTCATTCTCTTCGATCCCAGGAGCATTTGATTCTTTGTTTCTCTTTCTTTTCCTATCTTTGCTCAAGTTTTATCTAGAGGACAGAATTATCATAAACTCATTTGGGAGAGGGATACATGGAGCGCATGTTAAACATAGAAGATGACAAACAGCTACTAGCCCCTGCTGAGTGTGAGTGAGGGGGTCGGTGCAGAATGCAGATGCAGACCCTCCACAGTGACAAAAGCGCGCAACTCCACTTCCACATCCTCCGGAAATGAAATGAGTGGAGCACAACACTGTTGTTTACACCTGCTCTTCGCATCTGCTCTTAGCATCTCTCCATTTCCATATCACTTTGCTGGGTTGTCTCTCGTGCCCTTCATGTCATACCTTGTCATTACCATCAGCCTGAGTGCTTGTTTCCGTTCCTTACATGGAGAAGCAGGCCTTGTTAATGAATGTTTGAAAGTGATTAGAGTGTAGGGCCCTTCTGTTGTGTAATATCAGGATTATGTAAAATTCTTGTTCTTTACAATTCATTTTCTAACATGTAGTTGTTTTTTTATTTTTTTTTGGCATTGGTTAGTCATGGAGTGAGCACGTAACCCCCCCTCAATTCTCAGCTCTAAATCCTGATTACAGTGCTTTCAACAAATAAGGTGTAGTGTTAATTCCAAGAATAAGGAGAATGAGGTTTCCATATGGTTTCCCAGCAGATCTGATACTACTGAATGACTAATGTGTGATAAGACCTATTTCTTAAAGCATTTAGTTTAGTTATCTGTTATCTAAAACTTTTGAACACAAAATGTTCAGATGTTGCACGGATGAGAATACCAGTTAGATGAATCAGAAGATGGCTCTGGTGAAAGTTGTGTCCATTAAATATGTGTGTACCCGCTTGTATGCATTTTCCATGAATAGACTAGAGCCAGTTAGGTTATTAAACCACAAATGAAGAATGTTTCTGTTTGTGTTTTAAATGTGAGGCTTCAATCTTTTGGTTGTTTTTTTTTTTTTTTTGTCTCACATGACAGTAAATCAACAGATTTTGGGTTAATACATGAAAAAAGACATTTGAATATATCATTATGTAACTGTGAATTTGAAGGAGAATTTCACTACTCAGATATTTGATAGACCAAATGATTAGTTGAAAAAGTAATTTCCCAATGAATCAATTATTAAAGCAAATGGTTGCAGCAGTTCTAACTCTGACGCTTGCTGTTCTTCCCTTTTCTCAAGGAAGGG
Organism: Echeneis naucrates; assembly: GCF_900963305.1. NCBI lineage: Eukaryota > Metazoa > Chordata > Actinopteri > Carangiformes > Echeneidae > Echeneis > Echeneis naucrates. The sequence goes on along the minus strand of NC_042529.1, from coordinate 11,773,810 downwards.
ACACAGCTTCAGATAAGTCTGCATTAATATGAAGCATTTGTCACAATGAAGTGATGTAAAATACAAATGTGTTTTTTCAGTCTTTGGTAAATGCTGTGGAAGTTATACCGGTATTAATTCTGGCATCTCAGTGTTTATGAACCTGCATTCATTCATTTCTTTGGCCACAAGAGGGCTGTGCAAGAAATGCTTAATCACCACATAAAGATGTGGTGATAAGCTTTATTGCTTAAAAAAAGCCACTTGCTCTCACTGGGAGCAAACAGATGAGGGTGCAAGATTGTAAAATTGGCTAAAATCAAAATAACAATAAATTATGTTAAAATGCCCTGACAGTATAGTCGTGTGGTTAAAGCTTAGTGAGTTTTACCTAATGAGAAACGTATTTTTTTATTATGTGGGGAATTGATCCTGTGTTTATATAAAAAATATGACAATACAGTATAAATTATCTGGGGCAGCCTTATACAGTTTTTATACCATTATTTTGGCTTGGACCTGAGTGCACATCTCTGACAACAAAGCTATACATTTTATTGGTGTCTCATTAATTCTAGATGCAGAGCATGAATGGACGGGACCATTTTGCTTCATCCAGGCTGCAGACCCGCAGCTTGGGCTGATGAAGGCCTGGAGGGACGGTGACTGCGATGGAGGTGGAGACGAATGGGCTGAGGAGGTCGAGCTCACCAAGCAGACTGTGGAGGCCGTCAACCAGCTCAGACCGAGGCCGAGGTTCATGGTGCTGTGCGGGGACCTGGTCCACGCCATGCCAGGTATGGAGAGAGCATGTTAAAGCAAGCTGAAACCCAAGTTGTTGTTTTTTTTATGTTTGTCAATCCTCAAGAATCTTTTAACTACTGGCTCTCAACAGGTGTTAAGGGGGGCGTATAGTGTTAGTCCTGCTGTTGGAATGTGATGAAGTGCTGTTTGAAAAACACATCTTTTTTGCTAAACATTAAAATCCTTCTCTGAATGATTAATGCATGCTGAGCTCTGAGGTCTGTACAGCAGCACATGCTTGCTATTGAAAACAAACCACAGCAGTGAGGAGAGGTGCCCTTCGGGCATACAGCCGTATGGACAGTAAAAACAAAATATTGGCATCAACCTCAGAAGCTGCCAATTATCCACCTAATGTTGGAGGACTTAATGTGAACACACAGATGCCAGTTGTGTGAGCTTTAACTCTGCTCAAGCTCTTTTAGTTGAAACAGATGATGAAGCAGCGGCATGGTGAGTGTTATCTTATGGCATCTGGTACCTCAGGCAGGCAAATGCGCATGCTGCACTTATTTTAAAGTGTTTGAAATTACTGCCAAATGACTGACAACAACAAACTATTGAGAAACACAACCTTTGAGTTCACACACTCGATGCCGCTTCACCAGTTAACATGTTTTTTGCTTGATGCAATGATGCCCTGTTCAGTGAACCATAACTTGAGAGTCAATAAATCTTTTACTGAAATCATGATGCTACTAACTACACTCATGATACAGCTTTTTAATGAGGGACATCAGATTCGGTGCTAAGTAGTATTTCTGTTATGACTGAGAATGGATCTGATGTTTGAAGCTGACAGCATGGGGAACTTTTATTGTATGCTTAGACAGGAGCACAGTTCCTGTGTGGTCTCAGAAGACTACACATCCATTACATTACAGAGTTCTAGTTAAAAAAAAAATCATCCTAATGTTTTAAAATGCTAAATCTGATGCTTATTGGGGAACTTTGCAAGTCCACTTCTTTGAGTCAGTAAATGACACGTTCAGTCAGATTATTACTTTATTGAGCCTGGTATTATTTCATTGTGTGAAATGCAAACAAAATTCTATTCATTTCCAGAGACAATGGACTAATCTATTCCACTTGACCTAAAAGAAATGTGAAAAATTTGTGTTGTACCTGAGGACACACCGCTTTCAAACTGTTACCTCACTGCAAGCTAGAAATGCACCACCAATTACACCACATTTGACAATGTTTGATGCAATCTTTGTTTTTATTTGCTGATTTTCTTATTTTGATGCACTTCATTGTTAGAATTTCACTCTGAGGGAATGATGGTATTGCTGCCCAATCCAACCACATATCTGTGATACATCAGAGATTTGCTCTGAGATTTCAACCCTTTATTATTTTGCGAGGTATGGAGGTTAGGCTGATCAGCTCACTGTGTTCTGACCTGCCCAGTGTATGATGACTTACTGATTTAAAAGGAACTATTATAGCAAATTCAGCTATATCTGTTTTGTCATAACACAAAAATGTGAAATGAATGTTTCTGACTGACACCATTACTTTCATGCTTTTGCTGTCCTATAGAATTCCATTTCAAAATTTGTCATTTTACAACCCAGGGCACAATTGATTATTTGAGGTCACAGTAGAGCAGGTGGGTTTGTGATGACCCATATTAAATCAATGTATGTTTGTTTGGAAATGGTCTCTTGACCAAAATATGCAGTGAAACCCATTAGGGACAGCTGTAATAGAGAGTCTTATATTCAGAATTATTTCACATCCAAAGTATAGACTGAATGAATGACTCAATATACATGAACACCTTCAGTTTCCAAAGCATTCTAATACTGTGTCAATTGAAAAGATATATTGTTAGCCGAAGCCAAATGAGTTTTTCTGGCATTTTTCAGTCTTTAAAGAGAATGTAATAAGTCTGATATATATAATTATTCATGTGTTCACAGCTTCCCCCTGAGATAATAGTAATCTAAATAATGCAGTCCTTGCGAACATCAGCCGAGCGATAGTCCAGTTGCAGAATATTCCTCATTGAGGTCAGTTTGAGCATTTTTCTTATGTTTCCAAGCCAGAGTCTATGGTGACTCTGAGAGCCCTCTGTTACTGTAAAAAGTCCCAATGAATGTAGTTGATATTGGTCAATGAAGGCACAAGCTGTCTGGCTAGTCACAGGCTGGTGAAGATTCCAGTCAGACTTAAGATTCTAAAAAATATGCAAGGTAACTGTGGCTACTGTGAACCTGCTGCAGCTGGAATGAGGAAAAGACAGTTCTATGCTCTGTAGATAAAGTCAAGTTTTGTAACTTCAAGCTCCTTCACGAAATATTTCTGTATAAAAAATCCATCAAGTTATCTTTAAGATTTTAAAATGAGAGCAGGATTTTTTCTTTGTTTGTTTTGCAGATAGACACTGTTACAGATGGAGAATATGGAGTCTTTGCATTAACTCATTTAGTTTGTAAATAATATCTGACTGTGGTATACAATGTTTTTTCCTAATCAGTCTTGCTCTAAGTTACATATGTTGTATGTCTTTGAATCCGGACTTATGTTGTGACAGCTGGTTTCCCCACTTCACCAGATGCATTCACTGTCTGGCAAGACGAATAGATTCTCAGAATAGATTAGTTTGAAAACAGTGGGATACCTCCAGAAATGTGTGGCCAAATGAACAAAATAATCATTTTGCTGCTCATATCCTACCTTGTTTAAGGCTGACATTCTCTGCTTGGCTCATGCTGTGTTCAGTTGTGTTCCCTTCTGACTTCTGACCGTCTGACTATGCCTCTGTTTCTGTTTTGGCCGGAGATATGATGATTAATTCTAACTTGTATAAGTCAACTAGGCAATCCTCCCAATAGAGGATCTTCACTGTATAGCTTTTCCGCCATTAGAGGCAAACAAACACCTTTATTCAAGTCAATGAAATGAGTGACTGTGGTGTGGCATGCATTTTTCCTGATGTCCAGCTACCTGATTTGATGAAGGTAAGCAAAATGGGCTGGCAGGACCCACTGCAGAGTTAATGTTGAGCAAAAAGAGCCGCAAGCTGCCAGCAAATGCAAACTATCTTTGCATGACAATTAGGGAGCTAGCATGATGAGCCTGCTTTGCTGCCTGGCCTCAAGGAATGGGCTCGCAGAGAGAAACAGAGCCAGCAGGCGAACCTGTCTCTTAGTCTGATATGCTTGTCTTTCTCACTCAATGCATCTGTTTCCATGTTTGATTTGATCATGATGAAAGCATCACTGAATTTGATCCTGATTTGAAGAAATTGTAAGATTATCATGCAGGGGTAAAATATTTTGTGATATTTAGTGCAGTGTGTCAAGTGTAGAATATCCTTGGCTGCTGTTCTTAAACTCTGACTCAAGGCAAGCTATTCGTATGCAACACAAATTTGGTTGTGCTTAGTCACAGAGCTGCTCTTTCCTCCACTCCTTTTTGGGTCATAATGACCACAAATTTTAGTTGCAGAGGGTCGGTCATGAACACTCCAGGAGCTGTCTCACCGTATCATCCAAAAGTACTGCTTTAGGCATCCAAGTTTCCTTATCATCTCAATGACTGCACCACTTAGACCGAAACATGGCCGCCATCAACTCTGCCCATCTCTCTCAGTCGCTTTTATAGGTCACAGCAAGATCTATTTCATATGCACAGTGGGACAGTAGTGATTGTGCCTGGGGTTTAAACTGCAAGGCCTTGGGCACCTGTGAACACCACGGCGTCAGCCCTCGTTACTGTTAGCCCAGCTGAACAGGTTGTGTGTGCCATCCTCATTACTTGCCATGTCTATCACATTCCTGGCAACTGGACTGCTGCATCAGTAAGAAGGAGTGAAGAGATATTAGGACTGCCCCTTCCATCTCTTGGCTGACATTTCCCCTTAAACTGTTTATTTACAATACAGAATGAATGGGAGGTGGCCAGAGGAAGCTGGCTGTCAACCGGCATTGTCAACACTGTTGCCTGTTGGCAGAGGGAAATTGGCAACTGTGTTTCTGTTCCCTCAGATTTCACTCACTGTCTCTCCTCTCTTTTGCTCACACATTCTCTTTTCCTTCCTGTCCCTTTTCTCTATCCTCTATCTGTTCTCTTCTGTAAACAGCTGAAGTCTCATGCCTCATACCTAATTTTGACAGCCTTTATTACTATAGACTGTACGGTCTGACACAGTACGCAAACACACTCACACTTTTCCTGTGATTACTTAGTTTGAAGCATCAGTATGAATGAAATCTGGTCCTGAGGAATCAAAAGTCTTGCTATTGTAACAGATCAAGAGTGAACTTGAAAAAACAAAGTCTGCGTGTTTCATCGCTATTGTGTTGTTTTGTTTTGTTTTTTTAATCTCAGATCTTGATTAAAAGGCATGAAAACTGGAGGCAGAATATTGATGTTGCCATCTAATAAATCCACGTTCTTATCAAAGCGTAATCGGTGAGGCATTGATCAGAAGGACTCATATGCACAAGATGGTGAAGAACTCTGATGGACCTAATTTGCATCCCGTCTCAGGGGTCCACAGGGAACAATCCCATTCCTCAAAACTAAACAGGTCAAGCTTCCTAAAAGAAAGACTGGACAGCATTTCATCCCAAAACATCATATCATCCAGACCTTCACTGACAAAGAGTTCCTTGATCCCAATTCCCTGTCTCCTCACCAATCCACGCTAACCCCCTGGAGAGGCTTACTCATCTCAAGGACTTCCTTCAATCTTGCCACTCGTCCTCTCCCCTCCTCACTTACACTCTCTTGTGTCTTTCTCTCACTTATTTTCAAAGCTGACAAATGAAGGGGATAAAGAGCAGGGAGGGAGGAGCGCGATAGAGACCTGATTAGATTAGAGAAACATGCTGGACTTAACACTCTCTTAATGAGCACTACAAAGGATTCAAGCTGTGTCTCTGGAGGTTCACGAGGGATGTTACACATGATACAGTATGGAAAAGTGTTGAAGTATGCATGCACATCTGCATGTGCGCACACTTGTGTGAAACTCACAAAGATGGAGTGAAGGTTACCTTGGGACTTCCCTGTCCTCTCATAACTGGGTACCTGTTTAATTGCCAGTGAAGGCAGATAAAATGGTTCCCTTTGAGGGCTCCTGAAGCAGAGGAGAATGTGAAGGTTGACTGCTTAGGCAGAATTTGTTTTTGTGTGACATGGTAGAATGCATTTATTATTTATTTGTAGGGGGGTTGAGTGAGTGCGGATGCTCGGTGTGATCTATTGTGGAAAGTAATAGGTTTTTTTGGGGGTTCGGAACTGCCGGTAGCATTTAAGTTTAGAAATGTTTCTGACACCACTTTCACACTTTTATTCAGGCCCATGAGATACACAGTTCAAATGTCAGTGTGAAAAGATCTTCTTAGGCTCCATAAGACAAGCCTGGTAAATGTCAGGGTGAATCCATTCATGCATCAATTTTCGACAGGATTTTACAAGCCCAAGTTATAGTGGCAGCAGGCTTAGGAGAGTAGCCAAGGCATTCTTCTCCCAAGCCACATCCTTCAGGTCCTCCAGTACCCGCCCAAGGCTCTCCCTGGCTAGAAAGGATATCCAGTCCTCCCAGCACGCTCTGTGCTTGTCAGGGAGTCTTCCTGTCAAGGAGGCATCCTTGAGACGTTGAGCATCTGACAATTTCTAAAATTTTGCAAATCCAAAGAAAGGATATTCATGTTAGCATCACACAGGTAAAGTCCTGCTGTGAGAGAGTGAGAGTATTGGAAATCATATTGGATTTACAGCCAAGAACTGACTATCTGAGTTCATTATCCCTTTGCTCTATTATTAATCTGTCACCTATGGTTGTTTGGGACAGCTTGGGTTTTTATACATGTCACAAAAAAGTAGATATTCTGTTGCCAACTCCACCTCTCATCATTCAGTTCAGTTCAGTTATCAATATGAGTGTTGTCATTGCTGTTGTGAATACTCAGAGTTGTAACCATATGCAGACGGGCACATAGATTGACTGCTAAATCAAGAACTTTGTTTTAACGCTCAGCTCCTTCTTCTCCACGACAGTCCAATAAAACGCCCGCCTTGCTACTGATGCTGCATTTGCCCGTCGATCTCATGCCTTTCAGCCAAGCTTGAGCCCAAAACACATTAAATAAACTCGATTCAGTTTGATCTGCCCCTGTTTATGGCACATCATATTAGAGTTATATTAGCAAGCAAGATCAGATAAATTTCCTGTGATGTGAAATTTTCAAAGCTGCTGATATCTTCCATTTGAATAAGGAACTGACATTGGTTTACTTCTCTTTTGACAGGGGACAGGAACTGTCAGTTGATAACAAAATACCTTCATTTTTGGATGGATATAGATCTAAACGTTCAATGGATCAGTTGATGTCGGAAATATAATTTAATCCACCACGTTGTGGTTAACAGTCCCAGCTCACATGACCTAAGTGTCAGCCATGAATCTTGTTTCATACAGCAGTGATCTAAGTATACTCTAATTTCACTAGATGTTGTTTAAGGTTAGGTTTGTGAAGAAGAGTTACTGCATCTCAGCTACCACCTTGTCATAAACTGTAAACTAGTGCCATATCAGCACAGCCTGTCAGTGTGAGTACCTGCTTGAGTTAGTCACAGATAGAGAAGTCCACACATATCGAGAAGACAGTTGTTAGTGTAGAAATGGTTTGTGACAGCAAGACCCCGCACACTGAGAAATATGTTCAATGTCAACTGCAAGTCTTTCGAGGAAAATGAGAGGGTTTGAGAACGACAGTGTTGCAATCTCATTACTGAACAAGGCCTTTCAGTCAGAGCTCCAGAGACAGCAGAGCACACTGTTGTTGTTTTGTTTGTTTATTTTGTGTGTGTGTGTGTGGCACTCTGTACATATATTCTTTATTCCGAAAAAGGGAAACGGTGTGACACAATGGATGTTTAAAATTAATTTTTCATTTTGTTTCCTCAGCACAAGGAATTTTATTTTTTAGGTTAATGTTTTGCATTATTTCATTACTTCCATCTGTGTTTTTTCTTTGTATTTTTTTTCTTTGTATTTTTAAATACTAAGACGTATACATATATATATATATATATATATATATATATATATATATATATATATGGTATGCTCCAGATTACTGAAATGTGGAAAACACACACATATATATATATATGTGTGTGTGTGTGTGTGTGTTTTCCACATTTCAGTAATCTGGAGCATACCATAGTGTTGCAAATGCACTGAACCACTCCTCGATGGTTTAGCATTGGCTTTAACCATGCAGTGGTGGAGGAATGATTCATGGACATGCTGTGTTAGCTGATGGCTTCAGTTTAGGGCAGGCAGCTGGAGGTTCAAGGAAGCAGAAGGCAGCAGAGTGCCATTTGTTCACATTTATTCATCTACAGATAAGAAAATCTAGTTTGATTCTCCTGATGAGCGTCACCAGGCTTCACACTTATGTAAATAAACACATTTGCACTTGGGTGGTGCCAAAAAATGTTTTCTTAGCCACCAAACAGCTCCAAATAAAGGGTAAAGGACAAGTTCAATGAAGGTAAAGTTCTGCTCATTCATATTCCCTTCGAGATTGTCTAAGGTTGTTGAATACCTGGTGGAAATAGAGCATGATACATTTTTCTCAGTGTGATTGAATGGATGAAATCTGTTCAAATGCACTTTTTTGTAATAGCCGGATTAGTGCATAACTACCAGCTGTGACAATGGATAAATTTTTTCAGGCGACCACCTTTCTGTTCCCCATTCTCCATCCCAGCTTCGTTAACGTGGCTGCCTTTGTTTGAGTGTAATTGAGCCAGTAGTAGTTTGTAATTGTTGAATAATCCACAAGAGTCCACGGTGTTGTGGCCTCAGCTGTCATCACTTTCACCACGCAGTTCCCAAGAGAACAACCAACAACGATATAAGTTTGTTCCAAGTCTTCATCCACTGGATACATATTTAAAAGAGTTTATTTTTAATCAAGTAATCTATTGATAACTCACTTGTCAGATTATTGGTTGTTGTTGTTTTTTTTTTTTTTTTTAATAATTTCTCAGAGGTGATTTTGTCTTCATTTGATAACCATATTGACATAGGGAAGACAATGAGAGAGAGAGAGAGAGAGAGGAGATTGCACTCAGCAAAGGGTCAGGCTTGTAACTGAGCTGCAGTCTAAATCATACACACTCTACCAGGTGAGCCACTGGGGCAGCCGACTGTGATTTAATTCAGTATCTTGTGCCAAATGTAACTGGAAATGCATCTATATTATAAAATGTTTACACCAATTTACTTAGTGTAACATTAATGAAAATTAAAAATTTTCAAAAAAAAAAACAAAACAAAAAACTGCTGACTTTTTGTTAGTAACTGGAAAGTGCTGTTGCCATAAGAGCCATTTGCTGAAAGGAGGCTGACAAGGACAGTTTCCAAGGTTTGACACCAGCAACTTTAAAAGTTTTCTTTTTGGCATTTTGATTTAGTAATTGATTAATCGTTAGTCCACATTAAATTATACATATTATACATCATGACAACCTACCCCCGATGTACAAATATTATTTTTTATTAGTAAACACTGCAGGTTATCACCCACGTTTCATCCCAGTCTGACTGCTTGTGATGCTATGAGCTATGAGCATGTTCCAGCTAATCTAATTGTGCTAGTTACTAGTAATACCTGTTACACATGAGGGAATTCATTTACTGTGTGCACTGACAAAGAAGCACTTATTCCCAAACCTGAATAGAAATGCAGTATTAAAGTATGACAGTCAGTTTTACATAACAAGAGGGCCTTTGTCTCTCTTTGCAGTTGTGTGCATGTTTGTGTGTTGTGTTGACAATTTAAAAGCTGACAGTGGTTTAATTATAAAAAAGGAGATGGGTAAAAGGGATGTTTTAGCTCATCACCGGGATACGTTTTAAACTCTGCATTCTCTCACTCTGTCATGCACACGATGTTCTGTCGGAAAAAGGCTCTTATGTAATGAGTCCTATCCAAACATCCAAGGAAACGCTCGCTCCAAAAGTAGGCCAGGAAAATAATTACTCAGTTGATAAAAAGGGAATGGAATAAGGGAGAGGAGAGGAAGGAATAACCTGAGAGCGGTGGCTGATAGGTCTGTTTGATACACATTCTAAATTATAAATAGGTTTCGGTCTCAACCGTTTTCTAGCCTTTACCCATGCTTGGATTGAATTCATTTATTAATTTCACTCAAAAGACTTTCCTGCCCTTGTACTACTTCTCTCCAGGCCTATTAGAGTGAAATGGCTGGTTTCTCACACAGTAAACAACTGAACACATTGTAGCGATCTTGTAAGACAAGTAGCCTCGTGCATCTTCAACCGATGAATCTGACAAACACCTTGCGGAGCTGCAGCTCGGCTCAGAAGGGGTCGGCGCTGCTGCGCCGACCAGGGATACTTTCACCAGAACACTACTCATCACATCAGTAACCATGGTGATATAAAGTCGAGCTATACAGATCGTTGATCATTCTCTGAACTGTCATCATTATCATCCAAATAATCCTTCCCTTTGGCGACTTATAGTACCCTTTACACTCTCATTCTGACACCTTTCATCAACGTTCACGTACATTTCTCTCTTTCTTTGTCTCTCCCTCTCTGTTTTATTTTTATCTTTTATATTTTAGGTTTCATTGTTCTTACAAAGTAAGCGTTTTCTGTGGCCTGTATCCTCTGTCTCATTTTTTTCACAAGAACACAGACTGAGTTCCTCCTTTTTTTCCATACAGACACACCATTTAGAGAAGGCCAGGAGAGAGACCTGAAGGCAGCCTTGAAGGGCACCAGTCCTTCCATCCCACTGGTGTTTGTCAGTGGGAACCATGACCTGGGCAACACACCCACCCCGGGTACAGTGCAGCAGTACTGCAGCGCATGGGGGGATGACTATTTCAGCTTTTGGGTAAGCAGACACCTAAGACATTTAGTAGTTGTAGAATTATTTTGGTTGTCCTTTGCTCTGTGCATACCATATAATTGATATTTATTATATATTTAATGGCACATACTTCAGTATGTAGACCAACTTACTTACATTTCCCAATATATATCTTCAAAGTGTACAATTTTTTTCAGTCTCTGTGTCATTGATGTGTAATACAGTCCGTTATTAATTTGAAGTCTGCATCAACCCAGGTGACGTCACTGAGACCGGTACATTTAATACAAGTATTTTAGAGCCCGAGCAGGGCCAATCATGTCCAGTTAATGGTTTTCATGTGTGAAATCTGTGGAGGCTCTAATCAAAGGTCTGAAGTGCATCAATTCATCAGAGAGACACTTGTCTAAATCAGATGGATGTCAGTTTCTGTCTGATTCTATTTCTAACTCTCAACTGTAGCATCTTTTTTGGAATATCTTGACAGACTAGTTATAGCTCCCTCCACCCATTTCTGCACACCTGAAAAGCATGTGCACACACACACACACTTTTGAATCCAGAGTCCTGCTCACTTTGCTCATGTAACTACCTGGTAGCAGTCAAAGTTTTAAAGCAGGGTGATTGTCATTGATCTTCTTTTTTAGGTTTTTGCAGCAGGCAGATTATAGGAATTTGTTCAGGGGATTTAAAAGATAGCAGTATTAGAAATGTGTAGTTGCTAAAGGCACCGTAATAAATAACCCTTTCTTACAACCATACAATCACAGAGGTGGAGGTAACTGATGTTTAATATGTTTCTCTATCCTGTGGTCTCAGGTGGGTGGAGTCCTCTGCCTGGTTCTGAACTCCCAGTTGTTCTATGATTCCTCAGCCTGCCCTCAGCTCAAGGAGGCCCAGGAGAAGTGGCTGGAGGAGCAACTGAGCAAAGCTTCTTCCTCTTCTAGAGTAGGTTTTTATTCTCATTTGAATGATGAGGACACTGAGGTAGATAATGTCTGAGCAACACAGTTCAAACAATTGTTTCCATCTGCAGCTATATCACATAGTATAGTAATGTTAGTAATGTAGTATATGTAATGTTCTTCTCCCTCCCATCCATGTCTGCTCAGCAGCCCAAACCCAAACACATCCTGGTGTTCCAGCACATTCCTCTGTACCTGAAGAGTCCTGACGAAGAAGACGACTACTTCAACCTGCAGAAGGGAGTCAGACAAAACCTGTTGGGCATGTTCAAGAAAGCAGGTAGGAGGAAAGCCAGACAAAAATTGTACGCTTCATACCATATGTCTTTCTCTGCTTACTTCGCCTTCAACATGACATGTCCTTTTGCCTATGAAGCCACCAAACAGATAAATCAGTTTTATTGTTTTAAAAGTCAAGCAGCCTGATCAATGACCCTGAAATATCAGCAGCATTTTTTTCCAGTTATGGATTCAATCCACTGTGAAGTGGTCTTATTTTTCTTATCTTAATAATTATTCGCTAATATTCCTGTTCAATCTGTTAATTTCCTGCATATCTAACTGAAGCACAGTTGAAATGCTAACCCTGAGGATTAATATGCCATTAGCCAAGCACACACACACAAACAACGCAGGCATAATTGAATTAATTAATGAGTTGACTTCCAACGAGAAGAATAATTCCATTATTGAAAGCTGTTGTTGTCGGCTTATAACAGTGTGGTACAAGTTACCATGCAGGAAAGCTCTTAGAAGGACAATAAGTTTTCAAGTGGGTGCTTGCTGAATACTTAAAAACACTGAAACATGTACACATCCCTCCGTCCAACTGATGGGACCTTACATACATTTAGCAAGGTGACTGTTGTGGGTATCAATTTCATTATCTAGCCGTTGTTTTAGCATGTATTTAATCTTGTTGGCCTGTTTCGGTCTGATGACCCTTCTTTCTCTCATAATCGATTGTTCCTTTCAGGGAACACTGGTTAAACATTTAAAGGGTAGTGTGTACAGAGGGCATCACTGTTCTGTACAGGGAGAACATGCTACTGTAGGGACAAGTGTCCTTTCTCATCTACACAATTGTTCACACATGTTCTGCCTGCAACTACAAATTCAGAGTGCACACTTGGCATATACTATGTGCAGCATGCATTTTAATAATGGATGACAAACATGCTGCTGCTGACTGGAAAACCGCGTACACTACATGATTTTCTCATGTTCATCTTTGTGTCTGTGAGTGCACATTATGAAATGTTAAGTGATTTTTGTGATTTTTATGAGTAGTCATATTTTCTTTATCATGTTCATATGCTTTCTCTATCTATCCCATAGAGAACAATGGACCTGATAGATAGAAGTTCTTCGTCATGTATCAGCACTGTTGGTAGCTTAGTAGCTTAGTAGCTTTTGATAAGACAGTTAAAAATATATCATCTAAAACTTAACTCCGATGACTTGACAAAAATATGTTTGCATAAAGAGAATCAACCCAGTTATTGTTGAGTAGCACAGGCTTCGCTTCCTCTGCTCCCTTGTTCATCACCAACTCAGGAGTATCACGTTGATGACTACCACTGTAACATCTGCACACTGAATCTTCTGGAGTCCTTCCTGCACGCATGCTCGGAAGAGAGACTGCCTGTGATCTTTGTGCTCTATAGAACTCTATTTTTAATGGAATTTTAGAAAATAGAGTGAAATAGATAAAATAGAAGCTGACATATAAGCTATCAGCTCTGTGTGCAAGTCAGTGTGCAAAATGAAACAATTAGAAACATGGGTATTTAACAAGAGAAAGCTGCATTTCCTAGATGTGTTGGTCAAATGTGTGTATTCAAATTTTGCTTTTGAACAAACATTATGGAGTCTAAATGATTGGCCAGCTGGCTGGGGTTTGGTCCACTACTCTGCTGCAGTCTCGTGTCTCCACACAGACAACTCTTTTTTTTTTATATATATAAATGTATCTCAGCCACAATGGGATCGATTGCAATAACATTCATGTAGCGACAGTCATTGTCCGAATAGGATGTTCCCTGATCACTTTGGTGATTCTCTGACAAGTTGCCTGATATTTCAAACTGGCAAAGTTGCCGTATTGCAGTACACCCACAAGACTAAAGACGCTCCCCAGATTCTTAGTTGTAATTTCTTTACTGTTAATTTGTATATATACGAACGCTAACATGCTAAAATTAGATAAACATAGACCGATACCATTATTCTATTAGCTCTATGTGCAAGGTGCATGCTTGTGCATTTTTTATTTATGTTAACTGCAAAATTAGACAGTTTGCATTTGTGTGAAACCGGTGTTGCCTGCAAGGCAAGCAAGCATCTTTGGAGGAGAATACAATCAAAAGCAGTGAGAAATTACACAAAATCATCATGCGATTTTCTGCATATTGGGGAAAAAAGGGAGAGCTAAAACAAGTCTGTGTGTTGTTTATCTTCCTGTCTGTTTAGTGAGGGGCTGTACGTCCCCCTCTCATCAATGGTAATGTCTCTTCTGGACACACATTGGCTATCTATGGTATATTTTCCCCCTCTTGGTCCTGTTTTATTCATGCATCACCTCTCTCCACTGTTGGTTTGTCCTCAACGCCCTATGATCCTCGATCCTCAAGATTTGCTCTTGTACCCTGGTGATCATTACTGTCATTACAGAAAAGGGCAGCATCATTAACCTCACACACACACACACAATCTTCTGTATCCAGTCCTATTCTCAGACAGATTCAAGTCCACGCCAGAGCAGTAAGGCTTTGGTATGGAAGGAGCATGAATGCCATTTTTCTATTGAGATTTTCATTAAAGGGAGCAGCTGACAAGGATAAGTCTCAGCCTAGGTTTGTGCAGCTAACGCTCATATAATTCTGGCCTGGAAGACAAATGTAGCTATATCAGCAGCTGAAGGATTACACATTTTATGGTGTAAAAAGTACAGAGCTTCCAGATCCTTTATTGGAACACTGGAAAATGCGTCATGACACTTTAACAATGTTTCTTTGTACCAATAACACAGGGATGTTGTTAAAAAACCCTTCAAGATTATTCTTCTTTGTTAGCTGCCCTAATGTTCTTACTTGAGCAAAGCAAAACAGCCGCCTGGCAAGAACAAAGAAGTAAAAACTGGATGACTTTCCTCATTCTTTGTCTAGTAATTCAAATTCTACAGAATGCAGCATTGTAATGTGATTGCTGGATGTTACTCATACTTTGACAGTATGCACATGTAACCGACTTTCTCCAACCCCTCCAGAAGTGTCTTTTTTATGCTGCTAGTTAACTTGCAGCAGCTGAGGGATTTGGCTCAGCATTTGTGAGGTTGTTATTGCCACTGCTGGCTTCTTGCAGCTTCCCCACCAGTCCACTGTTATATGATGGAAATATAGAATATTGTCCCCTTCAGACAAAAGAAATTTAATTGATTTTTTTTTTGTGACTAAAGTATTTTTTATTTCCCTCCCTAGTTCTTCATCCGTCATAGGATATAGGTGTCAGGAGACATCTGAATAATTGCATGTGCATGCCTGGTTTTTTTGTACATGTTTTGTCTGTTTATGCAGTTTGGAGATAAATCGCTATGCAGTGGTGCATTTTCTATGCATGATGTATTCTGCAGCAAGTATCTGTATGTTATCTCAGCGACCCAGCCGCACGAGGGAAAGGTGTAACACCAGTTAGTCATCCCCGGCTCATCAGAGCGAGCAGTTCCACTCCGAGAAGTGTCGACAGCAACCCAGCTCATATTAATGATACACTGTATCTGTATGATGACCTCCTCCTTAGGGTTAGTCAGGTACCACACAATCCTTTTTTTTTTTTTTTAACTGCATAACCAATTGCTATGGTTTGTGACATGACAGTGATTTGGTTGATCACAGTCTTTAATTATGCACCTGCTCTGTCTTTTGAGTTTTTTGAGTTTAAACCAAGAACTTAACTGAAAAAGGACATTTTCAACTGAGAAGTCAGATCTTTTAATGTCTACTGTTGTATTTACTACTTGGTAGGAGGGAGTTCATTAAGTACAGTACTGCCAGTTTGTTGGTAACAATCACACAGAGCCCCAAACACCCTGGAGGAATTTTATACTCTTATTATGTGTACTCCTGTGTTGGCTTGTCACTGTCATACTTATAATCATAGTAAATAATGCTGTCTTTGGGCTTTTTTTGCCCCTACCTCTGCTAATATGTATGACTGCGACTCAGCCAGTGTGTAGATACTCCAAGCAAAGGAAGAAAGATGGGGGAAAATTTGTAGGTTGCTTATTGACGATGTTGAAATTTAGAGAGAACAGGTCTTGTGCTCATTCTTGAGTCTCTTCAGAGAGGATTGAATTCCCATAGTGAGGGACCAGCGTGTCCTTTCTGAGAGGCAAGTGGAGTAGCTGAAATCCCAGCAGTGCTCTAAGCCTCTCCTCTCCTCATAGATGGAGTACTGTAATTACATTTCTTAGCCTCATTCCTCATCCTCCTCTGCACTTTACATCCTGCTTTCAGGATACCTTCAGCACGTATACAAACAAGGATGAACAAATGCACAGATAGACAGACTGATGCACACTTCCCTGCTGCCTCTGTTCGCCTCCAAACCCTGTTTATGTGGAGAAAGAATAAAAGAAAGAAAAAAAAAAAAAAACAGCACAGCTGAGAAATTCATTGGGATTCCCAACATTGCTCACGGCCATTGAGTTGTACATACAGTAGCTAATTAGTGGTAAAGATAAGGAGTGCGCTGCTCCTACATACAGTAGTCTCTCCATCTTTCCCTTGCTGTCTCTCACTCTTCCTCGCTCTCTTGCTGCCGGTTGTTTTTATCAGTGATGATCTGTTCAAAAGCGAAGATGCATTTATCACCCGCTGGGGATTTGATAAGAGGCCACAGTTAAGACTTTAACCCCATTGTTTTAATAATGAGGCTGAATAATGCTTTTGCTTTTTGTGTATTGCATTCTCTGATTCTGTCGTTGTCAAAGTTTGGTGGGGATGACTTAGAGAACATCAAGTCTGAAAACAGTCGGCTGTTGTAACCCTAACCATGAGTGACGTGTGGGCCCCTTTGTATTCAGCCATCGACTTTTCATGCTTGAAAGAATCAGAGTCATTAAGGTGGACGCTACCCATGAAGTAATCATCAACACTTCCCCTTCATTTAATTTCATCCATTTCATCGATTTAGCTTTTTTGTCTCTTCTTGTGGTTTGATGAGAGCCTGGTCTGTTCAGACAGCTGATCTTGTTAACTAATTTTTCTGTCAGACAGTTTCTAGTTCATTTATCAAACCTTTGCTTATTTGCTTATTTTAAACTATTTCATTCAGGTAAAGTCCTTGTATTTACACATTAACTTGAAAAATCTGTATATGAAAATGGTTCTGGACCTGGTAGTGAAATGCAGATGTTGTATCCAACTAGCATCATGACATTATAACCAATGCCCAGGCTTAAAAAGAATTGTGATACAATTTTTGTTTTTCCACATAAGCTCAATAAACGTGACTTTTTTATTTGATGATTAATCAGTATTCATAATATAGTCTTTATAGCTTAACTGTTAGAAAGCTTGTTGCTCTGAGAGAAACACAGAAACACAGCTCGGTTCATTCAGGGTGATTAGCTCCTGTACCATGTTGGTTACCAATCAGGTAAAAAAGCATGCTCACAGCAGGATAGATGACGTGGTGACTACTTTCATTTTCCCACCTTCCTTTGTGATTGAGTGAATGTGTCTGCATGAGACCAGAGGACACAGGATGGAGATGCTGCACAGTGACTGATGGCTGAGTGTGATTTATGGGAAGCCAGGGCTGCAACATGCCTCACCACGCTACCTCATTTTGTGTCCCTCTGTCATGCAAATTGTCAACAGCTCCCATTTCATGATGAATTATTTCCCAGACCTGCGCTTTAATGACAACCGCCCTTCAATACAGGCTCAGACATTGTATGTTCACTCCCACGCAGCCCATTCTCACAGATGTGCAGATGACAGCTTTGTTCAAAACTCCATTAGGAGTTTGTGTCAAAGAAAAAGTAGAAGAGAAGAAGGAAAGGTCTGAGGGAAAATGGCTTCTCCTAGAGGTAATCAACGATAAGAGGAGGTTCGGTGATAGAACGTAGCTAGCAATTAGCAAATCCAATCTTGTAGCCTGCAAATCTGTGACCAAGAGATGAAAGGGAGATGATGGGGAGTGGGAAGGGAATGACGGAGAGGGCAGAGCGAAGGAAGGGGCACAAACATCAAACATTATTTGATGTGGACAACCATTTCTTTACTTCTTTTATTCCTTTATTTTGAAGACTACATCGGCGTAGACTATTTGCATTTTAAAAGCAAAAGATCTTCCATAGAGATCCAACAATTAACACAAGAATAAAAATTATATTAGGCACAGAATCCAGGCACATATAGGAAAAGACTCCCCTCTCTTCTATGTGCAGTTTTCCTCAACCCATGACCAGAATTCAATTTGACTTGGGGTAATTTTCCTCCGTTTGCATTCAATATGTTTTCATCACTCTGACTGCTTACTCCGGGTATTTTCTGAGCACTCTGACACCCTTTCTCTCCCTCCTCCTCCTCCCTCCTCCTATCCCTTTCCACCCTCCCCACCTTTGTCTGTCAAGCAAAGGCCAGTCCCCAGATGGGAGTCTTTATCACAAAGAAAAGCACAAAAGAAGCAGCAGTGTTTCAAGGCTGATAGGTAAATGGGATTTCCGCAGAGACAGAGTCAAGACGTGGAATTATCAGCACAGCATGTTTTTCACGATGGCACCCATTCAGCAGAAGAGGGGAAGAGAAAGAAGGCAACAAAGCACAGAAAGGAGACAAAACTGGACTTCAAAGACCCACACTGATACTGAAACCAATACTGTGAACTTATCTGGTGCCTCAAGTACCTCTCAGCGGTTTTTGGGATGGTTATATAGTTACAGTATATGTTCCATTATATACACACTGAACGGCTTTAGTATGATGTTGTTGGTGGAGAGATAAGGATTTTACTCTGGATGTAGCTCAGTAGCAGGAGCCATGGCAGTAACATGTCTACAGGACATTTTGCACAAAGTTCCTTAAATTCCCCCACAGTGCCACTGTGTGCCTTTTTCTCCCCCAAGCTCAGGAACACAAGATCCCTATCACAATAAATAACAGCCTCTACTCCAGCTTTTGAGTGTGTGTGTTTGCATTTCCCATTTTGTGTGTCTCTTCTGTTGCTGTTGCTGCTAAATATGGATGTAAAATACCCCCCGTGGGTTCTGCCAGTGGTCACATCGCACCAGAGCAAGACTACCATCTTCTTCTCAACTTTCTTTTTCTAAAGATAATTACCACAATTGAGTGTTGGTCAAAAATCAGTAGTTTTATGTTCTAGAAAATCGTCGAGGCCATGCAAGGTCATTTGTATGTTTTAATTTGTTGAGGTTTTTTTATTTTTATGTGTTTTTTTTTTTATTTTGTCTATATTCCTGGTCTACGCACACAATCTCAGACTCATTTATCCTCTGGCAATTTCAAGGGGGTCCACTTCATCTTATAAATGCACTGTGAAGGGGGCAGTTTTCTTTCTTTATTCTTTTTCTGTTTTTTGTTTTGTTTTTTTTTGTTTTTGTCTATCTTTTATTCATACAGACAATGTTTTTGGGTTTGGAAATACCTTTCTTCTGAAAGCAGAACAGCTCCTCTATCAGACAGTGTTTGTTTTTTGAGCAGACAAGGACCCAGGTGGAGTGTTTTGACTTCTAAATCCTGCGTAATGATGCTGCTCTGAAAGGGACATGCTTAAATGAATTCAGGTCAGGGTGATGTCTCCGGGTCTGTTCTAAATTGTTTCTATGAAATCGGTTTGGCTCCGTAAGAGCCAGAGGAGCGAGACAATTCATTTCCCCAACATAAAAACTGTCCGTTGATTTCACTTTAGACATGGTTAGGAAGCATGTAGTGTGTCAGGAAGCAGATTTCACTCCACCTGAGTTTAGCCAGGCACCTGGACGAGTGGCTAAGCTAAGTTAATCAACTCCAGGTTGTTGAAACACTCAGCAAAAAAAAAAATTGGTTTGCTATCACTGATCCTTTTCCCAAATTCTTTCTCTCTTCTTTGGGTTTTAGACTGTAGAATGGGCAAGATAAGATGTGATGATGCCACCTTGGTTGTTTTTAAACATTTTCTGATACAATATGATCTTAAAGATTAATTAGTTCATTCAGAAAGCTGTTCATATGTTAAATAATGAATAGACTAGTGGGTAATTAAAGCCCTGTATTCATGGTGAACATTGTGAATCTAACGGCCCTAGATCAACTAAAATCATTTTCCAGCATAGCCCTCTGTGACTCCTTCCTTTATTTTTAAAGCTATGACCAACAGCACCACTCGTCCGACATTGATGCATCACAAATATGTCACACACATATGAAGGGCGCTCAGTGCTGCCGTGTGGTAGCGTCGTGCCGCGTATGTGTGGGATGTGGAGCATCAAAAACATGGCAAAAGGACTCAGACCCACTGACACATGTATACATTTGCACACTTACACATTCCCACACACTGTAATTGGTGGCATGATTAATCACAGCATCATTGGGAGTTTTAGAGGAGGCTCAGTGATATCCCTTCATCCTGTCTTTCATTCTCATATATCACTTCTTTACTATCCTTTGCCTGGCATTTTCCTTGCATTTCCTCATGTCTCTGAGTTGACAAAAAAATCACAACACTCTTGAGGATAATGTAACAAAGCCAATGTTTCCACAATCAATGTCATTAAGTGAGTCATCAGGTGATTCCTGTCAAATATTTTCCCTGGCTCACTCACTCACATATACTATTGCTGCTTGGCTTTATTTCCATTTACAGTGTATGAACAGTTGTAGATGAGTTGTTTAATTCCTCATAGGACAAAAAAAAAAAGTGTCAGCACTGAAGAACTACACCGCAAATACATGCAGCCGCACAAAGTAATGAATACTTGCTTTGGCCTCGAGGGGAAAAAAGGGCATTTGTGGCCTTTCAGCTCTCATTTAGAAACAGCACAAACACACATGTACAAGTGTTGAATAAAGCCTGTTATTCAGTCACCTACAGCAGTGGCAAGGTTATATGAATTGCTGTTGTTCTCAGTCACATGCACACAAGTTTATACAGATTAATGAGATGTATGGTCTGTAATAATGTAGCTGCCGGCCCAGCCACAAGTGGCACCACAGGTTTTTATTTAAAATTCATTTCGTCAAGACACATACAGGACTAAATCATCAATTTCCATCAATGGAAGATGAATAATTTAATGGTCCGGCATGTGTAACTGTTGTCCTCACGTAACTCAGAATATTAATATAAATGTAGGTCACATTCGTCTTCTGCTGCTGTTTGATTATGCGGAGTGGCGGACTTGATGATTCAGGGCAATTTCATGGAAAGTGAAGCCAAAGTAGTATCAGCAGTGCAAGGAGTAAGAAAAGAAAAGAGTTTTTTTTTTTTTTTTTGTGGAGGGGCGGTGAGCTTCCTTGTTTTTGCTGTGTAGATTTCTGGGACAGACCAATGTCTTTCTCGTGCACCACACTCCAATTTGTCCTCTTTAGTTGCCAGTTTTCATTATTTTTTTTGGGCTGGGTGTCTCTCTGGAGACAAGGCAGCTCGCAGCCAGACTCCCCTCCATTGAAACACTTGCTGTTAGAAAATAGAACAGCTCATTTTCTCTGCCAGGATTTCTCCAATGAACTCATTTTAAAGATCCTCTTTCCCTTATGTATCCATGCATAGTTGATAATGCAGGCACAGCCATATGTACATTAGAAAGCACACATGGAATCATACTGTACACACACTGCGTCCCAATCACATTATAAAAAACACGAAACCCATGCCCGCCTTTACCTCATCCTAACATAACTTCAATTCAGATCTTTTCCTTCAAATCCCACCATAATGTTGTTGTTCAGGTGAAAGCCATCTAGAAATGATGCCAAGTTGTCAGACTGTCAAATCGTTTGTTCTCAAAGCAGGGAAACAAATTTACAGACTCAAATACAGCCTTCAATCACAGCGAAACAGCTCATTTTGCGGCTCCTCAATCAAAGTAAGGCATGTCTTGTATGGCCATTTTTAAGTGGGGAGTCATATTAACCGTAGTGACACAGCATCAGTGCCGCAGGGCCGAGCCAGACCCGCACCATTCTATTAACCATGTCGTCGGTAATTGAAAATAAATTGGAAATTGTGGCTCCTTAATGAAACTTCCTGGGTTTTCAAAATATTCTACAAGTAAAGGGCTCCAGAGAAGGTTTTTTCTTTCTTTCCTTTGCTAGACTGGTTGAGCGCAGTCCCATTGCATAGAGTGCATAATAATGAGATGCTGCCAATAATGGTTTTATATATATATATATAAGTGAGTAAGAGCCAAATGTGTGTGTCTGTCAAGTATAAAGGAGCTGAGCAGCAGGTTTCTGTTTCAAAGTGAGCCAGAGTCTGTAGTTATTTACAGAAATCTTCTGGTGTACTCAGCACTGACTCACTGGTCTTGATCACTAACCCAGTCACCTCCTTGTGGATGTATTTTGGTCATTTTGTATTTTGAGCTGTTAATATTTATGTCTTGTGTAGCTATTTGGGAAACATAGGGGACAGAGGATCAGACGTGGTGTGCATTAGCTCCCAGCTCAGGGCAGTGATGTGGAAAGTAAATTCCCCCCCGCCATCATTTCCGCATTCTGACGAAATTTGCACTGTCACCTCTCTCTCTCTCCGTCGCAGGGGTGAAGGCGGTCTTCTCCGGACATTACCACCGGAATGCCGGCGGTTGCCACGACGGCCTTGACATGGTCGTGAGCTCGGCCATCGGCTGCCAGCTCGGCGACGACACCCACGGTGTCAGGGTGGTGGTAGTGACTGCTGACAGCATTATCCATCGCTACCACAGCCTGGAGCAGCTAAGAGCAAAAGGCATGGATGAGGATCTCAGGAAGCTCCTGCAGGCCTGAGGGGCCCACAGTTTGGACACAAAACTGTTTGGATTTCAGAGTTTGAGCCCTCGTTATATTAGGGTCATAGAAGAAGGATTGTGGAGATTGGTGTGGTCAACTCATGTCAGCAGATAAGCACATGAGATTGCAGTAATAATTTGAACTTGAGTTTATCAATGGACCTGGAAAATATGTGATAATATGATTTTCCATATATATATATATATATATATATATATATATACACACTTTATATTTGACTTGAATTCAGCAGTGAATTTAAATCGATCAAAACAGGACCACATGCCAACTAAACCTTATAAATTATACAGAGTGATGAAATGAAATTGAGGTTGTGGTGTTCGGATTAACTGGCAGCTGAATGGATGTTATTATCTCTGATACTGCGGGCCTGACAGGGCCACGCAGTGAATGTGTGCTGTGTGCTGGTGGTTCCTCTGTGGAGCAGCGCTACCTTTCCAAACGGTGCTCCTATATCTGAAGTGGCATTAGCTGCTCCTACACCCACTCTGTCTGTCCGTGCAGCGTCAAATGTTTGAAGCTCAAGATGATTAACTCTGATGCTGTCAAACGTTACCGGTGTAACTTTAAATGTATCCAGACTGCTTCACGCTTGAAGGAAGTTTCCTCCCCGAGATCCTGACAGTTCGATAAGAGCAGCAACCGGAAGGTTTGGACAATGGAAAGACAGTTTCAGCTCAGGGTCTCAGTGTTGAAGGTTGGACTCTTTTTTTTCTTTAATGATTCTAAAATATCATGTCTTTTAGGCCATCCTATGCAAGCCAGTCACATCACCACTGTGTGTGTGTGTCCGCGCCTGGTGTGTCTGTGTTTTGTCTTGTTTTTGTTTTTTCTCTTTACAGCTAAGCCTTGATAACTGTGGCTGTCATGTTAATTCGGTAGATTTTAACTGATTTCTGAACTCTCAAGACTTGAGTCACTTTTTTCAAATTGATTGATCATAAAAAGGGAATCAATGTATTAATTATAATTTGTCTTATTTTGATGCTTGGTGGGACGAAACATCAGTGCTACACATGTGAAAAATGCAACTTCCTTCCCGTTCCTGGCAAAAACACCTTCATTGGTAGAGAAAACTTACAAATAGGTTCTTTAAGGGGAGGAAGCAGCAGCGGCAGGAAACCTAATACACCTCTGGCACATCGTTTTAGCTGAGAACAAGTAAAATTGCGGAGAAATTTGTTTCATGTGAGTGGCAGCCATTTAAAGTTGGCGTGAGAATCTGACGGCTGCTAACAAGGAAAAACTTAAAAAAGGTAACATCTTAATGTCTTTTCTCTGTCGTCGGGCAGAAGAGCACAGCTAATTTGTGTCCAGTTGATCACTAAACTAGGAAGTCCTTCAAGTCAGACTTTACTACATTACCAATAAATCACTCTTTAGGACCGATGTTGCAGACTCCTTTTGGTTTCTCCTCATCACATTAAAAATGTGTGGAACAGGCTTTGTTTTTTTGTTTTTTTATCACAGATGGGATGTTTTTGTGATGAAAATATTTCATCATCAGACTATAGTTTGATTCAAAACTTGTGATGCAACACTTCGCATTAAAATCACACCTAATCAGTTTGAGATCTTCACTGTGAACTGCACACACAGAGGTGCTCAGTAGATAAGATTGAAGTGTGCTTGCCGTGTTAAATGTCAGATTAAAGAAGTGGTGTCAGGCAGATAAAGTAGTGATGGAGATGTGATGTGCTGGTGATTGATGGTGGGGGGGGGGCAGTATTTCCTGTCTTCTCAGAGCTGAAACAGCCGAACAGTGTCACAGGCCACAGGCTCATTCGGGAGCTCAGAGCTCAGAAATAAACATTTCTGCAACAAAATGACTTTCTTTGTGAGCCCAGAATGACTCTACTCGATTACACCACACGCACACACAGACTCAGTCTCTCTGACCGACTGGGAACGTACGAGAGTTGTCATGGCAACCCTTTAGCAACACATCCGTGTTTCTCTTGGAGAGACTGCAAGTATATCTCCTGTGTATGTGTGTGTGTCTGTCCATCCATGGTCTGGTGGGTACTGTAGGTGATTTTCCATCAGCTGACCTCGTTTCACACTGACGGATTCTGTCTCTTTTCCAAAAAGTCTGCATGTGATGGAGGGAGGAGGGGGCGAGAGGAATGGATAATGAGTGTGATGTGTGAACGACGACTCAGTCCATCTCCTTCATTTCCTGTCTGAGAAGGAACCTTATGTCCTTATCTATTTTTATATCCTCATGGTAGCCGAGCCCAATCACATTGTTCTTTATCTTTTTGTGTGTGTGTGTGTGAGAGAGAATCCATGTGAGCACTCTGAAATTAGAGGAACATCCCACATGTTGACTTATTTGTTGAGTTGTAATGAATGACCATACTAAACACTGACTGTGACATAACTGCTAACATTTTTCTAATAAATGTTGATTTTATCTAATGATTCTTGTGCGTCGTTGTCAGTGCCAGTCCAGTCCAAAAACTAACAAACACAAGTTTTTGCGCACAGGTTTCTGAAAGCGAAACATGTTGGCCTTCATGACTCAGAATATGGGTGAATTTACGCTGCAAATGGTGGAGTATTTTGGAGCTTATGGAGTATTAACTGTCAGCGATCAGTGCTTTGCAATGTGTTCAAGTTTATAGACATCTTTTCCTGCGTTATTTCATACAGAAGGAAGCTTGGAAGTAAGACCATTCTCAGACAGGTTATTGTGGTATGAGTTCAGTGGGTTGTCTGTGGAGGACAAAAATTGTCTCAATATCATTGTTGAAGTCTGCTCCAGGATCACCATAGTCCACCTAAATGCCCCGTAATGCATCTGGAACAAGCGAGTTGTACAAGTTGGAGGAATAACTCATGTACTTTTTCACGGAATTCTCCGTTATTCCCTAAAATTGGCGCAAAAAACGTACATGTACATGAATCTATTTCTTCTCGTATTAGCCTCCTAAATGCTAATCATAGCCAACTTGCATACCCAAACTTATATTCTGCAGAATCATCCATTTTCTTTTTTCCTCTGCTCTGTCTCGTTCTTTTTCTGAAAAAGGAAAAAAAAAAAGTTAAGTCATGGTTTCTTTTGATCTGTGTGCTTCTCACCAGTATGCTGCTGTGAGTGTTGAGGCTCAATTGCTGCTGTTAATGTACTTTTATTTATTTTATTTTACATGCATGGCATCCAGCGTGGAAAGTCATCTCTCTCTGGAACTGATATTCAGAATCTGAACCTGATGGACATCGGACACAATGATATCTAACTCACACCGGCTCTAAAAAGATGTGCCTCCTGTCTTAGCTGAGTTATAACTCAGATAGAAAAGTATTTATGACTTAAGTTTTATGACATAATTTTATAGATATCATAATCATACATACAATCATACAATTATACGTTCATTTCCAGCAATTATGATTCAGACTGAGAGGATCTTAGTCCTGGAAGCTGGACTTTTGATAGTAGAGTCAACAGAGCAACAAGTTCAGTTCTGTGTTCAAAATCTGAGCTCACTGCGGCCAAAAACTGACATTTGTTAACTGTTCATGTTGAAGGGCAGCATTTTATCAAAATGAGAATGAATGTGATCTGGTGTTACTTAAGCCATACACGATTCAGTTGAATTATTTCTTGTCAGGATCATTAAAGCCAGGCTTTTAACAATAAGCCTGTTTTTGGCTCCTTTCCTTCTCAGTTTGTATATTCAAGCAGCGCAGTTCATGTTTAGCCTCTTCAGAAAGGAGAAGCACGCCCCCCCATACTACTCTACCCCTCCCCTCGGTTCTGCCTCCTCAGTTCTGTTGGCTAAATTAACAGTGACATGTATCTGTCAATTCAAAGTGCATCCTTTTTAAACCTTTGTCCATCGTAAAATGGATATATCAGCTGTATGACAGACAGCAGAAACTCATTCTGCTAGACGCACAGAAACTGCTGATAAGATGTGGCATTTTAAAATAAACATTTCGACACCCTCACCTTCAGCTGAATCCAGCTCACCCCTGCTGCTTATTGTATTCATATTTTCTCTGCTCTATGTTATATTAGAGCCTAGCTGAGTGCAGCACAGCCCGCTGATGGACACTGCAGTCAAACAAACGGCTGTTGTTGGACACTACAGAGAAAGGCAGGTCTTTCTGCTTACTGGACTCATAAAGTCATTCAAAATTAATTCACGGCTGCTCTGCGCTGAAGTGGAAGTCTCGCCTTGTACTTCATTGCCGAAAGATTGTGATGATTTGTAAGAATCGTCACGAAAAGAACATGAAGGCATTTTTTAAAAAAGACGGCAGCTTTGTTGAGGAGACTTGAGGTCAGCGATGTGGCCTTTGCTCTCTGATTGGTTCCTGTGACAGATGAAAGCTAGTTCCTGTTTATCGATCCAGAGTGCTGTCGCAGTGTCCTCTGATGCTCGTGCACATACATGCACAGATGTACACGTGCACACAGTCGGACTGCAAAGACACACGAGTCTCTCCATAACGCTTTCATCTACCACCAGGGTGTGAAATCCACACTGATGCTTTTTTCCTCATATAAGAGCACATTTCAAGTGCATGTGGGGGCCTCAGGTCATAGGTCAGCAGCTTCCGAACACACGAGAAGCCTGTCGTTCAGTCTGGCACCACGAAGGGAATGTTCACATTTCAGAAGTGAGACGGGTAAATAACCAGGGCTCCAAAAAGAGCTTATTTTATGTAAGCTTCTAATGGAGTCAAAGAAGTTCTCATTACACCACGGGAAGGCCAATATTCTCAGTTCCATACTGCGAGCTGCTATTTCAGGCATCCTAGAGGTAAAGTGACTAGCTCAAAAATTAAAGAAGGATAATATTCATCAAAGTTTGAAAACTCATAGTACTGACAGAGAAGGCAGTTAAATTACATGCTCCACAAGCCGGGACTCTCATTCCTATTGTTGGAATGGAGAAAGTAATTTAACAACACAAATCTTCTGCAGTGTAATGCCCGAGGACTTAAATCCACTTTTGTTTGGCTGACTCAAATTACTTCACGCAGGAGCCTGGAAGGACTCGCAGTAAATGAGAGATTTATGCAGTAAACAATGACGCTACTGAGAGCTTTATCAAAAATTATACCCAAACTGAGAATTGCTTTCTAAACGGATTTGTGTAGTTATGCCATAATTCTGTGGTATGATTATCAGCTTATGTACGAGGCATTGAATCAAAAGTGTGGTTGCAACTGCTCTATTCCTAAGATGTTACTTTATGTACGAACCCTATAACATTCATGTGTAAGTGGTCCAAAACACCAAACCACGACTGTACTTGACTTGACTTGAAATGGTTTCCATAATTCAAGTCACGATATGATGAGCGCCCCGTTGGAGTTGTGTATGTCGCATCGTCGCAACTGTTCCTTCTTTTAGACCGGTAAATGACCAGTTGTTGGCGCAAATACTGCCATTATTTCATGCAGCTCTTGTTGCTGTTTGGTGATGGACAAACAGGAAAACATTTTCCTTTTCAGCTTTCCAATGAGAACAGCTGCATTAGAGAGCAATACTGTTGAGCAAAATAACTGACCAGAGAACCAAAACAATGGGTGGAAAGGCACTGGAATGCTCTGCAGAGATGAGGGGAACTGCCCAGTGATGATTTCCTCCTACAAACTCACATCACACAAATTGGATTTGATTTGACAGAGGAAGTTGATGACGGCAGCTTTAAAGAGAATTGGAAATTTTTACATCAACAGTTTCATGACAGTCAAACTCTGTCAGCTGCTCCAAGTGTGGAACTGTACAAATGGAAGAATACAGTCCGCACACGCCCATTCGGCCTGGCTCCAGTACCGCCATCTCTTCATTTCTCTACGCAGTCCACAGGTGTTGGGGGTTGGGGGGGGGGCAATTGAAAGTCTGCGTATCCAATCGTGGCCTGCCACCCGTCTTGGCGGCGGGCCCGCTGACGGAGCGAGCCATCTGGGCAGCAGAAAGCGAGCGACAGGCCCATCCATTCCTGTGCCCTGCCCTCTGGGCCCGCAGCCAGCGAGACAGACTGGGAGAGCTGGCAGGGGTGGACCCGCTCTCTTGCCAAACTGGAGCAGGTTTTGATGATGCTAGTATTCATTGGGGTCAAAAATATCCATGATTCACTTTATTTAATGCAGCTTTTTGGTTTCAGCCTCCAAGTCTGACTGGTCACAGATGTATCCAACTGTTGCGTTAAGACCATAAATAATACCTTGGTTTTTTTGGGTTTTTTTTTTTTTTTTTTTCATGAAATAGGAGCAATTTGTCTTGGTGCTCTAAAATTGACACCATCGATGGATTCACACAAATTTGACCTCCCACTATTTTCCGTTGCAAACAACAATCCCAGAGATAAAACTCTGGAGGAGACACTGCTGGGCTTAAGCTGTTCTAATAGAAAAAAAAAAATAAATAAAAATGGAAGAGCGTTTAAAAAATCCTTAGGCAAGGTTAATCACGGTTGACAGAGAGGTGTGTGCACATAACTTAGTGGCTTCACTGGTAATAATTAGGAGGTGGAAACAGGGCACGATGAGATTATTAAAATGATAATGGTCTTTCTGCTTGAACTAAAAGCTTCCTTTTTATTTTTTCAAGTCTGGAGAAAAAAAAAACTTTGTTGTTTTTAATTGGTTAGGTTAGAGAGCATCCTACTGTTAACATGGCTGCCAAACGTTTAGTTACAAACCCTTTTGAGCTGATTTAGATATCACAGCCAAGGTGACAGTTTAAGGCATTTAAACTGGTGTCATCACAAATGTATTCACTGGGAGTAACCATTTTGGAATAATTTGGGCATTTCCCTCTTAGGATAATGGGAGTTTTACTGTTACAGCATTACCATTGTTGTTGTGAGCTTGTTACTATGTTAAGTGTTTTGAGGGGTGAAACGACCAGTGCAGTCCATGTCCTACTTACAGTGTGTTAGCAGTGTTAGCAGCAGTGGACATGTGCGTTTACAACTCAGAGACACATCATACGGACACGTTTTAGGACATGGCCGTTAAATATGATGGTGATTTTTCTGTTTGTCTGTCATGCTCGACAGTTATTTGTCGCATCTTTTGTGACGATCCAGATGACGGCTAGAAGCTAAAAGATTTTGGTCTAATAACTTTCTCTTGTGTTGCCGGGCCTTTGACCTCACTGAAGCGCGCGCTGGCTTCCGGTGATGCGACGACCACAGGAAGTGAGAGATGTCTGCAGCGGTCAGTGGTTAGATGAGTCCTCGATGTGCCGTGTGTACAGGCCAATAAGACAGGAAGAGATACTGTGCCTTGTATGCCAAGTTCATTTTCAGAAAAATGTCTGCATAAAACATGTAGCAACACTGCACAGTTTGTGCGTCTGCATACTAAAAGATGGCGCTGACAGTCCCCAGACACAATACTCCTGCTTTTGAGTCTTGTTAGACCAGACAGAAGTGGTGCATGTAGCTGAAGACTTTTTTTTTTTTTTCAATTATTATTCACTTAGTCACATGTGGAACAGAAGGCTCTCTGTGACATTTACCCATAATACTCTTCTTCACACCGCCACCAACCGGACTCCCACTCTCTCAAAGTGAAGATGGGAGATTGTTTCCACAGTTTGTTTGAACGCTAGAACACAACCTCCCCAACAACCGGCCACCTGCTGTCTAAAAATGGCCGAACACCGTTATTCACCAGCATGCAGGATGTGAATGTAGTGGCTGAGAGGCGGAGTGAGACAGGAGGGGTTCATCAAGGCAACAAGGGGCACCTGCGCCCATCCAGCTACACACTATGTTGTGCGTTTCACTACATTTTTGTGTGTGGTGCGAAAGTTCTCAGGAGAATAGTAGAGTAGTATGAAGGGCGAGTCCCTAAACCGAGATGCTTGCTATTCTCAAACATTTTTAAGTGAACACCAGAAATAAACACCTTGTAGTCAAAGTTTGGATATACAAAAAATATTGTTGGCTCCTCAACACAAATGCTGCGCCAAAACACAACAGTTTGCGTCGTTTGTGTCCATCTGATGTGAAAAATTGACACAATCCCCCGCGATTCCTGTGATCATAACACAACACTTATATGTTAACATTAGTTCATTTGCCAGGACAGTTATCGAGGAGCCGTTGGAGTCTTGTTAATGATGTCAGCATTATCACACGTCGCAGTATTTGAATTAACATAAACAATGTTTGTTTGCCTTGTTCATAGTTCCAAACGCTCCTGTTCCACTATTACAAGCTTGGACACTGTAAAAAAAAAAAAAAAAAAAAAAAAACTACTTTCAAGCTTGAAATATAAGTCTCCATTGAAATATTGATTATATTCTATTAGGTTAACATATCTTTATCATTATTTTATCATTATATTAATATTCTGGCTACTTTTGTAACAAAATACACTGCTAGTGTAAATCCAAGGATGGAAACATTAATCTGTGTCAGTCAGTCAGTCGGCCAACGTCAGACTATTTTGGTTATTTCCCATCTATGTTGGTCAAGGTGAGCTAGTGAACACTTTCGCATTCCCCAGGGGATGAAACCCAACTACTCTTAGAAAGATAAATGACTTTTGTCTCCAGCGCCATCATCGAGTCAAGTCAAATTTGGTTTTGGATTTGAAAACTTGCACTCCCATCAGCCTCGAATGTACTTCTTGTAGTGCTGAGTGGCGGATGTAAGCATGCTAAAATGCTAAACTAAAACTTTGAACATGGTAAACTTTAAATAGAATGCTGTTGCTCAAAGCACCCCTGAAATAAAATGCAGTCTCACAGAGCCTGCCTGTGAAGAGTTTTAGTCTTGTCAGTGCTTACATAAACCTCATTCATCAAAGATACAATTGAATCACTATTTCAGCTCTGATTACCAGAAATCCTGACAGTTATTTAGGAGAAGTTGTGCTTGATGCGCCTGTATTGTTTGCCTAGATAGGTAACAAGCTTAAGTGTTTTATATTAGGAAATGAGTTTTCAGCTACAATGTCAACATCCCTGTCACTCTGTTGGCTCTGGTTCCTATCCAAATCTTTGTTTAAATTATGAAAATTAATCCTATATTTTTAGCCTCAGTTTTCCACTCATTCTGCTCCTGAAGTGTGTGAAATTGCAGTGAAGCAGCAACACAGTAATTATCTATAATCCCATAGCATGTCTGTGTCCTGTGTGAGCCAATGGGATGATGGAGATATTACACTGCAAAATAAACAACAGCACAATTGGGACAAAAAATTCAACAGCGGCAGGTATAGCAATAATCTCCTCTGGCTGTTTATTCGCCAAAAAAGTGTTGATGTAATATTACATGCATATTTATTCATTAGCCCCAGAGGATGGGCTGTTCCGTCAGCCAGAGGAATCAGTTGATTGATTTGCGTCTGTCCTCTTCATCAACATGCTGCCACAGCAGACGGGGATATGTTAAATGGATCATGGCCACTGAGTTTTAAAGTTCAAAGTTCCTGCAGGCCATCACTAACCAATTTTCTTTCCGAGTTTCCTTTAGCCCGCAGAGCCATTTGGAGTTTGGCATGGCAGCCATTTCCCACTGCCATCACAACAGTCTCCCCTCAGTGCTGCACCGTTTCTATAGGACCCCCGAGGAGCAGCGGAGTGTAACAGCCATATATACAGAATAAAAGTCAACACGCTTCGAAAGCACCTGCTATCCCCTGAGAGGAGACAGCACACACACACACCCATGTGCAGGTGTTGGCTATGTATGTTTGTGTGTGTCTGTGTGTGGTATATTCTCATCATGAATACACAAGCGCATGAAATAGGTAGACTTTGTGACTTCCTGCTTGTCCTTTTGTGTTCCCTCTCACCCTTAGCTTGCTTCGGCACATGACAGCCCATCTGCATGCCATTACTGTGGGTTTCAACGCTAATGGAGCTCTTTCACCGAGCAATAAACTGTGGGGGGACATAAGCATTCAAGATGCAGGCTAATAACATACTAAACTGACGGGCGCCAACATGCTGCACATCACTGAATGCGCCTCTGGGGCAAAGCAGCGCGAGGCTGGGCAACAATCATTTTAAATATTAATATTCTTCATTTTGTCTGGGAAGGTTGAAAAGGAAAGAGGGAGGTCTAGGCTTGATGTGCATATGCACCTGAGACAATTGCCCTAATCCCTTACAGTGAAGGACAACCTAGCTCAATCAAACCTTGGTCCTCCTATACGGGAACAGTGAAATAATACGCAAACAACCACATGTGTAAATCCAAATCAAGATAATATTGTAAAATGTGCAAATGTGCAAAAAGATAATGTTTCAAGTTTACATTTTTTTGGATTTTGCTTTCTCAATCTAGCCCTAAATTTTAAAAAAATGCCTTACGTGAATGCATCAATAAAGACAACCACGCTATATTTAGTGCTGTTTAATGCTGATTTAGTAAGCGTACATGGCTGCATTTCCTAGATTGACTAAGAATATTTATATTATTATTTATTTGGTGTAAATTACTGCTTATCATGACTCATGTTTCTGCTTTGCAACCTCGGTAGTTGAAGTCTGATTTGTCCCTCTAAAAATATTTAGTTAAGCTGATGAAAATATTATCATCATGCAAGAATCCAATTTCCACTGTCTGCATGAGATGGGATGTGAACAACCATATCCTAAATCCCAGGCTTCTCTTCAATGCCCAGTTTACTTCCAACTTTACCACCTTGGGAGTCGGTGGTATAAGGTTTTGAAAATTTAATCTGAATCTGACTGATATGTGTCTGAATACACTCTGCTCCTTCGCTGGCTTTAAAAACCGTTACAGCTGAGAATGAGAATTTTGTATTGGCACAGCCACGGCCAGTTAAAAGAAAACCAATGGAAAAGGTTTATCTGAATTTAGGGGCATGATAAACTCCTCACAAGGTCCTGAGGCGGAATCTGTCTGGCTCTCTCTGACTTTCTCCTCTTCTAACCATTTGATGTGCGCTGGTCTTTCACATATCAACCTGTGCGCCCCATCCAGATTTCTTCAGGAGAGTCCCCAGGTTTGTGGGAAAACAGTAGGAACCCAATGGCAGTCACCACCACTGCCAAGAAACACCACTAATGGCAACTAAGTTTTCTCTGTCTCATTTGGAAGCAGAGAAAACACACAAAAAGCCACTTTAAGAAAAATGTTTTGGCTGTATTTAACCAGCTACTTCAGCAGAGTGCCAGCTTAGTAGAATCTGTTTTCATTCTTGGCACATGTTGTTCTAGGTTCATAATAATTTCATTCCACACACAAAATACTAAACCACGTACATGTGTATACATGTACTCTTACAGGCATGGACCCCCCCCAAGGATATAAGTACATACAAACCCTCACATGGGATCTATTCATTTTAAATGGTGCCTCCTGATTCGCTTATATGTATTTATTAGCATGATTGCATGCCTTTACCATGTTGACATTCAAATTTAATCCATACTCGTAATTAGCCAGGCTCCACCACCATAAGCAAAAATAGAGGCGGAGTGATTAAAACAGGAAAATCCAATCAAACATGCTTCTTACGACAGTGAACATTCACTGATGAGATGGCAGCTCCATATATAGCACATAGTAACAATTACTGTCAGATACACAAACACACATATTCAGTTACACAAGCTCATGCAAACAGTTTGCTGTACAACCAAATACACACACACACACCGCAACAATACTAATTAATCCAGATATCTTTTCCCACACAGGATATCCTTGGCTTTCATCCCTTCTTCAATTAGCCTGAACTTCCTACTGTTATGTTGGTGTTTGGATTAGGAGGAATTATGGAGGAATGTTAATGTTTGAAATCCTCCTTTGCCTTTGACTTACTGCCGCAGACGCTTGACAGCTATCTGGCTTTTATAAGGATAAGTGTGTAATTCTTTGCGTGCCTGTGCGTTTGTGATGCTGCACGAGCGCGTTTGCGTAAACCTTCACTTGCTGCCTGCACCTCCGCTGACTCTTGGCCTCAATGCAAACCTTTCGCTACTCTCCCATCTCCTTCCTTTTTTGTACTTCAGATGTAATGGGTCAAAAAGAGAGGTAACTCTTCTTCAGATGTCTTCTATGTGAACTTCACCCTCGCTGTAATCTCCTTTGGAACTGACATCATAGGCCTAAACTTGAGTATTGATATTCACCCAAAGCACTACGCGCCTGACATTTTCTCTGTTAGCTTGTTAGCCTAGCTGACCTGAAATCGAAATATACTGCAGGTCTATATACTAATGTTAATAGGCAAACCAGCTATTTATCCAAGGTGATTACATGGTCATGAATAAAAGATTAAATTAAGTATTACATTATAGCTTAAAGTGGTTTGCTATTACAGTTCCTACAGCTGACTCCTGGTGTGTCTCATTGGTGGATCACATGCATAGATGCTGACCAAATTATTGGGAGCGACACACCCACACAGGTCTTTATGTTTATTCTGGCTGATTAGGCCTGATTAGACACAACTATTCTATTCTAACCCTAACCCTCCTCCTCACTGTGCCTGGAGTCATTTAGTTTGGACTAATGTATATTGTGAAAGTAAGCACAATGTTAAATTAAATAATGTATATTGCTTTATTATTGTATATAATGAATGTGGCAATGCATTCAGATGGAGCTACAAAATGGCAAACTCCCTTGTGGAGTACACTGAGCCCTGAGTAACTTTGTGTGCAGTCTGTGTGTAAGTGCATGACTAGGACAAAGTGACACCTGTGACGCTCCACCATGATGTTTGTTGTAGCGTTCGTCCACTGATGAATGAGGGATAAGAATTTAAAGGCTGTTCGCAATTTATTTTTTTTAACACCTTAAAAATGGGAAATTCTCTGTTGAATCATTTCTGCCAGTGTTGGCCACAGAAACAGTGTGACGTGAAGGAACACAGCTGCATTTCCAAATACATACAGCATCCTTGCTTCTTTTTTTCCTCCCTTTATTTGTCATGCACTGGAGGACGGCACACAAACAAAGCTTGGTTTTTAACTTTAAAATGTCTTCCAGAGTCACATTAGTCAGGGACTGTTACCATCAAGTATCTTCTCAGAGAAATAGTAGGAGGCAACTCTCAGACAGTCTGGGATGAGGGCATGAGTAAGTTAGTGCTGGTTGTTGGATTTCTTAGATGGGGTTTAGGGATACTGCAGTGTAATTCAGTGGAGCTGAGTCACACAAAGTGGAAACTTTCTTTCTCTCTGAAAATCAACAACCAGCTGTCACAGAAATGCAGGGGTGGGGACCCAAATGCAGCAGGGCCAAGGTGGAGATTAGTATTTTAATAGAAACCAAAGACTCTGAATTGATACTAAGGGTGACATGCCAGCTCTGCACAGGACCAAACACAACAGAGGATCCGACAAAGAGTGAACAGCAAACCAACACTTAAATACAAACTAACGACGCAACAGGGAGCAGGTCCGGAGACAGGGGCAGGCGGGGAGCGGGCTGGCTGGGAAGACACAGGTGAAACACACTAGGGCAGGGAAGGGAATCACACAGGCGGGAAACTTGACAGGACGACAGGGATAAATCAAGGACTTCAAAATAAAACAGGACTGACCCTGTCACCAGCAGCCCCAAATAACAAGCTAAACTACAGTTATTAGCACAGAGAATGGTCTACTTTGGTGTGACAACACCAGTACGAAGAAATAATCTTTCCTGATGTGTCTAAATATGTTTGTTGTAAGGATATAGGTTACTCAGAAAAGACTTTTACGTGACTATTTACATCGGCAAGTTATATATTTTCTATTTCACGGTACACAGCCCATCTAGATGTGTAAAAAGAATTTCAGTAGAACTGAGTCCAACTGAGGAGGAGGACACATGATAGAATTCTCTGCTTCAAGGCTACAAGCTGGAGCCTCTAACTGTCAGCATGCTGTTAATGTGCAAGCATCAATTCCTATACCAAGGGTTTAAATTCAACATGAGCACCCTCTACCTCACCCACACACACACACACACACACACGTACACTGAACTGAAGGTTTTCCACTCCAGGACTCTGGTGGAGATTAAATCAACTGCCTGGATCTCTTCCTCTTCGCTTCTGTCCACTCTTGTTCTTCTTCACTTCTTTATCTATGGTCCAGGAAGTGCAGCTTTTTGGATTTGAGGTCTATTGGTCAATAACGGGCCTCGGATCTGTCAGGATTTAGGATTTATTGGTTTAAAGACTCAGGAAAATCTTTGTCTGCAAGATTAAACAGAAAGACTTGATTCAATTGTCTGTTCTGAGGGGAAAATGCCATGAAAACAATTTCAGTTCTCCCATGATCAGCCATGAGAAGGACTGAGTGAGAAATGCTTAATGATCCTGAAAACTCCCGGTCCCTTTGGAGTCTTGCGTGTTTGTGCAGGGTTCAGAAATTCACAAGCACATAATCTCTTCTTCTTTTTCCTCACATTCTCACCAAATAAGCCTCATTTTAAATTGTCAGACTTATACACAAGCATACACGGACATATATTTTTTACTTGTAATGCATTTTTAACGTCTGCTCCAGCCTGTAACGTGTCTCCCCTGTCACCTCCTGACACCACCCTCCAAAACTCCAGTCTGCCCAGCCACCTTGAATAATTCATCTAATATGGCCATTTGTCAAAGCCAGCCATTGTGTTAGTTCACCAAACATTACAGGCAAGAAATATTTGTTTATGTGTCTCTCTCTGTCTCACTCCTTCACTTCCTGTTATTGTCCTTTTCTCCCCCTCTTATCTCCCCAGCTCTCATCTCTGTTCCTTTTTCTCATCTTTACTCACAAACGCCACATTCCGCACCTCTTTATTGGCATTGGCTGTCACAGTGATTTGCAAAAGTGGATATGACAGGCAGCCAGCCTTGTTTGTCCCACGAACAAAAGCCACACATTTATTTCAATAGAGGTTTTTTTTTCCACTTCATTTCTTCAGCGTCTTTTACATGCTGTGATTGACCATAGGGGAGTACATTTTCTTCTCCGCTATAATGTTCATCCCCTTGTTTTGTCCCTGTAATATATGCAAATTGTAGCCCTGGAAAAAATGTGGTTCTCTCTGCTTTTGGTAATCAGTTCCCGCCACATTACGTAAATAAAGAAATTACTTGTGTCTGTGTGATTACACTTAAGCATTACAGAGGCTGCTTGACCCAGCTCTGAGTGCCAAAATGCTCCTCTCCGTCATTCATATTTGAGTGCACTGAGGGTGTTCTGCAATAATCTCAATTTGTGAACACGCAGCAGCACCAGTCTGCCATTTCCAAGCATTATAATCTTTAGGCACATTCTGCTAAGGTGCTGAAGTAACAAGGGTCATGAGAGCCTGAAATCCTATACACGTATTGCCTACAGCTGCTATCTTCTGTTCCACTGGAGTACTTTTATTTCCACTGAAACTCAGCTCAGCTTGAACCGTTTTCTGTATTTGTGACTGCTCTTAGTGCTAAAAGGCTTTTCAGTGACTCATTTGTTTCAGGATTTGACTCTTGAGTCCTAAGGTGCAATCTCAAAGGGTTTGTTTTTAGCTCAGCACCTTAATTAAGGGCACTTAAAGTATGGCCTCATGGACATGTGATATTACCTGGAAAACAACCTTTGTACCCTCTGGTTTTGTGAGTTTGAAAGGAGCCGACTTGGGTTGATGGCAGAAATAATGAAACCACCGTGACTCATGTCGTCATGACACAATGACACACTGTGTGGCTTTGGCCAAGAAATATCACCGGTAGTAAAAATGCCATTGACATTGAGGTTATAGTGCAAAACCCTCTCACATCCACACTGGAGACATTAAGCTGAAGTCAGCAGCCTGGAAAAAGCTGCCCATGATGATAAGAGGCCACTCAAATTCTGCACAACCTGCTTAAACTAATATAGATTAGTTTAAGCTATATAAAATCTAAAGACTAAAAACTGTTATGTGCCAGAATAACTATCCTACTACTGGACTAGCAGTAACCGTCCAGCTTGTAAACACCCCATAAAACCGCAAGAGGTCATGGACAATTGTTAATGTTTGAATGCAAGACATGCTGGGCTTGTTGCCAAGCTAGGCTAACTTTATTGTGCTACGATAAGATAAAAGGCAGCTCCTGGTACACGTTTGCCTCCTACAAGGCATCTTTGCTGTTGAAAGCACTTTATAAATTAAATCCATTTATTTGTTTATTGTTTGATTATTGTGAGTGTTATTTATCATGCAAACATGAGAGTACCGTTGATTTTGTCATTGATATATCTCTGTTAAGCAAGTGTTTTTCCAGAAATGTCAAGCTATAGCTTTAAAGAGTTGTGTGTGTTAACCTGCAGCGGCCTGGTGTT
Source organism: Echeneis naucrates (assembly GCF_900963305.1). Taxonomy (NCBI): domain Eukaryota; kingdom Metazoa; phylum Chordata; class Actinopteri; order Carangiformes; family Echeneidae; genus Echeneis; species Echeneis naucrates. The sequence continues at coordinate 11,734,914 of NC_042529.1, read as the reverse complement.
TGGCCTGGCTCTCAGGCTTATCCTTCCATTTACAACAAACCCTGCTGTGCCTCTCTTTTCCTGGACAGGGCTGGAGGGAAATATCAGTCCTTAAGCTGATTTCTCTTCTCTGGCTTTCTGTTTTTTCCTCTCCCATATACATATACGTATGTGCTATTGTTGTCTGAGTGTAAATGTGCTCGTTGGTTTTATGTTTTGATGAGCTGCTGGACAGCTGAATTTTCCTCGGAGTACTGTCTTACTGTATCTTGTCTTCCTCCTTTTCCTCCTACACTGCAGTCAGGCAAGCAGTGTTAAATATCCCATCTTATTTTATCCTCCAGCCTGCCATCAATTTCAAGCTGTTCTCCTCTCATTTACAGCAGCGCCAGACCGTCCATGATACCAGGATGTACATCAGCTGCCAAATGTACACTTTTACTCGTCCCGCATGGTGCAAAGTGAAGTGGGTGAATGTTTTTTTTTTTGTTGTTGTTGTTGTTTTTTTTTTAACTGCAATCCTTCACATTTGCCAACCAGCCGGATGCTCCATCCGTGGAAACATGCTGGTTCCTCCAAGCACATTTATGGATCATTTGATACAATTTCAAATCCCATAAAACTGTAACAATAACAGAATCCCTTATATTGCCTTGTTCCCTTCCCAGGCAGCCCTAATATTCTCATGTTACCTAATGTCATGTTCTCATTCTGACATGAAACTGCTGATTGTCTTGCAGATGAGGCTGCATGGACACAAATGTTGTCACACAGATCATCCTCGAGCCAGACTTTGCCTATGATGCTTGAGATTTACAAAACAAAGTGCTCCACTGCTCTCTATAGGTTGGTTCATGACAGTGCACTTATTATTTGTGCGCTCAGCCGTCCGATATTTTGAGACTGCACACAGTTTCCTTTATCTTGGTACGTCTGTCATTTTCCGTTTAACAGTGACAAACTGAAGTGACTTTATGTATAAGATTGCATTGTTTTCGGTTATCAACCATGTTTTTAACCAAATGTGCCCTGACATATATCTTTCTTTACTTAAAAGATTAATTAAACCATTTTCTTTCTTCAGTTGATGAGTGGATCTAAGCACAGTTTTCGAAATAAACAAGAAACAAGGTTGTAAAAATTTAAAGGATGCAAGTGCTTCACTGTCTTCATGAAACTTTCCTGTTACTTTTTCCTTTTCTGGATTAATACTTGACTGAAAATCCAAATAAAGTCCTTTCTTCCCTTATAATTACATTTTTTCTCGCCATGCTGGCTTTCCTTTCCATTTCCCTTCAGTTCTCAGTGTCTGGCCAAGGAACCCATAAACCTGCAGTGGTGTTGCTCTGTTTAGGCGAGGCAGTGTTTGCCTGTCGCTCTCTCTCCTGCTACCTTCAGGGTCACCTTTGATGTTGGCCAGACTGTTGGATCCTTTTTTAAATTTCTCTCTCACTCTGTGCCTACATCTCTTTAGCCTGCAGTTTGGGAGAAATGCCAGCATCAGATCGTAATACAAATTTTTCCGTGAAAAATATTGATCAATTTGAATACTGAACTCTTGACTCAAGCATTTACTGCATTTGGACTTGATGTTGTCAACAGAGACGCTGACTTTATTAGTGCGTGTGTGCAAATAACCTCCCTTTGGAATAGTGATGAATGCGTCATTTGTGGGCCTGTTTTTTCTCTGTGCCAGAGTGGAGCACTGGAGCCCAACTGGACTCAGACTCAACCAGGATGACTCACACTTAGACTTGAACTCAAGACATGATCAAACTTATTAGGGTGCACCAGACCAAATGTAAACAATTATATTACAGCAGAAGTCTCCTCTGCTGTGTTTGACTCAACTTGTTATTCTTCCTTTCCAGCTTTAATGAATAGACTTAAAACTTTAATTTCTACAATGTCACCACTCATTTATTCAGAATTGGGATAACGAAAAAATACCCTTTCCTGACATATTCAACAGTGTTCCTATAAACATGCATGCACACGCACACACACACACACACACAAACATACCAGGTCCTTGTGTCATTTCAAGGTAGCATTGCAGTGACAGATGCAGACATCAAAGTGGCCGAATTCAAGCCTGCAGTCTTAAAACTATGATGAGTCATGTCTGTGCTCCTGTGTAGCTAAAACCTTTCAGTGTTGTGTGCGTGTGTTTGTGTGCGATTGTGCATGCTGGGATGGCGGTGGGCTCAGCATCGTCCTGCTCCTCTGCTGTCATTCATGAGCTCAGACCTATTCTGGTCCCCTCAGCCTCCTCTCTTATGGCGGAGAAATGTGGGCTGACACAACAGAGTTTTACAAAGCCCAGCTGGCAGGCTTTGTTATGCAAGCATATTACAGCTCTGTTCCTGATGGTGCATTACAGGAATAATCCACCAGAAAACACGTTAATGCTGTCACTAAAACAGCTATTGACTCTGCACCCTGCTTTTCTGGGACTGTTCAATTGTTCAATGGCAGATTATTTGAATATATATCATTGCAGTTAAATGAAACTAGTATATTAAGTAGTAGTAGTCATAAGTATTTCTATTTGATAAGCATGTGACATCACCCATATGAAACAAATGAAAGCCAGCTTTTTGGTCACCTCCTGACCAGATATGGTGTTGCTGCAAATAACTTTAAATGTAAAAATTCATGCCAAAAGCATGACAAGGTCTAAAAATCATACATACATGTGCATGTATTTTTTTAGCCAAGAGCTGCATCCATATGTCATTTCTCACCATTTCCCCAAAGTATCTTCAGTTTTCAGTGCTGTGGAAATCAACCAGACAGCAGGGAAGTATTGTTATTATATTGTAATCGCTTGCAGGAGTATAAAACTGAGAGCGGGGACAGGTTTCTCTTTTATCTTTTATTTTAGAGTTGTCTGTTAAAAAGAGTCTTTCCAAACGTGCCATCAAATTTTCATGGGACATGAAATGGTGATATTTTTGAGGATATGCGGGGAGGAAGGATAATATTTGAAGTGATCAATCATGAGCAGAAGATTTTATGTGAAGACACCAGACGGTTTTTTTATTGTAGTTTTTTGGTAAATGAGCGGATGGTGGGGTTTTTCCTCTGCTGCCACGACCCTCCCGTCCACCAGGTGGCGCCCTGGCTCTGCCACTCGTGCCTTCACCTTCGTTTCAGCGCCACGTGACCGGATGTGCAGTTTCAAAACATTGAGTCCTCTCCTGGAGCTGTCGCTTTGTGTCTGTCCCATCATGGTCCGTCCCTCCTTCCCCTGACACCCTCCGGCTCCGTCATGGCGGCACCGCCGCCGCTGCTGGAGTTTGAGACCGAGATGTTTCTGAGTCTGTTCGGCAGCGACGGGCTGCTGGTGGCGGCCGAGGGCATGGGGATAGACCGCGTCCTGCTGCACTTCATGCGGGTCTACTCGGAGCGGGGCAGCCTGGTCCTCCTGCTCAACACCACCGCGGCTGAACAGGTGAGGTCCGAGCCGGACGTTGCTGCGTCGAATGTGACCCAGCATGTGAGGAAGTTTTCGAAATGTCAATAAAAAGTCTTTATTCAAAGACTGCTGCAGAATGATACATCAGGTCTCATCCGCCTGTTCCTACAATGATTGATGGGGACACGAAAACACAACAGCCTTACTTGTTAGTTTGGCCAAAACATCCTATAATTTCACATTGTTGGTTGATGACTCACTTCAAAGAAGAAGAGGAAGTGTCTTTAGGTGCCGAAGTGTAAAAATCTTCATTATCATTACATAGAAGTCTTAAATGCCTGGCAGCTTTTTTTAACGTGATGTGATGGAGGAGAGCTATACACAAGGCAAGATAATAAGATAATAAAAGTCAAGGCAGGGCTGGACGACAAACAAAAAACTCACTGATTTAGTCACGATCATAGTAAAAATGTTCAACTAAAAGTTGCAGTATGTTATTTATTTAATTTTTGCAAAGGTCTATACCAATCAATCAATTCTGTAGCACAAACATGACTCATTTATTTGCTATGATCCAAAAACTTGTGTGTTTCACATAGTCATGTTGTGATTTTGACAATATTTTGATTAATTTTCAAAGTTTTCCCCCTGTATCTCTAGCTGTGTCCACATTTTCCCCTTTTCCCTCCTCAGGAGTATTTCACAGAGCGGTTACAAGTGGAGGGAGTCACACACCTGCCCAGGACGGTGACCAGCGACGTCCATAGCGCAGAGCGTTATAAGGTCTACACTGAGGGAGGAGTGCTGTTCGTCACCAGCAGAATCCTGGTGGTCGACTTCCTCACTGACCGCATCCCTGCCCACCTCATATCAGGTCAGAGGGCTGTGTTTTTCCTGTTACATACCATGAACCTTTTCGCAGTTACTAGTCTCACTTAGTCATTCACTTCACAAGCAATGTTAATGTAAGTTTAGCAACTTGCATAACTAAAGTTTTATCATGTGATTACTTGATTTCTTAACTAAACTTTCAAAGTTTGAAAATCTCTGTAACTGCCTGTTACTGCCTGACTATATGTCTGGGGACCAAGAAGATAATTCATAGCTTTCTAAGAGAGAAATTTACTGCTGGGTTTTGTGTTTATACTACGTTGTACAGGTGTCAATATTTTCCTATTTCTTTGTACCAACCCTTCAGGCATCTTGGTTTATCGTGCACATAAAATCATTGAGTCATGCCAGGAGGCCTTCATCCTTCGTCTGTTCAGACAGAAGAACAAGACGGGTTTCATCAAGGCCTTTACTGACAAGGCCACAGCCTTCTCCACAGGCTTCTGCCAGGTGGAGCGTGTGATGAGGAACCTCTTCGTCAAGAAGCTCTACCTGTGGCCGAGGTATAACTTAGAATTTTTTTTTTTTTTTTTTTTTGCTACTGAAGGAAAAAGAAGTGCTTCCTTCATCCTATTTTACACTTGTTCCATACACTGAACAGGTTCCAAGCATCAGTGAAGACGGCACTAGACAGGCATAAGCCAGAGGTGGTGGAGATCCATGTGTCATTGACGCCCGCGATGAGGGCCATTCAGAGCTCCATCCTGGACATCATGAGTGCCTGTCTGAAGGAGCTGAAACGCTACAACCCCACACTGGAGGTTGAGGACCTGTCACTAGAGAACACTCTAGGAAATGCTTTTGAAAAGGTCTGCTGCTGTGTTACCAACACACGACACATTAAGCCACCCTGACACTGTATTAGACTCCAACCAAGAGAACCAATTTGGTTAAAATGTGTAATGTAATGGAAACTACATTTATAATGCTCCTCATTTACAGTCTAGCTGTTGAGTTTGACCTCATTTTTATCTATCTAGACCATCCGTCACTACCTGGACCCCCTGTGGCACCAGCTGGGAGCCAAGACCAAGACTCTGGTCCAGGACCTGAAGGTGCTGAGGGTTCTCCTGCTCTACCTCACCCAGTACGACTGTGTCACCTTCCTCAACCTGCTCGAGTCACTGCGCTCCAGCCAAAAGTCATTTGGCTCCAATTCAGGTAAATAAGGGTACTTATTTGTAGTTTTACAAAAAACAAACACACACTTGGTGTTCAATTGTTGTTATCCTTATTGCGTAACCATCAGGGTGGCTTTTCCTGGATTCGAGCACATCCATGTTTGTGAACGCCAGGAGTCGAGTGTACCGCATCGCTGAGAGCAAGAAGAAACTTAAAGTGGGAGCAGAGGCTGAGAAACAGAAGCTTTCATCTGGCTTAGGTGACTGTGGCTCTCTGACAGTGAGTTTCTTCATGTACTGTCTGTGCATTGCTGAGATTAATAAGGGTTGTGTGTCTGTGTTTCAGAGGTGAAACGAGAGCTGGTGCTGGAAAAGAGCCCAAAGTGGGAGGCTCTTACTGAAGTGCTGCAGGAGATTGAGAGGGAGAACAAGAGCTCTCAACATAAACCAGGTTAGAGCTCACTGCTGTTGCAACATGAAAGTACTTAACAGCATTTTGTGGATGCCAATTTTTGACATTTCTAAAAGGTGATTTTGTGGAACCTTTAAATTTTTTAAAGTGAAATAAATTTCAGATGATGATAGGAGAATGAAATCTTTATGATGAAACATATTTCAAATTTATAACCAGTCTGAACACAGCTTACATTTTACAAGAATATCCTCAGGGTGTACTCGTTTGTCCTCATTCTCTGCCTCGTGCGACTGATTGCTTGACTACATCAAACACGCTAAAAAGACAAGCTGTACTTTCAGTCTATGAGGCAAACTAATCCCACTCAGAATTGAGTTTTTTTCATAGCCAAAAAAACCAAAACATTTTTAGGTGTTAGTATTATGGTTGCATTACAGTTCTATCATCACACACACACACACACACACACACACACACACACACACACACACACACACACACACACTGCCTACCGGCACCTTGACAGAAAGTGTCTTAATCTAAGTCAACTGCTATATCCAAATTACAGGACCTAAAAAGCTTTTTGCTGAAGGTAAAATGTGTCGCAACACTGTTGTGAATTCTTAGCACCATAAAAGTGTTTTTTGTATATGCAAAAGAGCATTTATACTTGTGTATTACAAGGAATTGTAACTACAAAGATACATTTCTGTGAATAATAAATGCGAAAACAATTTCATCTGGAATGGTAATTACAGTCTCTGCCAAAGTAAGCAGAATTACCTTTTTTCCCTCTGCATATTGTACAGCTAATGTTGTTTTATAACTAATAAAAAATGATAAATATAGTGTCTATTATTAGAATGTTCCATTGAAATCTGTTGTGTGTACTGCCTGACATGTTGCCTCCAGGTCGTGTGCTGATCTGTGCCAGTGATGACCGATCCTGTGCCCAGCTGCAGCAGTACATCAGGCACGGCTCTGATCGACTGCTAACCAGATTGTATACCCGCACTATCAGTAAGAGGGACTCTGCTGCTGCTGCTGCTCTTGAACTTGACACGCACAAAAAGGGCAAGGGCTTTCCCAAAAAGGAAAAAAAGGGGAAGGAGCCTGTACAAAAAAACAAAAAGTCTATGAAGAGTCAAAGCCAGCCGTCTCTGACTCAGATGATGGAGGAGGACGGGGTGGATGAAGCAGCAGTGATGGGCAGCAGTGGAGAGGAGAATGAACTGATGGATGAAGATGAAGGCAAGGAGGAAAAACTGCAGCTGGATTTGTCATCCGATGCTTATTATGGCGTCCTGAAGGAGCCGCTGACTGTCATCCACCCATTGAAAGGCTGCACTGACCCCCACAGCTTGACACGGGTGCTGCACGAGGTTGAGCCCAGTTTTGTGGTGCTGTACGACGCTGAAGTGAGTTTTGTCCGACAGCTGGAGATCTACAAAGCTAGCCGACCTGGACTGGCGCTTCGGGTGTATTTCCTCATCTATGGAGGGTCAACAGAAGAACAGAAGTACCTGACAGCATTGTCTAAGGAAAAGAAAGCTTTCGAACACCTTATCAGGTGAGAACTGGTTCTTTCCAAGTAAATATTTGTTGCTTTGGGATTTTTCTGAGGTGGTGGATCCTCATTGGTGCTTGTGTGCATTTCATACTACAGGGAAAAAGCTACTATGGTCATCCCAGAGGAGAGGGAGGGGAGAGAAGATACCAACCTGGACCTTGCCAGAAATTTAGAGCCTGCTAATGCCACCACCAACACCCGCAAAGCAGGCAAGAGGTTTTTTATAAGTTTTCTGTTAGTCTACCTTTTTAAACTGTTCTTAAAATTCTTGTAGAAAATTTGTCATCATTTTGTGTTTCCATTTTCTGTGACCAGGGGGCCAGGAGCAGCCCAAAGAGCCTTCACGAGTCATTGTAGACATGCGTGAATTCCGTAGCGAACTCCCCTCCCTGCTGCACCGTCGAGGACTGGACATTGAGCCTGTTACCCTAGAAGTAGGTGACTACATCTTGACCCCAGACACATGCGTGGAGCGCAAGAGTGTCAGTGATCTGATTGGCTCGATGCAGAGCGGCCGTCTCTACACCCAGTGTCTCTCCATGACCCGGTACTACAGGAAGCCGGTGCTGCTCATTGAGTTTGACCCAGCTAAACCGTTTTCCTTAATGGCCAGATCAGATTTCCGCCATGAAATATCATCAAATGACATTTCTTCGAAACTCACTTTACTCACCTTGCATTTCCCCCGCCTCCGTATACTCTGGTGCCCCTCCCCACATGCAACAGCTGACCTCTTTCTGGAGCTAAAGCAAGGCCGCCTCGAACCTGATGCTACAGCAGCTCAGGCAGTCACAGCTGATTCAGACACCATGGCTGAATCATCAGACCTCTACAACCCCGGGCCTTATGACTTCCTGTTGAAAATGCCTGGGGTCAATACAAAAAACTGCAGGGCTTTGATCAGAAATGCAGACAGCCTGGCAGATTTAGCCAAACTCAGCCAAGACAAACTAGCAGAAATACTTGGAAATGCTCTTAATGCCAAGTTGCTGTATGAGTTTCTGCACAATGTTGCTGATGTCTCTGTTCCTTTGAAGAAAGCCAAATAGGCATCAAAGGAATAAAAACATGGATTGTTTATGTATGTACATTTTCTCTGTGTTGGTTCTGCATTGTAAAGATGGATTTATAGTTAGTGAATTTATATGTATTTGTCCTGTGTAAGTCTTTGCGTTGGTGAAATGCACATTACATTAATGTGCATAATGAACTAAAATAACTAATTGAAACCTTTATCATTTAAAATAACTTAAAAATATTTTTTCATTTTGACTAAATAAAACACTGAAGTCTTGCATAATTTCACCTGTTATTTCTAATAAAGCTTTCTCGAACATTAGATACTTTATAATCCTTTGTTTGTGTAAAGCCTGTTTAGATCAAATCAGTGTCATTAAGAACTATAAAAACTGGAAATAGAATAAATGAATGGTGCTTCATCAAGCGCACATCGCAAGAAAATGAATAATGATAAAAATAATTAAACACCAGAGCAGGGCTGTCACAATATCAGATTAAACACAAGAGTAAATATAACTCCACAACAAGAACGGCACTTAATGGAAAGGGATAAGGCAACCAAACGAATTATTGATGTGATGTGATGGCCCAACATCACGATCAGATTACATTATCATTATCACATATTTATTGTTCACAGTATTTCATTTTATGACTAGTACAGTTGTCACCAATAAAAGTATGTGGCACCCCTATTCCAGAGCAGATATGTTTGTATTCGGTATTTAATGCTCTCCCTCCATGTGAGTTACTTGCACCTGTTGGTCAATTTTACATTCTGTAGAGTTGTGTGTTCTATAGTTTGAAGTGATTTAAAAACTTAAGTAAACTGAAACGAGACAGGGGGACCTGTCAGGGGGGTCAGATTTATTTGAAAATGTATTGTGGAGATTTTAATTGACTCCAAGGCATAATGACGGAATGAATGAGGATTGCTGGTGCCTTAGTAGATGTCTTCACTGTCAACACACACACACACACACACACACACACACACACTTTGTTTTGTGGTGCTGATGTATTCTGCAGCAGAAAATGGAGGTGCAGATAAAGGTAGCTGATAAAGCTGCTGATCACCGGAGTGCGGTGGTCTCCGCCTCGGCCACGCCCCCAAACGCTCCCTGTCTCCTGGCGTCATTACGTCACTCTGCATCCGAACCCAGACTAGTCGCAGCCATTTTACTCCGCGAAATAAACTTCAATCTCATCGCTGGGGGGGGGGGGGAAGACAACACGGGGCACACTTCCGCGGGCGTGAATGGACATTTCGTGGTAAGCCAAGGCTCGGACGGACCTCCTTTTTCAAGTCTTCACAGTCCGGTAAGACCGCGGACCCGGGGCGGCGCTGTCTTGTTTTTAGCATGTTAGCCCGTGTTAGCTGAACCGGAGCTAACTGGCGAAAATGTGAGGAGGCTGTTGTTGGGGAGCCTCCGTGATGTGCAGACACAGACACAGCAGAGCGGGGCAGGGGGGGGGGCTTTACAGCCGGGATTACACTAAAACTTACTCTGAGACGTGTTTTTTTTTTTTTTTTTGTTCTGGGAGTGATGGCCATTGAAGCACCCCACCGTTTTTAAAGGCTGACGCTGTCTGCAACTCACTCACCTGTCAGATTTCATGAGAAAGCTAACGCTAGCTTCTCCCACACCCACCCGCCTCCTCCACTGCGATAACATAAGATGTGTGTTCGGGGCATGTCACTCTATCAGGCTTCCCTGTTTTTGTTGTTTAAACCAGCAAGTTTCCAAGTCACTACGTGCCCTCACTGTGTGTTCATTCCGGAGTCCGGATGCTCTCTGATTGCCAAGACATGACATTCATGTTCATTGTGACTAGTCTTGACCACGTATGCTCTAACCCCCCCCCCCCAACCATCAGGACTAACCCGACGATCGTATCACGTCGCCCTCCCGTCGGTAGACGCGGGGAAAGTGAGATGAGGTAGTGCTGCAGCAGATCCAAACAGGTCACGGTCACTGTGAGTCATGCAGAGGGCAGGATGTGGCCCTGTCCACTCCCAGTCTGTCATTAAAAAGTGTGAATTATTAGCGTGGACTTAAACACGGTGTAGATGGTCGGATGGCAAAGTAATTATTCTCAGGCTGTAAGTCGCATATCCATGTGTGCTTCGCTTATTACTGCCTCCCAGTGCAGTATTGGTTTGCTTGCTCAGATCGCTGGAGACTAAGGGTTTCCATGTCTCTTCCTGTGGCAAATTGAATTAAAATGAAACTAAATATCACCTCGTGGGCAGAAGTGTTTGCATTTAATGCAACTTGTTCCCTCTCCAAGCAGACAGGACTGTTCATCCCCCTTGCAGTGATTGTGGCAAATCGCTCTCATACTGAGATGCAGTGGTTATTAGCAGAGAGAAAGAGGGGGACAGGGAGTTTTTTTTACCCAGGAGGCCTGCACTGAAGCATGCCACCCTGGCCATTTTATTCAGATTTGTCTTCATTTCTCAGAAACGACTTTACATAAGAAACCTGTGTTACTCTTCATTCCAAGCAGCACTTTATTAACTTGTGCCCTTTCACATAAAGGCTGTTGAAGTTCCATTTTGTGGCCGCTGTAATGGCCCTTCCTATCTTAGGTGTGACTGTGCCTTGTTTTGTTTTTTTTTTTGGCTGTCTGCCATCAAATCTTTGCTACGGAAAATTTTTTTTGTCAGTTTGTCTAATCCTTTCGTGCTGTTTTGGGAGAATCTTTTCAGCTTTAAAGTCCACAAAGGCTGTCAGGAAGGAAACAACACCGCATGTGCATGTTTGGGAACAGAGCAGAACACTGACTGTAGTGAATGAGCCCAGTGACGATGACATCATTTCTGTCTTATCGCTGGATAAAAGTAGACTCTTTTTTTTTTTTTTTGGGACAAGACATGGTCTATTTAAGGCTCAGAAAACTGCACACTGAAAGTGTACTTTTGCCCAGACTGGTACTCAGGCTGTGTGTACGTGGCTTGTGCCTGTGCATGGTACATTTGCTGAACAACCTAGACAATTACAGAAATAATAGCTAATAAGGTGATAAAATAATATGAGCAATTATTAATTCCAAAAGTTTAATGTAACAAGAAAAACTTTGGTAGAAGTTGATTGCCAGGACTGCATAATATAGAGTTACATTACAAAACTGTTCTCAACATCTGTGTTTGTTTAAGATTGAACTCTGAGACGTTAATGACTGCAGCTTGCTTTTCAAGGATTTCATTTCATTCAGTGTGTTAGATAAATAGTTTTTAGAAAAAGCATTTGACTTAGTGGTATACCCATACATATTGTATTTTTTTGCTTTTTTAGGTTGTTGTTTGTTGTTTATGTTGTGTGATGTCTTTGTTTCATCAAAACATGTTGTTTACTTTTTTCATGGTGGTGTGTTTATGTCCTTTAAAAAGAAACCAGACCTACTTGACTGCTCATGGTTTGGTATTTCTTAGACCAAGACTGCAGATTTCCGTTATCTAAGTTTGTGTATGTGGGTGCTTGAGTGTACTTTATCACTGCAAGTCTTCACAGCCAGGCCTATTTGTAGTAAAGGTGACCTGTGACCTCTTCTCGTCAGTCACTCGGAACGGATGACTTCTCTTTGTTTGTTACTGTTGAATAGCTCTGCATTTGTAACAGTTCCTATTCCCTGCTGCACAAAAATTGGGATTGTTTTGCTGAAAACGTGATTGTGAAATAGGTGGTTGGTTCCTCAATATTAGGGGACAAACAATTTGAACTCTGATCTTCTCGTGCTGTAGATATTTTAACAGAAGTGAAACTTGACACCAATGATTGTGATCAGTTAATCGTAGAAGCCAGCCTGATTAATTTGGCTTGATCAACTAGAGTTGCATTGAGCTCTATACAAAACACTGGGAACAAGGAGAAGTATCTTCAAACCACCTTCAAAGTAAAGAATGAAGTGTGAGTGTCCCATAATAAAAATGTCTCATTTGGAAGTCTGGAATTATGTATTTTTAGCTCTTTTGTGACATTGCTGGGATCTGAGAAGCTTGTTGCTCAGACTTTTCATGCTTGTAGTGCTTCCTTGATCAAAGTCCATTGTCCATTTTTTGTGCTGACAATGTCTGACCACTCATGCAGTCTTTCGTTGGAAGCTTGGCAGAGCTCCAAAAACTGCTTCCTCTGTTTTGCCCCATAGCTGCACATGTACTGAAAATATACTTCTGCTGCCTCTGACGCATTATCTGTTTGAGGGTCTTCTCTGTTGCAGTGTCTTTCTTCCTTAAATTGTCTTAGTGACATTTTGAGTGTACCAGATGCAAGGTTGTTGGCAACACATTTAGTGAGAGGAGAAACAAGGCTACGTGCTGACAGGAAAGGCAATGGGAGCATTTGCAAATATCTCTGAGGTTGCTCAGTGCAGTGTTGATGATTGACATGAGTGTGGGCAACTGCAATGACCCTGCGTGTTATCTGTGCCCAATTTTAAATACCAAGCACTCCCAGTGGCAGAATAGTGCAGCATTCCTTTCTTTGGTCATGCAACACATTTGCAAACATTTTTATAGCCCTGAGGTTTTGTTCGTTATTGAAACGTGTGTAGAAAAGTAAAAGCCTGAGAACATAATCTTCAGTCGCGTATGCCCACTCTTGCCCTCATCCTCCACGACTGAGCACACCTTGGATTCTAGTGGCGTGTTTATACATGTTAGTGTGTGTGTGTATGTGTACAGAAAGTGTGCATTAGGCTTTGATCAAACACATGGTACTTGTTGCCCTCATGCCATTATAAGAAAATCAGAGGGCAGAGCAACACGCAGCGCCTGCCATCTGGAGCCACTCTTTGATTTGACCGGGGCAGCGCTGCTGTTTATCCCACGGAGCCTCGTCAGCCATGACAGTTGTTTGTTGTGCCCACTTTCTCCGACGCACTTTTTCACCCACCCTGATCTCAAACCTCCCCTTCACTCTGCTCCAAGACATGGACACACACCATCAAATCTATTCCTGACTGATAGCCTTTTTTATTTTTTTAATGATGATGCCATCACGTAGGAGCCCACACAAAGACTACAAGCAAATCTGTGGTTATGTGTGTAATGGAAGACCATCATCTGCCTAGAGTGTCAGTAAATCGATCTGTTGAACTGATCCTTATTCAGCTACTTGCTTTGTGTACAACACACAGTTGTTTAAGAGTCCAGAGAAGTGTCTCACATTCAGACGGCGGTATGATTTTACATCACACCTCTTTAGTCGTATTATCTATGCATTGAGCATTCTCTTTCTTTGTCCAAGGCTGCTACAGGTTTTCATAGCAACCTGTGAACTCCTTTTTTCAGGCTTGATACAGCCCTTTTTTGGGCATATGGTCCAGTTCTATTCAGCATCTTTAAGTGGCACTTGCCTATTCTATTCTCTCCAAATCTCCTAACACTCGTATTCAAGCAACAACAGTGTCTGGCTCTGTCAGCACTGTCTGTAAATGTCTTTTTGTTTCATTATTTATGCAATGGTCCTTCAATTTAAAAGGGTAATAAATCACTAGTTGTTCCACAGTATTGTTTTGTTTTTCTTTTTTGCTGTTTTTTGGGATGGTTTCTTAACATTTGGAACATTTTTTACTTTGTCATTTAGAAAACATGTTTTGCATTATCACCAGCAGTGGTTATTTGTTTGGGATAAATAGACATAGATGCTCTAGCAACAAATAATAAGACTAGACAGGGACACAGAAGAGTGGCAGTGGAGCAAATTTTACAAAAAAAAAAAAAAAGAAATCGCTGAAAAAGACATAACAGCACTAGCTGTCTAGTATCTCAAAAAGATAAATGTCTTTGAAGACTGTGTTCTCACTGTGTTCTTTGTTTTGTTTTGTTTTTTTCTACCAGGTTTGACTCCATGGCTTAGCCTCATCCTGCACAACAACTAGGCCAGACGACTCTCTCCTCCGTCCCTTACTATCTTCTGCTACTAACGGTAGGATCAACTTGTTGACAGAAAGATATATGAATATTATTAACTTATTTAACTCTTCGCTTTGACTAGTTGTAGTAGCTACTCATCCATTTACAGACAAGCACACAAATTGTTAAACTGGTTGATGATGTGGCCATGCGCTATGAAATATATTTGTGCTTCTTTTGGGAAAAATATCTGTGTTCTTTTAAAGCCTTTTTTCTTTTTTCCTTTTTTTAATCAATTTCAACATCAGAGTGACACCAAGTTTTTCTTTTATTTGATCCCAGACGTGGATCACTTAAACCTGCATCATTAAGATATTAGTTCTGCTTAAAGGACTCACAGGACACACAGCCATTTGTCTGTCATTTGCAGTCCCAACTATTTTTTAATAAAAGTGATGGGAAGGAAAATTATTTTATATCAAGAAGTGAAATCCAGTACCTGACTGGCTCATTATCAAACAACAAAGGATTTTATTGCTACCAGTGTCATTATCAATTCTGCTTATGAGTCCAATTCTTCAACAATTCCTGATTTTGTGTGTGTGTGGGATAAAGAAAGTGCACAAGACATCATCATACACAGAATAAAGTAAATATACAGAAATATGAAAATATAATTTTAAACAATAAGGTCTTAGGTCTTATTCAATTAGCTTCAGCTTTACATAGTAAACGTAAGCCTTCAGACGAAAGCTGAAACTTTGATGTTAACTTCATTTGCTACAACAGGCCTGCAACAGACTCCCCAGTTTTCCATGTGGTATGTAAATGTTGGTATGAAATACTTGAATACTGTCTATGATGAAGCAACACAGGTTGCCGCTGGAAAGCACAAGTTTGATGTGATGCCTGTGGTCGTGGTCTGATGTTCACAGTTTATTAAAGCTGGCATTTATCAAATATAATGCAAAGTTTGACTGAATGTTGTTCATGCAGTTCTATCTCAAGAGGTTTCCTTTTCTTCTTTTTGTTGCGGGATGAAATTCTGCTTCATCCTGTCATTGAAGTGGTGAATATTGACCTGCTTCGACTCGAGGGGGAGGCAAATCCCTGCACAACTTGGTGAGCCATAGCGTTGCCCGGCTCAGGACGTATGCTACCTTTGATAAAATTCGGGGCATGGATCTGACAATTTGAAAGTGGTTCTCAACTTGAACTGAATCTGAGTCTATAGACAGTGCTTACATGTGACACACAAGAGTGGTGTTTTAGTGCCACTTCAGTCAGATGCCAAGTTTCTAAGAGTGGGGGAGTTTTGAAATAGTAGCCCAGTTCAGCGTGTTTGTGCACCATGTCAGTTGAACTTGGATTTACTTTTCTTGTAATACTTGATAGTACCTGATTGGTGGGGCTGAATGCACACAACCCAAATATCACAGATATTGCACAACAGAAAGTCTTTTAAGCCAGAAGCACTGTATCAACTCTTGAGCACAAAAGATCCTGGAAACTGTTAATCACTTTATTTGTGAGGTTTTGACTGTGAATAGGTCATGAAATAGAATATATTAGATTTTATGTATTTATACATCTTACATGTAAACATAACCTGGAAAAAGATTTAGTTCTGCTCTGGAGACAAAGGCAAGATTAGTAAAATAATGAGATGCTCAAGAGAAGATGCTGCTATTGTACATCGCTGTGATTTTTGTTTTTTTTCCCTAGAAATTTTTTTATTTTTTCAAGCTATGATAATAACAGCAGCGTGGTCGATTGCCTTTTTATTATTTTAAGAGACATTTCCCCTTGGTTTGTAAAACCAAGAGGAAGTAAGAGAATGCTAAATCTGCATCTTAAAATTAAATTTGCATTCATTTAACAGTTGGGGTTTTTCATAGGAACCACACCAAGGGGAATTATCAGCTGTGGGAGGAAAATCATGTTTTGTGTAAATTATGATTACCATCATCCTCTAATAAAATATTATTTGAATGGAAAGCGGCATAAAATTTTGGGGGAAATCTGACATAGATTAACTTTAAGAGCACAATACAAGCATCTATACAGAAACACACTTTCATGGCCTTTTTTTTTTTCTTTTTTAAAGGGTCACAAAAGAAAAACAAGAGGTGACAAAGCACAGTGATTTCTTGTGTTTATATACATTTCACAACGTCAGCGTTCAATGCTAGCTCCAGTATTTCCAAGTGTTGTAACCAACCTCAACTATCTACTGCTTTTGGCACTTACAGGGAGAACTAAAGGCAGCCATAGGAACACAGCAGGCTTAAGCCAAAAGCAACACATCAAGACAGTAGTAAAGAGCACTTATGTCCTGGAATGGACAGTGTGGGTGCTGCTGGAGAGCGATAAATAGCATACATGTTCAGACTGAGCACTCTGTCATCTGTTGGTTTAGAGACCGTTGGGAAGCCATGGATACTAAACTGTTTGTTTTGCTCCCTGAGATGTTTCCGTTCCCTCTGTTTGAAACCGCCACAGCAACGTCATATTCCAGATTATGAAGCCCATCTGAACAGAGAGGACATTCATGTGCAAACTGGCGTTGTTGCTCATGAACAGCGGTTTGAAGTGATTATTCCGTGTAATAGCCAACCCAGCTCATTTAATGAATAATTTGGGCTGTGCCTGAACTCTTCCAGATGGCTGAAATGAAATGCCACCCTTAGCATTTCAGCAGTTGGGTGAAGTAGTCATACCAGCAGGATGATGATGATGATTATTATGAATTACTGGTGTTCATGAGGAGCCCACAAAATATCCCAGAGTGATGTATTCCTCCTGTGTGAGTTGCTCAGTGAGAGGGGAAGATCAGTCATTTGTTGTCCATCTAACTCCTCTGTCTCCTTTCTCTTCTTGTGTCCTTAGGTAGCAGCGAGACATAACACAAAGGGACGGTCACCCAAACCCATTTCGCTTGGGACCCTCCCCAACCCTCTCCTGAGGCATGATGGAGCCCCAGGCTTCCCAGTGGCAACTTGGAGCAAAGGGGGATTGTGGGATGTCAAGTCTGCTTGTGCCCAGTCCCCAGAGCGAGGCTGTGACCCATGAGATGGAGGAGCTGTCGCTGCAGCCCACACAGAGTCTGCCTCCGCTCAGTGAACGCAAAAATGGTAAAGAAAAATGACCCAGAAAATAGTTTCTTTTGCCTCATGTCTCAACAAAAACTAAGAACATGCCTCTCAGCAGGATATTTAACCACACTTGCGGAAAATATGTGCAGAAGATTCAAAATGAGGTTGTCCTAAAAAGTCTGTCGCTGAAATGATTCATCGCATTAATCAGTAACCTGATTGACAGAATAAAAGACACTGTTTTGAGCACCTCTTCTATTACAGTACTTGACAGGAAGGAAAATGCCCCTTTCAGCTTCATTATTACAAAGAATTTGTTTAAAGAGTATCCTGATGGAACAAAAAGAGGAAACAACTGTAAAGTCAATAATTGTTAGTCACAGAAAGGCAATTACAGACCACAGATGAGTCAGCACGAGAAGCATAAATGAGGTATTGCTAGTGTTACTGTAAAATATTTGCTTACTTACTCCAAGCCTGCATCTGCATCATGCACACACTCATGCCATAACTCTGCTTCTAAATTATGTGATTTCACATTTCACAAACCATCCAATAGCAAAAACAATGCTTCCATGTGTGGCCACAAGATTGTATAAAAATCTTTTTGGATCACATCAGAATCCACCATCTGAACCACCAGTCTCTCCACAGGTTTAGTTGAACTCATGATCACATGACTCGTTCATTCAGTTGTCTGGACACAAACCCTTTAAACTCAAAGGCTCGTCTGAACTTTTCTGCTTCTTGTATTCTTGAATGAACGTTAAAATGGGTCCACAGCTACTTAAACTTCCACCAGCTTCTCTTTTACAGTGCACAACCAAGTGATGCTCACCATTTTATGCAGCCTGCATGCTTCTCATCACCCTTGTGCTTCCAGTGTTGTTTTGTTTTGGCTTCCATGAAGGACTGACTCAGACACTGATGGATGGGCACGCGATTACCAGACTTTCCTGTGTTCGCCAGTTCCTAATCATGGCTTAGATGGAGTTGGGAGATCAGTTCAGTCCAGACGTGATATTGATTGTGGTACTTAAGAAAATAGAATTTTTCAGATAGAGGTATCAACAGGGTGTTTGGCCAGAGCCGTTCTTTTGTGTACTGTCTCCAGTGAAACTTCTCAACAGTGGAAAATTTCTGTGGCATGTCAACAGTAGTGGCACACACTCATCTTAGCTTGAATGGTTTTCTCTCCAGTATGAACACACACCTAAGACGTTCCACCACAAGACATCCCCAGCACTTTGCCAACTGCCAAATCCCTTTTGTCATATTGGTTTTAACATGCAGCTGTTAATCTGTCACCATCCTGACATGTGGGAGTATCCAGGAAAACTTTAGTGATGTAGGGCAACAGGCTGCATCTGTCTTGAGGGAGGGAGAGGAGGAGCAGAGTTAGATGTCAAAACTCAGGAGTGATGGGAAAGACGGTGTGGCCTATAAGCCTCGAATCATTTAGGTCATTGATAACAGGGAAACAATCAGGGAGCCGAAAAACAATACTCAAATGCTAATCACCTTCTGGTGGACAAATGAAGGTTAACTTTCAACCTATAAATCTGTGCATGCTAGGAAAATGACTGTGTGGTGTATTTATTAAGAATTGGCTGGTGTAAACGTACATCCACAGGAATTAATGAATTAATCTAATGAATGATGCCTGTAGTAAATGTAGAGTCTAATCCATAGAGGCTGTTTGAGTAAAATACAGCAACATATATGGAATTTTAGCAAATAGCCTTTTATTTGCTTTCTCACATAGTGGCATCATATACACTTCTATCTCTGTGCCTTTGTAGCTCAAAGCTAATATTCTGTCCCAGTTATGTGCTGTGTTGCACCTTGTGATATCTGGTCGGACTTTGTGCTGCTTAGACCTTTTGTTTTCATTGGTCATCTAAGGCCATTTATCTCTATTTACTACTTACCCCTATGTCATTTGTTGACTGCAGGGGAATCTTATATTGCTATTCAAGCCTGTGTTTTGTTGAACCTGCCAAGCCGGCTGACGTATGCACCTCGTACTCTGTGTGGATAAATGGTTCAGTTGTATCATTCACTGCTCTCCTCAGCCTGCTGAGGCCACAGGTCAGCATGTGTTTGTCTAGCTGGCCAGTGTTTTCCCAGAGGAATATAGGACAATGGCACAGACTGGAAGTCTCTATGAATCACCTTGGATAAACATGTCCCCGGTGCATACCTTTCTCCCACACTTCACTGAGTTTGGTTGGGGTTTAAACTGCTCTTTTCTTTCTTGGTTATCTATCCCCTTTTCTCAAACTAGCAGACTTTCTGTGACAGTGCGGTGTATAAATGTCTGTAAATGTTTCACCACAGCACCAGTTTGGATCAGAGTTCAGATCACATTTCTTTTGGACTAAATGTTAAATGTTTTCCGATTTTTCCAAAAGAACCTGCTCTCCCACTAACATCTAGCTTTGTGAAAGGCTACACTTGGTATTCAAGCCAGGTCAAAAAGAAATTCTGCAGTGGTAGATGAGCTATGGCATCAGTCTGGTGTTGATATAAAGACACCACCTGAGTGAAAGTTTTTACTCTTTTCCTGATATAATGTCTCACAGAGCAAAGAAACCAGAAATAAAATTTAAACACAATTACTGATTGAATTGTTTCACTGAGGCTCTGACACTAGGGGCAACAACTGTTTGTCCACTGTGACAGTGTGCTCTTTAAACTCGTGTGATGACATCACTCCTTGCAGTTGTATCTGAACAAAAGGCAAACTGGACTGGCATTGGAAAAGGGATCAAATGGCTTTTAATAGTGGCTTTACCTATATTTAAAAAAAGGCTTATACTTGCTAAATAGGGAGTAAGGGAGTTAAAAGTGATGCAGTCTGTTGTCATTAAGTTTAAATATGGTTGAAATGAACGGTAACCAAAATTGTTGAGGCCAGCTGTTTCCTGTCAGATATTGTTTCACTGTAAATTTAGATGCATCCTTTCCTTCGAATGAAGAAGTTTACTCATGTACATGGAATCCTTACTATAACTTTTCCCTTTATAGGAAGCCCCTCAGAATAAAGGGCTAAAACACTTGTTGCTCCAACACACTTGACCTTTTAGTGAAGAAGGATCTGTTGTTGTTGTTTTTTTATGCTACTGCTGCAGTGTTGCCATTACTTTTTTTTTAGTCGGTGCTGGGTTATATTCTGTTGCTCAGCAGTTATGAGGAACCAGTGTAGTCCTTCACATCTGGCTGTGTTTGACTCGCCTACAGCCAGAAAATACCCTATTACAGATCGGCTGAGTGAGGGAAGCAAGAGTAGACAGGGAGGAGGGAGTTGCTGCCCCATAATAATAAAAAAAAAAAAAAAAAAAGAAAAGAATAAAACTCTGGGTGGGTCATAAAAATAAAGGACAGACTCAGTGGTGCTTTTTTAATTCCTAGTAGTGTTTCAGCTCTGGATGTTTGTCATTCGACAACTGAGCAGCCATGTTGAATGGCAAACATGAGCGGCATATTTTGGGCTTTAATTTAAAGGCTCTCTCACTGGGATCTGATGGCTTTATCACTCAGTTGTAATCTGGACTGCTTTATATGCCAGGACTAAGACTATGGCCTTTGTGAATGTAGACACACTCAGCAACTGCTGCACTAGGTTCAGAGCAAGAGCAGGTGAGCACTCTTCCTTTGGTTATTGTGATGCTGAATACTAAACCCAAGCAGGCTGACGCTGTTTCCAGCTTCTTCTCGACTGTTGCAAGAGTTGAAGGTTGATAACACATAATTTATTGGACTATCAGTATATTTTAACCAATGGAAATAAAGAGATAGAAATATATTTCTTACCTGATGGAACATGTCCTTCTTTGTCTCACTAGATTGCCTGTTGCTATTCTGTTTTTTCTTTGGGTAGAAGGATAAAGACTAGAGGCTAGAATGCTCAGTCCAGGTTGACATGACAGGGCATATATTATGCTTTCTCCTAGGAAATTTACATTTTTTTTAATCATGTATTTTTGTGTACAATAGAAGCACACTGTGACCCTAATAAACAGTTTGTGAGCATTTTCTCTGTGGAACTGCAGTGAACCAGTAATAGTAGATCAAGATAATCAGAGATTCAGCCATTGACCAATCCTACTAAGTTTGAAGACTTGGGGCAGGCAAGATAAACCTGCAACCTTTATAGTACAGAGAGCGAGAATGCATTAATACAACCACTAACACTGTGTCAGCCACTGCTGTCTCAGACCTAACAAACAGCATAAACATGTGAAAGACGCTAACAGGAATAGCCATTCTGATGTGTTTGGCACTGACAGATTTTTGTGCACAGTACGCTCTTATTTGGTGTCTGACTGTGGCTCAAACATGTATCTGGATCTGTACTCTGTCACCAGTCATCAAAACTGTGTTTGCACATAGAGCAAGAGTTTACATTAGCACAGCCAACATTGTGTCAGCTACTATCAGTTAGAAACTAGCAAAGAAATTGACTAATAAACTACTCTTTTTGTTCTGACAATTCATTGAGCCATTAATCCGCCACAGTAAACTCTTTTAAGTTTCCTTCACTAATCGGTGCTCATACTGCTGTTTCGTCTGTCAGCAGCAGCAGTGGTGGTTGGGGCATAAAGTTAAATGAGGAAGTGAGGGTACATGTGTTTACATCCTCAGTTATCACAGAGAAGATGATCATTTTTACAGTTTGAAACGTGCCTCTAGAGGAAGTTTCAGTCAGAGTAGCGGAACACTGTGAACCATCCAACCTTTTAAACAGTTGCTGAGGAATTCAATTAGCCTTAGTTAGAAAGTCATCATGTGGAGGACTTCCACAAATTAAGCCTGCTGCTATCTGTCACACATGATCCTTATGAGCCAAAATTCATTCTAAATAATCTGCTGGATGGTCTTTGTGAAACGCTTTTCTGAAGAGCCAATGAGATGGCACAACATTTGCAAGACAATTTCTCTGCGTTCAGCTTCTCTGAATTTACAGGTCTGGCGCTTCTAATAAATCGGCAGCTGCTTTGATCAATTAATTTTATAACCCCACACCAAACACTGACCTATTTTTGGCCATACTGACTTAGCATAGTGTTGAGCATTTCCAGTGGTCCCTTCAGATGCTCTGTAGTCTAGCCTTGAAGCGATGTCTTTTTAGAAACCTCTTTAGTCCAACACTGGATGTTTTCCGTGATTTTTTTTTTTTTTTTTTTTTTTTTTTTTTCCCCCCCCCCATCATGTTCTCCTGGCAAACCCATGATTTAGGGTGTTGAGACTGTCAATCAATCAGAGGCTGTATTCCTGACTGGACAAGTGTGTGTGTGTTTGTGGCTGCTCTGCTTTTAAAGCACTCATTCTCAGGGCCCGAAATAAGCATTTAAATCAAATTTTATTCCTTTCGACATTTTCCCCCTTTTGCTTCAGTCCTGCAGTTGAGGCTTCAACAAAGGCGAACCCGGGAACAGCTGGTGGACCAAGGCATCATGCCACGTGAGTTATCAGCACTGCTCAATGTCCTTCACCTCCACAAAAGCTATTGTGGAGTGGGCAGGTACATTGTAACAAAGTGTGACCCCAGTTGACCCACCCTACAATGATAAACAATGTTTTCTCTTCTTTGCTGTTTTTTGGGATCACATTATTTATCTACAATATTACTGAGCTCAAATTTGTCCATTAATGTAAATGTTATGTTTTCCAGCTCTCAAGAGCCCAGCAGCCTTTCATGGGCAGATTCGCAGCTTGGAGAGAGCCAGGGTAAGAACCACAGTTCGGACATAAAGTGCTAAATCTGAACTTGAGAAGCAGACTGTTTAGCTGCTTGGTGCACCAGAAAAGAATAGATCAGGAAATGGAATCTACCTTACCAAATGTCAATACATGTTTTTTTTTTTTTGTTTTGTTGTTTTTTTTTTTAGACTGAGAATTTTCTGAAGCACAAGATCCGCAGTCGTCCAGAGAGAGCAGAGCTGGTCAGGATGCACATCCTGCAAGGTACTGATGATTCTCTAATTTACATTAAGTGTACTTTATGTTTTGTTTATTTATTTTTTTTTTCTGTGGACTTTTAAAGCTAAGGAATTGAAAGAACCTCTTCACACTGTAGCGTTTAGACTTCCCTCCCACTGAATGCATCATTATCAGTTTTAAGTGAACAGACAAGAAAATTGCCAACAAACTGAACATATTTCACCTCTATATATTCTGTGTTTTCTTTACCTGACCTCACAGAGACTGGAGCAGAGCCCTCATTACAGGCCACCCAGATGAAGCTGAAGAGAGCCAGACTGGCTGACAACCTGAATGAGAAGATCGCCCAGAGGCCTGGCCCAATGGAGCTGGTAGAGAAAAACATCCTGCCAGTTGATTCCAGTGTTAAACAGGCCATCATCGGTGAGAGCAGTGGCAGCAGTGATTTAATGGACTCCATCATGAAGCTTGAGTGAACATAGTGGACATGGTCTGTCTTTGTGTCTCAGTGGGCCAGGTGAATTATCCCAAGGTGCTTGATGAAGACAGTTGTGATGCCCTGTCCCCGGAGCAGCCAGCCAGCCAGGAGTCTCAGAGCTCTGTCCCTTCACCGGGAGAGAGCAAAATACCAGAGACACCCTCTCCAGCTGCAGCTCTAGCACCACCAGCACTAACCAGCACCATGCTGCAGGTTTGAGAGAAAAATAGTTCTGGTGTAATACTGATGTTTGCGTTTGGCTGCTCAGTACCCCCAGAATGTTTTCCTAACATTGATATTGGATTTTAGAGTGTTTACAGACGTCTCTCTTTGCTTTTCTTATTCAGGCCCTCCCAGTAGCTACACAAGCACCATCAGACTTTGTGAGAATGATGTCTAGCAATGAGCCTCCCGCCAGCCGCCCCGCTATCACTCCTGCTCCCTCAAAGCCCGGCCCAACACTGGTGAAAGTAAGGACAACATTCTCTACCGTCTGAATGTAACCTTTCCTTTTTCATTGTGTCTCATCACTTGGGCTTCAATGTTAAATGTTTCTTCCCTTCAACAGCAAAGCCATCAGAAGACGCCCTCAGAAAAGAGTCGCAGTAAGAAGGGCAAAGATCCAAAGCCCAGGGTGAAAAAGCTCAAATACCACCAGTATGTTCCTCCAGACCAGAAGCAGGAGGCCATTGAAGCACCAATGGACTCATCTTATGCACGACTACTGCAACAGCAGCAGCTGTTCCTCCAGCTGCAGATCCTCAGCCAACAACAGCAGCACTACAACTACCAGACTATATTACCAGCATCACTCAAGTATGCATAAAAACATATCAACTACAAACCTTGGCATCCATCTCAATAATAAAAAGAATCGTATTTGTCATCATATATCAATCATATATTTTCTCTCCTCAACCGTTATAGTGTTAACATTTTTCTTTGTTTTCCCCATAATCAGTTTTGGCTCTTCTCCATTAGTCTTTGATAACAGGTCTGAAAGCAAGCCAAATATTGTTGTTTTCAACAAGCCAGAGGCCCATTACCTAGTTTCCAATAACAACTCAGCATCCAATCATATTAATAACTAACAGGACATTGGTTCACCATCTGCTGTTTTCATATATGTCCACCCAGTAGAGGCACAGCCGAGCTCCATTTGAACTGTGCTTGCAGATTGTAGTGTGGTTGACTGGCTTTGTTAGTGAGGCGCAAGGCACAGGATGGAGGCTCTGTTCATATTGGGAGCAGATTTCCTCTCTGTTTCCTCTCTCTTTCCAATTATCTCTGCTATAATGCTCTTTTGTTTTTTTTCTCCACCTTCCTCTTCCTCGCGCTCTGTTTTTCATTTGTGTGATTCACAAAATAGTGTTAATGATTTCCTCCTGTAACAATGACCTCAACTTTTTGTGTCTCCCATCTCTATAGATCTGTGGCAGAGGGTCAGAGCAGCACTGCCAACAGCCTGCCAACCTCCATCGTGGTGTCTTTGCCCACTGCACCCCCCCCACCTCCTCTGCCTCCAACTCCAGTTCGGCCAAACAACTCGCTGTCCAACTTCAAGCCTGGAGTCTTGCCTGCCAACCTAGAGGAGATGAAGGTATTTGGAAACTTATTTGTACCAGCAAACCCTTCACCCCAGTAACTGCCAAAACAGTTTAAAAATGATTGAGACAATCATAGACTAAAAAGGGGCTGACCCTCTTGGCTTTACAAGTCTGCTCAGCTGTTACAACCAAACTCTATTAAGATGTGACACAGATTTAATACACAAGAATTATTTCTTAGAAGTCTGACAGCTCCAAATTGGATTTAACTAGATTTTCCACAAGAAGGTTTTTTTCCCCCCTTGTGAGGTAACCTTCAATCTTGTGGATTTCCTTTACATAGCAACGCTTTTTTCGCACCAAAACAAGAAAACAGTACTTAAACAGGACATGATCAATGCTACTCTTCTGTCAGTTGAATAAATCTGAAGCTATAGCCATAAGGCTGTTAGCACAAACACGGGAAACAGGGAAATGGGAAGGCCTGGCTCTATTCGAGGGCAAAAGTAACATTTAACGAATAGATATGACAATGGTATCAACAAAAAGCATGTTAACCAAAGATATCAAACTTTTTTCTTACAATTGGCTGCATTGTACCTCCAGCATTTGTCTAAAATCACCCAATGTAATTTATATTTTTATAGGTGGCAGAACTGAAACTGGAGCTAAAACTTCGTGGTCTCCCAGTATCAGGTACCAAGACTGATCTGATAGAGAGGCTGAAGCCTTTCCAGGACAATCCCACCACATCTGCCACCATTCCCTCTCCTGCCACCACCACCTCCATCACCATGGAGGCCACCAACACCCCTACCCCCACCGCAGCCATAGTCTTCCCAGTTCAGCAAGTGGCTTCAGAGAACATGAGTGCCACGCCACCAGTCTCACCCATCCCCACAGATCCTTCCATCCTTCAGCAGGATGTAGGGATGTCTGAGGCTCCTGAGGCACAGATTGTGAGCTCTGGCATGGCAGGCCCATGGTCTTCTCCTCGCTCGCCTTTTCAAGTCCCTGAAGAAAAGGACAGGAGGCTGCACGAGAAGGAGCGGCAGATAGAGGAGTTGATGAGGAAGTTGGAGCAGGAGCAAAAGCTGGTAGAGGAGCTAAAGATGCAGCTGGAGGTGGAAAAGAGAGGCCAGAGTAGCACTGCTGACTGTGTCTCTGTGTCTCCCAAACTCACCTCTACATCGGTCATGAATCCTGTTCCTACTGTCCTCAATTCAAATGTGGTAAAAATGGAGGGCACAGTGTTGTCAAACTGTTCATCCACTACTGCTACCATCCCAAACTCTGTCCTGGGTTCCCAGGCTCTCACAAACACCCTACCAACTGTGGTGAAGCTGGAGGATGTGACTGTTTCTGCTGGCAAGCCGATCCAGCTTCAGGCCCAAACCCAGCTCATCACTCAGATCCAGCCTCCAGCCCAGCCCCAGGTGACCACCAGCCCACAGCTTATCCCCCAAGCACAGAGAAGTCCAAAACTTCAGAGCCAGGCCCAGTCTCAATCCCCAGCTCCCAGTCTGCAGCAGTTCTTCATTAGCCACCCAGGTGGAGTCTCCCAAGTTCTGGGTCAGCCTCAGACCTTATTAACCACATCTGGACAACCGCAGACTCTGCTGACCGCAACTGGCCAGACTGGGGCTCAAATCCTCCTCCCAGTCTCACTACCCAACAACGCTGCTACAATCCAGCTGCAGGTTAGTAGCATTGGTGCTATACTGAATGGTGTCTAATTATTACAGCATGTTAACCCGCTTTATGGGACTAAGAACAAATGTCATTTTCAGTTTAATGAACTGTACGACGCAAGGTTTAACTTCCATTTATCTTTTTTCCCTCAAACCTCAGCCTGTTCTCCAGGCCACCGTCTCCAAACCAGGCCTGGTCCAGGCCTCAGTCCCTCAGCTGCAGACCACTAAGATGGAGACGACACCCAGTCAGCAGTTAGCCAACCACAGCCCACTGCTCCAGGTTAGTTACAACACATAGCTGTTAAATTTTAGTGAGAAACTGAGCATCTGTGCTTCAACGACTTTTGCTTATGTGTAGTTTTGCAATGACAAAATAAAAGGTTCATCTGTCAGCGTTTTATATGTTCTTGACAAGAATAAAAAAAGCCTAACTCCTGTGATGATGTTAAGCACTGGTGAGTCAGACTGCACCTAAGGATTATATTTATTAATAATCCCATATCTCCCCACGACTCAGCTCAGTGTGAGAGCTCCAAAGTTTTGGTTGGTTGGGTTTGGTTTTGTGTCTGATGAGGACATTTCTGACAGCTACCACTGTGTCTCCTGTCATTCTGAAAGGTTGAAGGCTGTTTTACTGGGTGCATTTTTCTGCATTGTTGTTGCTGTGCTATTATGATGATA
This sequence comes from Echeneis naucrates, assembly GCF_900963305.1. Taxonomy (NCBI): domain Eukaryota; kingdom Metazoa; phylum Chordata; class Actinopteri; order Carangiformes; family Echeneidae; genus Echeneis; species Echeneis naucrates. The sequence continues at coordinate 11,707,199 of NC_042529.1, read as the reverse complement.
CAGAGCCCACAACACTCACAACACAGTGGACTGATTATTTTGTCTTGACAGACTCTGACAGTGTGCAATAACACTAGTGGCTTAGAGAATCAGACTAGACCTGAGATGAATCCTCAGCATTTCCTCAGAAACTCTCCAGAGAGCAGGGTCTCTCCACGGGCTTCACCCAACCACCACATCTCTAACGGACCCCATGCTAAGGTATCAGAGCTCAGTTAATTCTGGAGGGAAGGAGGTCGGTTTTGTTAGTCTATTATATTTCCAGGATATATTTTTATTTTTTTTAGATGATTCTCTCCTACTACATTTTTTTAGATTTTGCTAATTTTCTAAACTTTATAGAGGTTGGTCTTTAATTCTGGCTGTTTTCTCCATCTTGCTCTTATTCTCCCAGGCCTCTTCTCCCCAGCCTACCTTCATCCTCCAGCCCACCTCTCTTATTACTCAGCCGCCTAAGACAAGAGAGCCTCCCCGCTACGAGGACGCTGTCAAACAGAGCCGCAATATGCACATGAACAATGTTTCACAGGTAAAATATGCACCAGCCACAGCTCAAAGGCACACCGGTGCTGGGCTATCAGCAGCACTGTCCTTCAGAATACAAAAATGCCAGTCTCTCAAGAGGTTTTCAGCCTTGAGAAGTTGTTTCACTTTTTATGCACCAGCCTCAAGTCCCCTAACTCTCCTAACCACTGTCTTCACAGGTTCCCTCGGCAACCAGCCAGCAAATGGATGACTTGTTCGACATCCTTATAGAGAGTGGAGGTAACTGTCCAAACTGACCATACGGCCCAGAACAATCTGTTTATTATGAGCAAGTTCATCTGAGGAAAACTCTTTTCCACAGCTTTCTGTACATAACCAAGTACATTCGAGGCATTGACTTTAGCTCATGCTTATGCTCATGCCTGATGTCAGCCTTTTTGATATTCATGTTGCCTTGGCCAGTATGACAGTTTCTCCTCATCATAACCAGCTGCAGGGGAGTTATTCTAAACTGACAAGACAGGAGTAGTGATTTTGTTTTTTGTTTTTTTCCCAAAAATGTATACTTATGTAACGTCACGTCTATAGTAAAAAAGGTAACATAAAAACAGTTGGTTTCTTCAGCCTCCACTTTAGCAAACACAAGCATCATATAATTAGGTTGGTTGAGCAGATTGAAAGCATACTTACAATGTACCGTATTTTAAGTCCATAAGGCGCACCGCAATTTAAGGAGCAATATCGATTAATGGTACTATTTTCATACATAAGGCGCACCGGGTTATAAGGCACATGATAAAACATATATAAGATGAAACAAAACAGTCAGGTAAGTCCAACTTTATTCAACTCATTCACAATAACTCAGAAAGTTGTTCACTGGTGACAAATACAGAAAAATACACTAACATTTAAAATCATTCATCTTCCACAAATCAATCAAATTCCTGATATGGATTTGAAAATGGGGTTGTATTAAAAACCTAAAATTGGCTTCACGTCTAATTATACTAAGGTAACATTGACTAAATGTTGGACGATGGTTGCTTGCCAGTTGCAGCCCATATCCAACCAAGGACCAGCGTTAACACAACGTCCCTGTGTCAGCTGGGAAAGCTCCGATAATCCATCAAGGGGAGCTGCTTTGTCACTTACCAAAGTCGCACTAAAACATTTTGACAGATTTCTGAGCGCAGTGTACCACACTGCTGATTTTTGAGAAAATGCAAAAAATACGGTATTAATAGTGTTGACATCTACATTAACCAGCCTCTGTTTGAATGTACTTGTTGTGGGGTCAGTAAAGGAATCTGTTCGCTGCTAATGTTAAAGAACTATTTCAGTATCATCTTAAAAACGCTCCATCTAAAGTGAAGCAGCCTTTTGTTTCATATGTATACTGATCCAGATTTTTCTTCCCCCTTCCAGAAATCCCCCCATTCATTCAGCAGGATGCCCCAGTGTCCCTCAATAAGACCGTCCCTGTCACAGCTAATATCACCACCCTGCCTGTGATCACCGCCCTCTCTCGACCACCTCCACAGATTCATTTGGCCCCTCCGCCCAGTCTGAGCCCCGTCATTGACCCCAGCTTGTCCAGCCTCTCTTCTCTGGCCACCGACAATCAGCTGGAGGCTTTTCTGGAAGGGACATTGGCTGACACGTCCACAGTCTCAGACCCACGCACACAGGGCTTGATGGAGGAGCTGCAGGCCCAACTGATGGAACAGCAACCCTACTCACCCATGGACACATCAGACCTGTCATTCTGCGATTCCTCCTCACCTCCCTCCTCACTAAACATGGCCCTGTCTGACCCGACACTGGACAATATGGAGTGGCTGGACCTCACCATGCCCCCGGGTCCTGCTGGGGCACTCACACCACTGGGGATCCCTTCAGACTTCCTGGATACACACGACCTCCAGCTGCATTGGGACTGACAGTGCTTTGGGTGCGGAAGATGGAGTGAGAGCTGAGCCTGGAGTAAGATGGATGGATGGATGGATGGATGAGGAAAAACGGAAAGGGAAAGAGGTTGAGTTTAAACATTTTAGATAAGTAAGGTGGAGAAAATTTGGCACTTCTGTGCTATTAACACTTATTCACAGGACATCCATACCATCTGTAATATTCCCACTATACTACAGTAAGAGACACTGTACAGGCAGTGCACTGATGGAGCTGAACTACAAGCAGCCGTTTGCACAGCTTTAGAAGAAGCCCTGTCCTCACCAGGGTGATTGTAATAAAGGGATTTTAAACAGACAATTGTAATCATACAGAAAGGAGGAGACAAAGCCAAATGAAGACTGGTAGCAGGACTCTGTGTAAATACTGTTCAAACCACATTAATACAAGTTGTCTCTCTGTCAGAGAGCCTGAGCAGAGCTGGTGGCTGAGACTGTTCACTTTTCCTCCTGCAGGTCTGGCCTGGCATGTGTCGCTGTGTAAGTGTAGACCTACAGGTATAACAGGCTTCTGAGACACTTATGGAGGTGGTCTGATGTGAAAGCCTTTATTCCCCTGAGGCATGGTTTGTAAAAAGAGCTCCTAAAAGCTCATACTTTAAGACTGACGATTGAATGGAATTGCAGTGAAAATACTGGGAGGGTAGATTATCAATGACGATGCACGAGTCTTGTCTGGGCGTTGGTTGTTTGAAAGGTCAGTACAGCCTCAGCTACTTAGCACTTCATCTGAGAATATGTGGACTGAGCCTCTGTTCACACTGGTCTGCACTTCCATATACTGTAGATTACATGCTTGCTGACTCATCTGATACGTCTATTCAGATGTGACTGTTTTTCTGACTTACCGTGGCTCCTCCAGTCATGGTGATGAATGACTAAAGAGCAACGACTGGGACTCCAGTCAAATTACAAGAGGAGGAAGCTCCTCCATCCAAGTGAGAGCTATGCACTAAAGAGGCAGAGAGATCTGACGATACACCTCATTCACCTCAGAACAAAGAAATGTGAACTTTGCATATCCAAGGTGATCGTTGATATGAAGTAATCAATATGATCGTGATCAGCATAAGGATTATGTTGCCACTCACTCCAGAGATACAGGAGTTTTTGTCCAAATCTCTTATTTTGAATGTACTTTTTGAAAAGATAAAAAAAAAAAAAAGGACTTACAAAGTTGGCAGCTTTTCTTTCCTCTGAAATTCAACTGACATAAAAGAGTAAAAAGGGAACAAATCTCAGTTTGAGACACACAGACGCACACGTAATAGGCGTGAACAGTGCTGCAACTTATATCAAGAAATAAAGATGTCTTTGGAGACGATGAGCTTTATATCTAGCTGTCCTACAGTATCCCTGCACTTTGTCTGTGTGTGTGTGTGTGTGTGTGTGTGTGTGTGTGTGTGTTTGTGCGTGTGTGTGTGTGCGCGCGCGTGCGTGGGTTGGAATCACTACATCACTAGCCAGCTAAGATGCCAGTGAAAACGACCTGCAGCTGATGTGTTAGTCTGCTTCAGCAGCCCATTCCAACAGACCGACCTTTTATTTGAAGGGAACTGTGATGCTTCAGCTGCTTACGTTCCTCACCGTGGCTGTGTGACAGACTCAATCAGTCAAGCATGTGTATTTGTGTGTGGGAGTGTGTGTGGATTTGTCTTCCTGTCTCTTGCATGTGCGTGTCTCCGTGTGCATGATTGTATTCACGTTTAATCTCGGGCTGTTTCGAGCTCCTTTGCAGCCGTCGCCCTAAAGTTGTATCGAGAAAGTTGCTAAATATCTATGAAATCCAATCATTTGCTCTCCACTTGGCTTATTCCAAAATGTAATTCAAACGGCTTCTAATGACTGTTGTACTGTTTTGTTATTATTTTTATTTTTTTACGTGTGCTGTTGTCGGTGTGATACAGTCAGAAACGCACAGACACCTTTTTAGGTGTGATACACTGAGGAGGGTTTAGCTCCTTTTTAAAGCCGTGACGAATTTTCCATGTTTATTATTTAATGGTTGTATTGTTTTACCTTTTTTTTCCCCCCTCTCCAAATCTAAATATGAAGTGGCTCGTTTAGTCTAAATATTCTTCTGGGATTAATACGGTCTACCCAAATGGCACTTTGACGGAGGACTAAATCCTCTTTTAGATGTCATTCTCCTTGAAATTTCATTGAACCACTTTATTTCCTTTTTAAATCCATGGACACTAGAGGGCGTTTGCTCTCCAGTTGTGGCAAGACAGCACACTTTCAGTGGCGTCTGCTACTTCAGGGTCATTTCTAGCAAAAGAAAAAGTAAATGGGGCTGTTTTTTTATTTTTATTGAAACTTTTTTTTTTTTTTTTTTTTTTGCATTCTACAGAAATGCATTCACTGCCTGTATAATGCTGACTTGCTGTTTACATCAGCAAAAATGTGGAGACCTGAGCAAAACGAGAATGACTTGAGAGCCCTTCATGTCAACACTGTCTTGTCAACAAAGCACGATGCTCTCACTGCTGCCGATACTTGTCTACCATCAGATCAGGTCTAGACACTTGGATGTGCCCAAATCCAGGAAGTATGACCAAGAGAGTTGGCCAAATACTGTACAGACCTGCTCGTGGGCTTCATTGTATGTCCTCGCTCTTAGTTGTTTTTTTGTTTTTCTCTCACATAGGATGCACAGTAAGAGTCACAATTTGATTTATGTGAATCTGAAATGAGATGAGTAAATTGTTTTGTTTCTTTCCTTCAGTGTCAACTTTATAGCTGTATTTTTTTTCTGGGTTAAATTTTATTTTGTTTTTTAAACAGAAGTGTTACACATTATCATGTTTTGTTGTTTTTTTTTTTTTTTTCTTGTAGATTGAAAAGTTGTATAAAAACATTTAATCTTGTTTTGATGTTGTGTAAATGCTGTAATCAAAGATTTCATGTGTATATTTTTGGTTTGCAGTTTTTTATTATTATTATTTTGCATATGGGACATACATAAACCTCTTGGCTGCAGTAAATCCACACGATTTACAACACTTCACCACTTACTGTGGGCCTTTGTGGTAACTGATCAGATTGGGACAGCTCAAAGCAATAATGGCTGCTTTCCCTCAATATTCTGTACTGTACGTCAAATCCTGCCTTGATTTTATTCATGTGCAAGCCTTTACTGCAAACAGTAATACAGTAGTTTTTAAGCACTTGATATCCAAGTGGATAAGTGAGGGCTCGTTTGAATAGCCCTCTAATGTCAGAGGTCTGGTCTGTTGAGACTCCCGTCAGTCAGGCCTCAACATGTTGACCTCTCCTGCTCCCAATCTTCATCCACCTACACCGTTTGTCATCACGTCAGTATTTTTTGCATGGAGAAGCTGAACTTCAGCGCTTTCATCACATTATATGTATTCTGGGCACAGGTGGGAGGCACCGAGGTTTTCCACCCTCATAAATTGATTTACCATCTTCACTGTTTAGCGAGTCTCCCCTCTATCCATCTCTACCGCCCATGCCATGCCTCTTGTTTGTAATGCCATATGTTTTGCACATTGTGTATATATTTATATAGATGTAATGCATATTTTTATACATGTGTAACATCCATGGGCTCTCTATTTTGTAAATACTCAAAAAGATGTATATAAGTACTGTATGCCTTTATGTGTCAATAAAATTTGGTGTACTGTGAATGCCTCTGCAGAAGTTCAGATGAAAAAAAATACAAACATGTATGAAACAATTCATGTTACCTTTTGTAGAACAAAAACTGAATGATAAAGGTGCCATCTTTACCAAAAAAAAAAAAAAAAAAGCGGTGGAGGACAACTAAAATGTGCTGTAATTCCTGCACGGTTCACCTGATTTGGATTTAAATATCCATCTGACGTTTCACTCTGAATCCACTGTGGTGGTTCGCAGAGCCAGAATGCTGACAATTGTGTCAAATAATGGACCTGACTGTACTTCTAAACTGTTTGTCAGAGTTTGAAAACAACACTTTGTCAGACTGGTCAGGCTACATGGGCTGTGTTTGCATATGTGGATTTCCATTTTCCTTCCAGATAACAGATATTTACAAAAACATATCTGTAATTATCAAGAAGTAAGTCAAAGAGCTGCATGTCTGCAGTATTTGAGTCTTTGTACAAGACTAGCTATGTGAAGCCGGGTCTTCTAATAAAAGCAGAGAAAGCGCCACGTTACAGTGGATGATGGGTACTGATGAGAGCCTGGCAGCGGGGACAGTGGTGTTGGACATCCTTCATCTTGTCAGAGAAGAAAGGGATCAAGCAGCAGCCTGAGACACACCTGTGAGCACCGACAAGAACAAATCTGAGGTGCGATGTTTAAGGTCAAAGGTCAGAGTTAGAAGAAGATTGACAGCACACTCATATTTGTTAACCTTAAGCCAGGAGATTTACTAAATCCTGAAGAGCTAGCATGGCTCAATGCAAAGGCATTGGCCACTAAAGCCTCACTCACTGACACTTTAATCTGTAAACCTGAGAGCAAAGTAACTGTTAATCTAATAAAAGATCAGGCGGCTGTCCCCTGTGGGTGATACTGAGCTTCTCATGTGACGCAACAAAAAACCCAAAAGTGTATTTCACAACAGTTTTGATAAAAGACAGAAAATCGTCCCAAGATGATTTACCCCATCGCAGAGAGCAAGCAACAGAGTATCCACGTCGTCTCCCCCACTGTCCTGCAGGTCACTGTTTGGACAACTTCTTCGCAGGACGGACACTGGACGACGGCTGACTTTCCAACCAGACGGTCCACTTGTCCACGAGAGAGACAGAGCATACCGTTAGTGACCTAACCCCCAGTGGGATGTACTGAAATGCACCGCATTAGATTTTCAGATGGGTGGGGGCACACCTGGAACCAGCTCCACTGCTGATGTCTCTGGCGTCTCATATGCGGGGGTCCTGTTCACTGTCTGTTTGGACGTGGTGTCCTCTTGGATGAGCTGAGGAGGCGGCAGCAAGTAGATCCCTCCATAAGGTGTCTCACTTGTGGAAAAAGTGGGACATGCATCCTGCTGACCTGATTTAAAACACGAGCACAGATTACAGACAAACTAAGCAATAACATATTTTTAAGAGGCTGCGGAGCTGCTTTATAGACGAGCCTCCGTCCACTGAGCGTGGATTTGAAACTCTTATTGTAAAAAAAAAAAAAAAGTCAAAAGGCCTGTAAATAAAGTTTACTCTGACCGGAGAAGGGCCTGTTTCCTTGTTTCTCCAGCTGCTTCTTTCTAACCAGCAGCTCCTCCAGCTCCTTCTGAATCTCCTCCAGCTCACCCACGTCCTCTTCGTCCTCACACGTAACTGGAGACACCAGAAGACACAGGAGACAAAGATTTGAATTAGTCGGGAATAAAACTACACACATACATAAATAATTCATCTGCAGCCCAAGAAGAAATTTCATATTTCCCACATTCAGTTCATGTGTTTAAATGATAATATGCAAATATTGAATTATATAGCGAGCTGAGAAGTTACTAAGATAAAAACACAAAGAAAGGCTAGCTAACATTTATTTATACAGCTTATTACCATTAACTAAAGAATCCGTGCCCTATGAAACGATTTGTCTATTTTTTTCCATTCAAAAATCTTTCTGAGAATAAGATGTGTTTTAGTCCCTCATGACCTTAAAAATGACTGAAACTGTACTCCTCATTGCTCATGTAAAGCAGGCCATAGGTTTATGTGACTTATTGATACATTTTTGGGGGGTCCTCCACTGAAGGAGCTGACTCACTTTCCTCTGTGGTCCCACCATTATTGTTACCTTCATTGCTCCTGAAGTGCTGCCGCCTCTGCAGAAGGAAACGCCTGTTGTGGAGCTGCTGTATGCGAAATTTGATGAGCTCCAGCGGCGGGCGGCAGCTTTCTGGCTGTGGCGTCGCCTGCCTGGATCCGGACTCAAACTGCTGCTCATATCCTGGCTCCGTCCCAGTTTGTATCTCACTGAAAGTCTGAGGAAACCTGCTGTCCATGTTGACCCAGAGGGATCCGATCGATCTGAACAAAGCTCACAGATAACCCGGCCGCAAAAAGTTCAGGCAAAAAAATGCTCCTCTCATAAAATAATCTGAAGAAAACATATCCAAGAAAAACTCATCCAAACTCATCCAAAAAAAAAAAAAACAAGCTTCATGAGCTCGATTGCTGCTTTGACAACTGACCAATAACGCCTTTGAAATAAATGTGTGCACAAACAAATTAGTTTTAGGGAAATGATCGAACATGGAAATGTTACGTGCGTGGTGAGAAGGACGGTGGCGGACTAACCCTTCACCCAGAGGTGATGACGGCAGCTGACTGGCAGATCAAAACTGAGCACCAGTTGAATTGCTGGCCCAGATTTAAAGCAGGCCCATTAGTATTTTTATATAGAATAAAATCACTTAGAGCACAGGTCCAATAGAAGTCCAGGGTATGTTAGGTCTTCACCAACATTCACCTGCGTCTACATTTCTGTTGAACGCTGTGCAGCCACCGTCACCAAGTGAAAACACCAACACCTTGTTTCTTTCTGCAGTCTCCGGTGGTTGGGACGCCGGCGTCCCAAACTAATAAACATATGAAAGGCGCGCTTCATGCAGCGACAGTAGGCAGGATTTAGTGAAAATGGCACCGCAGTCGTTTTTAACACACTTTCAGCTGCATGTACAAGAATTTTGACGTTTCTGGGTGCTCCGGTTTTATCATCGTTACTGAAAATGTGTCGGACCGTCGGAGACGACGGCAAGACAACAAGCGGCATCACGTCAAAAACAAAGGGACTGTAAACATATGTACTGTCTCTACCCAGCTTCTTTCACCTCCAAAAAATCGTTTACTGTTACAGAAACAACGCCAAAGTGCAGAAATGGAATTTATTTCCCGATAAAGGTTTCAACAAGCCTGCTCACCAAAAACCAAAAAAAGTCGCCCGTAGTTTTCTGTCTCCGTGAAGTACGAACATTCGTCGATCAAACCCCGACTAAAACACCGAATAAAACCACAAGCTTGGCCTCGTTTTAAAGCCGAAGATGTGCCCAACAATGACCCGCGGTTCAATTTTATCCATCGTGTCCCGTTAATCGGACATTTTGTCTTTTTTCCCCCTCTGGGCGAACGCTAATTTAAAGGTCCGTCTGGGCTAACGCTAATTTAAAGGTCCGTCAAACTGCGCATCTACTACGCGCAGGCAGCGTCTCCTGTCAATCAAAGTCACGATGAAAACAATATTTCCCTCCAATAGCAGAGGCCCTTAGGTTTCCGCAGACGTGATGTCACGGAAGTCCCTTTAACTCGGCGTTTACTCGGTGTTTACTCGGATTTTACCGTCGTTTTTGTCACTGTTGTGGAGAAGTTTGACTCTTTTTTGCACCAAATGGAGAATATGGCGTTTACACGGACGAAGCTGCTGCAAACGGCCGTCTGCAGCCATCTGGTCCCTTTGTTTACTCTCCGCTCCGTGTCAACACGTAAACAATGGACATTTCGACTAAAAGTGTGTTTTTACTGCCCCAAGTTTTACTGTAATTATGAAATTTATAATAAAAGACATTACAGTAAAATTCATAATTTCATTTTTCGAAGGTCTATGTTTATTTCAGCCATCCCTGATAGTCGTGTGTTTACGTCTGGAGTCATAAAGCTTCAAAATAACAACAGCTTTTCCTAAAGGCAGACATGTCTGTGATTGGCCCCAAAAAGTTTATATAGTTTTTCCAGTGGCCCTATCTCTTAGGGAATTCAACCCTTAATTCAATATTTCCATTCAATGGCTGTAAAGGTACAGATGTCTTCTTTCATTTAAGCCATCGGCCATTGTTCTGGGATTAGTACACCTGAAGTTATAAAGCTTTATTTGCAGCGATACCAAAACAGGCGAATATGCCAAAAAGGGGCCTGTGTGTAAAGGGGCTAATCAAGCATACAATCTGTTGTGCGTTAACAAATATTAGATGAGGAGTTGGATGATAATTCAGTGTGGCGTCTCATTATTATTAGTCTGATTCTGTTTATCTATTTTCCGTATGTGTTTGGCATTCACTGTGGACGGCAAAGAAGAATTTCATTGTACAGGGAAACGTTTCTTTATTGTACATATGACAATGAACACTTTGAATGTTTGAATCTATTGTTGTCATTTCGTTAAAATAAAAATGCTAAATACTAATGTGGATCTGTAAGAATAATAATGGGAGTTGATTGATGTCATATTTTGTCCAGAACACCTTGAAAAGATTTTTATGTTAACTTTAGCGTGTCTCATTCTTCCTATGGCTCTTACCTTCATTTAATATTTATTATTGTTCTAAAAATACCACAGCGCTTGTTGTGTTGGGGAGCACAAAGTGAACCTGTTTGTTCAACTGTGAAATAAAGCAGTTAGCTCCATATGACAGTATCCAGCCACCGAAGCATCAATAAAGCCTGCAGCCAGTTTATGACATCAGCAGGGCAGATGACAGCTGACCTATATTCCACGCACAAAATCACTCCGTGTACAAAAACAACATGTTGGTCTGAGTGAAAATAAAGGCGAACAGACTGTAATTAAACGTGCACACAGATAAGGGATATATTTCATAACCCTTATCTGTGACCTTGTTTTAATTTCCGGCATGTTTTATTTCAGGTTGCACTACGATAAGGTGTTTGTTGGTGTTTCCATGGTACACTGGAGGTCAATGGGCCAACGACCCAAGAAAACACAGGTGCTACACAGAGAACGCAAATAAGCAATTAGTATGATGCTTTCACGTTTAGTGTTTTAAGTGCTTAAGCAGAGAACAGAACATCAAGGTTGTAGTGTTGTTCTGGTTTGCAGACCACTAGATGTCAGGACGGTACGCTAGAGGAGACGATCGTGGTTTACAGGCCTGACGTCACCAGTCCTGCAGTGGCAGACATCCATCCATCTATTCTTTCATCCCATAGTGTGTTCCAGCCTTTGCACGAGGCTCATAAGTTCATTTCTGTCTCACCAGGTTTCAAACCTATTCACCCCCCCCCCCCCCCCCCCCCCCGAGGCAAGCCATATACATTTTTAGCACACACACACACAAACCAAACGTTGCTCGGCTGCTTGTAAAACGTCCGTGTGTGTGTCTGTGCATGTCAGCGTGAGAAGCATGCAGCTCAAATAACAGCAAAGTATGTGTGTGCACCATCTGTCAGAGTGTTCGTCACCCAGGGAAGGATACAGCAGTCATTGATGCTTAATGAGCTCCATTATTCAGCAACCAAAAGTTCTCATATATCGCCGAACAATAGTGTTACTGTAACCGTGTAAATGTTCAAATACTAAACCCATTGTTGTACCCCTGACCTGAAACAGTTTAAAATAAATATCTGAAATGGTTGTTATGTTTTGTTTTGAGGTTAAAGCTCAGACCCACCATCCATCTCGACAAATAACGACAACCCCATTTGATTAGAAAATGCTTGAAATGTGTGTAACTAGGCAGTGAAGGTAAGCACCAATAAGGATCGCTGATAAAAAAAATATATATATATAATATATTGCTTGAAAATAGTTTTGGTATCTTTTTGGAAATATTTGGAAACAGAGCCTGTTTCACAGATAGAATTGTGCCTCATCTTGTTTTGCTACAAAGGGTCTTCGCGTTTGGTGAAATGTTTTTAGGGGAGAAAAAATCTGGACTAACTCGTACAGTTAGCGACATTAGCATTAGCATTAGCATTAGCATGCTGTTAAAATATACCACCAATATCTGAGAAAAGTTGTTTTCGGTGAAAGAATCGAGGAGAGTGTCTGTCGGACAAAGGTTCGCCTCCACTTTAAACAAGAACATTTTGTTCAAAAGGGAAAAAAACTTAAATAAAAAATGTGGAAGGAAGATCCAGATAATAAGCAAATGGCGCAACATACACAAAGACAGAGAAGCGCTTGACACAGCAGCTGGTTCCTTCCCTTTAACTGCTGTGAAATAGGTCAGTGTGCTTCCCAGCTGTACGGATGCTGTATAATGGAGGAGACGGATGGCTTTGACACACTCTGCTGTCCAGTGTGTCCGCTCGGCAGCATGGCGCTCCCTCCTAGAGATCTGATGATGACGTGGAATTGCTCACCGGGTTGCGTCATGCCCGGATTAGTGTGTGTCACTTTATGCGTGTGTGTGTGTGTGTTCATGTACATCTTGTCTGTGTGAAAAACCAAACCCAAGCTCTTGTGTTGCTGTTGTGTTTAGTCTCAGAGTTGAGCTGATGCACAGATGAGGCTGCCAGAGCTGAAAGCCTTCTTTGGGTAAACTCACACGTGTGATGTGACTGTGGATGAGTGAGCGTGATGCTCCTGTTCCCTTATCTCAAAAAAAAAAAAAAACATTGTTCACTTCCTGTGCAGCAGCTTGCAGCTGGACTCTCACACTGAGTAAGGGGAGGGGAATTTGAATGTGTACACAGACACACACGCAGAAATACTCACAGCAGTTGGTTTTCATCAAGGTCTTGAACTTGAATTATGTCATAACAACTGATTTCCTTTTTTTTTTTTTGGCCAGACAGATCAGATCAGAGGCAAAGAGGAGGCGGAGTGTGTTTGTGTGAGGGGACAAGTAAGTGAGAGAGCAGAGAAACATGAAATGAGGGGAGAGGGAGGAAGCGGGACAGCAGAGAGGCTGTCAGGCACGTTGCCAGCATGCAGGTCTATTATGAAAAACGATGTCTGCAGCTGCAGCAACAGGCGAACGAGGATGGATTCAGTTCTGCATCGGAGACACTACATCACATTCCCCACGGACGCCCATCTGCACACACACACACACACACACTGCTGTAAATCATCTGTTGCAACAAAGCGGTTATGTAATAGAGCTTCCCATAAGATTTCCAAGCCAGCATCATTCAGCAGTAAAACCGAGCGCCACCTTATTGTTGTGCCTTGAACAACAAAACATATACAACAATATAAATCGCAGCGTTCCTCATAGACTCATCTGTCTCTGCTGGATTGACTTGTCAGCACATCTGCAGTCACTTCTGTTCCCAAACACTGCCAACAAGATGTACGCAGGATTCTTAATGTGTGGGTCACTGACATGTTTACGTTGAGTGGCTGTAAGGGGACAGACGATTGCTGAGAGGACTGAGAGGACTCTTTCTCTGGGTTATAAAGCAGCAGGAGGCTTTTGTTCTTCTGGTGTAAATGTTGTTGTTGTTTTTTTTTTTTTTAGCCATTCCAGAGACATGGACATCAGATGTTGTTCATTGTTTCCAGAGGATGAATCCTCCTGACAAAGGAGATTTTTTGCCTGTTTCTGCCAGAGATCCATCTTCCAACCTCTGAAATGATTTTCTGTCTATTCTTACAGTCAAACCACTGAAGCCTTAAAACAGCTGAGGCTGACATCAAGAATGTTAATATGTCCTTTGAAAAGTGAATAAACATGCCCCCAAAAATTCGCTCGGACTCATACAGACTTTATTTATAACTCTGGTGGGTAACTCAACGTTCCCAAAGACTCACTTATTTCAGACTGGATTTGGGGGAAATTGTGCATAAAATGATGCGTGTGAGATCCAAAATATTTTTGTTGGATGAAGTGAAACGCCCACAAACATACAGATCCGCACAGTGTAAACAGACAAACACAAGACTTTAAACACGCTATGTTATGACCTGGTGGCTGTGCGATATGTTTATCATACCATATATAATTCTAATCAGTATTTCTGCTCATTCCCACATTGTGCGTTGTGTGTTTACAGCATTTTTGCTGTGCTCTCATTTGCATCCCCTGTTTTCTGTGATGCACTCTCTTGCTGCAATGGCCCGGTTCCCCGCAGGGATCATTAATGTTTCATCTGAGCTAATCGAACTCCTGCTACCAGCACAGAGCTGCCTCCCAGAAGAGATGCCGCTGTGCAGTCGAGCCGGATTGTGTCAGAAAATGATGTTTGATGTAATGCAGACAGCGTTGAGCTCACACTGGTCTACAAAAAAAAAAAAAAAAAAATTCAGCTGAGTGCAGGGGAGGAGCATGAAAATATGATGTTGTGTCAGTCGAGGGGGGCAGTTGAACAGAGCTGCAGCACAAAGGGTTAACAGCCACAGTCTTGCTGCATCCGCAGCGTAACGGCCCGTTAATTCACCTGTAAACCAGTTTTATGGCTCCTTCCTTCTTTTCAAAATGCCTTTCTCCACATTCCTGCCTCTGCGTCCCCCTGTGAAAGAAGGAAGGACACCGACAGAGAGCGAGAGAGAGTCATGTGCACGGAGGAGTCTTTGTCAAACACAGACAAAGATGGAAAAGGGTGACATTGAGGAGTAAATAGAGGGAAGTGAAAGAGAATGAAAGGAACAGAAAGAAACACTTTGCTGCATAATCTAATCCAATAAAGCCCATCCAACCTGCTCAGGCTGGTAACACACACACGCACACAGTGACCATCCATCATGTTGCTTCTGTGACTCTCCTCCCAACATGCCCACATGATATGGGAACAAAAACAGCACGTCTGTCTCTGTCACTTCCCCTGGTGGTCAGTGGTCTGTTTATAGTCGCACACACACACACACACACACACACACACACACACACACACACACACACACACATACACAACATCCCCTGCAGCAATGAGATGTATGCAATGCATTGTTTTAATACTGGTGTGTGTGTGTGTGTGTGTGTGTGTGTGTGTGTGTGTGCGCGCGGCTGCTAAGTCTGGTGCTATGTGTCCAGCCAGGCAGCACTGATACAACAGTGAGAGCTGAGATAAAGCCGGCTTTGTGTGCAACTCAGGATCTCGGTCGCAGCGTGGCTGAAATGGCACACAGCCTTTGTCACAGGTTCACCGCGGTCACACACGTAGAGAGCCAGTGAGCTGGCAACACCAACGGTGCACTCACAGATAGTAAACGTGCCATTGCATCACTGAATCGTGATTTTAGATATGACTTCATTTTTTAACTTGTATAAATTTGGTATCACATTTGAAAAAGAGCAAAGAAGGCCAGTAAAGTAGGGTGGCGTTTTATCTTTTAGCTTTCATTAGTCTCTCCGGGAAGGAGGCAAAGCGGCTCAGGGGACATGTCTTCATTTGCATAAAAACCAACACACCAGCAGTGTGTAATCTTCTTTACTGCAAAGTTAGTTGTTAGTGGCACTCACGGCAATCAAAATAGACGCAAAACATTTTCTACTAGGCTAAATAATATCCACACAGAAATTTAATGCAAAAGGTACTTTACTTTCTGAGTGCTTGGAGGGGAATCACCGCAAATCAACAAACAGAAAAAAGTGTACCAAACAGCATTTCACGTTTATTTTGGAGGGAACAAACAAGAATCAGAGAAAACGGCACCGCTGCAGAGCAGCTGAGTGATTGATGGGGCATCATTTAAAGCCACAGCTTCTCGTTTTCCGTGTCATTTCCAGCAGCTTTGAACTTTGTTTGGTGTTGACGACACACGAAACATCGCTCACTCAATGAATCTCTGGGCTTTTTGAGTTCCACTCATCCACCACCCGCTTCCCTAGCAAGCGAAACAGACTTTTCTCCCTCTTCTTTAGTCTTGTTGTTGGCCCGTAAAGGCCAAAACTACCTTTGAAAGTTCTGCTTAATGATATAATACTTTTTCCTGGATTTGAAACCAGTTCACTCGGCCAACCGTGTCATTACATTTGCTGCTGTTTCTTTTCTCACTTCACTTATTCTCATTCTGATTCACTCTCTCTTTCTGTCCAACATCTGCCGGATGCAGGACGTGCATGTGTGTGTGTTGCGTTTTGTCCCACTTCCTGTTCCTGGCTGTGGAGCCATCTTTAGAGGAGAACAAGGGCAGGTGAGGTGCCAGGTTACAAACTCACCCAATGTCGCGGTGTCCGTTCCTCGCCTCCGCCGACATCCACGCACTGTGCGGCGTCCTCTGTCCTGCCGCCTGTCCTTCTCTACAGAGACGCTCTTCACCATCAAACCTGATACTGTAACGCCTGCGTGCACCGAGTTACATGATGCTGACTCTTTGAATAACATGAAAATGACTGGGTGTTTTTAGACTGGTGGGCTCTACAGGTTTCAGGGATATTAGTGCACACTTCACTTTTCAGGTTTGTGTCTTAATTTGTAGCTAAATGTTTCTTTGTCAAAAGCAAAAATATTTGATAACCAGGTGGCACATTAGGCAGCTAATATATTATAATATTAACTGTCCAGGGAAATGCTATTAAACTGTGAAAAAAAATGTGAATCAGAAATTGGGTTGTGGCCTTTTAAAGGTAAAAAAAAAAAAAGAAAATCTCTGTGGACTGAACAGAAACAAATGCTGTTTCTCATCAAGACCCATCATGTGAAGTCTTGTGGTGTAACAAGCACGTTGCATGCATTTCCTTCCTCATAAAATATTTGCAGAACTGCTACAAGACATATTAAAAAATCTGTCTTTTTATTGATGATGCTCTGATTTCATTCTTCTTCTTCCCTGTGATTGTTGATGTATTACAACAGTGTGAAACGACATTAAGTGGGGGGGGGGGGGGCTGTTATGTGTGTGTGTATACCCTACAGGGAACCTTAATGTAAACTCTAAAATCTAATATCACTTTGTGCTGTAAAGTGAGACCTGGTTGCTTGAGATGAACTGCAGAGCCCCCTGCCCCAAAAAGGCTTCTCCAGTGTTGCCTCATTTATTTCCATGTAGATAAAAGGTCAAACTCATTTTGTGGCGCTGAGCTTTTAAGTGCTCTGCAGAGACCGACCAGGACAGTTGTGTTCACACACTGGTCCTGTGTTGTCCCAGCACATCATCTGGAGGCCCAGAACACAGACTTCCTGCTCTTGTGTGAAGATAGATCACTGTAATATCAGAGAAATTTGCATACACAGTATGTTTTGCTGCGGAGCTCTTTTCAAGGACATGATGATTTCGGAGTATGGAGTGATTTATATTCATTTTGCACTCAATGGAAGACGAACAGGATGGCCAGCACGAACAGTTGTTCACTAACCACAATGGCTGTTACGTGAGAGAATATCACCAAACTAAATTATCTTGAATGTGTTATATCTACTCCTCTTATTATTCCGCTACATCTTTATTATTAGCAAGGAGTGCCCGTGTGCTGGTAATTATGTACTGCCTATTTCTCATTAACATAACATATAGACTGTACATATTCCAGAAAGACGTCATGCACTTATTGTCATCAGGCATGACTGTTGTAATGGTGTGTTTACACATCTAAGAAAAAAATAATCCCGACAGCTGCAGCTTCCTAACACTGGAAACGTGGAGCACATCCCACTGCACTGACTTCCTGTTGATTTAATTTTAAACATGATTATTAGAAATCACTAAATGGAAGCGGAGCCAAGCTTTTAGCTTCTCTGCCAGTGGAACAAACATCCTGAATGCTGCTGATTTCAATCACGGCCTACAACGTCACCAATAATCTGCAGCTCACCACTAAATCCCATTTTATTAGCTGCCCTCCCTGATGTCCCTATATGTTTACTGTGATTCCTGTTTCCAGCTGCAGCTCTGGGACTCTCTCAGACCCTGGCACTATGGCACACGGCTCTCTCTGTACTTCCTTCCGGGGGGGAAGTTGTGAGGAGTTGAGCTGAGGACACGGTGCCCTCTGTGACCCTCCTTCACCACCACCGCACCACTTGGGATGTGGATACGTGTGCGTGTGAGCGTGTGTTGGGTGTTGATGGTGATTGTGCACCGGTGGGCAGCTAGTGTTTGTGTGCGCGTTTATATCTAAAGAGCTGCAAACTGAGAAAGGTGACGATAGCGATGGCTGCAGAGCCAAACTCTGTTTTCTCCCTCTTCCTTTTTATTTTGGCTTTTATCTTTATCAGCTGAGCATCAGACAGATTGTTTAAGTCTCAGACTCAGAGCAGTAGAAAAAGACAGACTTCTCTAGAACATGATTTTGGTGTCTGGTTGGCCGGCTGATTTAAATCCCCCTGGCTGAGATGTAGCCAGGCATGAGATTATAATGCATCCATCTTCCAAGTGTCATTATTTAACACGCTGGTCTCTAGTTTCTTTAGTCCTTTTTCGCACACAGCACACACATAATAGTTCATATGGACCTCCCTTTGTCACATCCAGTCTGTTCTATCTGTAGCACAAATATTCACACACTCTAGTAAACAATACCAACTAGGTTGACATACAATATTTATTTAGGTTCACAAAAATGATAAGTTAATTATCAGGTAGTCCACAAATATTGTGGGAATGGTCTCATACAGTCATACAAGGGGGGAAACGTACATGAGAAACCATTTAGGAACAGGCTCATCCGGAAACGCTATGATTTAACCAAATAAAATATGGAGCATGGAAAAAGGATGAACTCAAAGATTAGTCTAAGTAACAAAAAGGAAGTTGGTTATTTACTCATTATATCCATAATCTTTTCCTAATCATCTTTTTTTTTTTTTTTTTTTAAAAAGACCCTCAGCTATTCAAAATATCTCTTCGTGCCCCCTCTTCTTTTATCGAATGTAAAAATAATCCAAACAGGACAAACTAAAAAAGGGGCAGACCCTGCATTGAAAATATTGCCGTATATCAGAGTCATCCCTGAACTGTCCCTCAGCAGTGTCAGTGGACCGAAACTAGAGACCTAATGTTTTAAAAACCCCTCTTTAGTACAGTATCAGAGGGTTAATATATATACTGTGTATCTGAAAGTAGTCTGTAGTGTCCCCAAAATAGCCTGTGGTGGGTTTCCCAAGCTGCCCCACACCCATCACTTCTCCTTTGATTCTTAATATCTAACAAGACACTTTTGCACTATTGCATTTCGTTAAGCTTTGGGAATAAACACCCACCACCCCACCCTCATCATTAACTCCACCCCCTCCCATAAACATGTCTCGACCTCATGTATGTTTGCTACAAAAGATGGTACACGTTATGAACAAATCATGCAAAGTGGCAATTCTGTTTACAAAGATGGAGTAGTCGTGTTTTGTTTTTTGTGTTTTTTTTTTTTTTTGTTGGTTTTCTTTTTTTAATGTTTTTTTTTTATCTGTAGCCATTTTAGCTGCATTTGATTCACTCTTTCCAAAAAATGAAAAAGAAAAAACCCAAGTTCAAAACCACCTCCCTTAACCTCTGAACAAAAACAGAACAATTAGCATTATAAACAATGTTACATTAAACCATGATTTCTCATTCTTCTTGTAATAACCCAAATCCCCAGAGGAAAAGAAGTATACAGTGGACAGTGGTAGTCTGAGTTCAGGTTTAAAACTGTGTCAGGAAAAAGCCATTGCAGCGAGGATCAGTTAGCATCATCCACAGCGGCTGCTGCCTTTAAGAAAAACCTTTAAAAACATGTCCTGTGTTGGCGGCGGCAATGGTTGGTTTAAGAAGAAAAATCCCTGATTGGCTGAAAGAAGTCAGGTGACCACCAGGTGAGGTAAGAAAAGTCCCACCTTTGACGATGGGGATGACAGTATGGAGGTGTTTCTTCTAGACGTTAGCGCGCGCGCGTGTGTGTGTGTGTGTGTGTGGATATAGATGTGTGTACATTTTTGATTACAAACTTGACCACCCACTCACATGCGTACACACTCACACAAGTGCGTGATGATTTTTGAGTCGCTCTAAAACACTGCAGTTCCTCTCTCCTCACGCAGCACAGACAGTCGCAGAAACACAGAGAGACCAGTGACAAAAAACACTGGCTGAAAAGATGGAAAAAACCAAAACAAGACCAAAAAAAAAAAAAAAAAAAAAAAAAAACCACAACAGAAAATTAAGTTGCTGCCTTGAATGTCTTTGAACATCACACAGACTCCTTGGGCGCGACAATTTTTTTTTTTTTTTCAATTTCTATTTTTTTAGTTCAATAATATTTCTCTTAACTATGTATTTACTTAGGAAAAAACTAACAAAGATTTCAGTTGCTCTCTTATTACTATGTGTGTGCGTATCTTTTTTTCTATTTTTGTATTGATGTTTGCATTGGTTTCTCCTCTTCTTGAATTGTCCTCGTTGAGTTTTTCTTGGTTTGCGTAGTTTCCATCTCATTCCATATTCATCCGTCTTTTGGGAAAAAAAAAGACCAAAACCCATTTTTACCCATAATAACCTCCCACAGGTCCCACCCTCCCCATATTCATACCCCATTTCCTTCCCTTCCATGGATGGAAGGGGGGCTTTTTAGTCCCGTGCGGCCCTTCATCTCTCAGCCTCCATCGCTACACTAGCCTTCTGCTCAGTGCCCGTGTGCGGGTTGACGCCCGTGGGCCAGGCGGCACAGGGCTGCGTGGGGGGCTGCCCTTGAGTCCAGAGTCCCTGTGGAGGTTGCGGCACATTAGGTACGTTTGCAGAGACCCCCCAGCCGCCGACCTGGGGGGGTGGGGGTGAGGTGGCCATGGAGGCGGCCATTGGGCTGCCGCCGCTGCCGCTGTTGAAGCTTTCAGACGCCTTCAGTCGTGAGAACATGGTCAACGCGTCTGGGAAGTTGGGGGGTGTTGCTGGTGTGTTGGCTGGGGTGCACATCTGGAAGCAAGTATGGAGAGAGAGCGATTAATGCTTATTCAAAAGAGGAAACCCATTAAGACAGAAATACTATGACTCTACATGTGTTTATTGGTTGAGAATACCTTCAATAATCAATAAATGAAATTTATGAGACAGATATATACATTTGAAAACACTCTGCAGAAATACTAAACATTCAAGGTCCCCAGTTTCTCTGATGAGAGAATTACCTGCCTATCTTTAGATATGTCACTACGAAAATAACATCGCTGGGTTTTGCACATACGCAGCATGAAAGGCATCACTTTGGGATAACTTTTCTTTTCTAAAAAATATATTCAATGACATTATGATTCAATTAGCATGAGTCATTTAATTGAGTGATAATCAGCTGCCAAACCCATGGAGAAATGAATAATTAGGAGAGTAACGGAACAGATGTGCAGTGAACCTGCTGATTCCAGCTGTGGGTTTTGTCGGCTTGGAGCTTGACACCAGCCTTGTGACTGCACCACATCCTGTGTTACAGACTGAGGCTCAGTCCATGGCCGTATTCCTGTCCCTTCCTCGGGTACAGCCGATTTCTTCCACTTTAAGTGTCAAACGTTGTTGTGAAAACTGGTGAGTGTTTAGAAAGAAAAACTATCACATCAAAATCTAGATTTATTCTGCTCAGCTCCTTCTAACTCTAATGTTGCTCAACCAGAAATATGTGGATCCTGTTGATCTGTCTACACTGGGCAGCTCTCTTTAACTATAACAACATTATTCCAGAAATAACCAGCACAAGAAGCAGCTAGCCCTTTAAAGGAGGTAGACTGTTTTGTATAGCTGAAGGGGAGTTTAGGGGAATCCCGAGCATTCTTTGCTTCCCCAAGATGGTGATATTAAAGCCCTTTGTTTACAAACACTTCCTGTTTCAAGTACAATCTGATTCAGCAGACTAAATGAACTTGAGAATAACAGCTAATTCTGCTTTGTGGATACACACAGGCAAAAACACACACCAGGTCTCCTTGGCCTTCACTCAGTCCCCTGCGCTCTGACCTGCTCTGACCCTCCTTTGTGCCAGGGCTGTTATTGTTCTGCTGCCAGGAGTTCCTTTACTGGCACACCCTGAGCGCACACAGTCCACCCGTGTGCCAAAAACAGCACTGGATCTACCACCTTGCAGCTATAGGGGCCATGTGAACAACACGTTTGGTTCTTTAAATACAGTATTGCCTTCATCAGTGCTGGTACTGCTCCATGCTGTACTTCCTCTTCCCTGTCCACTTCCATTAGGGACAGATCAGGGAAACAACAGCCTAGTGTATTCCACGGGGAAGAAAAAGGTGGAGCTATGTTTAGCCAGGAGGCTTGCCATCTAAAAATAAGCCTGGGTTGAGAGGCCAACAGAGCAGATACCTACATGGCTAAATAATCCCAAAATCACCAGACACAATGAATGGAAGAAAACAGCCAGGCAACTTCCAGGATTCTGATTTTATAAAAACAAATTTACTTGAGAGTCAAGAAAGTCCAGCAGCAACTGTGCAGCATCCACAAAGCCACTTGCTTTTTTCCGACACTGCAACATCCTGATAACATATTAGTGCTTCAGTTAATATGCGTGTGCGTGTGTGTGTGTGTGTGTGTGTGTGTGTGTGTGTGTGTGTGTGTGTGTGTGTGTGTGTGTGTGTGTGTGTGTGTGTGTGTGTGTGTGTGTGTGTGGTGATTTTCAGGAATATGGAGTCATAGACTCCATGAATCAACAACTGGGAACAGCAGCTGCAGTCACACATGACCACTGGGAAAATATGTTAATGTCCTGAAGAAGCTGAAGGAAGAAAGGAAGAAAAGGCTGGAAAACAACATTGCCCTAACCAGGAGGTCTCAGGCTGACCTGAGCTACCTAACCTTCCATTGGCCTCAGCACTCACAATCTTCAGATTGTGCAGGCTGAGCGCACATGCTGCCCTTAGAAACACAATAGAGCGACAGGAACGCCACTTCAACTTTGGGGGTGTAATTGGACTACCTTGCCCCCTAAAAGTGCTGTGGCTTGCAGGCTTGGTCCTGCAAATACGCTATCTGAGGCGGTGCTAAGGCGAGCCAGAGGGTTCTCAAAGTGACACACTGTTATGAAAGGTGAGCTTGTCCACTGTGCACTTTGACAGAAAACGCTGGCTCATGTCCCTGAAGCCATTTCCTGCAGTAAAGAGACTGCCCGGGATGCTGAGGTGACCTCTATGGTCCTTCCTGTTCTTGGCGGGCAGAGGAGGAGGTGACTGGCTGGTTCTCAGGTAGAAAACAATACAAGAGGCCTCCTGCCTGCACGTTTACTGCCAAGGAACAAAAAAAAAAAAACAGCCAAAAACGCTGACACATGACCTTTCAGATTGTCTACTAAGAACTTTGCATCTCACTCACTCATCCACAAAACACATGGACAGATAAGCAGGTCTAAATGTACGCCTAAAGTAGACTGAAAGATCACTTGCACCGATTTTTACCGATTTTCACATTGAAACATTAGACCAAAGAAAGGGGGGTGGGGGTGGAACACTTCAGCAAAGCCCAAAACTGCCATCATCACTGTTGTTGTTTTTATTATTATTACTATTATTATTGGGAATGTCCTGCAGCACAGACCATGGGCCAGAACCGAACCCAGGATGCTGTGATAACATGGCATGTACAGGGCAGCAGAGTTGTTACACTGGAAGCCCAAACCCCATCCAGCCAAAGACCACTCTCCTGCTCTCACTCTTGGAACCCGCCATGCAACAACATATCATCTGCTACTAAAAGCAAACACATGATATATATATATAAAATCTCTGCCATTGTACATAGTGCATAAATATATATTTTAATGCAATTTCTATATAAAAGTTGAATTGCCATGGTCTAAGTTGGTCTTAGACCACATGACCTAAGGCAAAGGCTCCACAGGATTTCCTCCAAACAGTTTAAAACACTGCTCTGGTGCAGTACACTGAGGAAGCAGGTTACTATGTGTTTTCCCTCTGTGTGCATTAAGAGGCTAAGCAGCAGATTGCATCAAGGCAAGGACACTGCAAGAGCCACTGGTGCAAGCAGACGTTAGAATCCAACTGACAGGCAAACGGGCAGTCTGCAGCCAAAACATGAGGGTTAATAATTCCTCTGAGAAAAGTCACTAACACCAACATACACACATTCTCACTCGCATACTGATGTAAAGAGTGTCTAGAGAGGGGGCTGTACTTGCGTTACAAAGGCACACAGGCAAAATGTGGCGAGAGCCATGTGAGTGTAACTGCACAATATTTGTGGCTCACTTCTTGAACTGACGTGAAGGAAAGCAGACAAGAAGAAAAATATTTATTTATGTTATGGGGAGTAAAGTGGGCCACAATAATCAAGAACAGGCTTCTGTCCCCCATGTGACCTCCTCAGAAACTGCTCTTGAGAATATTTTTCATTTGGGGGAGAGAAAAAAAAAAAAAAAAGAAAACAGCGATATTTAGCTATACAAAGTTTTCTAACTGGACAAGCCAGACATAAAAGGATATGAATCTACTGCTTTGTGAGCCTGTGTCAGTTCAGTAATGGAAAGTAAGAGAGAGGTCTGCTCAGGTAAGCTTGTTTTCTAATTGAGGTTACTGTGACACAGAAAATAGTTTTCTTATGATCTCGTCTCAAAAACACTGCAACATGTCATTATTCAGGCATTAGCTCAGTGAATCCAAACGAATGACTGTCAGTGGGCTTTTTTAGTTAATTAAAAAGCCTGCAGGAGAAGGTTGTCACAAAAGTGTTATCAAATCCCAGTCTCGTCAGCACAAACACAATCCCTAAAATAATATCTGTTAAGTCAGACACTTATTTTCTAAAAGCACATAGATAACGTGAGGGCCTGCACGACAGATTGTGTTCTTTATCTTGTTACATGCATTTACACAAAACATGCTGCAGCAGCCATTTGTTCAAGATCTACAGAGGGAGAGACAGAGGAAATAAAAGACAGCGAGAGGTGGTTTGTGTTCAAAACAGAGCCGACGGAGAGAGGTTGTCATGGGGACGGTTGTTATGAGGAAGCAGTACAAAGCTCCTGTTGACGGGACAGGGCTTAGGTGGGCCTGGCTCTGCGGCCACAGAGGCTCAGCTCCCATCCAACCTCTCTTCAAATCTGTTTTCTGAGCCCGGCACGAGGAACAAGAAGTTGACTGGCATCGACCGCACTAAACATGGCTCCACAAACCTTAAACACTCCTCCGTTTGTGTACATACGTGTCTGCGTGCATGTGTGAATGCTTGTCCACAAACACAGACGTGATGGAGTTATTTCCAGACGAACCAACCACATTCCTCCAAAACATCAAGTGTGTGTATGTGCTGGGTGGAAAAAGAGAAGCCTTCTACCTTGGGGCAGATTTGTGCAAAGGGTCCAGGTACTTCTCATGACCACAGCTGACCTCCTGCACATAAAGTTTGCTTCAGTGCTGTTAACACGCGCGCAACACCATCTTGTTAATCTGATTTTAGAAATTCTGAATTTTTGTGTTAAGCTATCACAATATTTTAGAGCAAATAAATGACATTCAACCAAAACATCTTAATATATTGCCTTATTCATTGAAAGTAGTAGTGTCGAAAATAATACCACTGTCTGGTTCCAGCTAATGTTGGATTTGTTTCATGCTTTCATAATAAATACACAAACATGCACAGCAGGATTACAAGTTCGTTCTCTATTGTCACATCATTGCGCTAAAATTTCACAATATTTTAGGGCCACAGTTGTGAAATTAGACCAAGCCCAAGCACTTCAGACTTTGTCTCTTTGCTTTAGTTTGATCATACACTAAAATAAAGTAAAATCTACTTTAAAAAGTAAAAGAAAAAAAGAAAGAAAGAGAGAGAGTTTGCAAACCAACACTTCAATGGAAGCCCTGCTTCTTGTTCTCAGTCATTCTCTCTGCTGTGAACATGATCAACCTATGATGTGTTGGGTCTCTCTCCTTTCTCCATCTTTCTCTCACTTCCCTCTCCTTCCAGTCTACAGCTTGAACACTTCACACTTTCCTTGCCGGCGCTTGAAACTGAGATCTGTGAGACACGAGAATGATGATGAAACATGTGGCCTGGTGTGTCATTCTCAGGCCCACGTTCTTAGTGGAACACTTAACTTTGTACTAATAGAGACTGGACAAAATGGATGTCCTAGGCATATTTTGGTGCATTGTCTAAAGTAATAATCTGTACAATGAAATGAGAAAAGTGACAGGTCTGAAACATTGTTTTAGACTTGCATCACTGAAGATTCAAGTATTAGACTTTTTTTTATATATATACACTTTTGGTTAGATATCCAGAAAACACTTGGTGACAGTGACCAGTCAGAGAGGCTGTCAAAGCTGGCTGTAAAAGACTCTATACTATGACACGTGAGCTGATAATGAATACATGATAACATTATGTTATAAAATATAATAACATAATAACATAATTAAGCATAACTATAACTTTCTAAGCGAACCTTTCCATACTTTTTTAAGTTCTCTCAGAAGTGTGGTATTCCTGGAATCACATCTGAACATGGTTGTTGGACATTTATGACAGCATTCCTCTCGTTGGTTTGGCTACACAATTACAGGCCACGTCACAGCTCAACAAGCCTCAACTCTCAGAGCCTCTTATTCAGTGCTGATGGGTCCCGCCGCTCGTCCTCCCGCAACGTTACATGACCTCATAACACTGGGCAAAAAGTTTTCCACTGAAACTGCTGAACACAGTGAGGACATAGCTGTGCAATGCTGAAAAGGTTAGCCATAAACTGTACTCCATATGAGAGAAATTAGCCCCAAGACTTCAAGATGAGACATGAACTAAATGACTATCTCAACTCACTGGTGTTAGGTGCTGGATTGTGTGGGAAGATGTTTAGGTTTCACCATCAGGTCTGAACTAGTCTTATATGCATCAATGTCAAGCACATTGGAAATATTTTTGAATGCATTCTGAACCATTAACAATTTTTTTTTTTTTTTTGGTTCGCTTGGGCATGTGAAAACAATCCGATGAAGACTGGCATGACCAACAATACAGGTTTTTGTCCATTCAAAGAAGGAACAGTTGAGTTTGCAAGATGTTGTAATGCAACCCCGACAAGTTCCATTTTTGACTCGATGCTGATGTCTGATCTCTGATCTCTTGCTATTAACACAAAGGCCTAGAATAACAAGATGGGCTAATGGCAAACGTGTCCTCCACATGATATGAAATGTCTCCACATTATATTGATTTACTGGCAGAAAGCAGGGACAGGTTACGTGCGTCTAGCTAAGGTTACTGGAACAGGAGTTGGAAGTTTTCAACTCCCGTATGCATCCTGTATCCTCAACAGATGACACTTTACCAAAACTGTGTCCAATAAACAGGTCCTTGTGAGTGCATGTGCTGTCCAATTGACTTACAGGCCTGAGTTGCTTATTTTTTTTTTTTAAACTGTGACGGCAAATGAACCACAAACATATGATACAAAATAAATGTTCCCATTTATGGATCACACGATAGACACACGGACAAATTGTAGGTCTGATAGAGTTGTTTTACTGTCTTTACAGCTGGCCTGAGCCTGACTGATGCTATGCAGGGACTGTGTAAATCAGGGAGGAAGAAGGCAGGTTAAAGTCAACCGAAGAGAGGGGAGCTGTTGGTAAAACAGTTACAGGCATTTAAAAAAAAAAAAAAAACGAGGACAGAGGTAGAAGGGAAGAGGAGAACACAATGACAGAGAGAGCAGGCCTGCACAGACCGTCACTGCATTAACTGTACACGATTCCTCCTGCCTGTTAAATATTTAAATAGAGAGCTCTCATGGCTTGTATGTAGCCTGGTACTGCTTTCTTTGTTTTGGAGCCTAGGTTCTGCAGTTGGATCCCACTGCAACCAACTGCCAACTTTACTAACTTTAACAGACCATATGAGACTTTTAAGAACCTGTCAGATCAATGTTTAACAGATGTGCTCACTGAAATGTGGATTTGTAGCAGAGATTCTCAATACTGAACTTCAGGTTATATATTTCAGAGAATAAATGACAACAGAACTTCCATCCATCTGTTAGCCAACATCCTCACTATACTGTGCACTGAAGTCTACCATTCCATTAAACACATGCTGGGGGTTTGGCCCCAGCTTCTGTCAAAAGATGGTCACATCCTATGGAAACCAGACATGCAGCTCTGGGAGTCTGTGTCACCACATAGCTCACCTACATGGAGGTGACAAGTGTGGGAGTGGCTGGGTGTCAGAATTCGACAGAACTGTTCCTATCCAAAACAAAATGACGGAGGCTGACAGGTGCTACAGAACGTTTCACGTGACCGTCTTTCCTCTTTCTCCTCTCCTCACCCCTGACCCCTCGCTCCTTCGATCTCACCCACCTTCCGACAGCTGTGTACGTCTGGGTAAAAGTTAATATTGTGTAAATGCAAGGTCATGGCAGGACTTGAGCTCACTAGGGACTTGGTTGATCATTAGCCAGACTGAGTTCTGTTTTTTTTTTATTATTATTATTCTAGCACAGAGTTTCAAAGGAAGCACAATGACAAAAAAATAAAACCAAAAACAGATACATATGACGAAAGCAGATAAAGACAAGATAGGAGAACTGGGATTGAGTAGAACATGCAGTCTGTTTGACCAACTGCACACACTGCACTGCTCACAACAATGGCTAACAATAGGTGTTCAGTGGCCCACGCGTATCTAGAAAAGGGGGTTTGGCTTGTCGACTGGTAACAGGCTGGTGGCAGAAACTACTGGGCCAAAGGTCATCGTGAGGGAGAACAAAACATGATTAAGATAAAAACATTCAAGTTGAGCTTGCCAAAACATATCTCTGTTGAGGCTATACATACACTGCAGATCAAATTCATTTTTCTCCTCACGAGCAGACAGACAAGTTTGTTGTTCAGTCTCTATCAGGTTTCCAGCTGCAATCTGAAGCAGTGAACGCTGTCTGATGAGGCTTTTATTTAAAATCTCAAATTCAAAGTTCTTAGCGTTTCTGTAACAAAAGGCAAATTGAGTAATTCATCTGAGACAGCAGCAAACACAATCCTGACTGAAGTGTTTGCACGGATGACAACAAATGCCAAGATGGGGAAAAAAGAGAAATAGTCGCATCTCATTGATTTCTCAATTAAAAGCACAAAAAGGTCAAAAGCTGCTTTCTAAAATTCAATATACATATACAGTGATATATTGTGGTCTTGGCCACTTTTGGATTCCCCTGCGTTTATACATATATATACAATAAAAAAAGCAGTAGAGCAGCAGAACGGGGGGAAAAACTATAAAGGATCGTAAAGGCAGCCAGGAAGGCAAGAAAGGAATGGACAGGGCTATGAAAGGTGACAGCACAGGAATAGCAGGACAAGGATACCAGTGAGCCAGTGCTCACAAGTCAGCTGACATGAGGCTGGCTGCAGTGTTACAGCTAACCTGGGCAAACAGGCAAGGGAGACATAATATTGCAACCCTCTCCCTCTCTCTGCCTGTGCAACAGACAAGGTTGCCGTGTGCTGCATGTGTTTCCTGAGCCGAACCCCTCATGTGCTTTTGAGTGTACTCAGTGACTCCAAGAATCAGTGTGAAACCTAATCTAACTCCACCACTCATAAACACATCTGGTCCTCGCAGCCATCCCACATGGATTCTCATTCCCCGAGTCCCTTGAGCCAAAGTTCCTGTGTGTGTGTGTTTGTCTGCACACATGGCTTAGTGTGTGTGGTTAGGGTTCTGGGAAGCTGTGCTCCTGGAAACATGCAGGGCAACACGCTGGAACATGCAGGACATAGGCCAAGCCTCTTCAGATGTGGCGAGCTGTTTGGCATGGCTGTACGGCACACGAGTACAGACAAACAGACACACACAGATGCACAGATCTGCAGACAGATGCGTGTACACCCATTAACAACATTAACAAATCAAGACACGATTAACTCTGAAATCTGAGCTGCAGTGCTGCTGCATGCACACCCAGGTTATTATCACCGCACACAAATCCATACTCAAATACCCAAACACCGGGACAAAATAAACTAGATTTCACTTCACTCCGCACTCAATAACTTGTGTAAGTAAATCCTGCAGCAGGACAGAGAACACCTTGTCTGTATTGTGGCAGACAGACAAAGCAGCTCTGTTTTAGCGGCATTAATGCATCTTCTGCTATACCTGGCATTTCCCTGCTCTTGGTCTTTATTCACTCTCAGCGAGAGCCAAACAATCCTCCACACTTGATTTCATCAATTCATTACTGTCATCTATAAATATAAGTTTCTTTGTCCACCTTAGATACCGTCCTTCCATCTGTGATGACAAACAGACAGCAGTGTAGACAGAGCAAGAAAAAAGGAGTTTTCCATGTTTTCATGGAATGATTTATGAAAGTAATTATACCTTTGCTCCTCTGCATGGGCACACCGCACATTTCGAATCTTAGCAAGATGAGATTTTACACGAATGAAAGAAGTTTGGATTTCTAAGAATCCTTTTTTAAAGGGCACACCCGGACAACAAAACCAAAATGTTTGTAGTTACCAGAAACACACACACACACACATGCCCCAAACCACTCCTCCTCCTTTCTGTTGGTGGGTGTTCATCTTGCCAGGAAATAGCCTTTAAACTGCCTCACGCCCACTTTTATTATCACTTGCCCTGAGGTGTCCAACACTGTCCTGCTACATCACTTTACCCGAGCACTCAAACCTGAACGTTGCCCTTCATAAAAACGCTTGTTTCATTCACCTTGTGTATGATTCTGATGCCGAATGGCAACATGATGAGAAAAAGCGATAATTCAGACCGTGGAGCTGCATCCTGATGACTCTGGGTTGCAGAATGTGGGCCAAGCAGTAGGAGGAAACAGTAAAACTTCTTTGAATGGATACAGATGAGATTACTTACAGCTTATATTTAGCTAATAGATTTATTTGAATAAGAAGAAAGACAAAAGGCTACTGCCACACTGTCAGGATACTGTTCCTTATAGCTGAAAAGGACTTCAATGCAAACACATGAGAACAAGAGGCAAATACTGAACTAAGGAAATCATTCAAGAGCAACAGGAGAATGTGAAATGTTGTGTTTCTTTTTTTAATACGCTAACCTATTAAAGACAACAGCACAGTCCTGGCTTCACTTCAGACTTGCCACATGACGACCTCACTGCAATTTCTTCATTAGCCATGACCTCACAGAAATTACAGGAGTAAATCAGGCTTTTCAGCTTAGTTAGTTCGTTTCCCCAGCTTAGTCACATGATTGGGGAGGGGGTTGTCAAATGTCCCCAGATAGCAGTGGAAGTTATCCAGTTATCCAGCTACTTCCTCTTCTTGTGGTCACATGAAGATTTGTTCACTTTATTGTGGCTGTATATGCCCTCACGCAAATGGATATAAATCATGGAAACACTGATACTAGTACAAGATTGTACAAATATGAGTCAGAGTTTTCCTCCCAGAGACAGTGGATACACTATCCAGACGAGATAACTCAAAAACCACGAATGAAGAAAAAAAAAAATCCTAAAGTTACCATATGCACATCAAATTATCCTCCTTTACGGAAATCTTTTTTTTTTATACAAAAACACAAAACATTTTAGGTTGCTCTGTTTACAGTGATTACAGTGGTATCCAGCATCAATGTAACAACATGAATGTGATGAGAATTTTTAATAGATGATGTTTCAACTATGCAATGGGATATTATAAACAAGGCTTTAGATATAGCTCAGACTTCACACAGTCAATCCATTTAAGGCAGCCTTGGACATGTATGAAAACAAGTTAAGGCACAGCTACAATAATGTGTGTATAATATTTGATAAGAGTACCAAACTGTCAGCAGTAACAGAAATACTTTGAGTGGTGCGAGTGAGCATGCTGAAGGTGGCAGCTGCTGCTTTGAGGCTAAAACAAGTACACGAGGACAGGACATGATGATAAAATTCTCTAACAGGAAGCACAATGGGCCAATTGGATTCCACGGATTCATATTTGTGTCTGTAGACAGTCAGAGAAGAAGATAGTGGGGGGAGCAAGAAGAGTGAGAGTGGGCAAAAGAAAGGGACAGGGTGCTGTGTTTTTGTGCTTGTGTTAAAGGGTCCTTTTTGGTTGGTGTGAGTTGCATCCTGCAGGAATGTGGCGTGGTTGCAATGTTTGTGTGGGCAGGGCGTGTGTGGAGGAGAAAACTGGGAGTAGACGGGGTGGGGTTGTACATGACACACAGTAGAGGTTGGACTGAGAT
The DNA here is from genome assembly GCF_900963305.1 of Echeneis naucrates. NCBI lineage: Eukaryota > Metazoa > Chordata > Actinopteri > Carangiformes > Echeneidae > Echeneis > Echeneis naucrates. The sequence goes on along the minus strand of NC_042529.1, from coordinate 11,674,995 downwards.
TGGGGTCTGGGTGTCCATCATAGAATATGGATGTAAACTTTGATGACCGAAAAACAAATACATACACAAACATTAAAAAACGTTAACACAACTTTTTCATGTGGCTGTGTGGCTCTCAATGAAACACAAATTGTCTACAGAAGCACATGAACGCAAAAGCAAACAGTCTTAAATACATGCCTGTGCAGAGACTAGCTCTTTTACGTCATGTGCGAAGGTAATGGCACTCCCCTTGGTCTGAGATTGTTAATGACAGCAGCTTCACCTAAATCCCCCAAGATTCACAGCATTATACAATAGTGTAATGGTGAGCAGACCAACTACCCTGACTAGTTTTTATTTGATAAATGTTATCAAAATCTGACATACACTGCACGAATAATGCAATTAGCATAGTTGAATGCTTGAATGCTGAAAATCCCACAAGACAAGCTTTCTTGAGAGATTAAAAAAAAAAAAAGTAATGAGACAGCAATGCTTTTGAATCCAAGAAGGTTTCTCTCTCCATGTTGCCAGATCTAGATGGGAAAGAAATTTGGTACCCCACATTCAAACCTCATACATTGTGTTTGGGCCTCAAAAATAAGAGTATGAACAGCTCTCTGAATGGTGTCCAAAAACTAACTGACCTACATGGCGCCCTAACCTGCCATGCTGCATGTCTACAGGCTATCTGTGGGGGCCACTCGGTTTGGGGCGAAGCCTGGAGCCAAAATAGGAATATCAAGGGTGAGTTCAGTTTGCGTTGTAACACAAAACACTGCCATGAGTCTGTGTATGACAGAATTGTAACTATATGACGTTAGTGCTTACTCTAAACAGAAAAGAGAGCAAGCACAAAGGGGGGGTTGAGAGTGAGAGCGAGAGCAAAGTGGATTAGATTTGTATACCAATGAACAGTGTGGCCTGATAAGCTGCAGCAAGGTTGGACGCGCTGCCCTACTGTAGTACTGTTGTGACTCACACACAAACACCCACTCAGTGCACGCACAAAACACAAACGCATGCATGTGAAGTACACAAGCAAAAACAGAGACATACAGATGCCCGCATGTGCAGAAAAAACTGGAACGTCAACTTGTGATTATGCAAGAGCATGCCTTTAACAATACCACCACAACACATAGGTCCTCTCTATTCTAACTTTCATTATTCTGTGCCTGCAGCAGTTTATTTCAACACTATTTAGCAGACAGTTTACTCCCCGAAATAAAGTGACACACTTAGTGAGCTGAACAGAGGACTAAGACGCTTTTATTTACTGATCTGGTGGTAAAGAAGATCTTGTTTTCTTTCCCTAATAAAGTTGTGATGGAAGTGATTCATCTTACTGTGATAAATTTCTATGCTGACTAGCAATAATGCACTAACCAAGAGGATATAAAAAGCACACATTCACACAAAAAGCAATAAAAATCAAGTCCTTTTCTACCCCACATTTCTCTCCCCCTTTCCTCTAGAAATTCAAAGCCAAAAATGTTGAGCAGTTTGATGACCATCTTTACCACAACTACTGAGCCAAGCGCACAAAAAGAGTGAGCGTTAAGAGACCTAAAATAAATGAACAATTTCATTCAAAATCCCCTCACATCCATGTCAGGCTCTTCCAAAGGGCAGCTGTTGCTGGATGCTGCCATGCGTGCAGCTGCAAACAAAGGCTTGTGTGCTGCCAAAGTGGGCTGCTGCTAAAAGCCCAAATACTGCTAGTGTTTCATAATGTCCAACCCCTGTCTACGTGAGTGTGTGTGTTGTGGGTCTCCTTAAGCCCTAACGCCTTCCAGCTTTTGCCTTTCTGATTTGTCTATACCTAAAAGTCTCCAGTGTGTCGTCGTGTCTGGAGTGGCTACAACACAATCTGAAGAGAAACAACTGAATTACCCAAGGCAGTTGTAACAGCACAAGGGTCTATTTGTGAGAGATAGCCGTCTTCTTCCTGGAAATAGACTTCCTTCCTTGTTTGCCCAGAAACTGGGGGGCCCCTCCTTCTATTATGCACCTCAATTCATACAAGGGAGAATGAGGAAATGTATATGTCTACGTTTACCATTCCTGCTCGCTCTATCTGCCATGAATACACACTCTCTCTCTCACACACACACACACACACTGAGCCTCCCTCCCTGCTCAGTGTGGCTACTGCGGCTGCATGCCTGCCTGTGTGTTTATTTCTGGAAGCTCACAACATGGCCGACATGTGCTTTGTTATTGTTAGTACAACATCATCCCTCCTGGCCTATAAGGGATGTTTATCGGCCCACATTCCACCCAACACAACACAGCAGCCTTAAAGAAATACCATCTTTAATCGACATTACATACAACCCAACAAACGGGCCAATTGATAGTATAAAAAGTGCATTATTATCATGCCCTCCTCCTCCTCGCACTCACCATTTGATGATGATGGCCATAGGGAATATTTGTTTCTTGAAAAAAGGCACTGAGGGCAGTCTGCAATAAAACACAGAAGATTCATGACATTACAGCGACAGTGTCGTAGATGTCAGACAGGAGCATTGATCAAAACTGAGGGCGAACATTTCAACCCAAACGTCGCTCATCCGTGCTGTTGACGTAAATACAACCCAAACAAAACACAGGCCTGCGGCGAAGAGACGCCGAAATCTATCGTGAGCTGACCGCAGACTAAACAACAACGTGTCAGACTGGTTGTTGTTGTTGTTGTTGTAGGCTCGTCGATACAACACGGCGGTCATCTTTATTGCGTAATAGCCCTCGCTGGCCTCGCCTGTTCGCCGCTGTCATGTGTCGGATTATAGTATTTAATCCGGAGTAAAGTCTAATTGGATATACAGGGCTGGTGGTTTTGCCCCGCCGCACAGACGTGTGTCCCCTACTGACTTAGTCCGGCTAAAGCACACACATATCTACTTTAAATACAGATAAACTTCCTGCTTTAAAGTGGACCGACTCCAGCCACACACACACACACACAAACACATATCAGCGGGAGACACGCACCGACACTACTGGTCTTTTTTGAGCTGAATTGTGTTTTTAAAAAAAGTGTCCGGCGGTGGGGAGGGGGGGGCAGACGGGTCGAGCCGGGGATGAGCATTAGCAGCGCGGCTAACGACAGCCGGTCGGCCCGGTGGCGATGGAGGAGGAGAGCTGGAGCTCCGTCTCTTTTTTCTGTTTTCTTTTTACCTCGAACTGCCAATGTGCCGCCTGCAAAAGCTGCTTCGCCTGGTCTGCCGCACAACCCGCCGTCAGGACGAACTGGTTAATCATGACTTGATGTTTGAGTTCATCCATTTTCGACGAAGCCCGTGTCCGTAGTCGCGGCGGCTGGCTCTGAAGCAGACTTTCGACCGTTTTTTTTTTCTTTTCCTCTCTTTCTTCCCCGCTGGTTGTAAATCCGCTCCTCTGCCTCAGTCGTCCACCATTACAGCCGGTTGAGCAAACACAAATATTTACTGTAGGAGCGGTAGTGGAAGGAGCAGCCGGTTGACTGACAGGAGGGCGCAGCCAATCAGGAGAGAGCACCGCCGGTGGGATTTGTATGCTGCGGGCTCAGGGGCCCCGCTCGGCGGGTCCTCGGCGGCCTGCTGGGGCCGCAGCGTCGACACCCAAAAGCGCGTCGATCGAAAGTCCTTCACCGGGGCGACCGTTTTTTAAAAATGGCGATACGCGCGTGGCGTTTAAATCGCCGCGAGGCACCCAAATAGCCGCTCGAGTTTTCCCAGGGAGGATTTGTTTTGGACTACATCTCCCGTGAGCACTCGCTTTGTTTGTAGTGCTCCGGTGGGCCGACTTTTGTGAATGACGGCCGCTCTCGTCCAATTCCCGGGCTGGGCTCTGTCACTATCTTGCCAAATAAGGTAAACAAACCCAGCATCGCCAATTACAGCGCCGGGAGTGAAGTTAGGGACAGCCGGCAGCCATGGGGCACGTTCAGAAACCCAATGTCTGCCCTGCTCACACAGTCACACAGCCGCCTCTGTGTGTTGTTGGTGTGTGAGTCCCCCCCCCCCCCCCTCACTGCTGCTATTTATCTGCACATCAGTGCGGACTGGGGTGGAAGTACAGCCCCCCCCTCCCCCGGAGTAACAGGGGGCATAGGTGGGTGACACGGGGTTTAAAATGGACCCGGGTTACAATAGATTGGATTCCTCTAAACTCCAGATATAGTCTGGATCAGCCACTGAGCTTCCACGTGGCTGCGACTGACTAAAATGGACTATCATATGATGAAGAATCATTAAACAAATTCAAACCGTGTTTTGTTTTGTTTTTTTGTCTTTTTTGTATGTGTGTATTTCAATGTTAATCTGGATGTGTGATTTAAAAAATGCTATGAGCTTGCTGCCATTTGTGGCATCTTAAAACAAAATTGGTGCATCGCAGACAATGAATGAACAATACAACAGAGTTACACTGAGGGTATAATTGTGCAAATATTCCCCATCCTTTGGTTATTACATTTAAGCACATCCTGTTGACATCAAAAGCATTGCCATTTGCAAATCGTGAAGTGTGTGGTCATGAGGGAACTTTCTTGGTTTATGAAACATCGATTTTAAAACAGGATGTGTGTAAAATGAGACCTCAGATAGCTCAGCATTGTGGGTAACTGTAAACTGTAAACACTCTTTTATCAATGACATGTTTGTAGCAGCTGTGGTGGTGAGAGGGTGAAGGAAAGATGGGGAGGGAGACACCTCCTGGTTAGAGAGGGCACCTGAACTAATCACGAAACAGTATTCACTGTTGCACTGGGTGAACTTTATGTCAGTGGCTTCCATGCTATTAAAACCACATTTTTTACATTACTCAATAACTCAGAGGTTTCAAATACATATTTATATTCTAGTGTGACCTTTGATACAATACATTTCTATCTTATTCACCACCCTCCTGGTGTTATTTATGAGCGCTTACATTGATTTAATACACTGCAAGAGCTTTCAATTGAAAAAAGGGATAACATTATTTAGACATGTTGTAGTTGAAATTACAAATTGCGGTTATAAAAAAAAAAAAAAAAAAAAAAAAAATTGACAAATGGTACACTTAGGTAGACCATGTCCATTAAAAAAAATCCTAATTTAGGAGAAAGCAACATAGAAGATCCACAATAAATAAATAAATATGTATTATAATTTGGTTCCTTTAAGGGTGTGTTTGTATTTACACAAATAAAGCATTGTATTTAAGAGGGTCAAAATAAATAATTGAATAAATAAATAAAATATTACTAAATATATCATGGACACATTCAGGAGCTTAGTTTAGTTATAAGGTTTAGTGCGTCAATATATGCTATTGTGGTTGTCAGATGGTCAGCCCACACAGCTTGGCAGAAGATATAAATAAAGAAACTATCTGAATTAAAATCCTTGTAAAGGTCAATAGTGCTATTAGTAAGAAATACATTGCTGTGTATCAGTCTTCAGCACCCTCGTTCAGCCCATTAGATTGACTGTAGTTGTACTGTATGTGTGCTCAGGTCCTGCTGGAGGACAGAGTGAAGCCTGGCAACAATAAGAACAGCTGTTCAAACATTTACCCGTCTCAGAAGCGAACTCTTTGTCAAGAACCTGAACAAACCTGGAGACATTTTAAAAATCAAACCTTCTTGACAGGATGCAACAGCTGGCCTGACGTACTCTGGCTGTTGAAGTGTTACAGCAATGTCACCCTTCCCGGTGGTCTACACTGAGTAGCAGGCCCTTGTCAGCATCCGGACTCCAGATCTTTAACCTCAGCTGATGTATTGAAAGTCTGTTTGAGGAAGAAGAGAGATGGTTAGTCTTGCACAACACTAAGATGTATCCTCGGGCTGTAGGAGCAAGTACCATCATTAATGCATGTGGGCCACAGCTCCTGTGAAATCCTCCAATAGTCAGTGGAATGAGGTCAGTCAGCGTTTCTGTGTGACATGTTTGACTTGCACCATATGTGGGATTTGTCCAGATATGTCCCATATGTATGGACAGCAGCGACTACAATACCCATCGTGATAATCAAGTCAACAAATACACATTGTAATAATGTGTCGGCTTTTATTCATTTTAAGCTTTTTCAGTATTTGGGGCCCTGAGGCCAGTACAAAGCCTGTTGTAAAAAATGTCCCGTGGACAAATTATAGCTGCAAGAAAATCTGAGGCAAACTTTTCTGAATAACTCTATTTCACAAAGTTTTGAAGGGAACATCAACTTTATACATTAGTTGGCTGTGAGTACAAATCTTCACATTAATACTCACAACTCCTCTTTACAATCACCTGCAGGGAACTCTCACTCTCACATTGCTGCACAGAATATTATGAGTCATTTGCAGTGATTGCATTTTGTAAGATTGGTCAAGCTGTCTGGTCTATGATATTCGCAGTGAAAGCATAAACTCCCCGCAGTACTGTTAGTGAACTCAGTGGTGTGCATCTCTGTTTTGTGAGCCTTTGCTCTGGTACACTCCTGCAAGAGATCATCAGTGATTTCTCCTGGATGTAGGTAATCTGCGTCAGCCTCAGCTGCCTGTCATTCAGTGGCACTGGAGCCTCTGGTGCAGCTGCAGTGCAGTGTCAAACCACTGGAGGTCAGTGTTTCTTCATAATTCACAGTGGCTCTGCCTTGGACTTGGGTACACGCACCAATACTATGATGGGAAGTGTTAACATGTATATAACAGACTAATTAAGATTTCACTATCATGCTTTTGTTTAAGAATAAGAACCATTTTGCACATTTTTTTTGCAACTTTCCATGTGTTTTGGAAATACCTGATGAAATATGATGAGATGCTCAGTCGGGGATGGGGGCGGTGGGGTGCGTAATATGATACATCGAAACTCTTCGTTTAACATAATTGGCTTTTTTGTTTTGTTTTGTTTTGCCTTTTTGCTGTTAGGAAACGTTGACAATAAGCCCCATGCCACCCACCAGGCCATGGTAAACAGGTTCAGGGTGTCAGTGAAAGAACTGCTTTCCTTGCAGGTGCAAAAGTGCGCTACAAGTGGGACCTGTGGCGCGCCACCGGAGGGGGCGGGGGGCTGCAGAGGTCACATTTCACACCAAGAGGGAGATTACAGCCATTACAGCCGGAGACACGAGAAACTGGCTGCTCCTCCTGTAATGCACTCTGTGTGTGAGTGTGTGTGTGTGTGTGTGTGTGTGTGTGTGTGTGTGTGTGTGGTACACGCTTTCTTCTCTATCTTCTGGGCCAAAGCAAGAAAGAGAGAGGTAGAGAGCCTCTAAGTGAAACATGGAGAAGTAGAGATAACCAGCCAATCAGAGCCCCACCCCTCCCGGGGCTGTTTAAAGGGATGGTGGGCAGTCCCTGGAGACTTATTTCCCAGTCTCTCCTCACGTCCTGACCTCCCGCAGACAGCACGCAAGGAGCTCGGATGCGTAACAGCCCAGTTTGCCTGAGTCGACATGGATCTATCCTGACTGCCCCCCCCCCCTTTCTCTCGTTGTCGCGCTCTCTCTCTGTCTCTCTCTCTCTCTCTCTCTCCCACCTCCTCCCCCTTCAACCCCCTGTGTGTGAGCTGCTGCTGGATGCTCCTCGCCCCCCTCCCCCTTCCCCCCCGCCGCACTTGTTGCGCAGAGAACGGCTGCGCCGCTGAGTCCTTAGAGAGGAGAGGCAGGGACTGACCGCAACAGGTGCACACGGAGCATCTCCTCCACAGAGGCTGCACCGGAGGTAGGACATTACGCATCATTTGGCAGTTCATGGGCTGAAGGTGTTTTGGCCAAAAAAAGAGAAAGAAAAACCTTCATCCTAGGAGGTTTATCTAATTTAGACTCGTTTAATTAACTGTGGTTTTGTCTTTATCCCCTTTTTCTGACTTCATCAAGATAAAACCAAACTTTAAATGCTGATTTGAGTCATCGGTCCCCTCGGTCGTCCTCAGTCCTCAACGTGCTCACAGAGCCAGGATGCCGGTCCTGACAAGCCCCGACATCGCGAACAAGTTTAAGGAGAAATGGCTGGCGGTCTTCCCGGAGGATCAGGTCACCGGGTCCGAGTCCGTCCCCCTGGACGACAGCCTCACCAGCCTCCACTGGCTCCAGAATTTCTCCATCCTCAGTGCGGATCCGGAGCGACCCAACGGCGCCGGACCACCGGGCTGTCCGTCCTCCCAGCAGCACCTGTTTCTCAGGCGGCTCGGCTTCCCCAGGGGAGGCACTGACTCTCCGTCCAGCCCTCCGGCCGGGGACACCGCAGCCACCGGGATGCCTCTGTACCTCGGGAGCCCCGTCACCTCCGGCAGCGACTCCACCGCCGCTCCTCGGTTCACCGGTTGCGCGCATCCGGCATCCGGCTACCCGCAGATCCCCATCCAGGCCAGCCCGCCGGCGGAGGTCGACTACAAAACCAACCCTAAAATCAAACCGCCCTATTCTTACGCCTCTCTCATCTGCATGGCCATGCAGGCCAGCAAGCAGCCCAAAGTAACTCTGTCCACCATCTATAACTGGATAACGGAGAATTTCTGCTACTACAGACACGCAGAGCCCAGCTGGCAGGTAACCGAGATAACTCCCCCCTCTATTATTGATGAGTCAGGTAAATGGCGAGGTGAGGGAGGGAAGGGTGAGCGATTGACTCCAGTGTCACCATCAGACACCAAGTCTTTAGACCACAGGGCATCAAACAAGAGCTTATTTATGTCAGTGGACGAAAGCAAAACCACTGGATGTAATATAAGAAAATTGAAAGCCTTCTCTTTCTCTCTCTCTCTCCATGATTGTCTAGTTTCTTCCATTAGGTGATTTCCAAAGCAAGTGTTTTTTAAAACAAGAGTCTGAAATTTCCATCGTCCAAGCAATGTTTCTGTCGGGTTTTTGTCTGAGGGGAATGGTTATGCTGTGTGAGTGTTTGTGCCTGAATGTGTGTTAATGAGGGCTCCTGAGAGAGATGGCAGCTAAGCACAGCTGATCATGTTTGAAATGCACAGAGCTGACTGTTCCTAGAAAGCCTCATTAGGTACATTTGCTTTCCTATACAAACAACAACAATACATCCGTTTTCCACATGCCCACACCTCCTCCCGCAGTCTGTCTTCCTGCATCCCTTTCAAAGAAAAACTGACATTTCCAGTTTTTGCTTGACTAATTTAAATTTTCTCAAATATCATATCCTTTTTTCTTTTTTTCTTTTTTTCTTTTTCTTTGTCTTCGTCACAGAATTCGATTCGTCACAACTTATCCCTCAACAAGTGTTTCAAGAAGGTCCCCAGACAAAAGGATGAGCCGGGGAAAGGAGGCTTCTGGCAGATTGATCCCCAGTACGCTGACATGTTTGTCAATGGCATCTTTAAACGAAGGAGGATGTCTGCCAACCACTACAACAACAGCACCAGTAGCAGCAGCAGCACACATAGACAGAGCAAACTGATTCAAGCTTATCACAGCACGCAAAATGGCTGCCCTTACCAAGAGGTGGGTGGCAAACGGAAGCACCTGCCCTCTAAAAACAGCAACAAGGCAGCGAGGGTGGCTGAGTCCCCTCTTCTAGCTACAGAAGCCCACAAAGCAGACATCCTGAGGGGGGACTTTGACCTGGCGTCCGTGTTTGATGATGTGCTCAGTGGCAACTGTAGCACCTTCGAGGATCTGGACATCAACACGGCGCTAAGCTCCCTTGGCTGTGAGATGGAGGTTTCCATGCAGGGGAGGCAGCACTCGACGGGACTTGGGAGGTGGTGTGGGGGAGGGGACCTCATGGGTCAGAGCCAGCACCTGAGCCACCAGCAGTCCTACGGTTACATGGACTTGAGCACCGCTTCCATGGAGTGCACTGTCAACATGGGAGATCTCCATGTGCCACAGCAGCATCCTCAGCAGCTGGACCCGGATCAGCTGCTCCAGAGCCACCACCACCTGCAGCAGTTCGACGAAGCCTCCACGCTGTTCCCGGAGCGGCCCGAGGAGGCCATGCTGCAGCCCTGGGAGGAAATCAAAGAAGAGGAGCAGGCCATTCCTCTTACGCTGGATCAGGGTTTCAACCTGTGTGAGGGTTTCTTCACAGAGATGCAGCCATGGGAGCGGGTGGAAGCCTACCTGTGACCTTTGACCTTCAACCTCATAGACTTCTAATAATTAACACCTAATGATCTAAACATGTCTGATTGCTGGTTCAACTCAATATAAGCTTAGCGACAGAGCAACAGCACGGTTACTTCTGCATTTTCTCCAGTACACTGCATCCATAATTTATTTTTTGGAATACCTGCCTGTTTTTTGTTGTTAATGTACAAACACAATCATATCAAACCTATCGTGAACTTGAACCTAGCTAACAAAGATGCCCCTAATTAAAGACACTGATCTGACTATACATTATTTTAGGCAGCATGATTAGGGCCACTTTCTGGCAAGGACACACATTTCTTCCTGAGAATGTCAGGGGATTGACAAGAGGCAGCGCGTAACGTGATGCAGAGGCGGTACATCAGACACAATGAAATGGCAAAACAACAAAGTAACTTCGACAAACCAAATTAAAGTTTCATGCAGACTGAGAAGGATTATCTCACTCTTGCAAATGGCTTCCTGATGAGTGAAGCGAAATGAAGAAAAGCTTAGCTGTGTGCACAAGAGGACGTCCTTTAAGTTGGATTTTTTTTTTTTTTTTTTTTTTTGGGCGTGGGGGGACTGTAAAAGCTCAAATATGAGGAGACTGGTAATAAAAGTACACGTGTTCAGTTGAGTGCTGAGGTGGATTGAACTGTATGCTAAAGCTATTTGTCTCCAGTGACAGAAGAAAAGTGATGAAGATGACAACCCTCCTTCAAAGCACTCGCTCCGTGTACAAGCACTGTCACAGCAGCTCTCAGACACGCACGCTTTGAATTTGCTACTCTAGCATTTAACCTTTTATACTAACATCAACAATCAGCCATTCATCTCAGCTGTCTACGATGGTGTGTAACGATGAAAGATGGAGCTATCAGAGCAAGATGGACATAAGAAACCTTAAATTCATAGTTTGAAATTAGAAATCAGTCACTTATGACTCCGTTATATATAGCTGATTTAATATATATCCACTAAAGTATATAGTGTGAAGCTGGGCAGGAACATTTGTCTACGGTTATGTATTGTATGTACTGCAAAGCAAAAACAGGAGCCGACCTGAAATTCAGTCATGTCAAATCGAACATTATGCACTTTGATAGGCAGCAGTTTTAGAAAAGCAAGACAGCTTTTTTTTTTCATGATATTTAGTTTTGTTTTTTATGGTATTAAAATCGTGTTTTTCTGAAGTTTACTGACCGTAATGAAAATGATGCATATATGCTGTAATTGCCCATATCAGTTTCTTTTGGAACAATGAACTTGGCACTGCAATAAGTTTTATTTGCTCAAAAATATCATCGTTTAGCTTTTTTGTTTCAAAATGTATACAGAAGTAAGAGCATTTGTTGACAATATTTTTCGCCAAATTTCTTCATAAGGAATATGCAGTTCATCTGTGTTTCTGTGTTGATTATTAACAAGCAAGTTGTGCTCTCTGTCACTGGGTGATGGATTCTTTTTGTTCCTTATTGATTACGTTAGTGTATGTCTTTTTTTATTCTTATGGTTTGTTTTCACAAATCAGAATTTCGAATTATGTATGAGAATCAAAACTCTTAGTTTGGGTGAGAAATTATGAGAAAAAAAAAACAAAACAAAACAAAAAAAAAATTCAGCTCTTAAAGGCCAGATTTTCTTATTATATCAAATTGATCAAGTTTGATATGGACTCTTTAATCTTATCATGTTATTTCATTTGTACTTTTTTTAAGCTGTTTCAAAATGCAATCATGCCTTGATGCAATAAATGGTGTCAATTAAAGGAAGAACAGTAACACAAACATGCATCCTTCATTTGTCAGTGTGCACATGACGGGATGAGTGTGTATATGTGGCCGGGATTATTGTCTGGGTTGTAGGTCTGTGTGTCTGCAGATGAGATAAGCAATCTGTCAAGGTTTATCATTAATCGGCACAGACAGGTTTCAACTTGCTTGGCATTTTGAAATGTAGAGGTAGTAGATATACACCTGTAGGGTTCTTTAAGACAAGGGTTTATTTAGGACACTGGCAAAATCTACCTTTAGTATGAAATACCAGAGATTTGTATTCAAGTCATAATATCAGAACCAAACTGCTGAATGCATGAAGTGAGTGGCGCTCACCTTCCTCTTCTTTTGACTTACTGGCATCCTAACAAAAGCTAAAATAAAATAATCCTGTAAAAAAGATTTGCAGCAAAAAAATTAATTAACAAAACAATTTATTAGAACTAACTCAGAAGATGTGCTTCCAAGCCAGCCGGGTATATCCCCTGAGAGCATAAGCATCTGTACAACATTTTCTGGCATAAATATTGTGAAATTATATCAGTCTTCCCTCAAATTCATACCCTGTCTGACCAGGCCACACTCCCTAAATAGTTATAAATATGGCTAATATTTCAAATTTCAATGTATATATGTTTATATATCCTTTTTTATTTTTTTATTTCTTTTGGCTTTCCTTTGTCCAAGCTAGAAACACGGGAGTCAAATTCCTGGTGTGTTTACACATACCTGGCAATAAAACTATTTCTGATTTGGAAAACATATACAAAATAGCTCTAAAAGCAAATAGTTTCCAGGGTGAAAGATTTTGGATTTATAAATATGACTAACAAATTTCGAATCCAACAGAATGGTAAGAGTTTAAGGCCATGAACTCATCTGGGGGCCTTAATAATGTTGGCCCTGTATTGATCAGAGCCTTCTCTACATAAAAGGCGGGACTCATGGCTGTTAAAAATGCCTTTAAAACCATGCACAACATCTCATCACAGCCTTTTCCTGGATTTCATTGCATGCCCTGTATGAAAATGTGCTTTTCCATCTCAAATCTCTTTTTAATTGAAATTGTTGAGGGGGAAAAGGGTGAAATGCGGCTTATCCCCGTCCCTCAGGCTTGCGGCCCCCTCGGCGCTGACGGGTCATGTGTGGAGATCTCTAGGAAAGGGTGGAATAACTCAGATTCCTTAAAACAGCGGGTACCACAGCAAGATTGGAGGCCAAGGCGTGCGACCACTGACCACCCTGCATGGAGAGACTTCACTTCAGCTGATAGAGAAGCAGATCCTGTGACAGCTACAGGCCAATTTACAGCAGTGACAGGTCTGGACAGGTCCCTTCTGTTAGTGGCTTCTACTCCAGAGTTAGAGGAGAAACTCCAGATCAACTATCACTGTCAAGTTGAAGGTTAAAGAGACATTGTACACTTTAATGTGTGTGTGTGTGTGTGTGCGTGTGTGTGAACTTTCACATTTGTCTCTGTTTGCCTGAGACCATGTGCACATTTTGCTTGTGTGTGGTTACATTATAAGCCCATAATGTTTGTGCTAGTCCACAGGTTTCTTTGTCTGTACTCGCGTTGATGTGTGCGCTGCCCGCTGAGCTTGTGTGTACACGGCTGCGATCGGAGCCCGTGGTGGGCCAGATAACACTATCTCTGTGGAGCCAGAGTCCCGTGGTTCTATTCAGCGGCGGTGGATGAGCGGCTGGGACTGCCCAGCACGCGGACCTGCTCAAAGAAGGAGGAACAAGCTGGGTTGTCAGCGTAGGCTAACCTTGCTTATAATGCTTTATAACCTCTTCCTTGATGCCCCTCTGGGAGGCTCTGCATCAGCCTCTGTGCTTCTGTGTGTGTGTTAGCACGGGAGGGCTACACAGAAGAGGGCAAAGGCAGAAAAGCAGATGAGGTACTCTGGCTTTTATTGCCATCATGGCACCCTCTGGACTGCTCCTGATTAGAGTCAGGCATAAACAGGGTCAACCAGCTTTGCTAAAGAAGCACCCCTCCTGGCGTGACAGAGACGTAGGGTTCCACTCCCCATTTATTGGGGATAGCCACAGAGCTATTCTTTATGGGGCAGTGATAGAAGACACATGATGGGGAGGGGGCCCTCACTAATTAGATCCTTTTTTGTGGCACAAAGAAAAAAGTGGCAGCAGCTAAATGCCCCAAGCCTGTTTTATAGCCCCTGAGGAAACCCTGAGTGCGTGTGATTACATGCACAGGTTAAGTGTTAGATCACACTGATGAATAAAAATTTCCTCACTGGTGCATGGAAACAAGGAATGACACACATCTTTCAAGAAAGAGACTTCCACTCTGAGTCACCTTCATCTCTCTGGACTCACGGGAAATTGTCATCCATCTCTGGTTTCCCAGCCCTCATCACATATTGATAAGGGAAAAAGACCGGGATGATATTCAGCGGAAAGACCTTCCATTACTGCCTCTCCACACTGCCTTAACAGGAGAGGAGGGTCCTACACAGGAAATACACCTAAATAGTCTTTCTGGAAGACTGTTGTTTATGCATGAAATGCTAATTAGGTTTCCATTTGGATTGCCTGTTCCATTTTGAAAGGAACTGCGGATGGTAAATTAGAATAAAAGGACTGCAGTGTAGTATGGCAATGGTGGTGAAAGGGTGGGGGGTGGGGGCTTTCTTTTTGAGAGATTAGGATTTTACCTACTGGCCTGAGTGGTCAAAGAGCGCACATTGTAATGTTTACATACATTACTATTTTCACTGAGTGTTTCTTGGCATGATCCTTTCATCAAAAGCTGTATTGGTGGAGTTTTTGTTCAAAAGAAGCCTTTATTCCTCGAAAAGGGGGCTGGATATCCAATTTGCCAAAGCACCACGAACCCCCATAGAAACCCTCCAGATTTTGTTACAGTTTTGATGTGCTAATTTTATTTATTCAGTGCACGTCATGCAGACAAATGCAGAGGTGGAGCTGAGTGGACACCCACAGATTACAATTATAATTATATAGACAGAGAACGCCTCTTAAAGGCCCAAAAAAATATGTACTCACCCTTATACATCAACTGTGTTTCTTTTTCTCCGTCAGCTGTTTCTCTTTCACTATTTCTGTAATGAATCTCTCCAGAGATGTTGCCAGAAGATGTGGGAAATATACTCTAGACTGGATATTTGCTGCAGCGTGGAGCAACATCATAAACCCTTTCCATTACTTCTGTTATGCCCCTGAGTGCTCTGAGTGCCTTTTCCACAAAGGCCTTGACCTTTTACCATTTTCTTGTACTTCTTGCCCTGCCTCTCAGTTGCAGGGATGCTGCTCCTCTGGACGAGCGAGGCTGCTTTTGTAGCGAAGCTCCTCACTCGAGCATGCTGTCCGGGGATCACTTGACTGTCAGCAGTGGCCACTCCTGTGTATTTCTGCTCTGAATTTCCTCTGGGAAGAGGACAGGTGTCCTGCATCCTATGGTTTCCCATCAGCTTTTAACATCTGATATGTATGCTTGTTACTTTCCTGCTACTGTATAAATTGGTATTGCAATTTCAGCGAAGTGTTAAACTACCAGTCAAAACTTGGGACACGCTTTTGTGTCCCAACTTTTGACTGGTAGTCGATATTGGACAATTCAATTCTATCAAATCAAATCAAATTGAACTATATTACTTCTTTCAATCACATTTATGAGTAACATTATGGTATGGTATGCTGTTTCCTACTGTTTCATAAAGCCGTTGGCAAGATTGCTTAAAAATGCACTCTCCTCTTCAGTAAATCATAATATCACCTAATATGTTGCAAAAATTTTATATTGTCTTTCATTGCATACAATCAACTCCAACGTCCTTTTTCCAAATTCTCCTGTGCTCAACATGTAAGTGCATGTCAGTATACATTTTGTGAAGTATGTCTCTGCTACTGATAGAGCCATGATGGGAGTTTTAAATGTCTATAGTTAATTACTTAATTCTTTAATCAATTGAAATTACTTTTCAATTCCTCTGCTGACATTTAGTCAAGCAGCAACACTCGCATCAGAAAGTTGCAAAGAGAAATTTATTAGCACCAGTGAGCATGGCGGTTCTATTGAAATGAGGTGATTTCAAATACTTGTGTGGTCACACCTTGAAGAGTATGCATTCTCCATTTACCTGAAAAGTCAAGCTTCCAAAAAATACAAATAAGGAAATAAATAAATAGATGAAGATGCAATATTCACATTTGTTCGAAATTAAATTGGACATGTAGTAGAGCAACCTGTGCGAATCAGCATGTACTGAGGTTGTGCTCATTTGGCCTTTTTGTGTGTCTGTATGTGTGCATCTTGGCATCCACCGTTCAGTCACTGAAAGACATTCTTGCCCCGTGCCTTCGGTCTCTGTGGTCGCATGGAGCGGCTGATTGTCCCACAGCAGACAGGAGGAGGGCACACAGCTGCCACGCAAACACACAAAACACACATAAGCTGCAGAACAGAGACACTTATACACACAGACTAAAGGCTGTCACAGATGACTCAGGCTCACAGATACAACCGCATGAACCCTCACACGGTCAAACACTCTGACACACTCATGCCTACACACCGAGGGCTTGCCAGAGGGCAGCGTGTCAGGAGGGTGAGCACGGCCGAAAGCGTAGAAAGAAAGCCAGGGTGGTGCTGGAGCCCTGCCACTCACACAGCGTCAGTCTCAGTGCCAAGAAGCAGAGCAGAAAACAAGTCTGGACCAACCTTCTCAATCTTGCCTGCTGCGCTGCATGACTCCTTGCCAGAAAACTTCTGGTCTGAAGAACACATCACATCGTAGTTTCACAATTCATCTCACTGGGTTAAAGTTTCAGTGTGCAGCTTTTTGTCCCGAGGCAGCCCAAGTTTTGTTGGTGCTGGCTCGTCTCAGTTGGAAAAGCTGCTCCAGAGCCTGTTGGTTATATACATCAGTGGGACCCTACTTTTTTTGTCTTATGTATCCTTGAACCTTATCGGAAAATAACTCAGTACCCTCAGAACTACGTCAGCATTGAATAGGCCCCTTTGATACTGACCCAGATGGTGTTAACAGTGCACCCTGGTGTAATTGTGAGATCACTGGTTATTTCGTCAGCAAATTTTGCAAAAGTTCAGCATCACAATAGTTTGCAATCTTAAATACATCTTCCTCCTCCAGAGACAAATTTATCCCAGTTTAAAGACAGATTAAATCAAAACGCCGCTGTCAGTTAGACTTTGCAGTGAAAAGTATTTCATACAAGCCACTCATGTAGTACAGAGAGACTGAGAAAGTCAAGGAGATTACTGCACTGAAAAGGCCAAGACAACCGAAATGAGAAAAGTGTGACAGACGCGTTATCTGTTTAAACGTGTGCGGTACGTGAGTATGTGCATCCAGCCATGCATGTACGTCTTTGAATAAAAGGTGGTGCAGGTGTGTGTCCTTCCACCCCCACCTACTATCCAGGACCTCTCAAAGCCACTAGACTGCCTCCAACATCCCCTCCTCCAGACTCACACTCACACACGCTGTTCCTCCATTCTTCCCCCTACACTGCTGAGGGCTCTTATTTGATTAGCTGCGATTGGCTTAGTGGAGCAGTGGAGCATTTGGCTCACTATACTGGGGAGCTCTCTGGGGAGCTGCACGTAGCACACACACACTTTCTGCGGGGGTTCTCAGACAAAACACACACAAAGATATACAGAATGCGTGCACTTAAATACATTTTGGATCCAGTTTTTGCTTAAGATCACACTATTCCTGTTTCCTTTCTTTCTTTTTTTAAAATATGCAACCATAAACACTTGGGTAGCGCAAAGGCAAAGTGGTTAGTGCTGTTGCCTCACAATAAGAGGGTTGAGGGTTTGGTTCCCTGCCTGCATGCCTGCATGGGTTTCCTCTGGGTCATCATGTTTGGGTTAACTGGTGACAGACTGGTGTCTGTAGGTCTGAGTGTGAGTGTGAGTGGTTGTTGGTCTCTGTCTGTCTCTGTGTGTTGGCCCTGTGTTGGACAGGCGACCCGTCCAGGATGTACCCCGCCCTCACTCACTGTGAGCTGGGATTGGCTCACAGAAGCGCACATGTGAGGGTCACAGCTTTAAGTCTAAACTGTTTCTCTGATGTTGACTCACACGTCTGTTTACTGGCCGTGACCTCATCCCCAGGAAATCACCTCTGCTTACATAAGGAAGACTGCAGTGCGACACCCTATCCACCAGGCCTTAGTTGCACGAACCAACAACCCTTCAATAATGAATGCAGGGTCAATGCGTTGGTGAGGATGCACGTCTGTGAAAGGTGTGTGCGAAAGACACAATGGCAGTCACTGAGCCAATGTCAGCTTTTGTCTTCTCTTCATTCATCAGAGAAGATGCAGACAGTGACACAACAGTTTGGATGATGGCGGTGGAGAGCACTCAAAACGCCATCCCAAGATCTCCCATTGGTGTTGAACTGGGTTAAGATTAACACAATAGTGTCAGTTTCACACCAGTTTCCATCATTTAGTGACCTCTTTGTTCCCTGGATAGAAATTATGCATTTGCAATATCTCCCCATACATTCCCTGTACATTCATAAATTTGATTCTTTTTCAAACTGACCATCTTCAGTCTGGCAATACAAAATCTAAATTATTAGAATGTCTGACCGCCACACCTGATGAACAGCATCAATTCAGGATTTGATCAGTTTCATCAATCATGGGATCCTGGAACAAGATGATGTGTTGCCATTTTTATTTCTGGAAAAGTATAAGCAGAGTAACATAGTAGTTACCCTCCACCTCTTTTATTAAATCTGAGAGTCTAAACTGATTGCTGGGGCTAATAGCATATCCTGCACTGTGAGCTACCAGGAAGATTTCCTCCTTGAGTTAATGAACATTTCCCACTTATGACATTCTCAGCCACAAATACATTTTAAGGTGTGTCAAAATAAAGACCAAACATGAGTTATTTTATATTTCAGTTGAGATATACAATCAAATGTGTGCTGTTTTTTTTTTTTTTTTTTAATTGTGCTTTATAGCTGTAGATGACATAATGTTTTCAACACACACCTTATGACTCAAAATTATTGGGCTTCTAAAAGATTTAAGATAAATGAGAGTCAGTTTTAGAGGGATGAAAAACAGAAAGAGTGTGTCTCAGCATCCAACAAGCACATAAATCTGTTATTGGCTACATCTGGTCCATTCCAATCATGTAACCAAACAAGAATCATTCAAATTTACAAGTCAAAGTCACATTGTAAAAACAATCTTCACGTACTTAAATCATCCGAAGGAATTGAAATGTTCATCTTTCTTGGAGGAGCAAGGGAGAAATATATATGACTAACGATCTTTTGATTTCCTTACATCTGGGACTATGTTGTGAGGGCAGCTATTCAAGTAATTTACCACTAAATGCCAGTTGATTTTCAGAAAATTATGAAGAATGTTGCCAACAAGTAGACAGAAAATACAGACTCGTTGAAACATCTTAGGAGATGCTTTTCTAGGGAGCGTGGATAGTTTCACTTTTAATTCCCATCCCTCTCCCTCATCTCTGCAATGACAAGCACAAATTTCTCTTCGGTGTCTCTCCCTCTACTCCTGCTCTCCTGTCTCCCTCCCACACACACACACACCCCCTCCTCCACCCACCCTCCACCACGAGGGGTTAATTAAAACTGATTGGGTCGTCTGGGACCACACCTGCCTCTGACAGGTAAGATATCAGGCTCATATGAGCCATGTGTATTTGTGCATGTGTGTGACTGTGTGTGGATATGTGCTTAGCACACCAGGCTGTAGTGCATCATGTGCTCTGCTGCTCTGGGTTCAGAACAGTCCCATTAGAGCATGCTGATAGCTATCAGTGCGTCTGTTGGTTTATAGATATGCATTTGTATGTGGCCCTCAATATTAAACATTTGCATTTGCATGTGATTTGTGTGAGTATATATGCATTCGATGTGTGTGTGTGTGTGTGTGTCGTCTTCTCAGAGCCACTTAAGGATCTCACACTTGATGGCTGATTAGACTTCTCTCTGGAACCAATCGCTGCTTTACTTTAACTTCACGCCTGTCCGCCTGCCTGTCACGTAGAGAGCCACTGGAGGGGGAGACATATACAATTTAAATCACATATGATGATAGTCTATACGGATGCTGAGAGAAAGTACGCTCAGTGTTATCACAGTTAAGATGCTGGTAGAGGAAAAGTCCACATGTAAACAGTTGAATGCATGTATGACACAGTGATAAAAAAAAAAAAAGTGTTACCCCACACTGACGTCTTGATATTGTGTGTTCGTGTGTTTGTGCGTGTGTATGTATGCTGATTAGCTGGCAAGTGATGTGCTTGAGTGTAGGCAAGAACTTGTGTTGTATAACAGCAGCTGGCAGGGGAAGAAGTGCAGCGTAACAGACACACACAAACACACACAAACAATCACATAGACACACAGAGCTCCCGCTGCTGGGTTGGCAAGTAGAACAGTCAAATTAGCCACTGGAGAACAAAGCGAAGTAAGACCTCCGCTGGGAAAAGGTGAAGGGGGAAAAAAAGCAAAATAAGAGGGAGAAAGAGACAGAGGGACTCCGACGGAGGAAGAGATGAAGTCAGGGGTGATGAGAGAGGGGAAGAAGAGCGGAGAAGAAAAGCACCATAGGGTGATAGTTGTAAATGACTGGAAGGGGAATAACAGCAGAGAGAGTAAGAGAGGGAACTGAAGAACTGGAAAGTGAAACGAGCCAGGATGAAATTGGGGATACGTGGTGTCATATGGGGTGATAACACGATGAACAAAGACATAGCTGAAGGACAATTTTAAACAAATGGGCACCTCTTTGTCTTCTGACATGAAAATGTGAACTTTATGTGACCTCAAGTCAAATAAGTTAAGTTAAACACAGAATATGTTGAACTGTGACGGTGCTCTGCGAGCACCACAAATAGTAGGAGAACGTCTGCGGTTATATCTGTATTTAATGAATAGCATGTGATAAAGAACAAAGGGAGAGTAAACATGTTGTCCCTAATGAGGCAGCGTGCCCTTCATGGCCAATTAGGTGCCTTACAAAATGTAACTTTGGCATGACCTGCAATTGTAGCGCACCCTTGGGTCAATCGTTCTCCTCCTGAACATGCTGCTCTGAATTGCATCACTCATCACAGATTAATCCAAATTGAGCCTGAATCAGTGTGACAGATGCACAGCGATCCACTGATATGAGAAAGGATCAGCTATTCACAGTAAATGCAGCATATTCTGACAACGCAATAGAAAATATTTTCAATGTGCATCGGCCAGGGGACGTAGGAAAGACTTGGATTCAGGGCAGAGGTCAATCTGATTCAGATTTTTAAATCTGCCCATCTCCAGTATGACCCTCCATCGATAATTCACTTTGTGTTCTGTCTGAAGACACTTTCAGGTTCCATAACCACGATAGCTGCTCCACGAGGTCTCGGCACAGTGCAGCCTTCAGGTAAACGCGAGCATCTGCAGGCCCACGTGCTCACAGTGGATGCGCTCAGATTCAGCGTGTGCAGATCTATGCTGAGATTCACTTCACGGCAGTTAGGGTTAATAATTGTGTCAGTGTTTCTGGATCAGTTGACAAGGCCCTGAAAAAGCGTGAAAACGTTGTGTTAGCGAGATTACTAATGCCTAGAGACAGATGCTGACCTTTTTGAAAACATGTGTCCATGCAATGATAAATGTATTCACTGTAAGAGCACAGGCATGACTGTAGTATTATAATGTTGTTACATTTAGCTATAAACAACTTGCCAAACGACAACAAAAGTCCTTTGGCCAAATAATTTACATATCTGATCAGACCTTCTTCTTCTTTGAGCTTTGGCATTTTTGTCAGTGAGTTTGAAAGATGGGTGGTAACGCATTCTGCATTACCACAGTGAAAAATCACAGTGTGTAACTCAACAAAAATGGGTTTTAGATGTCTTAGAAAATGAGACTGAAACGTATTTATGAGATTTCATACTTGTAGATTTCTCTCAAATTTAAGCATCTCAATGAGTCTTCTACTCGCTAAAGCGCACAAATCTCAAATGAGGACTACTTTTAACGTTACACTGATAAAGCAGCACCAGTACCGGTGAGGAACAACTTACACAAACCACAACAGAGGAACAGGGATCTGTGAGGGCCTGCACTGTGACTCAAACACATTGGGTTTCCAAAGAACTAATACACTGTGAATGCTAAGCTAATTAGCCACACTTACTAACGCTATCAGTTCAAACACACTTTGATTGATTCTTTTGTGTTTCTTGTTTGTTTGTCCGTGGGCCAGTCCTTTTCACCTGCAGAATCGCCCTCCATGAGCCCGCTTCTGCCGGAGGTTTTCCTTACCACTGTCGCCAAGTGCTTGCTCTTAGAGGGATACAGTATGTTGAGTTTGGTCTACAGCTGCTCTGTGTGTAAAGTGCCCTGATGTAACGTTGTTGTGATTTGGTGCTATTTAGATAAAAATCTGATTTGATTTGATTAGATTTGTGTTTGGACTGGTTTTTAGGGGCGGGGCTTAAGCTAAATTGTTTTTGGTTGACACTTGCTCTATATATAAAGTGCGTTGATGCAACTTTGTTATGATTTGGTGCCATATAAAAAAATCCGATTTGATTTTTGATTCGTTTTTTTTTTTTTGTTATCGCAGTTGGCCTCATGTTAATGCTATCAGGGCTGAACTGCAGTGAATGCATAGTTTTGTCACTGTGTGATTCAATAACCTGTCATGGTTTTTGTTATTTAATACAAATATGAAGAGTTTAATGAGCTCACCAACTATGGATACGAGACTTCAACATATGTGACTCAAATCAGAATTAGAATTGAAAATTTGTGCTTGTCTCTGACCACAAAATTCAAGATAGTCACATTTAGAAGAGAAATCATCAGTTTAATGCGACCATAGCCAGCATCTTTCTTTCTCTGGCTTTGATCCCAGAGACAAATTGTTGTTTCTTTTTACCATCTGAATCCAGATAACTGACCCGATATAGACCCTAATGGTAAAGAGAGACAGAGAAGGAAGAGGAGGAGGAGGAGGAGGCAGGACAGACAGACATATTCTCTGTAATGAGCCGGGTTGAGTCCAAGCCAGGCCTGGACCAGACTCACCGCAGCTTGGTCCAGCTAATTATGCAAGGCTGCAGACAGCTCTGGCAGACGGAGAGGGTACGGCGAAAGAAGACAGAGAGAGAAGTGAAATAAAGGAAAGCGCGAGAAATGAAGAGAAGGGAAGATTGAGACTGATGCGTTGAGAGAAAGCAGATGAAAGACGGGGATATGCAAGTGATGGGGAAGGTGGCAGGGAGGGGAGAGAATCACAAAGAGAGGATGAGAGGGAGCGGGGGAGGGAGGCAGCAGAGGGGGACCGAGGTTTGTCCTTTTGCCGATGGTCAATTAGTGCTGGGTAGGGTAACAGGCCACAGCGATCTGTGACTGCAGCCGTAGAGAGCTCTCAGCTTGTTTACTCTACTGAAGGAGACAGCTGGGGCGCCTCCAACACTGAGGACAGAGAACATCATTAAAAGAAATGTTAATGAGGAAAATGTGAGATGAAATGTTTCTTATGTTTTATTGGAGGAAACACAGACTGTTGCTCTAAAATTAGAGACCCAGTACTTGCAAGCCTGATATTTCACAGCGGCAACATCGATAGGCTGGTTTGAACTATCTTAATCTGGACAAGAAGAAAAATGAAGATAAAAGTAGTAGATAAAATAGTGACAGTGGATAACAGGTGGGCGAAAAAGCTTAATTCTAATAGTTAAATTATTTTTATATGTAAAAAAAGAAAAAGGTTAAGTAAAGGTGTACAATAACTTTGGATAATAAACTAAAAATACTGCGGGAATGACGAAAACACCTCCAATAAATACTTCAATTGTAAAAAAGCTGTACATTATTAAAACACTTAATATTATCCCTTTGGACACAATGTGTGGCATTGATGAAGAGCTACTAAAGAGCTGGGGTTTATCTGGGACAGGCATGTGAGGAACATCAGACCAGAAAGGTTGGGAACCACTTCTGTTGCTCATACTGCTGCTGGCTCTCGTCTATTGATTGACTGAAGAAACTTAATCCAGTTTAGAGTTGCGTGTTTTACTGCCTGTGGACTGTAAGTGTAATGTAATAAAAGTTAAAGCTTTGGGGTAAGTGGCAGACACTTGTTTACGTTCCAGCATTTTCTCTTTGAGACTTGAGTCGCACAATGAAACAGAAGAAGAAGAGAAGGCCCATTTTACTATTTTACTCCTGCAGGGCCAGTTTACGCGTTCCTGGCCAATCTCTATTGAGAGCTGGCTGATGTGGGCAGACGTACGCTTTGCTCCATCCTCTCTTCAGCATTCCTCTGTTTGTCCGCACCTCCATTAAGAACATGTAGTCTGGCCATTGTGTGTTTGTGTGTCTGGCTGGCTTGCTGGCTGGCATGGGCAGGGTAAAAGAGATGTGTGGGCAGAATGCTAACTCTGTTTTATTGTTGAGCAGTATCAGAGCATCTGAAGGTGTGTGGCTGTCTGTGCAAGACTGTTGCCATGTTCAAGGTCATGTGTTAGTGGTTTCATCAGAAAAATAACATTAAATTGCCATGAAATTCATTTTCTTTCAACAATGCAGCAATTGCCTGTGTTGCGCCACTGCGCTTGTCTCGCAGTGGTTTGTGTGGCAGCCCTTGGTCTGAACAAAGGAAGCAAACACAAATAAGGCAACGACAAATAAACCTTCTCAAGCTTCACAAAAGATGGAAGGGAAGGAAGATGAAAGGATGTCAGCATCTCTATGAGGGAAACTGTAATCAAAAGCCTGCAGGATAAAAAGTCAACAGATGTGAATAAAACTTACTAATATTTCCGGTAGTCATAAATTGTGTTTCGTTTACAGCATAGTTTAACACGAGTGTCTACAGTGGCAGTAAAGAACACAGAGTTTCTGCAAAGGAAGGGTTTATTTTACTTAGAAATAAGACTTAAATGATATATCGTGCATCATATATTGTGTGCAAATGAAACGCGTCCCAAATAGTCGCATGTTTAATCCTCTTCACCTTTTTATATTTCTCACCTGTCGTGACCACACCAGCTGCTTAAATGATCAGCATGTTGGAAATGTAGCAAACAAGAAAGAACTTCTCTAACTCTCTGCTCAGCGGCACATTGCACTTACTCGGTGAAACGCAGCACATTTCATTTTCTCGATTTCCTGTCAGCAAGTAAAGGGGAGACCTCTTTTGTCGAAGCTCCAGTTACTTGGCTAAAACCCCTTCTCTGCTTCCCTGTGATTAGGTGCAGAGCACGTCATGGGGGTGAGGGGCGTGAAATCATTTGTGGTTGTAATTATGGGCTCCCCTCTCCAGAGTAATCATGAGCTATTAAAAACCACCCTCAGCTCACCACCCCCCCCCCAACAATGCCAGTTAACATCTATGCTCCTCTGGGAGCCTGCAGGAAAGAGGCCATCTACCCACAAAGTGCAGTGGGCACCAAGCTGTGCAATGCACCTGTGTAGCCAACACATGCTTATGCCTTTTGTAGAAACGTGACGGCATAAAGGAATGAAGAAAGTCTAACACTAGCTGAACTGCTTAATATACACTGTAGAACAAAAGAAAAATCTGATTGGGAAATGCAGTTTGTGTGTTTGTTTGCCTGAAATGGTGAGAAAGTGCATTGCATCTTTATCTGACAGCTCAGATTTGCTAATAGCCACAGTACCTTCTCTCCCTTTTCTCTCATTTACTTTGTCAATTTGTCAATTAAAAGTTGTAATTAACTGAAATTAATTTCATAATAGCTTTCTACCCACCTAACATCCAACTTAAAGTGGAGGCGGAGGTGATTGTGACCTCTTTTTTTAATCTTTTGAAAAATTATATACATACATCAAGATGTACACTTTAAACAAATGCCTTCAAATTTGCATCGTCGTGAACAAGAGGCTGTGGAATTTCTCCGCCTTTTTTATTTGACCCCCATTTTCTAACTGTGGTGTTGTGTTACAGATGTATTGCGCCACAATCTGGTCAGCATTATTAGGAATAATGATAAAAGCAGCTATTAGCTCTAGCTTTGTTAAAGGACATACAGCAGGTGAGGACTTAACATTTTAATCCACCCATATTAATAATACTCTAAATTTCCTATTTAAATACTAATTATAGATTATGTACTGTGGGAGGAAATGAGGTCAGCGTTGGCTCTCTACCCTTCACTCCTTCCCTCCCTCTGTCACTTTCATAGGCTTTGCTGCCTCTCGTCGCACCGAGGTTGACTGAACACAATCCCATTATCAGTGACAGTCAATTTAACTTCTAAATGCCAAGTTTTGAATGCTTGATGCTCCGACACAGAGGGCGAGTGAAGATCGTTGGGACCCGGCTGATTGGTGCGTCCGAATCCAGAGGAAGGGAAAAAAAATTGTGGTGATGACAATTTTCTGAAACAATAAATTTGGGATGAAATGTTGAGACGTTCAGAGGGGGAGGAGTCGCATGCATGGGTACAGCGGGACAAACCCTTATCACATGGCCTCCTTTTGGTCATGTCACAGTCAAAGCATTAAAACGGGCATGTAATGAGTGGGCTGGCAGTGACAGCTGCTGCTGCTATGTTGGAAGTTTTCAGAAGTTATACAGAGGCATTTTTCTCACAGCGCAGCTTTCTTTGTGCCCCCCGACACACACACACACACACACACACACACACACACACACACACACACACATTATCAACAAACAACACTAGAGACTGGGAGAAAAACAAGACTGATGGGTACAAGATTGAGAAGAGAGGGAAAAGGTCATATCAGGCATCCTCAAAATTAACTTTGTGCGTGTTTGCTTTATTGAGAGGAAACTGGTGAAGATTTCTGTGACATTTTGTTGACACAGCATGGACTGAGGGAGTGAAGAGGAGGAGAAAGGGGCCAAGCACAAAGAGAAAAGAAAAAGAGTGAGAGGAGGAGTATTTATTCTCTTTTTCTTCCCTCCTCTAGTCAGTCTTTTCCCTCCCTTTTTGTCCGTTGCAGCAGTGTTTGTGCTTCTGTGAGTGGGCCTATGTGTGTGTGTGTGTGTGTACACACTCACCGTCACACTTGAATCTTTTACTGATTACCTCACACACGTCACGTCTTTGTGGAGGGCTTTTAACGGCAGAGGATTATCAGGCAGCCAGAGCCTTTTAACCCTTTTTCTGCCCTCCCTGCTCCAGCAGCTGCTGACAAATACTCCCATTACGCTATAATCCAAAAATGCAACAGCTGATGCTGCTGCACTTCTAGACTTTATAAAAACTACAGAAACTATATATATATATATATATATATATATATATATATATATATATATATATATATATATATAGCGCTGTGACCTCTCGTGCCCTCTAGACACTGCTGCATCATTTTGTGGTTGAGCCTTCATCACAGTTTGAACGTTTACTGGAAGCCCTGCAGAGCTGGCATTGTCGCTGTTATTTTGCTCAGGTTCACACGTTTGCAGCTCATTCCCTTTCTGATATGGTGACAGCCATTTAGCTGTAACGAATACGTTTTAATGACCGGACAAACACGCACAAATCAACCCTAGTTTGATGTGACACAGCTGAGTGTGTTAACCTTTGGTTGCATAATTTCACCTCATAACTCAGCAACATGCCATGCAGCTTTCCCAGCTTTCTAAGTGGAGGTGAAATCCTGCACCCGGTCTGCTCATCAGCTCAGTCAACGCTGCAGCACAGGCTAACCTCAGTTTTTGTTCATCTTCATTTCTTTGAAGAATAATTCAAGTTTTCGTGTTTTGTGGTCTGTGTTTGTGCCTTCGAAATAAGGACAGGGTGATGGTAACAGTTTGCTCAGCGGCTGAGTTGAGGTCTCACAGGAAGATGCCCGGGACTTCTCTCTCCCTCATCTCTGAGGTGGTCGAGCATTCGTCTCCCTCCCCTTCTCATGTTTTCCTCTGTTTTATGTGTGTGTCCTGCCCATCCTCTTCCATTGAAATCCCCGTTTACCATGACAATAGCTGCCTGCCGAGACCTTCTCCCATGTATAGCTCTGACCACCGTTGGCTGCTGGCAGGGGCCCATTCACTGCTGCAACCCACCCTGGACCATAAAGAGCCTGGCAGGGCCGACTAGGCCCCCCTATAAACACCTACAGCATGCTTGTTGTGTCTGTTGGGTTTAATACTGGGGGAAGGAGGAAGGATGGTAGAGCTGTTGGGTCTATGTACTTGGTTTTGTCAGTGGTGAAGAGGGAGGGGTTTGGTTTTATGTACCCAATAGTGTAGAGCTGCGGTTTGAATGGACAGGAAAACTGTTAAGGGCAAATAGTTCTGCGTTTAACTTGAGAGGAAGAATAACGGGAATAGTGATTATAACCAGATTGTTTCAAGACCAGCCATTGTAATAATAGGCAGAGCGCTACCAATCAGCAAGTCCTGTTTATTTTTCATCCTCTTTTTGAAAAAGTTTGCCTGAAAAAAATTCCATTCCCCTTTTCAGAAACAACCATCAACACGGGTAAAGGCAATTCTGTCTTGTGCTGATGATTTCACAGTAAAAAACAAAAACACTGTCACAAAATGTTACCCCCTCTCCTTGACAGTGGTTGGAGGTCAGATGGGTTAGCAGGCGACTGTCGCCTCTTTAGCAGAAGCCACACATGATTGGCCTCTTCTGAAGAGCTGCGTTCTCTCCAAAATCAGTCATTTATTTGTCGACCATTCACCATTTGATTAGAAGAGAGGTTTTGTGTGTGTATGTGTGTGTGCATGCCTCAGACCTTGGGAGGGCTGAGCGGTGCAAGCCCAAGCTTGCCCCTGGCGATGCCACAAAGCCTGTCAGAAATGAAAGATGATGGCAGCACAGAGCCGAGAAGCAAAGGAGGATATTCCCCATTAATTCTTATGAGAACAAACACACACCCAACCGTCACGTAAACGCTGTGATATACGATCCAGCCACGCTCGGCATTTTTCTGTTACGAAGTCTGCACCTTTATTGCTCTACTGAGCAGAGAGAGATGAGGAAACAAAGAGTGGGGTGCTTATCTTGAGGAAGAGCTGCATCCAACCATTATTGACGCAGGTGACCCACAAGTAAACAGATGGGAGAGTTTGAGATTAAACAGCTGACAAGTACAGGTTGTGTATGGGGCGGAGGGTGTGTGTGTGTGTGTGTTCCCTCTACCTCACACAAATAAAGCCTTTAAAAGACACATGATAAAATAAAAAACACTGAAGTGGAGTTTACAGATTGTCAGATGACAGTGATAAGCGATGAGAGGAAAGAGCCTGCTGTTGATTTAACCTTAATCCTTTGAAACCTATTGTCAGAGGCTGTTGTGATCTGTTGGAGGCGCTTGTGGAATTTTCCACTGGATTGATCCCAGCAAACGCGAGCCTCATCCATTCATACCGGGCTCTTCCACGGATTGGCAGACGCTCGAGTCCGATTCCTCTCGATTATCAGACGATGATTGGCTGATTGCCAAAGTTCAAGATCAATTTTCAACTCCTGCTGAAAAGCAGTCTGCACAAAGGAGGGAGGCCAATCAATAGTGCGGCCCATCAACATGAGAATTTTCAAGCAAGTTTCAGGAACAGAAAGTCAGGGAGAAAATTGCATTTATATGGACGCTGATGATAGCATTCAGTCTGGCCTCATCTTATGGTGCATGGTGCCTTCCTCAGATACTGATTTGGTTGTCAAATTGTATCTCGGACAGGGGAGGCTCTGATTTGTTGCTCTGGAGGAATAATGGAGGAAGATGAGTAAAGAGAGAGATGGGATGTTGAGACATTTTGAGAACTAGAGAATTGCGATGATTGAGGTTGATTTGCATCATGACCGGACAGAGTGACTGCTTTCTCTTTGCATAAATTTGTTGTATACCTCGTAGAGGCAAACATATGAGACATGGTTTTTTTTTTCAGAAGTCTGAGGAGCAGATCCTATTTTACAGTCATCTTGCTGCAGAAAATGCTGATGATTGACTGACAGAAAATGACCCTCGGCGATGCTCAGCCAAGTGGAACACCATGTCCCGCTGTGAGACGGGACAGTTTGCAGAAGGTGAAGTTAATGTGGTTTAGTTTAGCAAGCGAGGGACTTGTATGCGCGTTTACACATTTGCATCAGTTAATGTTTTGAAGAGAGCAAGGTGTGACATTCTGGATTCACAGATAGCCCCGCAGACTTTTCCTTAGATCGACTAACCCCCAACAAATTCACGCGGTAACCAAGAAGAGACATGAAGGAATGTAAGTGTTTGTTCTCGCACACAAGTAGTCAGTTAGTCAAACACCAGCTCTGTCTATGATGCAGCAAGATGTCTGCCATAATACAAAGTACATTATGTGTCAAAATTAAAACCCTCACATTCCTCTATCGGTTTTAATTATGTAAATATGTTTATTATTTGATAATATAAAGATTATTATAATGTGATAGTTATTCATTTGTAAATTGTGTTGTGTCTAAGAGTGCCACTCACACAAAATACATAATACAATAGTACAGATATTTATTTTATATGATTTAATATATGACAGATGTGTTTATGATAAAAAAAATGCCCATATGTGTAAAAATATAGATGAAATCTTTTAGAAATTGGACTAATCTTATATCATGCCTACCTAATACAAATATAGAAGTTGTGTATATAAATTAAACTTACACAATTAGCATATCTTAACACATCTATACCATTTTCACATATATGCAGGTATATTTCTGTCATATATATTTTTACATATGCACATATACAGCACACAATGGGTTATGCATGTTACAATGTTTATATATCTGGAAGATGTACATCGTATATGAGCTGATAACAGAAGTCATTTAAATGGAAATGTTACCTTCAGTACGTGCCACATTTCACATTTCCATAAAAATGCGTCCCTTTAGCTGTAGCTTTTCTAAATTATTTGTAGACTATTTTGTGTGTAAAATATTAACATGCAAATGAACTAAATTAGTCAAGAAATCTAATTTTTTAAATGTTTCCTTCTGTACAACAAGTTGTTGCGCTTCTGTACAGGGCCTGAGTTCACACACATTTCATGATGTCCATTGAAATGATGACAAACAATAAAAAAAAAAAGGTGAACTGTTTGTGTTCTTCCTGTCAAACGGGACGATGAGCGGACAAAACTGACAAACCAACGCTGCAGAGGTAATTTCGAGCTGAAATTACCTTCAGTGTGTGAGCGTGCTCTTCTCATCCACTCATGCTGAGTCATGAAGCCCCATCACACCATGCGACTGGCTGCGAACAGCCAGCGAACGGCTCCTCGCTTCAGACAGGCCCAGACTTGCTTCGTGCAATGATTAGTCCTGCTTGTCTTACACTGGACACAATGCCCCCCCCCCCCCCCCCCCCCCACAGCCGGGCATCCCTATTGACCCACTGCTAACTTGGAGCAGAATGACATGAAGAAATGGACCACAGCATCTCGTTGGGAACAATAAGAGAAAGTGGGAGAATGTGGGAGAGCCGCATTCCCCTGACAACCATAACGGCTGGGCATAATGTTCCACTTTCACCTCACGCTGCAAAAACTACATTAGTACTTTGCATTTCAAAATCTCTCAGAGAAAAAAGCAGCTAGCGCAGTAAAAATATTTTGGCCTGAGTTGTTTTTGAAGAGTAGAAGTTGTGTTTGTTGAGAAAAAAGTGACCATTGATTCATGAAGCGTTGGAAACAAGTTGACTGCGGCTTGTTTTAGGAGGAAGTCGATAATATGGGGGATTTTCTCAATTCATAACGGAACTAAATCTTTGCTCTTCATTGGGAGTCAGGAGTCAATGTCCAACAGTTGTGTCCACGTATCTTGAAGTCAGTGAGGGATCATTTCCTTGTGGTGGAATAAGGCTTCGGTGGAGCAGGGGTCTGCACTGTTACCTCACAGCAATAAGGCATGTTTGCATGTTGTCCCTGTCCCTGTCTACATTGGTTCTTTCCCAGAGTCCAAACACATGCGGATTGACTCCACAGACTCTACAT
The DNA here is from genome assembly GCF_900963305.1 of Echeneis naucrates. NCBI lineage: Eukaryota > Metazoa > Chordata > Actinopteri > Carangiformes > Echeneidae > Echeneis > Echeneis naucrates. The sequence continues at coordinate 11,643,172 of NC_042529.1, read as the reverse complement.
TGTCTTGAAGGTTGGATTGTAAAAATATATTCGTTCATCTTCAACCGGGTCATGGGGGGTGCTGGAGCCAATCCCAAATGCTACGAGCCCTAACACTGAACCCTGAGGCGCACCTGCTGTACATCTCACTTTCATGGACAGTGCATCACTCACTTTAACTTTCTTCTTCATTTTTTCTTTTCCTTCCTCACCTTTTTTTGCACTTGTTTTTTTGGTTTGTTCGACGTTCTCTCCTCTTCTGCTTCCTCTCTCCATGTGTGCTGTGTGAATATCAGATAACAGTTCCATGAAAATGAATCCAGTGGGAGGTAACCCACACTGGAGAGAGGGAGGGTGGGGGGGGGGGGGGGGGGTGTTTGCATATACTTACATACATGGAGTGCAAGAAAGAAAGAGAGAATTACTAACCATCTGAGAGACTCTGAGAGGGCATTCAGTGAGAGAGTATTGTTAGAGTGATCGTTAATGAGGTGCGTGTGTGTGTGTGTGTGTGTGTGTGTGCACGTGCATGTAATTAGTGACTGGGAGCCAATGAGTGGAGGATAAGAGTAGGTCTTCAGGACGGCTGGAGGGCACATGGTAAGGAAGAGTGGGATTGTCCTCTGGAGATGACAGGATGTGTGGCAGATATGGGTGTGTGTGTGTGTTTGTAGGGGAGGGGCAGGATGTGATGCTGGGAACGCATATGGTATGATACAATACATACAGCACGTCACAGTACCAGACGTCCTGTCAACACGACTTCTGTTGAAGATGTCTGGATTTCACAATTCGGTGTCTTGTTTTTGGTTCGAACCGCTTGTGTGCTGGGAGGAAGAGACGCTCAGTAGTTCCTCTCGCTGTACATAATGGGAGTCTTGTGCAGTTAAGGTGGGAGCAAATCCAAACACAAACACAAGTCATGCAAACATCAAATGGGGCTTTTACACCGATAACATTATGACCACTGAGGTGACCACTGGTTATGGTTAAAGTGGCAGGTTCCAGTTTGTGGCATACACTAGTAGAGTATTAAGATTAACTTAAGCAGAGAGCCTCTATCTTAATAACAAGAATAGAAAATGAGATGAATTTGTGCGCGAGTTTATATCTTCGTGATAGAAAAAAAACCATGAAACTGTAAAAATGACATGATGTGGTCGGCAAGGAGCCAGTAAAAAGCATCAGTGAGAAGGAGATTTACTGACCTCTGTAGAAAATCTAAATCAGGTGGATCTGGTGGATTAAGCAGATGGAAAGCTGAGCTTAATCTTTTAACTGAATTGCATTTAAGAATTATATTTTGGAGCTTCACAAGGAAGAAGACTTTAGACTGACTTTGACAAATAAACGTCTGGTTAACTTTGCTGCACAGCTGTTAGCGTCCCTGAGTTTTTCAATGAGAACCCAAATGGGGCTTTGTTCATGTGGCTACATTTTAGAGGAAGTGCGCATCAACACAGACTCTGTAAGTACTGAACTGAAAAATGATGTGGTCTCAAGACAATAAAATCAGAACCCGCATTTGAAAAAAATAAAAATAAAAAAAGAAACTGAATGGCAGCAATTTCTAAATTGTGTAATCAGACTTAAAGACTTTAACGAAAACACACAGACACACACAGGCAGGAGGAGGTTTTTCACTGTCAGTCCAGGTGGTGTACAGGATCATGTGGTGTGTGGGGGGGGGGGAGGGGGCGATAACATTACTCTCCATCAACTCTGCCATAGGTGGGATCATCAGACAGGTGTGTGCTAGGCCTGCCTGTCCCCTCCCCCATCACTCTCACACACAGCCGCTCCTTCACCGCTTAGTTGGCCTCCTTCACCTGATGGGCTGGGTGCTGAGACTGAAGGCTGTGTGTATTTATGTGTGTGTGTGTGTGTGTGTGTGTGTTGGTTGTTCCAGGCACAATGAAGAGAGAGGGGTCTGTCAGTGGCCACCTGTTGGCCAGCTGTCAGGGTCTCATTTCAGGGTCGCCTTTCTAGGCAGGCACAACTGCAGCTAACATCCATCCATCCATCCATCCATCTATCTGTCTATATATCTATCTGTCTGTCTGTCTTTCTGTCTAAATGTGTCCATTGTTGAAATACCTTCCACTGATGTAGGAAACCAGAGGTCCATAAAGAAATAAATAAACGCAAACAACAACAACCATCCAGATGAGCTGAGGATGAGAAGCAGGAGGGGGGTGGGGTGTCCTCAAATTCCTCATTTGAGGCTGATCAGGCTCGTGTGCACCATCCTCTTCATGTGACATTACCATCTCTATAGGAGCCGTGATGGAGAGATGATGTGAGTAGTGGGGGTTGGAAAACCCAAATGGACAAGTGGTCGAGATGCAGAGGCATGAAATGGACAAGGAGCAGGAAGAGGTTGGATGGAGTTAGAAAGGAGAAGGGAGAAGTGTGTGGATTGGGGGGGTGAGGAGTCTACAGGGGAGGGGGGAGGGAGGGGGGGCTTTGGGTGCAGCCAGAGATGATTTTTCAGGATTTGTTGGCAGGGTCATTAATTCATCACTATCAGCTGCCTCACCAGATTTTTAGCAACTATAAAGAGGACGGGGACTATTAGCTCACACAGTACTGTACAGACCAGCTCATACCGTGGTATCATCATAATAAAAATAATAATTATGCTAATAATGCCGATGTATCTAACAATGTCTCAAACAATGTCACAATTTGAAAAGGTTCAAAGTATCACCTGAGCGAACTTCCCCACAGCTCCACGGAGCTTTGAAGCTCATTTTAATGCTCCTTCAACTGACATCTTAACTCTTCAGGAGTTGATCAAGGGTTGAAATGATATTTTCACGTCACTGGAAACCTGAAACAAGTCCAAAAGAATCTTAATATTGTGCTAATAAACCTTCTGAGTAATGGATGCGCAGACACACATTATATTTGTTTCATTTGCACAGAGGGAGAAATATAAAAATAAAAACTCTTTTGTACGAACTTCGCGGCTTTGAGCACAACTTCATGGTCACTACAGAAAGATGCTTTAGTGCTCTCAGATGACTTGATGACCAAAGCCATCATATTGTTTGGCAATCAATAAAACTAAGCCAAAGTAAAGGTCTCCTTCGCTGCTGCTCTCTTTCTGTCTGTGTGGAGGACAAAAGGACCCACTGCTGTAAGGCAATAAAGCGAATATACCTGTTCAGTTTTTCTTCATGGGCGTGCCGGCACATTTTCACGTGTGACCTTTCAGTAAGGCTTAACATTAAACAAACTTACACAGCCAGTGTAAATTAGTGAGAGACCAGAGTTATACGTGTATTTTAGCCCATTTTATTTGTGTGTTTAGTATAGACTCTGATAATTGCCCAATAGATTATCACAACACCAAAATGAACTTATTACAGCATTAATAAAGTAACTTAGCATTTTTATATTTAGTATGCAGACCAGAGCTGTCTGTGTTTGTGCTGTTCTGCCTCTCAGAAGTCCTCTTCAACATAAGCACGCACTTATTTAGACTCAATTACAGACAAGAATTAACGAATGCCGGGGCAATTACATGATTGCACGTGTTTATATGTGAGTGTGCGTGTGTCTGCGTGTGCGCACGCACATGTCAAGAGTGTGTCTGTGTTTCTTCTCAAAGGGTAGAGAGAAGGGTAGGGCAGCAAGAGTGAACAAAAGAAAACACAGGGAGCATCGGGGGCACCAATAAGAGTTCTGCATGCTAATAAACCCCTTCCTTTTGAATGAATAACATATGAATCCCAAACTATAACACAAGGTTGTTCTCATTCAAGCTTTGCATCCTGGGCAGCAGTCATGGTGTAGTCTTGAACAGGAATAGGTCTTGGGTTGCCATCTAGTGGACATTCCCAACGCAACGACAAAGTCTTCATTTCTGCCACAGACTCAGGGTGGCTTGTTCAGCCATGCAGGAGGACTGTCAGAGAGCGGCTCGGTTCAGATCGAAAATCAAACTGGCTCTTTGGTGAGTTCTGGTTAAGGGCTAGGAAGAAACACAAGGGTTTGTGAGGATTTCTTCTTCAGCAGTCTGTGGGTACTTTAACCCAAACCCCCCAAAAATGATTGGCTTCATGATTTGGGCTGGTAATGTTCACAAATTCGACGAAAAAAACATTAAAAGTGATAGAGAAGCAAAATTCTACTCTTGGTGTCTTAAAAAAAGAGAGAGAAAATACCCCTTTGCAGTGTGTGGTTCTTAGTAATTAAACTATGTATTTTGATAATGCAGAACGTAAATTTTGTTGTAGTTTGAAGGTGACCATCAGCAGTGGTTTGTCTCACACAAATACCTTTATTTTAAAAAGAGGAAGCTGCTGAGTGAAGGTAATGGCCTGTGGTAAAATCCACACGACAAGCAGTTTGATTAATCAGTGTGTTGTGATGAGTCAGCCAGTTTTTTATTCTCCTCAAAGCAACCGCACAAAAGCCGGCTGCTCCAGGTGAGGCTCCAACTCACAACCTCGGCATCACTCTGCAGGGTACTGTCTCATAAGTACCGCGGAGCCTGTTATTGTTAACATGTAAACAGTGAGTGAGAGATTTCAAGATTCCTGGAAAAGAGGCCAATGACTTTGGCCAAATAGATCTGTTGTCATGTTTAATTTGGGTGGAGACACGGTGGGAGCCTACAAAGGTCACCAAACTCAGAGAGGAGTATTTACACTGAAAATAACGAAATAGAACAATAGAATGAGGAACTCCCAGCCAGTTCACACAGACAGAGTCAAGAGAGGAGACCTAATCAGGCGAAATCAGGCAAAGGTTTAAAACGTTTGTGGTATAACCTTTGACATCTGGTGTTGTCTTCCTCTTGCGCCACCAGCGCACTAACATTGTGTGTTTTTTTAAAGGCTTGAAAGACTCAACAGCATCAGCCTTATATTCAGTCTTTAAAAGACTGTGAGTAAATTATGTCTTCAGATATTATTTTCAGATGACTGAATAATGGTTTCAAATGATTCAAATGTCATTCCTCTGTTAGAATAAACAGTGCTTTGTTGTCTTTTTTTATTATTATTTGAATAAATATCTATTTAAGAAAAGGGATCCAAAGTCCATCTGACTATCTTTGTCTCTGTTACTGTGGAACTATTAATCTCACTTTCACACTTGTAATACTGTTGATCCATCTGCGAGTCATTCTGGCGACACAGAACTTTATGAAAAAAGGAATTGTTACTTTAAAGGCACAACACAACCATCTTCATTCAATCAATCCTGTAAAAACATTTTTCTTGAGACAATTCTTCTATAAGTCCACAAGATGGAGGTAAGTGGAAAGAGTTAAATGCTGTACTTAACTGACATGGAGACAGAAATGGTAAATTTCTTTGCAGCCTGCGGTTCACAGAGTCCTGTGGTGTGATGGATCAGCACTAATACACTGTGATCCTGACTTTGTGTGTTCAAGTCTCACCTGGAACTGTGTAGTTTACCTTCTCCTCTATAGGAAACACACATGCACATACAAAAAGAGCCAAACACAGTGTCTTGTTGTGTTTAATGTTAGGTAGCTAAAACGCAACCACTATGAATATCAATAAAAAAAAAAAAAAGGCAAAAATTCACCTCCATGACAGTGACTTACAACGCAGCGGATTATTGTACAACTGTGTCCTCTACTGGAAACACGGAGTGAATGTGAAAGAAAATCCACCATTGACAGAAGTGGATTAAAGGCTGCGTAAAAACATAGTTTACGTTGTTTAGTTAGATTGTGAAATACAGTTTCTCCAGACGTTAAAGGACATGATCAACAATGCCAGAAACTACTGACACAAACTGATACATGGCACAAAGAGGATGATGTGCATTTGGGTGTCTTTGTGTGCGGTTGTGTGTCTGTAAGGCACATTGAAGCATTTTAGCGTCTCATTTGTCGGTGAGATTTAACTCGAAGAACACCCTATAAATGGACAAAATAAAAATCCTCAGCTTGTTCACTGCAGCCCTGCCTGGTTGTAATACTTCATTTTGGCCACTGAGGGAAGCCGTTGAGTCAGGGAAGAAGAGAGGTAACTCATTTGGCAGCAAACAGTCGCCTTTGTAACTCTTCTCCAGTGTGACTTGGTCACTGATTAGTCCAGCTAGAGATCAGTCACACATTAATCACTTGTTAGTTATTTTCAGTCAAGTTTTGTACCCATGTGTGGGAATATTTTTGGTCAGAGCCCAGAAGGTTCTCATGCACAGACTTCATGGGTCTCATGTAACAGTACGGTATGTATGAAATTCAAAGGTCCACATCAGGTCCTTAAATGTAGCTTGTTCTTCCAGGAGAAAGGTTCCTGCTCAATAACAACGTGAACTGCGAATAAATGTGCTTAAATCAGCTGCATCAACATCCAGAGCTCAAAAATGTTGTAACCAGTCCAACGTGAGTGCGATTCCGGAGACAGACCAGCTGACCTTTCAAAGACTGACGGTCAAAGGAGGTGCGCGTTCAGGTCGTACTTCTCACAGAATTTGTCAGTGATGGGGATACAGGTGAGGTACTCACACCACTCACACTTCACGGGGTAGACGTAGAAGAGAACAGCAAGGGCAGAGAACATGCCCAGGAAGACCAGCAGGAAGACGCAGATCTGGATCCGCTTACGGTACATATCTGACCGCCCAAAACTAAAGAGAGGACACCAAGCATTAATCAAAGCAACTCAAATATGTAGATAATTACTGACACAGATAATGAGTTTTTCACCTACCTGATGTACGGCAGGAAGGCAAAGGAAAGGAAGAATCCTGAAATGAATCCACAGATGTGGGCGAAGTTGTCAATCCATGGAAGCAGGCCAAAGGAGAAGAAGAAGACTGAGATGGCCAGCAACTTGGCAAACGCCCGCCATGGCCGCTCAAGGATCTGCCAGCTCTGAAACAGCTCCACAAAGAGACACGCCAGGATCCCAAACTGGCTGCCTGCAGGGCCCACCTGGGAGCGGGGGAATCAGATGAAAAGGTAAATGCAGGAACACAGACATGTTTGAAATTCGACTAAACACAGTCTGTCTAATGTAGCTAAATCCATCCAAAGGACATGAGAAAGTCCTGAGAGGGGCATTAATTGAGCTCAGTGGTTCGAGTCAAGTCCCCTGTTGTACATAATTTAATCATTTTTCCTGTGCAGCAGATGGAAACCATCGACCTTTATGAGACTTTAAACACATGTATAGAAAAATAATTCTTAAAGGAGCTGAAAGTAAGCAGAAGAAGTTTGACATAAATTCAGATCTAAATGGCAACACTGAAAATAACTTAAACATACATACATACATTTATGAACTTAATATACAAACTGCTCGTGTATTTTTATGATCTGCACATTTTATTCTATGATAATTTATTCCATAACATTCCACAACACTTTGGACTTGTGGGGGCGACGCTGTACCTCAGCTTTGTATGGCAGGAAGATGGCTGAGGCCAAATTGCCCGTGATGCCACTCAGCATGTAGATGATAGAGACTCTCAGCCAGCCAGCCAGCTTCTCGATGTCCCTAAGCACCGTCATCTGGAAGAACACCGACACCAGGCAATGCAGGATCCTGAACACACAGGCAGCCAGACAGTATTAATGCTGATCAAACTATCAATCAAAGAATGGATTTAGAAAAAAAAACAAAACAAGGACGTTCAGTCACCCAGCATGAAGAAAGAGTGACAGCCAGAGTCTGGAGAATTGGTCTGGGATCTCTGGGTTGAGAAATGGCAGCAAACCACACACATCATCCATACAAGCCACCTGGTGGAGCGAGATAGTAGAAACGGTCAGGGCTGTAGATCAGCTGCCACAGCTGAATTCATTCCAAACTTCAATTCACAGCTTTGTACAGGCTCCCATGGCACAGTTATTCAAATAGTATTTATCACCAAATAACCTGCAGGTCATGAGTTCAAACCTCACATTCAGCAGCCAAGTTTAGTTATCTACGCTTTACAGCGATCCTCTCAAAACTAACTGAGGTGATGAAAGCCGTTAACTATTTTAAAGAGCAACAAATGTATAGATCTGCAGAATGAAAAGCGGCAGGATTTATAAAGGAAAAACTGTGGTGCCCTTGGCTTGTTCGACCTGTGAGCAGAGGGTGGCCTCCTCATGGAAGTAGCCGTGCATGAAGTCACAATATTCTCTGGAAGTGATCTCACATCTGCAACAAGACATAGATCATTAGCTTGATCAGCAAAACCCCACAGCATAATCAGATAAAAATAAAATAATAAAATAAAATGAATAAAAATTCATAATTTCATAAATTCATAAATTCATAATTTTAAAAGTATAATATACATAAGGGTTTCTATCTTTATTTAGTGATGGCTGGTGTTGCCTTCAGGAGCTGTTAAACCTGACCCAAAACCTATTTGAGTCGTCTTCGTCTTAGTGACAGTTTCAGTGAGAAGAATCAGTACCAAATGCGTTTCTTATCTGACATTACAAAGAATGAATACACAGCAGTTGTGGTTGAGCCACACTGGCAAGTCAAACCCCCTTGCCCCGGCCCCTGCGGTGTTCAGTGACGTCGCTTCTCACCGTCCTTTGGTTCCAATGCAGCAGGGCCGGCCTGTGATGGTGCAGTCTATGTGGGGTAGGTTGGTGTGATACCCAGAGTTGAACCTTGTGCAAATCTACAACAGGAGATATTTAGCTTACTTCTCAGACTTTGGAAATCAAATCTGACTGAGCTTCACCTGCAGTACAATTATTCGTTTCTTTTCATTCAAATATAATGATGGCAAATCCAGGATCAGGATATTCTCCTTTGACGACAGCTTTTCAAGCCTCCCCTTCATTCCATCAACATATTATCCTACAGAGATCTTTTCCCCAAGTGAATGTGAAATTGCTACTCCTCAGTAACCTCAGAGTATCTAATAAAATAAATGTTATTGTACTCACTGGCCACTTGGTGATGTCATCAGGCCACTCGTGTGGTGAGACTGAGGCTGGCTCCAGACAAATGCTGCAAACCACAATCAGGTTTAAATAAAGAACAACTATTTCTGTCTGACTCCATAACACAGTGCACAATGTCCATCCTCACAACTATGATACCAAAATGCTGCTAAATCAAAGGGATGCTAATCATGCCGCAGAGAGCGTTGTTCTGTTACCTGGGGTCCTGGTGGCACACTGAGCCATGCTGACGTAATTTACCATTCAAATATGGCGCACTGGGGTGCTGAGGCCACTTCACCCACACTGCCAGGGTACTCTGCAGAAGAAGATGAACAGAAGAATCTCACCAGTTGCTTTTAATCATGTGGGTCGACTAACTGTTTCAATAAGAGCCGTTGATGCTTCCTGTGGCTTTCCTTTCTGCTGTACTGTAAGTATATCTTTTGATAAGTAGTTTTTGAGTGTTTACAAAAGGGGTTCATCTGATGTTGTATTGTAAGCTGATGGAAAATGAACCTGCTTCGTGGCAGACATGGCTGAAACAATAAGCCATGTCAGTGGTCTGACCACCAAAAATTGTGGTGTCACTGACCGAACACTCCTCTTGTGATGTCTGCAGGCAGCCGGAGCGATCGTTCCTCACGCAGCAGCCCGACTCTCTCTCACGTGCCCGCTTCTCCTGGATCAGTTTCTGGATCTCTTCGTCTTGACGCATGCAGGGGGAAAACTTGGCTCCCAGGTGGATCAGTGCCTGCTACAGGAGGACAGTGGGGGACACGTTACAGTTTGGTGAGGTTGTGGATCTAAACCAGCAGTTTGCACCATGTTTTCATCTCAAGTACCGTCACAGCCCTGTCAGATCAGCTCTATAACTCTGTGGCTGTAATTTGTTTGGCTCACTAAAATAAATATAGATTGCTACACTGGTGCTTTCCGATTTTAACCACCATACTTGCTGAGTAAATAGAAAAGATACTTACTGAGCTTGGACCCACCCAGAAGTTTTGTTGTTGCACAAACTTAACATTTTCATAAACTCCTTTGTTCCTCAGCACCTAAAAACAGGTACATGTATTACATTTCCAGAAGAAATTCAACAGAAATTCACAAAAAGAGCCAAACTTACACAAAATTATAAACAGTGTAACATTTTACTTACAGAATCAACAGTTTCATGTTGTGTAAATCCCACTGGGGCGATGCCGTAGATAGTCACAGCGAGAATGGTGATGAGTAAATGGACAAATGTGATCCAGTAGGTAAAGAAAGGCCTGAGAAAAAGAGGAAAACCACATCTGGATGCATTTACCTGATGAAAATACTAATTTTCATTTCACATTAGAGGACAATACTCTACCTGTGATCGTCCATGTCCTCAATCTGTCTCTTGACATAGCTGTCAATGCGCTTGCGGTACGACCGGTTTGTGAGACGACCGACCATGCCGAGCCCATACGGCCTCTTCTCGCGGGCAAACAGCTTCTTAACGGGAACCACAATCCTTTGACCCCGCTGCTGATGGTTGTTGACACTCACCACTTCCTGTTTCAGACGAACCTTGGGTTGGACCAGACAGCCATCTTTTGCCTTCCGCCACCCTCGCTCTAAAGGCCTAGATTGAGAGGAGCATTGGATGTAGAATTTCTCAGCCACTGCATCGTATCATGACAGAGGGTTGTTTCTTCAGTGCGATTGTTTGTGTTTGACTGATTGTGCAAATTAAGAACCCACAACATGAGGTGACTCCTCTCCAGTTCATTCCTATCCAGGGCACTTCCTGTGAGCTCGCTCTCATCCAGCTGCTTGAGAGCAGCCTCCGATGGTGTTTCAAAAACGTCATCAGCGTAGCTGGACACCTCGTCCTGAAAGCCGTCCTACAAAGACAACAGCTAAACTAAGTAGGAATTCAAGGTCGAACAATATATCATATTCCATTTGAAAAAGGGGCACAAAGGTATGGCAGAGAAAATACATGAAACTACTGCACCTAATATATGTTCAAAGCTTTGATCAATTTCTTTTACTTAGTTTTGTCTTGAGCACATGAAATGGCTCTGAAACTCAAATGTAAAGAAATAAAATAAAAATATATGATAACATAAAAATAGAAAATATCTATGATATATATAGATGTAGATCAATGTAAGAGATTGTTCAGTCATCAATGGTGTGATGCCAGATTTAATTCAATGACATTTATGGCTCATTTGTTAGCACCACTGGTTTTAAAATCTTCTTCACCTAAATTAACTACCACTATTAGAGCTTGTCTCCACAACATTTTCACCCAGGCAGTAGGACCATTAGACCACATGCTTATTGAATGCTTTCAGCAAAAGTGAAGATACTTTTATTGACTGATATTGTTGATTCAGGTGGAGAGAAATGATATATGAGACTGGCAGTGTACGGAAGTGTGTCCACTTCTCACTCTAGTGAAGAAGGAAGTGTCCAGCTCATCAGGAAAGTCCACAGTGTCATCATCAAAGAAACTAGGAGGCATGAAACTTCGTTTACGATGTCCTCCTGTGGTGCTATCGCCCAACGTCCGGCCCTGATAGACAGACAAACACAAAGGTCATCACCTGATGACGTTTTTTGCATTAAAACGTGGCAATGGTGAAATATGTGGTGTTTCAACACGAGAATATCGCTGTGAAATAATTTATACAGGGTTTTTACTACTGTCACCAAAGGAGTTTATGTACGACTCCATATACCAAGTATACTGACAATTTATCTGGAGGCATCACCAGCAGTGTGTGCCACTTTCCTAATACAGTGACCTATGTGTGTCACTGTATTACCTCTCTATTTCATATTTTGACAGCAATCAAGCAAATATCTGAGCATTTACTGTGTATTATCATGGACCATCTGCTTTGCTCAATAGACACCACTACTGAATGATATACAGAGTTTAATCCACAACATGATAGTTTATCTCATGTTTTACATAACATGCCTGCATATGCATCCATTAACAGACCAAAATGCAAATGCACAGATGAACTCAAAGAAATAAATCCCACCCGTCCATATGTGTAGGAAACAGGGACACACCACAACATAACAGGCAGTTTTCTAAGAATGACTTAATAAGATGATGGACAGTAAGCTTTATGTGTGTGTAAGGAAAAAGAGGATACACTATAGAGTAGGGTTTAATTAAAGATGTAAAGTGTTTGTTCGTCTATCCTGAACTTAATCTCCTTTTCAAGGAAAACAGCTATAAATTAAATAAAAGATATGATCAACTGCTATGTATTTGCGTTGTGTGTACCAGTCAATTTCATGAAAACTGTGTCTTGGCAGCAATTGAGAGGAGCCTGAAGCACATATATAGCAAAGCACAAACTACTTGGAGTTCAAGAATATAATTCTTGTAAAAGTAAAAAAAAAAACAAAACAAAAACACCTTCATAAGTGCTGCTGCAGCCTTGAGACTCATGACAGCAACGGACTCCCGCTTGCGTCGTCGTGGCAACCGGTTGAGTGCAGAGCGGGAGCTTGAAAAGGAGCAGAGGGAGGCTGTGCCAGGTGTGATGGGAGTTTGCGGGACACTGAGGCCGTCTACCTCTTCTACCATGCGGAAGGCACGGCCCCGAGCCAACGGGTCTACGATCTGCACAAGCGGACACACAAACACACGCAGTGCTTTTACATACTCGCCACGCACGGCAGTAAACATACAGCGAAAGAATTGTAAAAAGCAAGCACACACTTGTATTTCTTTCTCAAAAAACTGAAGTCCTTTTTCAGTAGGTTTTGATGACAGCATATTTATATCTTACTACTGTTACAGTGTAATTTTCAAGACCAAGAAACAAACATTAGTGTTCACTAATTAAATGATTTGCAGTAGAAACAGAGATTTGTCCTCTCAGAGGTGTAATTAAAACATCCTTGTGTGTAAACTGTAATATCATCAGCCACAATTTTTATGGCACCAATACTTATGCAGTGAAGGTTCAGCGGACTGTTGAAATGAAATATTAAAAAAAAAATCGGCTCCTTTAGCCTTAAAAACCCATCAGTTGAACCTCAGGAAAGATGCCCATGCAAAGGAGTAAAGCAAGCACCAGAGGGGAAGAGAAAGGGTGGAGGATGTGATGTGATAAGTGAAGGAAGAAAAAGTAAATAATTGTCCCATTTGTTCCTTGATCCCTGCAACATGCCCCAGGCACCGGCCTACCCTCTGCATGCCATAGTGGTGGTGACTGGGGTGGTGGGGTGGGAGGTAGAGGGGAGGAGGGGTCTCAGTGCTGGCCAAGGAGAGGTTGTCCTGGCTGTGGAGCTCCATTTCCCTCATCACCTGAGCCTTCAGGCCCCCATACAGATGGCTGCAGTGCTGCAGGCTCTTCCTCCTCCATCGCTGTGTGCTGTCGCTGTCCTTGCTAACCCCGAACCAGTCAGCCGTGCCTCTGCAAGGAGAAAGGACTGTGGTCAGAATAGTTTGATATGGCTGTGACGTGTGTTTGATTTAGGACATGAGAAATTATACTCATCTGTGCAGAAATCAATCAACAGGTAAACAATAATTAAAATGTAAAATTATATTTTGACAAATACTGTGTCTGTGTGTCTATCTTACTTAATAAAATCCTTAATACTACTAGTTACTACAAACACTTTCACTGAGGGACATCCATATCAAAATCATTTTAGCTTATTTAGTCTCTTTATTTGGTGGGACAACAGGGTTGTCAGTTTTTTCTGTGTTCTTTGACATCTCATTGATGCAACATCAGGAGTAGGAGTGGTAATGGGCACTTAAACTTTAAGAAGACAATTTACAATTTATTCTCTACCCATTGAAGTACAAATTAAAGTATATGTGTAATTTTTTTGTCAAACACCACCTCTGCTAGTTCCAGTTATTGAGTAATAAGCGAATTCTGCTAAATCATCGGCATAACTGGCATGACAACTGGCCAAAAAAAGGAAAAATTAAACTTCCTTACTCATTGTCAATTTCATACATTTCTATTTTTGCACATACAAGTTTGCTACTCTTTGATTGATGGATTGAAATGTACTGGCTGATTCACTGCAGCTGGTTGTTGGGGGTGAGTTGGCCAGTAAATTGGGTGAACTGATGAAGAGAACCATATATCTAAAAAGAGTTTAACTGTGGAAAGCCAAAAATACACATTTTAGTATTACAAGAAAAAAAACTTTGATCAGTTTGAATTTGAGTTTCACATTAAAAGTAAAGAAGGCATATAGGATGAAAAAAACTGATGCACTACATTTTGTTTCAATGCTACAAATCAGCTCTTTGGATGAAAATAAATGATGTGATGATGAAAGATCAAGATGTCAAGATCCATACAGATATACTCCAGCTGATTACAGACATGGTCTCTGGTGCAGTATGTCACCCTTAAAGATATCCTCATAAATTTAACTCCCTTCTAGTATTGAACTCTCTTCTTCTTTCTCAACATACGTATGCATGTTTGATTGTGGGGCTCATTTTACAGAGCCTGGATGAAAAACATCTTTTTGTTTGGTAACATCCATTCAGTGCATGCATCCTGGTCCTTTTGTTGTTTTTTTTTTCCATTAACAGGGCCAGCATGCCAGGCTGTGTGTTAACTGATCAGGACAGGGCAGGCTGAGGAAACTGTTTGGAGAGCAGAACACTCAGTAATAAACACTCAGCCCTCATCATGGAGAAAGACACCAGCTGGGGAAGCCTTTTAAGGCTGCGCCGGGGCTGGGAAGGGTCGGTGCGGACCTGATTGTTGTCCTTCCAGAGAGGAATGTCTTAGAATGAAGATACAGGTCTGGGAAAGCAGAGACAGGCAGCGGTGAAACTGAGTCTTTTTGAGCAGGAGAGGAGGAGAAGCAAACAGAAAGGAGGAGGGAGGCTGTATACAAATAGTTAGAGAGGTTGAAACAAGAAATGAAAATAAAGTCAAGATTTTGCTGATGATAAAACATAATGTGGCCACATTTTGGATACAGGCCAGTTTCAGGCTAGATGATGTCGGTTTGTATGTGTTTGTTTAGATAACTGTCTGTCGGCATGTGCAGCAACAAGCACGCATGTCACAGTCGCCCACACAAACCCTCAATAAAACATGCAAGACTGCTTGATGACAGTGCAAATCCATCACACATCAAAGAAAAAAAGTGCTGTTGAACCACATAAATTGCCTCCATATCTTCCAGGTAAGTAAATAGCAGCAAGCAACTATGCTGTAATTACAAGCTGAGACAGGACGAACAGAAAAAATAAGCATGACTGGATAATAGCCGTTACCGCTGCCAGTTTAGATCTATGTGCTTAGGCTGATAGAGCAATTAACCCTAACCCTAACCCTAACCCTGACAGAGCAACACTTTTTTGTTATTTTTAACTGAACTCACTAATGTTTTGTGAGAGAGATGTTCTTTTGTTGCTGTTCACACAATGAAAAAATTACCATGATCATTATAGTCATAACTTTGGCCTTAGAATGTCTAAACTCGTGCTCAGGGATCACTCCATCTACGACATCAATCGTTATAATTATAACAGGAGTACCAGAGCTGTTTTTTCTTTTTTTTTGCCTCTTCAAGACAAATATTGTACTTTTTACTTTTTACTCCACTTCACTCATATAGCTATTTTATGGTTTCAAGGTATTTTTATTATTATTGTTGTTATACAAATTTATTGAGTACACTGTCAACCATATTAAAAACCCCGTAAAGCTATTTTGGTTAGACTATAGCTAAAGGAAATATAAAATAGAATTTGCAAATTTCAGCACTCACAAAATCATTCTGCTGTAAAAAAGGTTTTTCTTTAATATCTGACTTTATTTTTGTAAAAAGCAGAACCATTTCAGTATTTTTTTACCTTCAGCTTTAAACTTCATTTTGAACTTTTACTTATAAGTAACTTATATATTATATTTACATATAAGTTTAACAACTGTTGGAAATGAATTGTTAACCACTCATATCTGTCTCTTAAACAAAGTGAGCAGCCATTTAGCTTACCTTAGCACAAAGAAAAGCCAGCTTGGCCAGCCACAATAAAATGCACCAATAGACAACTTTAAAATTATCACACAAATATGCTAATCTTTGATAACCATGTCCATGCTGTATTTTGTAAATTTAACTTATCATATATCAGCATGAGTGGTATGAAAAACCTGAGTAAAACCAAAGATTCATGATTAAAAGCTCCACAAACTCTTAATCTCAGCTAAATTCTATACTTTATTCTTGGAAAACCTTGGAGATAAAACACTTCAACAAGTTATTCCATTTACAGTCACGTGTTGACTCAGATCAGCATTCCTGATCAGCACACTCACCTGTCCAGAGAGCTCCAGGAGGGGTTAAGGGTGTGGGCCATACCTGAGGGGGAATGGGATTCTTGAGCTGTGGCGCCTCCATTACAAAAATCACTAACATCCTGTCCCCGAATAGCCCCTGACCCGTATTAAACCCTGATCTGCTGAACACACACTGATCCTCCTCAGATCACACATACAATGTTCCATAAGGGGATTTCCTCTCATCCAGGCCAGTAGTATCTTGTAAGAGTCCCTGTTATGCAAAAAGAGGATGATCACATGTGCAGACCCTGTCTTCATCCCGATCCTGCTCAGTTGAGCAGCTGGTTAATCAAAGGTTAGAGGAGCCCTAGCATTCATATCCTTGGTCAGACGGTCCTGAATGTCCCGACGTAAAGAGATCCAAAAAGGGACTGTCACCAGCTGGACCGAATCATTTAGCACAGAATGAGAATGAGGATCTCACATTTTCTGACCTTGTGTCCTGAGCACACAAGAGAAGTTTCCACATGACTGTTAACGTGTGTGTGAATCTGTCAGTGTCTGGCAGGCCTCCCGGTATCCATCCTCAAGGGATTGCATAAAAGGATGTGACCCACTGGGCAAAGAAGACAGCAGCTCTGGTACTTGTCAAACTGAAACCCCCCCTCCCCGCCTCAGCCCCAACCAGAGTCCCAACAATTCCCATCAATGAGTCCCTCTCTCCCAGTCCCACTCTCTGTCTTTCTCTCTCTCTCTTTCCTTCTGCCTTGTTTTGCAGGAATGAGTGTAAACACCAGTTCTCCCTCTAAAATACCAGCAGTCCACAGGAAATGGGAGATTAGAAGGAGGGAGAGGAGACAGATAGAACATCATACACATTAGGAGGCGGGAGCAACAGAGGAAGGGCACTTGGACATGTCTGAACATGACACACACACACATGCATAATGGAGCAGTGTGCCAAAAAGTTTTAGCTTCTACAAGCCATAGCCCCATAGTGTGAACCACACTTTGCTTTGCAGCGTAGAAATCCGTGTCAACACTAAGAATTTCAAAATGAATGACTGCTGAGCATGAAAAATGACTCCGTGCAAAGTCTTTCTGTTGTCCTACAAATCAACAAACACTCCAGCGTCCTCCCAGTTACCCTGCAGGCCAGTAGTACATAGAAAATCACACACAGTCAACGACTTTGTATGAATAGGAGAAGATCTATCCCATATTTATAACCTCCATCAAATGCCTCAGCTAACCTCCAACATCATGCACAAATTTCCCTTCAATCCTAGTAATTCATTCAAAGACATCAATGGGTTCTGTCTCTCTTTCTCTAGTAAACCTCTGTGTGATAAAGTTAGGACATTGACTCTCCTTTGAGGACAGAGTCTCCCGGTTTTTGCTTTCGGTACAGTGTTCAAAAGTTTATATTCGATTTAACACTGTAGGAGGGGCCAATTTGCTGCTGCCCACATGCTGTGTGAGGCTGAGTAATTATTTTATTTTAGTCTGCCTCAAACTGTGGCAGTACACATCACAGTACATCACTTATGAACATAACAGCCGTGGCACAAAGAGACTCGAAGAGCAGATGGGCGCAAACATTCAATCATTACCAACAGCAAGGCAAATAAAAAAAATTCTATTCATCACCAGCCCTTGATGTGTAATTCACCTCACATAATACATTCCTCAACCTGCATTGTGTTTCAGTAGCGAGACCTTTTCTCTGTCTTGTTGTGCAGAAAGGAGTCTGTCCTCTTGAGAGACAACAAATAAGCCACTGCTTCTATTTGCTGTAACAGAGCTCTACTTCATTGTGCTGAAAATATCTGACAGCACAGTGTTTGCTTTTTTTGTACCAACAATTTTTTTTCTGGCCACCTGTGGGGAGATCAAGCTGTAAATGCAAAGACCACGTTGCATCTTTTTACACTCCATAATTTGAACTTTACAGAGAATAGTTCACTGTTTTGCAATTATAAAGCTACAGCAGAAAATATTTGTTCTATAGGTTCTATGTCAAAATCTAATCCTCTCAACTATTTTGGTCTCAAACATCTCCTCAGATTGATTATGTGACTTTTAAACCACTAAATACATCATTGTGTTCACCAGCTGTGTTTTGTTTCACCTTTGTTTGCTTAAGTCATTAGAATTTGTCCACTGAACACTCTCATTCAGTGGTTAGAACAATCACCTCATAACAACAAGCCTCTGAGTTTGATTCCCGACCCCGGGGCCTTTCTGTTTGATGCTGGTTAGGATCCCTCCAGGTACTCCAACCTCCACCCACAGTCCAGAGACATGCACTTAGGTTGATTAGTGACCCTAAATGGCCTGTAGGGGTGAATGGTTGTTTATCTTTATGTGTCAGCCCTACACTGGACTAGTGATCTTTAAAGCTCCCCCAATGCTGTCAATGAACAAATAAGCTGCAAAGATGGCAAGAGCTTATATTCTCATTTCACAATGTGTGGTTCTCACAATTAAAAAAAAAAAATAATAAAAAAATCTATACATATATTGCTTTTTGACCCATTTGACCTCTTCATTAAAGCAGGGTGATGTATATATTAAAATAAAATTTAACTTCAGTGTCTTTCTGTGGATCATATTCAATGACAACACCTTGTTTCAAACATCAGACTCCCTCCCTCTGTCCTCCCTTTCTCCTGTACCTGATGATCTGTTTGGGTATAGAGGAACGCCGTCGTGTCAGTATTTTGGGAATGCAGGACCGCCTTCGAACAGTTGACACCCTTCTGGGGCTCCTCTGGCCCTTTGGGGGAACTGTGTTGACCCGTTCGAAGCGCACTCTTTTCTCACTTAAAATGCACAACGGACTGAAGAGGAGAGGACAGGGCAGTGGGGAAACATAGATACAGATGAATTGGGCAAAAAGAAAGTTGGAAAGAGAGAAGAGAAAAGTGAGATTCATTTGAGTTAAATCAGAAGAGATAAATTAGTTTTGTTAGAGACTAAATGCAGGGAATATAAGGCATGCAGAAGTCAGGAAATTGGAAGCTGGATGAAATCAGCAGAGAGGAAAGAGCCTTTTAAGAACGTGTGTGTGAGTCCGTCCCTAACCTCTTGATAGACTGTTTGATGGAGGGAAGTCTCTCCCGTTTCTCCAGAGGAGGTCTGAGGTAGTTGTTTGACATTTCCATGGCAGCGATGTAGGTCTGAGGATTTTCCCCCGGCATGCTGACACTGCGCAGGCGCTTCACAGGCTGCAGCACCAAACACAGGCACACACACACACACAGACACACAACGGATGAGGATGAAGCAGAAAATTGCAGTGCTTGGCTGCATACATGTGCAGTTCAGTGTGTACAGTTTACAGTTTGAGTCCTCTTGTTACCTGAGTGTGTGTTGGTGAGTCATCCGGCGTCAGCTGGATGGTGGGGATGTCCAGTTTGAGCCATGGCGGCTTCTTCCTCTGCAGACTGCTGCTCTTGCTGCCCAGCTCATCCATGATCGTTGCCTCTGTCTATGCCTGCCAGCTGGACAAACAGACAAAATGGGTTTGTAGGGCAAGTCCCACAGTCAAAAATGCATGCATAAATAATTATAATCAATTACCATTCCCTTCATGTTGCAGACCAATGTTTATATAAGCTGTGATAATGGGTAGATTTGATTTGGACTGTGTATTAATTATATTTTAGATTAGTGGTGTTGAAAAAGAATTTAGTTTTGAACAATATCTTACTTGTTCAATAAACTCACACTGAAAATACGCTAAATCTAAATAATAATCAATGATAGATTTTGCAGGGTAAGAAGACTGAGCCATAATTTAATGTAAAACCAAATGAAAAAAATGTGCATCACTTGCTGTGATTCAGAAAGCTTAGCCTCACTGATTTCTGCTGCAGCGGCAGCCTGTCTGTGCCTCTTCGGCAGCACAGCTTCAGTGAAAACATCACTGCTCCAGGTGAGGCTCGAACTCACAACCTCGGCATCACCCTGCTGGATACTGTCTTATAAGTACCGCGCGCTGACCGATTGCGCCACTGGAGCCTCTGTAAGGCACCGAACCAGGCAGTGATGTGGAAGGTCAGCTGTGTAGTCAAGCTTCAACACCACAAGATGGTGCTCGGCTCCTCAAAGGTAAGACTGTTCAGGCAGATGCTGGCATGAAGACAGACATACACAACACTAAAAGGAGGCTATTACTTGCTCCTGGGTGTGACCCTATCCTTCTCAAACACACTTTTCAACAAACAAAACAAAGATGTGGTCACCTAACAGACGGTGAGAGATCGTCAGAGTGAAGAAACTGACAGAAAAGAAAGCCACAGCCTCCACTCATGCTGTTTTTTTCATTGGTTCGTGGGGTTTTGAGGTAAAGAAAGGCATTTAAAGAGTGAAAGGGTTTTTCCTGCTGAGCCGTTTGACTGGAAGAAATACAGCTTTCGATTTCATTCCAAACAAATGTGCTACCTGTAAACTGAAGTCAAATAATACCACCTTATTGTCATTACTTCACAATCCAAATGCCAATAATTCAGAAGATAAACAATAAGAGGTTCAACTCACACAACTCAGCTTATCATGAAGCTCAATTTTAGCATCTCATGATGACTAGCTGACTTGACAGACACACAACACTTAAACACTTAAAATTTCTTTTAGCGTGGATGTAAATTTTTTAGTCCACATCACATGTCAATTTTTAGGGGCACAGTTTATGACTGACACTCACCATTAAGCTTTTAGACATTGGCTGGCAAATTTTGCCATTGTTTCAGTGACTACATTTACAACTGTAATGTTCATGTTTTGTATGCTGTAATGGGTTGGCGGTTTAATTTCACTTATTAAAATGCAGTTAATTCATTAAAGGCTCTTAGCCCTGAGAAATACCACTTCATTACTACTGCAGAGTCATTAAGCAGCGAGTCAAGGATGTTAAAATTTGGATTTTATATTAAATCAAGGTCCAGGCTACAGGAAAACTCTTTGACCTCAATAAAAACTGTAGCTGAGGGGACTAAAGGCGCCAAATGACAGTTTTATGGCTTCTCTCTAACATCTGTCGACACAAGTAGCTTTTTCAAAGGTGTTTCCTCATCCACCTCTCAAAAATGACATTTTATATAAACGAATGCCTCTGTGCTGCAGCTCAGTGTGAGAAAAACATTAGCATTGAAAAGTCATTGAGCAGGAAGTCATTGAGCAGGAGTCATTGAGCAGGAGTGAGGGGACTATTAGTGTATAATAGGACATCTGCATGCAGTTCTGGTGCGATGTAATCGGCAACCACCAACAAGCAGCTCCTGCAGCTCTCGGCTGTGAATCATTCTGTGATTCATGGCTGCAAACAAAATTACAGGCTCCGCTCTCTTTCCATAAAACCATCAGCTTAACTATAATGTCTGCCATCATATGCGAACCTGGAGACAATATTCAGTCCTCTGGCCAAAGTCAAGTCTAAGGAGCTGAAAGGTATTCTAGGTTGGCAGCTGGACAACTCCTTGACACACACTGATATGGACAGGACGGGATGTGCCTCCAAGCAAAACAGTCATCTTTGAGTGGAACCCCCCGTGGCTATGTTCACTTATCAAACACGATCAATTCTGGTTTCTCTTTTGCACCTGTATATTCAAATCCCCTCTCAAAACTGATTTCCACACTTTAAGTTGGTGATCTCCTACAATTCCCAGGAGGCAGTGCCCATAGAACAGGTGCAAACTTGTGGATCTGAGTGAAATGTGGGTGTTTGGACGAATAAGGAGTCTGACTACTCAGCAGTAGGTGTAGTAGCGTAACAAGAGCATGAACTAAGCAGGTGTCTTCATGAAAATCAATACAGATGGCAAGTTTGTGCAGGTGAGAATTGTTTGAAGTTCCCTCCTAGTTAATGTATCTGGTGAAAGTCCTTAATGTCAGCGCAAAGCAGTGAATTCGCATTCACAGTTTCAAATTAGATCGTTTTAATCTCATTGTACAAATCATTTTTCTTTCTGAAGTATAACTTTAGAGATAATTATTCGGAAAATTCGAACTTCATTTACAAAATGGAGAAATAAAATGAAAGATATTGTTATTTATCTGCCCCATGTAGTATGAAAAAGGAAACTAGCAACACATAGCTTGTAATACTTTTCACAGGGATTATCTCATAATTAGCCATAGATTCACATGAAAGTTTGCAGGCATTCGTGGGCACCAGAGGATGAAGCCTTTTATCTTTCATAATCCTCATAACAACTTAGTTTAAGACTACCTCACGAGTTATGCTAAAAAAAAAAAAAAAAAAAAAGTAACACTAAAATACGTGTTAAAATGCAGTCTCACACTGTTGGTTGCTCCTAGTTGATGGTGGCTGAGGACTTTGTTTTATTCTGTGTAGAAAAAAATGGCATTGGAAAAATGTTGAAGATGGCACATAAAATACTACATATACATATACACAATTGGATGTTTTTGATACTTTCTTTATTGGCTCTGTGAAAGACTGGCGACCCATTCAGGGCGTAGTGGACTGGCTCCAGTGCCCCCAACAGATACAGCTATTGAATGGATGCACTTTTGGATTGTTCTGTGTAAAAACACTATATATGACATAAATCTAGACAAACACAGACCGACTTGGGGTTTGGCAATGAAGGAAAATGTGAAACTCAAGGCAGATTAGAAAAAGTTGACTGTCCATGTCAGTGTTTTGGTCGCTCTGTGGTCACATGTGGAAGCCTGCATGTTCTCTTATGGTCAATGAGGATAAACACACCCCTGCAAATAGAAAACTTCACCAGAACAATCTTTAACCACATCCTTTGCTTACTCTGTGGTGGTGATGCACACTGTGTGTTTGTGTGGACACTGACATGAACAGATCTACTTATACAATACCAGCCTGAATAAGGACATACAAAGCAACACATACACACACTCACGGTGCATAAACAGCCATTTCTTCAGTCCCCGACCTGAGGATTTTACAACCTGCCATATGGATGATGAGGTCCAAAACCAGTCTCTTCATTTTTCATCGTGTTTTCAATGTCCACCATTTGCGGTTCCATGATCCTGATCTTTCCGTTTTTGTGTGTGTGTGTGTGTGTGTGTGTGTGTTTTTTTCCCCTCTCTCTCAAATTGAGTTTGCATGACAGATTAGGGGCTGTAATCCCTGTGCTGTACACCACATGACATCATCCCGCTGTCAGGCCTGAGAGGCTCATACCGACCCCTGACTGGACAACGACAATGCTGCCAGGCGTCATCAGTGCCTGACAGGAAGTGTTGCAGTGATACCCACATATTCAGTATCAAGGCAGCAGGAGTCATCGCAGAATCATTTCACTGGGAGTCAAGTACCGGGCTTTAACATCTAAGCAATAATATCCTGCTAGAGAGCAGTTATTGTTACATTTTCTTTCATTTGTCATGCGCATATGTGAAGCTCTCAGGCTGAGTACCTCTTCACACTTCCTCTGAGATTATCTGCGTGAATGAAAGTTTCATGAATATAATATTGAGTCAAGGACCTTAAAGCTGTTATATTATAATCTTAGAATCTCTAATTTTGACTCATTTATCTTATTTATCTTTATTTATTTATATATGAAGTTATGGGTGTGACCTTCTGAGAAAATATTACAGGAAACATGAAGCTTGTGTGCAGCACTGCAGCCTGTTGAGTCTGCAGGAGGCAGAGCTGCAGTGTAATTGGATCCTCTTTACATTGGGTGACATTTCCTGACATGCTGTCCAGAATAAAACAAAAGACATCACTTTGGCTCTGAAGATTGTCCTGACACTGCTCCCCAATTTTCTTTGGCACCAAGTCACTGTGACTGCATGCCAGTTAGCTTTAATATCCAATGGATCTTTATGTTAAGAGGTCCATAACCTTATCTCTGCTCTGTTCTATTTTTTAAACCTCCCACCAACCCCACCTAAATGGTTCTTCCTCTTTCAGTCTTCTCCTTCATTTATTCTGCTACTTCTATATTGAGGCTGCTTGTTAAGGGTATTATATGTGTGTCTGTGCATACTATGTGTCTAATTATTCTTCAAATTATTTTAAGTATGAATAAATCAAACTATTTCACAAGGTCTCATTCAAAGTTTGTGGCAAGGCCTGTGTCTTAGCATAATATTTGTGACTACTGTTGCTAGTGAGCTACCCACGAACATTATTGCCAGGCATGTTACTGCTAGCCAGTCCCAGTAGATTATTTGTCATGTCAAATCCATTTACTCACAGTGTTCACCATTGCAATACAACACAGTACTTCCTAAAGAGAAAAGAAGCTTTGAGGAAGCTGACTTACTTTGAAAACCTGAAAAGCTCGACGAAGGTAAAAAGCTCTAGTAGTTTCGTCTGGCTCTGGTCAGCTTGACATTGAGAAAATTCCCATTTCAAGTTATTTACTAGGACATTTTTCTAATGCTGCTGTGACCAAGCTTTAAAATGCCTTAAACTATTCATTTAAATAAAATCATGTTACGTTAAGCATTAACACAACAGCAGTTGGGTTTATGGTCAGCTGAAGTTGGAGATCTACTGTATATGGAGGGAAATGCTGTATTTAGTAGGGCACTAATGCAAATCAAATATTTTCTGCTGCTGCAGCTTCCCTCAAAAATCACTGGGCAACAAATCAGGGCCCAGAATATTTATTTTAATCCTGCAGGTAAATGGTATATTTGGGGAACATTCATGCTGTTCACTGTGGAAGAGAAATGTGGTGTGCAACTGATAATTACCAGTACACCTCCAAGTTAATTGGTTGGGGAGCCAGCAGCAGATTAATGCCCAGACAGCACAGGTAGGTCTGAACTTCACAACGCTGGCATTCTCTGCTCTAATAGACTCTGCAGCTTGGCCAACAGCACCTCTGGGCACATTTTAATTTTAGTGATAATGCACTTTTTGCTTTCAGAAGCCTTAGAAAAACTGCCTGCTCCACACAAGGATTTTAAAGTTTACAATGGACAGCTAACTGTGCTGATAGAATCCTTTAAACATGCCACATGCCCTACAAACTAACACTCAAAATCAGAAATCCCTTTTTTTTTTAAGGATAAATCATTTTGACAATAGTTTACAACTCACAAAGAAATAAAACTAAATTGTCTGATTTCAGGGAAATCATTATTTTCATTTCATTTTAAAAACCCGGCCTCTGGAAACTTCTCAAAATCTGGACCTCCATGTTTCCTTCCATCATCCCATCTGTTCTGATGTAACAACACACGAGTAGGTCACATAGATTAAAAGTGAGTTATGCTGTGGATACCCCCACCCCCACCCCACCGGACTGTGTATGCTCACTGCTCTCATCTGTGCCAGATGTTACAATCATAACACAGTAGGTCATTTCCTTTCTGTTTGCCCTGCGACACTGTGTGTGTGTGTGTGTGTGTGTGTGATCCGCTGCTACCTACGCAAACAAACACAAATAACTGATTAAACATCTGCCACAAAAGAAGCAATTTGTCAGTTATGGAAATCACCATTTCCAAGAGAACAAACATTAAATGATACATGGAAAGAAATGATATCAACAGAGAGCAACCTGGGAGCATTTATCATTTCCTGGTCGCTATTTTAACCTGAGTTCAACTTTCTGATTTGCTGTGGCTTTCATAACTCTACGTGCTCTATTAACCTTTTAGTGATGATGGGATTTGGAGCAGGCAAACGGCATGATTAAAGCTTATCTCCCCAGAAAAACCAAATGTCACCATATGGTATTGTAGGTTTTCTCTGAGATTTATCTCTAAGCTCTGATGTTTGAGTAAATCAGTTTCTTTGATATTTACCAAAGGGTCAGCTGGCGTGCTGGGTTAACATGTGCTCTCGGCCTTAGAACTATCACATTTGAGTCACTCAGAAAGCAACGTTTGCTGCCATTTTTGCTATAAATGACACATATACCACACAGCCAGCCGAGAGCCTGATAGGGAGATAATTGTTTGCACAGAACAGACACTGACTGTACATGATACAACAGTGTTTGATTGAGTCATCCAAAATGATAACATCGGTCTGAAGCTTATCAACTTAGCAGCTTTGTTATTCTCTATGACCCACTCACAGACACATACAGTACAAGGGCCTCATAAAGAACTGACGCCGTCTGTCTAAACATGACTTTTACTATCTTATGGTGTCTGGTTCCCATTTTGTTACCACAGAACACGCTACACTGAGCAATTCATTAGTCAATCAGCCACTGTGCTGCTACACTTCGACTCTCATCAGTGCACAGGGAGGCAATTATGTACAGAAAGAAACCGCACACAGTATGTGTAATGCTGTATTTTCATTCTCAGATGACACCTTGAAAAAAATTCAAGCAGAATGAAAAATTCAAAAGTGCCAAAAAAAACTAAAAACAAAAAACAGTCAAGCTGATTTAGAGATTTATACAAGGCTGGATCTCCGTGACTCTGTCACTGTGTTTCTCAAAATCACAACCATGTTCCCCAAATCCCCTCTTACCCACTGTCACAAAATACCTTTGACGCCTTTGAAGGCTTGTATCCCCTCACCATTCCCTGTCGATGCTTGGTTTTCTCATTCACCTCACTGAAGTGGATGAACATTCGCAAAGTGATTTTTCCATTTGCCTCTCAATCCGTACACCATCTGCCACTGCGCTGTAAAGAGCCAATTGCGATTTGGTGTGTGAAGTATTTCGATAGATGGTATCATTTGTTTAGAGAAACAAAGAATGTAATGGCTGAAATACAAAATCTTAGCATTACCAACAACAGTAAAATGATGCCAATCAAACTGGTCGATGTGCTGCTCCACTGGACACTAGGGAATACTTCATATTCCTATTAATAGCCCAAGTGCCTTGAAGCCAATGCTATCCATCTAGTTTTATTGGTCGTGTTAGCTGGCTATAATGTGGCCAAAAATGTGTGTTTTGGTTGTTTACAGCCTGAGCATAAAGGGTCCCTCTGCAGCCATTACTCCCTAAATAATACAAATCATGCATATGAAATATTTACATCATAAAGCACAAGAGCCATGTGAAAGCTAAGAAGGCCTAAACTGCACTGTGTATGCACACATATTTACAAAAGGCTGCCAAAGTAAAGCCAAAAAGCTGTGATTCAGTAATCTGCTGTGCAAGGCAAGCTAGGAATTGTGTTAGCTCGAAAAGCTTTTTCATACACTTCACTTATATATCAATCAAGTCGTACTTCAATAATGAAGTAACATAATTGTTTTCAGTCATTTGGATGAAATCCCCCCCTCAAAGAAAAAAATAAAATAAAAAAAAAACAACACTGAGTGGCATCAGAAGTCAGAAGGCTGTCCCTTTACAAAAGTAAAAATAAAAAATGAGGCAAACTCATCTGATTAAGAAACTTAACATGTTGTCATGTTA
Organism: Echeneis naucrates; assembly: GCF_900963305.1. Classification (NCBI taxonomy): domain Eukaryota; kingdom Metazoa; phylum Chordata; class Actinopteri; order Carangiformes; family Echeneidae; genus Echeneis; species Echeneis naucrates. Next base: position 11,615,654 of record NC_042529.1, on the reverse strand, counting down.
CTACTGAAAATAATGTTTCATTTTACATTAGAAAAATAAAAAGCAATAGATTTCTAAGTCATTGCTTTGTCATTGCTACATAGCCAATGTTACTTTAACTGGTTTTCTTTTGAGTCTGGAAGAAATTCTGCAAGTCAGCAAGAAAGAGAGTTGTCTCCAGAGATGGAAAGTAACAACAATGTTAACTCTGGTCTTTATTGGGTCTTTTTCAACTGAACTAGCCCGCCACAGCCCAAATTGCCTCTTAGGCTTTAATAAATAAGCGAACAGCAAAAAATCTGCTTAAATATACTGAGATAAACAGTAGCCCGGAAACTAAGAGAAGATCAGAGATTGGGAGTACATTGGTTGTCGAACTCTAAGCTCTGTCTCCTCTCTCTGTCTAAGCAGGAAACATTAATTGGCAACTTGAAACCAGGGCAAAAGCAGGGAAAGTCAAAATCCACAGCTAAGACTCCCCTGTCGTGTCTCCTTGCATAACCAAAAAGTCTCAGATCTTTCCCACAGTCAGAAGTATCTCCAATGAAAGTCATTAAGGAACGATTTAAGGATTGGCATAAGCTTCTGCTATCTACTGTTTCCTACTGTAGACTGAAGTGTGGCCTGTGGGAAATCTGTATTTAAATTTCACAAGCAGGAGAGACACTTGACTGGCATTGCTTTAAACCCACTGCACTTCATTGACACCCAGCGCTTTCTGTCAAAGCACTCACACAAAGACAGGAAGTCAAAAGAAAAAGGTGGTTCAAATAAAGTCTTGAGGTAACTTGCATTTTTGGTTATTTCAATGATCATAGTCATAGCAGATGGCAAAAGAAAATATTTAAAGAGGGAAACCTTTCAGAGGCTCTGCATGCATTCATTATGGTTTGTATGTTCTACCACAGTGTTAACATGACAATGAACTTGTGGCTGCAGGTCTCACACGGAGTCTGGTACACATCAAGGCAGACAGAAAAGGAAAAAAGCAGCGATGAATGGAGAGAAATGAAAAAAGGAAGAGAAAATACTTTATGTCTAGAAGATAAAAGGAGCGAGAGGTTAGAAGCTGAAAGCCAAAGAACAAAAAAAAAAAAAGACAGTCAATGAACAAAAACTCGAAAGGAAATCCACTGCAGCAATCTAGGGTGTAAGAAAGCAATATACTCTAGCAAGGATAGACGTGGAAGAAACCGAGAACAGTTGGCTACCTCACACACGCTTGTTTTAACAACATGTGACAACTATTTGCATAGTTTCAGTGTGTGGACTTGTGTGGGCTGTGTGGTTTAAAAAACATGGGACTATGCGTTGGTGCTTGTTTATTCATACCTTTAAGCATACAGCAAGTGTGAGTCTGTGTTTTCCAGTTCCTGCCTTTTGGGGCAAAGCCTAAGTTTTTCGTTGTGGTAAAATTGCAGCGATAACAGCACAGAAACCAGCAAAATTTTACCTGAAACTGTCACTTTCAGTCACTTTCTTAGACGCATTAGCACAGAACGCTACACCTTCCTCGCTGTTGTAGGTTGTTAAAGCCTCAAAGCAGCATTTCTAATAATTCTCTGTCTATATTATCACAACTGTGACCATTTATGTACGCTGAACATTCACATGCTGATGTAAATAGGGAGCAATATATCTGTTTACTGTAGTGTCAGAAATTACGAGGAACAAGGAACCAGTAAAGGCAGCCGAATTATCAAATTTAACTGCACTAAAGGGTCGAATAAAGACTACAAGGTCAAAAGTGCCTTGATCAGTTATCAATGTCACATTCACCACTGGAAGTTGTGACCTAGCTGGCAACTCTGGAGTTAAAAAATGAAGCCAACAGGGAAGTGATAAAAACTGCTTTTCTAATCCTCACAGATACCCATGATTCATTCATTCATCTTCAACCGCTTAGCAGTTTTCCGTGGTGCGAGGGGTGCTGGAGCCAATCCCAGCTCACTGTGGGTGAAGGTGTGGTACACCCTAGACAGGTCACCAGTCCATCACAGGGCCAACACACAGAGACAGACAGAGACCAACAACCACTCACACTCACACTCAGACCTACGGACAATTTAAAGTCACCCGTTAACCCAAACATGATGTCTTTGGACGGTGGGAGGAAACCCATGCAGGCACAGGGAGAACATGTAAACTCCACACAGAAAGGCCCCAGGCCCAGGATCCAAACCCGCGACCTCAGGTAGTTTATGGTGGGTTTTCATCTGGCTGAGTCAAAACATTACATTTGCAGATTTAAAACCATATAAATTCAAATTAATGAACTGAAAAACATTAAAACTGTATAATAATTATGTGTGTGGGTTATTTGTTCAAATGTAAATAGAATTTAAGTAAAGCTGAGGTTACTGGATTAACTTTTATCAGGTTTAACAGAAATAAATTACTGCCACAGCAGAAAATCCAGCAGAAATGACTTGGAAATGCCATTCACCACTTAAAATGTTCTACACCTCAGCAAATTCGACTGCCATAAATGCCACAGGAGAGACACTAATGCTTCCTCAGCTCCTGTTCCAGTTACAGTTCATGAAAGGGTTGCACTGTTTTCTCAGTACAGGGGATGCCTGGAGGGGCTAGACACAGGAGACTGCAGCATGAAGCGACAGAAGATGAATAGACAAATGATAGAGTTGGAGGACAAATCAGAAAGAAGCAGGAACTAATGAGCAGGAACCCCAAGAGTAGGAGCGGCGACCGAGGGCTTTCTGTAAACTCTATCAGCATCAGTTAGGAGGGACAATACGCTGGAAAAGGTCAGTTCTCAGCACATGTTCCCTTTCCTATTAGGATATTCTAGCAAAACCTGGAGATGTTGCTCTATCACATCAGACGACAACAAAAGATGGTTTTTTTACTGCAGATACTGCACATGGGCAATTTAGCCCGATATCAATGATTAATTCACAAGGAATCTGTTTGCAACTATTGTTTAGGCTATTCTAAATTATTAAACAACTAAGAGTTTGGGGACATCTCTATCAATCACAACTTGGATATTGATTTGATCTGTATTTACAAGTTTACAAGCTAGTTTTTTAACAAATAATGACTGAAAAAAAATGAGGAAAAAACACTAATGTAATGCCAGTTAATACATTCATAATATGTGTTCAAGATCCAGGTTCGATCACACAGTCCTACAGTTGCTTTGATTATTCAGCTCAGTTTTTGGTTTATTTTTAAAGCTCAAGTTTTAAAGCAGTCATATTAATTTAATGAGCTGAGAAACAACAAGCTAACAAACTTAAAAAGAACTAGCCGTAATGATCAGAAGCAAACTGATCCCTTTCCATCACAGAACTGTCCAAGCAACCATGTCATTTTCATTCAGGGATTCCATAATGTAAGAAATGTAATCAACCAAAATGGCTGCCTGGAGGTGTATTATGTCCCCGTCACAAGCTGAAGCATAAACATACTTTATTAATTGTTCACATTGTTTGCTGCCTCTTTCTCTTTTTTATTTCTGTGTAATATTCACCTCCTCTGTTCTTGTTTATTTTTTTCATGATTCCCTTCAGTTGAAACAAAAAGCACCTCATCGAAAACAGACAGATACAGTTTTGCTGCCAAAACACTCATGCACACAAATGACTGATTTAAAAAGAAGGTCGATACTGGCCACTCTTACTTCACAGTGAATTATTTTGTATGAAATCAATTATGTCTTCCTAAATCCCTATTTTTAAATGCGACATTGACTGAACCTTGATTCATTTGGGGTGATAACTCTCAGTTGTGAGAACATTTTGCTGCTACACATTCATTTGCCATTGTGTTTATATTACATTATATTTACTGTGTGAATATAACAGCAGGTTTAATAGACTTCACACAGTAAGTATACAGTAAACCTTTACATGTGGGATAATACACCAGGAAGCTGAACACAGCAGTTCTCTAAATGATGTGTCAGTGGTGAGGTCCATATTCCTCCAAGGGCTACAAACCGACTTCCAAAACATCCATGAAGAATCCAAATCAGGGCAAACTAAAGTAGTAATTATGAGGTCAAATAATTGAAGTCAAGCCTCTTTTTTTTTTCAGTCTTTATGTATTTAAGTAGACCATGTCTTTATTAAAGTCTAAAATGACAATCAAATCAACAGTGAACATGAACCTATATTATGTTTGTTTACTCCGGTCATTATCAACCTCAGAATAAAGGATTAGTTCGAGACCACATGTTGACATCTGCAGAATTGACAATGGAGTTCAGTGAGTTTATTATGACACACTCCAAGGATGGATATTTATCCAAGGAAAATTGCATGAGCTCAGAAGCAAAATCTCCCCCATCAATCATGAACTTGCAAAAACAATAGGTCTGAGACACCACCACATTATATCCATAATCAACATAATGTAGAAATATGAAAGCATATTTGTATTTTTAGTGTTTCCCCCTCAATGTATAATGTATATATTACTTCCAGTAAGATATCTGATTGTAGAAACTTAAGTATTATTTACATTTATATTTTATTTTATTTTTACAGGTGAAAAATCCTGGTAGAATATCAACACCTCATCCAAAACCACAATCTTTCAACAAATCACAGTTTCTATGTCCTTTTCAGCAATTTTTTATAGGTTTTAAAGTTCAGAGACACATGCAAACATCCTTGATTGTCACTCCTCACAACTTAAAAACTATCAAGTCAATATGGCTGATGGCGTAAAGCTCAATAAAGCCATGTGGTTAGTTAAATGGCTTTCTTTTGCTCCTGTGTTGGCACTTTTTGGGGGTTTGCTGGAAAAAACAAACCAATCCTATTCAAGATTTACACAGAAAATGAATCACGGTCATTTTACTGTGCAGACTAGAAAGCGGAAAAAACTATAAAATGATGTCATTGCCCAAGTTTTGGGTCACATCTGCTGCGGGGAGACTTAAAGAAAGTGGTTTGGGGGTAAATGTGTCACTAAGACACAAAGTCGGTCAGTTAAAACTGACCGACTTTGGTTAAAATTGCACCAAATCTGGTTTGATTATTTTACAATGACGATCACCATGAATATTTCCTGGGTTACTAGTTTGGAGTGAGGTTGAAATTATGAAACTGACTCAAAAATGTAGCTCACTCAGTTTGAATGACTGCTTGTGAATTGATGGTACAATTACCTTACACGTGTTTAAAGGGGTGATGCTAAATATAAACTATTAGCGCAGTTACCATCACGTCCTCAACGCTGCAGCAAAAGTAAATCTCGTGATTTTAAATTGCTTAAATATAGCACAGAAAAATAGATGGCCGCCTGATGGAAACATAAAAAATACAGAGAAAGAGAAATAAATAAAGTAAGTAAAGGCCGACAGACAGAATGGTTGACAGGCAGGACAGAGCAGACAAAAAAGTCTGCTCAGCTGAGCCTCATATGAGACAGTTTTGTGTTAGCAGTGTCTTGACAGGAAGGTCCCCATCACAATAAGTGTCTAGTCAAGTATGGCCTCACCCGGAGACGGAGTTGAATAGACCTCCTCAGCAGCCATTCATCTGTCCCACCATCCCTCCTTCCTGCCGTCCCACTACGCAGCCAGTAAAGCCATTCTGTGAACTCCAATACAACAGCTTCCTCTGTTGGCTGGCCTTGTATGAAAAGTTAATGGTAATTGCCCACAGATGCCACATTAGGGGTAAGATAGCCGGGGGAGAGAGCGCTTACAATGGGGAAAAATGAAAGTCATAATTGTGGGTTTAAAGAAATGGAGAGGAGTTATTCAGGATTATCCCAGAAGTCTGGAGTCCCTCGGGAGAGCTCTGGCCACGGGACAGGTCTGTCACCAGACAGACAGTGAAGAGGAGCCTGGAGACCAGTGTCCGCCACATATTGGGCAGATTAAAATTCCTCTCTGACAGTTTGCGAATCACGCCTTTTGTTACAATCTTCTACAATAAAGATCTAATCTGTTTCTACTGAATGAAAGAAAACATTTCATGGAGAAAATATCTGCATTGGACACAGCAGCATTATTTTACATTTAAACTCCTGTCAGCAAATACCATGAGGCCTTCAATACCTCCAACAGGCACGTAATTTCTGCTGGTCACAATAGTTTTTAGCAAACATTAAAAGGAAGAAAAAAAATCCTTTTGGGGGGGAATAAATATACTATAGTGTATTTCCAAGAGTCCAAAGGACTTAATATCAACAAATCAGTCGTAACTCCTGAACACTTAAAGAGCTAAAAGTATCAGAGAAGAAGCTGCAATAGCTACAAGGAATCAATTAGTGAACTGGCAAAACAATTTTGCCGACTTTATAACATTCCTTTAAGAGAAAAGAATCATGAGAATAATCAGTCAACAATCACTGGTTGACATAGTTAAAGCAATGGATAAAAGGAAGTTCAAAGGGCTGGACAAATGGTTGAAATATCTTCAGGTGATAAATCCATTTTTAAAATAATTGGTTAAGTGTAAAATGAATAAATAAATGACTGAATGACACAGCCTCTAACAGTCCAAATCAAAGGAATATAAATCCAAACTTTACCAAATATTTAAAATAAAATAAGTACATGTTCAAGAACGTGTGGCTTCATTTTGCAGCACTTGGAAACTTGGACCAGTGTGGAAAAGCGAATACCTTCAGATTTTTTTAAGCTGGTAGAGAAAGTCCTGATACAGTATGTGAGAATATTAGTGCACAGTTAAAAAGTGCATGCGTACATGTCAACCATGATCTTTTAAAGCAAATCAGGTCCCATCTATGTGGGCTCAGTTCAGGTTATGCTGTGCAGACATTTGTTTTTGCAACACAACATTGAATAACTTTAACAAAATATCTCCAGTACCAGCAGAAGCATTCAGAAGCAGCTTTCCGGGTGCAAGTCAATGCTTCAAACACTCCTCTTATGTTTACCTGGAATTCTGTTTATGCAGCTTCGAGCCAACAGATTGAAACGTAATTTTGCATTTTATTGAAAACAATCCTAAATTGGATGCTTTAAAGCAACTGCGGGGCTGTATACCTACTCGTTATCCTTCACCCTATTTCCTTGCGTAAATGATCCACTTGTGAACTCTCAGTGACCTATGTATCCACTGTACAGTCAGTGATCCTCTGGCCACAGTTTGACCTTCGACAATCTGTCAGAAGTGCATTTTTTTTATGGACCCACAATCCCTGCAGCCATTCTATTTCGGTCTCTATCTCTAGGCTGGAAAAGGAAAATTAAACCAACAACCCAGTGGTGAGTATGAGGCTTTAAAAACAGTGGGTGTTCACAGAAACTACGACTACAATTAATAATTATGTCACATAAATAAGTAACAATAGATAAAATTGGCTCATGTGACTTCTGAAGTACTAAGGTTGTTTAGGTTTTGGGGGGCGGGGGGTGTTTGTGTGCGTGTGAAGTAAAAATGGCATGTGGACTTGAACTTTGTGTTTTTTCTATCCTCTGTCAGCGAGCCTGACACGAAACCTGAAAGAGGTTAACGAGACACAGAGAGCGAGAGAGAGGATTAGAGAAATCCTTTTTCAGATCTCTCGGGCTCAGGTCAGGTCTTCATCCTTTTGTCTTTCATGGGAGCCAAGGGTAAAACTATCTTCATGACAGCTTCAATGACTCCTCAGCCAGTCAGAAAGTCTGACTCCGAGCAGAGCAACAATGTTGGTCTGCTAATCTTTGACGTAGAAACTGAAGTTCCAAGAGTTGTATTTTCTGGGCCTGTTGTTTTGATCATGTATTATCTGGGTGTTGCATTTATCTCTGCAGATGCAAGTATCTGCAGTCGCTTGTTAAAATGATGACGTCATTGTCAAACCACAGTTAAACAGAACTCATTATATTTCATATGCAACTGGTAGCAGCCTTGCAAAATAACCACAGAAACCTCTTTGCGTATGTACACATCAAACTTTCAAGTTATGATTAATTCATTTGTACAGTTTGTTCTGAAAATAGACACGCCAAATGAATCGACAGATGGCTAAATACTGACATGCTAAGACAGCACAGCACACAGATTTAACCAAGAATGATGAACAATTATGACAATTTCAATACTTTTAAAAGTTTATAGGAAGTTAGAAGACTACGGAAGTAATGAAAATTTCTCCCGACAAACACATGGGTACAAATACCAATCCCATGGTGGTGGTATAGTAAAACTAAAGGGCCCAACAAAGTTCTGAGGATTCATACTCTGGGCACCATGAATGTAATTGTGTAATTTGAATGCATCAAATGGTCATGGAAATGTTTCAGTCTGACTAAAGTGATGGATGACCGAACAGACAGCCACAAACCACAGCGCTTTACAGCTCAAAGCCTCCTGACACTTACAGTATCTTAACTGGGCACAGATAGACATTACTTTGCTTTAGAGGGCCACATCATTGCCAAATGAGTTCTAAGTCAAAACAAGCCATGTGGAAATTTTCCCCTCAAGGCTTCCGAAGCTGGTGTCACAACTTTTTTAAACCCATCTGACAGCATTACTACTGATATGTCCAAAGCAAAAGAATAAAAAAGACATCATCTGAACACTTTGGTTTTGTCAAACCACTGAAATGGTACAGATTCCGAGTTACCGCTGTGAAAGAGACAGGCTTTGAATTCGGGTTATAGAGAAGTAGGGAAACAGAAGTTCTCAGCTCGTCTCTTTTTTATGCAGATTTCTTGACAAGATGAAAGAAGAACTTCTGCAGTGACAAGTAGCGGCATAAAACATGAGAAAGATCAACAGTACAGCTTTTAGGCACTGGAGAAGAGCCACTCATGGGCATTTTGCCATGAAAAATGAATTGTGAAAATCCTGGGGGGTTCCTGTGAAACCAAACCAGTTTTCCAACCAGATGCAGCTGGAAGAGGGCTCCGCATAAACATGAAGGTGCATTGCTCTTCTGAGAGCAGCGGCCCGGAATTAAACCTTCTATTGTCACTGCCACTTTGCCATTCAACCTGTTCTAACATGCTTAATATAGTAACGTCAGAGTGCCAAAGGGAAGACACAAAGAGGGATTAAAAAAAAAAAAAAAAAAACAACAACACACACCTGCAATGTCAGTCTGCCCACAAACGAATACTTGACTTACACTTAGACGGTTCACAGCAGATGAGATATCTTCCAGGATGCTGTCGGTTTCCTGTTAAATGTTTTACTTTCACTTGTAAATTAGAATCAAAGTAAGGCTTCGTTTTATCGCACAGTAACTTTTCAAATGATGTGCCACCTTCACATTTGCAGAGATTGCAAGATTTAAAATCAAGAATTAGGTGCTTATAGGATAATTTTTCTAAATAAATTAAATATAATTGATTATATTTTAACAGCCCACGACTCGGAAACGGAAAAGCAGTAGAAGATGGATGGATGGATGGATGGATAACTTAACAACTAGACAATCACTTAATCCAAACAAAACTCCAAAGCCATATAGTAGCTCAAGTGGCTGTCTCAACTGTAAAGAAAGCAGTGCTAAAACAACTGAGTTTCCCCTTGATTGTGTGCATCTGTACAAATTGCAGTCCGTTGGAGACACAGGCTGGAAAATAATCTTGTCACTAAAAACCTCAAGAGAGTGAAAGTTGGAAAACTTATTGTCCAGAAGAGCATTGTAGCCCCAAAGACATACCTGTGCGTGTGTGTGTGTGTGTGTGTGTGTTTCAAAGATGAATCTTCACTGATTTCTTCACTCCATTAACTCTGCACTCCAGAGACTCCACATACAACCAAGCGCTGCAAGTCACAGGTTCAAACTCTGGTCTCTGAACAGCTACCCCAGCTGTGTGTGCGTGTGTGTGCGCGTGCGTGCGTGCTTGTGAGGGTGCTGCTGCCATCTGGCTCAAAACTCTGCTTCCTACCGTCCCTCCAAACAGGAAGCCAAAACAAATCCTTGATGGCACGGGTCAGTAGTTTAATAGTCTCAGTGGGATTTCTGTGCGGCCGGCAACGCAAACGGCCCCCTTCATCTCCACAGCAGCACAGCAGGCAGCCCTTTGAAATCAATCCACCACACTCAACAAACCTGAGCGTGTGTGTGTGTGTGTGTGTGTGTGTCAGGTCCTGATTGTGCACGTGACTTCATCACTACAGCAATTTTAGAATTGAGAAATTGGAAGGAATTATGCCAGAAGATACACACAGACACACAACACACATCCCATTAGATCCATCTTGGTGCAGCTCCTCATGCCCTCCACAGTAGACTCATCAATAAAATGTGTTTTTCTCACTTTCAGCCATCACAACAACAACAAAAAAAGAGTGAATGTGGAAGGCGGGAAGTTAGTCCAGGTGGGCCAAATTCTCCCAGTAAGGACACATTCCTCAGGAGACCCCCAAGAGGTGCTGACAGCTCTGGGTGTACCGGCCTCTGCAGGAGGCACACACCGCCCTCCCCCCTCCACCTCCACCTCCACCTCCACCTCCCTCCGTCCGCTTACCTTCAAACTGAGTCCGGGCCGGCGGCGACGTCTTCCCCCGGGGAGGTGATGCTAACGTCGGTCACTTCCTAACTTCTCCCCGCCGCCGCGCGTCAGACAGGCACGAGCCAGAGCAGTTTTTCTGTCGGGCGCGAGCTCCAGATGTTAAAGAGGGCGGTGTTCACGTGTCGCGGAGATGGCGGTGAACATCAGCCAACCGGAGCCTCGGTCCTGGATGAGGCTCAGCGGGTCCTTCCTGTGTCTGCCCCCCGCACCCCCTCCCCAACCACACGGCTGCCGCCGCTGGACGACCGGCCACCGACTCACCGACCGACCGACCGACAGACTGCCGCTCCGCCGGGCGGCCTCACTTCAGCGCCGCCGAGCGGTCACACAGAGCTTCCGCACCTTTCTACTGCTCAAGCTGCCACACAAACCAGGAACTGACTTCTGGACAAACTGTTACAGAAGTCTCAGCATTAAATTACATAAAAAAGTTCTTACGACAGCTTCAACGAAAAGTAGTATAATGTGTTTATTATCTAGATTCAAATGTGAACCATTTTTGATATTGTTACTGTTATTTTTTTTCCTTGATAATTTACTTATTTACTTATTTATCTACAATCAAATAAGCAATATGTAACATATTGCTTATTCTAACTAAGTCAAAAGGCTCAGATCTTCATTAACATTGAAGATCTGAGCCAGTTTAAGGAAAAAAAAAGCCCACATAAAAGAAATCAGTGGATTTGTGGATACCTGAAATATCATTTCATTAGTTCACTGTGCTGTTCCTGAGCAATTTCCACAAAATTTAGGTTAGGTTTGCAAGCACAAAGTAAAAAAAAACAGTAAAGAGTCTGTGTCTGAGTTGTCAAAAGGGACGTCAAACAGAACACTCAGATTGGCTTTGGAGAACATTTCAGCTCATGAAAATATTGTCTTTGTGGTCACCTGGTTACCTGCTGCTCATTCATCCTCCCTTCTCATTATGAGGGTTAGGGTTAGGGCAAATACAGAGCCTTCAAGTTACTCAGAAGTGCAATTGTTTATGAAACCGAAGATGTCTGCAGCAAATGAGAGTTGGGTACTTTCCTGCTCAGTTCACGGGTAACTGAACTTCTCCCTGCACGCTTTACAATACAAATGCATAAACAGTCAATTCTATCTTTAGTAAAAGTCCTGTCCTTATCTGTAAAATAACCAGAATGTAATTCATTTTTATGCAGCAAACATGAAGCCCTCCTACAGTACGGAGAAAGACATCGCTGATTTGAAGTGTTGCTGCACGTCTACTTGCTTTATAGCTGCTTAGCTGTTCTTCACCTTTACTTTTCGACAGTTGGGTGAGTTCACGTTGTGGTTTTTTATCCCCTAAAAAGCTCTCCCCTCAGGGTCCTGCTCCACTATATCCTCTTACTGTGCTCGCCCACCTCGCACTCAATGGGAACGTTTGACGGGTTCACCTGACCACCATCTCTCAGCACCCCCACTGCTCAGTCCCTGCAACAATGTGGCCCTCAGACGTGAAAGGATACAGGATACAGCTCATTATGAAGGCTCACGTGTGCGTTCCATGCACTCCTGGCCAGGTGTTTCTGGGTGTGGTAGGGATAAAATCTCACATATAGGACAGTGGAGAAATAAAGTGAAAAATTAAGTGTGTAATGCATAACTCAGTGACAGAAACAGCAAGTTGCACCAGGGTAAAAGTCAGGTGGAAGATAATTGTAAGTTATATTTTAAATATATTATAAATAATCGGATTGGAAAACTATGTAATCCTGTCCAGAATTTTACTCATGTGTTCCACTGAAAGGGGTCAGAAGAGCAAACCTCTCTTAATAGCCATGTTTGCTATCCATCCATCCATGAAAATAACACGCTTGGTTTCAAATTGTGTTCCTACAGCACAAAAGACATCAGGCCATGCAACACACACAATGTCTTTCCAGTTAAAAACCAAAAAAATAAAAATGAAGAAGCAGAACACATATTGGCGTGAAGCTGCAGTGAAGGTGATTTTCCTTACATGCGATCTCAAAACAAGGTCTTATCCAATAAAGGAGCCTGTTTGTATTTGCCATGTAATTTACTGCCTACCTGTGGCAGCAGCAGGCTACTGTCCCCACAGGCTTACTTTTATTTATCTACATCTGCCATTTTTGTCAGCGTGGTCTTCAGTCGTTACTGCGTTTTAAAAAAACAAGCACTTTTACCATCGTGTTTGTCCGAGGAAGGAGGTGACTAGAAGCTTCAAACCATATCCCAACGATCCCTTGAGGAAATGACAAGAGGAGAAATGGCTCAGAGCTCAGTGCATGTGCTCACAGAAATTTTTTAAAGGTTTTTCTTTATATTTGAAAAATAATTTCAAACACAATATTTTTTTTTATTGTTTATTTTTTTTATATTTTCACTAGTTTTGTCTTTGTGCATTTTATTAAGGTTAGTGCTGAAGCCTTAGTACTAAATAAAGTCTTTATTCAATTAAGGTACATTATGTTAAAAACTTAAAGGGGCAGATGTGCGTCCAAAGCAGAAAGCACAACTGTGTCGAATCTTTTTGAATTGTTTCCTATTTGAAGCTGTGAGTGTGAAAATGGTAAGAAAGTTTCTGAGTGTTTGAGAATACACTTCCATCCAGCTCAGGTTTAGTTGCTTGGTTACATGCAGCTCTGCATCACTTTAACGCCAGCCTCTTCCTTCTGCTGGGACAGGGAGCGGTGCTGGCAAGCTTTCTGACAAATGGGCCTAACGCTGGGCCTAAAACAGCACAAATGTAACGCTAGTAAAGAGCTATTCTGGATTTATTTATCTTAATGAATTCTCAGTTAGACTTTCCTGTGGAAGCACACTTTTGTTTCAATGCAGGTGCACAAACACAAATCATCATCTATCCACATGCAGCTTGAACAATGAATTTGTGTTTCTAAATTTACTCTAACACGCTTTGCTCCTTGTTGTATTGCACATTAAGTGAGAGTCACATTACGTGCAGGACATGCAGAGAGCTGCTTTCCTTTTGTAACAGCTGATTACAATGCGTAGCTGCAGAAAACAAGCTTTGAGGATAACCAAGCGTGGGCAGAAATACGAGGGATTTACAAGGTGCGTTCACAAAAGAGACTTTTACGGACATTATGGCGAATTAATGACCATTCCTAGCTGTGTTTCACATTCCTCTGTTTGTAGTTTTACTTTCAAATCTTGTGGTTGACAACCTGAAAATAAATCGATCACTTAGTTTCCAAATGATCTTTATTCAATATTGTTCAATCTGTATCCCTGAGTATTGGCTAAAGGAGAATAAAGCAAATTTAGACAGATCTCGCCTCTGCAACAAAAAAAGAAAACACATTTACATTGCATCAATGGCTACATTGATCTTGCCTTCATGATCGCATATAAAATTAAAGATTTGGTATTGGTAAGTACTGGATATTGATGAGATGGAGTCCAGCTAATGCTCCCTAAGGTGACTCCCTGAGTTGAATGCTCCAGTGGCGCAATCGGTCAGCGCGCGGTACTTATAAGACAGTAACTTGCAGAGTGATGCCGAGGTTGTGAGTTCGAGCCTCACCTGGAGCAGTTAGGTTTTAAACAGACAGTGAAGAGAACTCCTCCATGAAGGAGGCTGTTGCACCAGTCTGAGTAAACCATATCAACTTAACATCACTGTGCATGTTGTTGGACTGCCTACAAATGCCCATTCAGCTGTTTTTTCCAGCGATACTGAAAAACCAAAGCACTGTTTTCAATGCTTGTTTTCAATCATCAGACGTTCAAGATTTTGATGTGCAACCTCCCGAGCTCCACTGATAATGACAATGACTAAGGAAAATTAAACAGTGACCAGAACTCCTCACTCCATCATCTATAACGTGACTCCATGCAGGGTCATGAAGGAGGTTGTAGCACCAGTCTGAGAAATCAAACACAGTTAACCTCAGTGTGCACACCTCTGGACTGATGGTCCATCAACATAGGCACACCACCTAAACAACCTCTTGCGCTCCAGTGATGCATTGGTCAGTGCACAGTACTTATAAGATAGTAAGCTGCAGAGCGATGCTGAGGTTGTGAGTTCAAGTCTCACTTGGAGCAACACAGTTTTGACTGAGGAATATAAGCCCCTGCCTGATTCACATCACTGCCACCTATTGGGCAACATCTTCAAGTGGCCACATCCTAGTTTTTACTCTCCAAGTTGCCCATGAGGCTGAAGGACTATATCTTTCCCCAGTGAAACATGTTCAATCACAGAAGAGCCTCAGGGCAGATTGCCATTGTACGATTAGAGTCAGATTTGTGATTTGTCTCTGTAGCACTACATTCATTTTTGTTCCTTCTTCTTTGGAATAATACCTGAAGTCTGCTGTTGCTGTAATTTGTGTTATTGAAGACAATAAACTATTCAATCATCATTATTTCATGATTCCATCATTCCAACTCTGCATACATTCATAACAAGGGCTAAACTGCTAATATATGTATGTGTGTGTGTGTGTGTGCGTGTGTGCTTGTTACCTGCCTTTTTTTGTGCAGGTCCAGACTAAACCTGAAATCTAGATCACCAGTTGGGATTGCTGTCCACCTCCACCGGAGTCACACCCCCAGTGGGCCTCAACGATGGCAATGGCATAATGTGTCATTTGGTTTGTGATGTTTGTTTCGGAACAACAAGCCCATATCAACTGACGTGAAGAATGCATCGAGAAGGCCGGTCTTGAGGCCCTGTGTGAGGACCATAGTTTCAGCTGACAAATGAACATCTGTTTAATCAGGTTATGACACAGCAAACCTTGATCCTAGTATGAGCGTGCCATTAGACAACTTCTCATGCTAAACTCAGAAGTCTGAAGTCTTCTCTCATGTATCTCTCTCGCTCTCTCTCTCTCTCTCTCGACCCAAACAGCAAAGGTACACTTCTCTACAGTGCAGTGTTTTGGTCTTCGCAATGGTATCTGATGCATTCTGACCTCACGCCCACTCCCCAGTGACCGGCAGCTTATGGAGCTGCAGATAAGCAGCATCTGAGGACTTTATCTGCAGAGGCAGAACCGCAAAATATCATATGCGGCGAAATCAAAAATGCATACACATTCATAAATATGCATGCGGTTGGACATGCACACATATTAATATAAAAACTAATATATGTATATGTTTCTACACATACATATATAACCAGAGAGAGACAGGGATATTTTTGTGCATCTAATTATTATTTTATTTCCTGAGATGATAGAAAAAAGGAAGAAATGCTTCTTCTTCTTTTTTTTAAGTGTTTAATGGCAATCTGTTACTATTTAGTGGCTCAAAGGAACAAACTGCTTCTAAACCTATTAAATGCTGTTGTTGCGTTTGTTTTTATGGTGTTTTTATGGTGTAAATTGAGTGTGAAACTCTCACCAGCTGCACTTTCAGGTCAGCCACATTAATGATATGGTAGATATATCCAGTGTGACGCATGTAAAGCAGCAGATAGCGCGGCAGTGCGTAGCCCCCACCCTGCCCTGCTGCTGTCCGATAAGACAGGGGGGACACAACGAGGCTGCTGCCTGAGACATTTACTATTACGCCTCCTTTTCTTCACACAGGCGGAATTGTTCATTTTCTTCATCATTGTTGCCAGCACTTAGATTCACCGCGGTCAATGTGGTGATAAAATGGTTGATTAGCACTTTTATCACCTGATGTGAACTCTGACTTCAACTTGTAATAGTCGTCTCACACTCTGGATATTCAGCTACAGCCATTGTTGTTCAGTGCAGTGGGCTGCAATGCTCTCAAAGAGGGAGAAAGAGGTGATTGCAGAAATATGGGAAAGGCTGACTCCTGTGGCTGAAGATATTGGCTCAGACGCACTTCTTAGGTAGGTTCATACTCTGCTGTACAGACATTTCTAAAATCCAAACATGTTGGATTTGGAATAAACGGTTTGACTCCTGAGGAGAGTTTGTTATCATTTAAAACTATTTAAGACAGCTCAAACTGCCTCTCATCAAAAGAAATACTGTCTGTAGAGAAATGCCCCCATTAATGACTCACCAATGTTTGTTAATGCATTAAAAAGGGACTAGCCCTTTATTTGTGGCATTGGACAATGGACTGTCCATTACCAACTGTCAACAAGACAGTCAACATTATTATTCATAAGGTCAAAAGACGTCAGTCACTGTTAAGTAATTTACCAAACTCTAATAAAGTAACTGCTTCTTACAGCGTTATTTACTTTTTTAAGTGGTACCAAGGAGTATCATCATCATCATCATGATGGATTATCACCATGATGATTAGGGATGGTGGCAGCGATGAAAATGCTTTTGATGTGCAAAAATCCACTTCGGCTCAAATTCACCTGACTGCTCCCCCTCCACTGTAGGATGTTCGCCTCTTACCCAGGCACCAAGACGTACTTTTCCCACCTAGACATCAGTTCCGGCTCCAGCCACCTGCTCCTTCACGGGAAAAAGATTGTTCTGGCCATAGCAGAGGGAGCAAAAGACATCAGCCAGCTTACCGTCACCCTGGCTCCTCTGCAGACCCTGCACGCCTACCAGCTCCGGATAGACCCGACGAACTTCAAGGTGCAGGTTCTGAGAAAAGGCGACAAAAATACGTCAAAAACCAAACAGGGAGAAATAGCTCTTTGTTGCTAACAGAACTTCCCCTCTTCCTGCAGCTTTTCTCACACTGTATGCTGGTCACCCTGGCCTGTCACATGGGCGATGACTTCACACCGGTTATACATGCAGCCATGGACAAATTCCTTTCAGCTTTTGCAGCTGTGCTCGCCGAGAAATACAGATGAGACTCAGCCACCTGCTTCTCGGTAGTAAATGAGACATTTATGATGCTATATGATGTGTAATATTTATCCATGTGTAGTTGTTGTTATTATATAATGTTTTGTACGAATAAAAGGTGTGCAATTAATATCCTACATTTTGCTGAGTCGATCAATTCCCTCATGAGATGAGACCATTGGCTGAGCTCAGATTGTTGTACAGTTTATAGCCATGTCTTAAGAAATGAACATCATGAACTTTGTGAGATATATTGCTGCTGAGGGTTCCCAGTCTGGTGATAAAATGTTCATTCCTTGCCTAACTTCATGCCAATTTGAAGATAAATGTTCTCTTGATATTTGGAAAAACGTCAATCATTGTTACAGACTTTCAAAGGCTTCACTGAAAGCTTCACTGAAATGCATTACTTCTCTGAAACCCAGTTCAACGTGCTCCGTTATTGCAATTGTGAGAAAAAAGGGGTCACACTTCAACACACCAAGACGGAGCCCATCATCTCATCCAACTCTGCTAGATGCAGAAAAATTGTCGAGAGGCAGAAAATATTCCATAATATTCACCAAGGTCAGGTCATGTTCTTAGTCATCCAGCTCCAAGAACGTAAATCCAGAACAAATGCACTTGGTTATGGATTCCCATCCACGATAGGATTGTTCACGCTAAATATCTCCACCAGTCTGTCAGAACTCAAGAACCCAACCAAGAGCCATTGCCCCAGATTTAGCTCCATAGAGAATCCAAGATGGTTCAGTAAAGAGCAGGAAAGGATCACTGCTGCGGCCTAAACATGCCCCAAAGCTCTTTAATAATCTTTTAGTTCTTTCAGTGTTTTCTTTAATCCATTAGTGGAAATCATTGATGAATAAATATGTTAACATAGATTATTGCAGCTTATTGGCACTAATCCTGGGTCCATCTTCTTTGTATGAGTGCTGAAGGACTGATGGAAAGTGGGGCCGTCTCACACAGTGGAGAAGGACCTCTCTCACATAACTCTGCTCTCCACCCTGTTTGCATCTACAGCCCTGAAGACTTTAACAGCACTCACCGACATCTCTTTATGCTGTAGTGTTTGTTTGTTTTTTAAATTCTAACTAGGTCTAACAAACTTCCTTTTGGTTTTATATCCTGTTGAAGTGTTAAATATGGGTAGTTTCATCAGTAAATAAACCTTGAGGGAAATCTTTGTCCCTGTCCATTACTCATTATTTCCATTATTATATATATATATATATATATATATATATATATAGAAAGGACTTATATAAGGGCTTACAATATGAACTTAAATCCATTTCAAATGTAGAGATGTGCCCCGGAACTAAAACTGTTTTCAGATTTAAAACTAGCTGTAAATAAAATTGAATAATAAGTAAAACCTTCAAACCTTAAAGGGAAGTGCCAAATGGGCCACAACTCTTCCATTAGACGAGGAAAGGGCGCCTCCTGCTGGAATTATCTAGAAGCTACACACTGACTCCTGATCATTGCTACATGGCACTGTCTTAGTGTATGTATACATTTGAAAAGCCAATCTCACTTTGGATCTGTGGCTGCTCACCCAGTCAGTTCTAGCAACACATCATTTATTTTTATTTAATATCTGTGTGAATTATTTTCTTTTCAAATCACTTTTACTGTTGCTTGGAGGGGAATTAGAATTAAATTGGATTTCAGCTCCTACTGAGTTTTTCTTTCACATACTTTTTTGTGGTGTCAGATTTCTCAAAGCCTTCATGATGCTACAAAGAAAGATAAAAGTTTTAAAATAAAATATTTTACCATTAAAACATCTCAGACAATGTGTCCTACTTCCTGGGTTTGATGCCTTAATGTCTGTGTTTGCTTTTGCGTTTTGACCATCAGTTCACACTTGGGAAGGGTTCTAATCTGTTTTCAGCTTGCAGTCATGTACTTGAAATGCACGAGTTCATGTATTGAAGAACAAAGCCTAAAGACGTAAATCTCTTTTGTCCTCAGCTCACCCTAAAAAAATCACACGATGATGTAAGACACGGGGATTCCTCCAGTCGAGATGAAGAGCCTTCATCTGCAGTCTACGCTGCAGGCCTTTGTTGAGCCTATAACAATAACAGTTTGCACCAATAAATGCTAATTATCGCTTTGAAATGAATTATCAGCACAATGTAAAAACAATTCAATGTAAATAAAGGAGAAAAAAACAGGCATCAGCAGCTTTAACTTGACAAATTCTTATTTGTTTATGTGATAAAAAGCCATTTTTGTTTGGTCAACTCTCTTAAATTCTGTTTTACCACTCTAAGGTTTCTTGTGTCAAACTCACTGAAATTCTTTTTCATTGTAACATCTCAATCCAGTTCAATATCTCATGATGAAAACAAATGCCTAAACAGGGAATACTTGATGGGTGTGCTATGACTGTCTTCCCATAAAACCTGAGAAGTTCAACACAAAAATTGTGAACCAAAGTCTATCATACTGTATTACAACGCCGATCAAAAACACGGGCACTGAGCTCAGCATATGTGAACCATCAATGAAAATGTCTACAGCTCCCACAGGCAAAGTCCCCAATGCCCCCCAATACTGGCACACTGAACCGCCCTTATAGTCAGTGCTGTCTCAAATGTAAATTGTGGCATCTGCCAGTGTGTGTGTGTGTTGGATGTTTGGCTGGGCCCCTTCAGAGTAGAGAATTATTACTGGAGATCTGGGCAAGTTGCAGAAATTGAACAGCAACTATATATTGTGTTAAATATTGGTGATGTATAGTTAAATCTTTTGATTTCACTTTTAATGTGTATTTTTTTTAAGTGCCTGATGACTGTGCGTAATTACGCACACATCAGAGGAGGAGTGGGGTTCAAACAAACAAACAAACTCAGCTGTGCTTCGGTCGGCTTTTATTTCTTCATGAAGGAGACACACAACACGTGTGAACAGACGTTAGAGCTCTCCTTCGGGCGCACTGTAAACCCTTTAGTGGTACTGCCTGCCCAGAGCGGACACCACCACGGCCAGGAACTTCTGGAAGGCGGCCTGCGTCTCGGGGGTGAAGGCGTTTCCCATCTTGGCGGCGATGACGATGGTCAAGCAGTCAGCCAGCAGCTGTATAGAGAGGGGGGTCATTTAATATATATAAAATCTGTAGATTGCATCATATTTTTTGGAGGGGCGACCTGGGGGTCAAGTTCAGGACGGGGAAACGTTACCCTGAAGTTGTCGGGGTCGACGTGCAGCTTCTCGGAGTGCAGCACACTCAGCTCGGCGTAGGTGGCCTTGATGTTGTCCATGTTCTTCACAGCCCGGTCCAGGCCGTGCAGCACTGTCACTCCGTGGGAGGCGATGTTGGGGTTGGTCTTGATGGCCTCAGCGTTGTAGAGGTTTCCAAAGGAGCCGAAGTACCTCTGGGTCCAGGGGTAAACGATCAGACACCTGCGGGGGGGGCACGGGTGAGTTGCGGGGAAGTGGCATCAGAGGAGAACTTGTGGATGTGAAGATCTGCGTACCTGCACAGAGCCTTGGGGCCGACGTCCTCATAGTTCAGGCCGGAGAAGATGCTGGTGATGATGTTGCGTTCCTGCTCAGTCCACTCGACCATGGCGGCTATTGAGTTTCTTTGTTCAGGCTTCAACCAAAAAATGAGACGCTGAATGGCGCTGCGGTCCGAGATGGGTCTATTTAACCGCGCCGTCGCGCCCCCCGCCCTGCGGGAGCGGACGGCCGCAATAGGCTGGAGATCAGGCCTTTCAGATAAAGCGCAGACTTCTCCAGAAGTTTCTGGATGTTTTGATATTGGCTTGATCGTGATAGAGATTTAGACAGATACCGAAGGATTTGCGTGAAAATGTCAGAGTCGAAGTGCGCGTAATACAAATCTCATAAAAACTTTTTTTTTTCTTTTGCAGGGATGCGCGATGGGTTCCTGTTTTCCAGAAGGAAAGGCCATCTCAGGTTGAATATTTTATTGAGGGTTGTTGTCTTGTTTGAAATGAGTCGCCTTCATAAGAAAACGTCAAATCAGGACAACTGCACATTAAACTCTTTAACACTCTAGCTTTCATATATTTAAGAGGTCCAGCTGGAATCTTCCTGCTCTAACCTGCAGGACAGGCCCAGAACCTGAAACCAGTGAAGTCTGATCCTTCTACTGTACTTCATTATTACACTGAAAAGCCAGTCAAATTCAGAAAATCGAACATGGTAATAACTGAGTGAAAACAGCCTGAGAAAGCTCAAATAACAAAGCCAAAAATTCTGATATACTTAATATAATCATTGATATGCATTATTATTATTTTTATTGACCAATACGTATAACTGAGTTGGTGTAATTAATAATCAATATTTTTTTTATATAATAATAAAGCCAATTTGAGTGAGTCTTCATTTTTGCATGTGCGTAAATTGTGTCCAACTTGTGTGTTTGCCAGGCTGCTGTGTTATCGCTGACAGCACACTGGTGTTATCTGGAGCAGCGCCCCCTCCACCCAGGAGCCCGCTGCCCAAATCCACACATGTTTTGATTAAGAAAATACTTGAGCTCGTTGATAAAGGTTATGGCCAATATTACCTCCCTATGATAGGAAAAAAAAACTTTAATGAACGAAGCCAAAAAAAGGGGGAGGAATTAAAAAAAGAATCAATCACTGATAAATCTGATCTGATTTATAATTCTGCAGAGTGATTCGGTGGTATTTATTTTATTTGGGATTAATGTGCTTCATGGCATGTAGCTTGCTGTGGGAAACGTAAAAATAAATATTTACACCGTTTGCAGATTATGCTTCTTCATTCACTTGATTTCATGAAGCCTAACCTGAAATTACAGGGGGTTGTTTTTTTGTTTGTTTGTTTGCTTGCTTGAATGTATGTAATGCAACAGAACTAAAGAAATAACTGCTAATGCACTTAAAACTAGTTTTGCTCCTGTGCTGAACCAGCTGGTACTTTCAGATATTTTAGGTTTCATGTAAATGTCAAATGTGATTTCTTTTATTGTGTTATTTTGTTTCGTTTTTGGGGAGGAGAGGCATGTCTGCAGATGGAGATGGAAAACCCTTCTGTGAAAGTGTGAGCTTTTCTTCTAGTCCTTTATGTCTCTGAATGTCTGCCCTTGACCTCAGATGTCCTCCTGGGCCCCCTCCTCTAACGTCTGACATCAGATGTCCTCCTCCTCTAACTTCTGACCTCAGATGTCCTCCTCCTCTAACTTCTGACCTCAGATGTCCTCCTCCTCTAACTTCTGACCTCAGATGTCCCCCTCATCTAACGTCTGACATCAGATGTCCCCCTCATCTAACGTCTAAGTTGCAGCCGTTCGGTGAAAATCGTATTTCTGCCAGCTCACGCCCACGACGCGGCCACCTATCTGTCAGCTGTCATCTGGCAAGGATGTTTCTATCAGGCGTGAAAGAAAGGTCCCATCTGCGTCAGGGGACGCGGCTTGGCATCCGTTCCGGTGGGTGTGACTGAGGGGCCGACTGAATTTAAGCGCGAGTCCAAAGTAAGCGGCGATCACCGACACAGGTGGAGAAAGAGACCAGCAAAGCCGACATGAGTCTGACCGAGAAAGACAAGGCCGCAGTCAAGGGGCTGTGGGCCAAAATCTCCAAGTCTGCAGACGCGATTGGAACGGACGCCCTGGGCAGGTGACTGTATGCTACCGGAAGCGGTTTCATTCACCCTGCAGTTCAGATGTGGATCACCACAGAGCAGGAACATGAGCTGTTTTCTAAGTTAGCGTTAAAGGTAGGATGTCTAAAGGAAAGGCAGCTGCTCCAGGTGAGGCTCGAACTCACAACCTCGGCATCACTCTGCAGGTTACTGTCTTATAAGTACCGCGCGCTGACCGATTGCGCCACTGGAGCCCGAGAGGCGGTGTAGCCCATCAAAGAAACGAACCAAGGCTTAGATGAGGCAGGATCAGCTAGGGAGCAAATGAGTTTGGCTGAGGCTGCATGAGTTCTGTCAGCCACAGTCATGCACACGTAGGATATTGTACCATATGTATGGTTTGCACAGACTGAGAAAACCAGCATAAGAAAACAACTTGAGTAAGGACCTGGTTTACTTTCTAACGCATCCAACTTGACTGTCTCCCCCTCTCCGCAGGATGCTCACCGTATATCCGCAAACCAAGACCTACTTCTCCCACTGGTCCGACCTGAGCCCCGGCTCTGCCCCCGTCAAAGGCCACGGAAAGAGGGTGATGTCTGGAATTGCCCTCGCTGTCTCCAAAATCGACGACCTGAACAACGGCCTGCTGGAGCTCAGCGAGAAGCACGCCTTCCAGCTGAGGGTGGACCCGGCCAACTTCAAGGTGAGCCAGGCATCGGTCAAACCGAGCAGGACACCAGACGTGAGGCATACGCAGTCAAGTCATCTCGCATTTTCTGACACAGTTTGCAAAAGGGCCTTCTCACTTAGGCCGCGTGACGTTTGCGCACTTTTACGCACGGCCGGAGCTCGATTTACGCACGAATTACTCGTGCTTAGCGCATCACATAACAAGTAAGTCAATGTCAGTTGCGGTTATAGAGGATTGATTTCTCTCAAACAAAAGTTAGACAACTTGTAACGGAGAGGCACGTTTTGGTTTCCGAGATATATTTTCCACTTTAGAGTTTTTACTTGGATCAGAGTTTTAGAATGAAATCTGCTTTCTAAGTCAATTGGCGGTGGAAGAATTGCAAACTTTACGTTGGTCACGAAATTGTCTCCTTTGTCCCCAGATCCTGTCCCACTGCATTCTGGTGGTCCTCGCCGTCATGTTCCCTAAGGACTTCACCCCAGAGGCCCATGTCGCCTTGGACAAATTCCTGGCCTGCGTGGCCTTGGCCCTCTCTGAGAGATACCGCTGAGCAGCGTTTACCGCGGGCTGCCGCACACGACCTTGTAACCAATGGGGAAATATATGAAACAATAAAGTGCATACCGCCCAAAACTCACAGAACTGTGTCATTTGTGTGTCACGATGCGTTTTGTCACTTCAAATCTGAATAATGATTTTGTTTTCTGTTTGTGGGTAGGTGACCAATGACCCACTTTGTTTAATTCTTTATTTCATATTGGAAAAAGAAATACATACAGTGATCACTCAACATGACCTGACACAAAAAAGGAAAAATACAACTCCACCACGTCACGTGATGTCAAACTAGTATCGGTTAAAAAAAAATTCACAGGTTTATTGCCCCCCTGTGAGGAGCTGTTATGAGTTCAAAACAACTCGTAATTTATTATCACCAAGAACGAGCCTGAAATAAATGAGAAGGGGAGGGAGTGTCAAGCCTTTATGGTTTTATTTCTATATTAACTCATCCAGTTCTAACACATAGTGGTTTCTCTCACCTGAGCAAAGCAGCAGCCACCAGGCCTCCTCCTATGGGCCCCACCCAGTAGACCCAGTGGTAGGTCCAGTAGTTGGCCATCACAGCCGGGCCAAAGGCCCTGGCAGGGTTCAGGCACGTTCCAGATATGTCACCTCTGCAAAAGCAGCAGGAAACAGATGACATGTTAATGATTCCAGTAAGTGGAGACGCTGACACAGATCTTCATATGCTTTTGACATTTTTTTTTCCTGGTGGGAAATATTATTTGAAAAGGTTTAAAAATGTAAAAGGTTTTTTTAAGTTTAATTTCTAATAATTAATTAATCAATCACATTTAGGATTAACAATAATGTTAAAAACTGTGAAAAAGATTTTGTGACAATAAGCTTTATTTTATTAAAATTATTTTTTTAAACATTAATTTATGTTTAAAAAAAAAAACCTATATCAGTGCCAATAAAAAAGATGAACGGTAAACAAGATGAAGACATCTTAATTTTACTTATTTATTTTTGCAAATGGCCAAAAACGAATATTACACACAATTCATCGCATTATATTTGATGAAATGATAATAATATTAAAACTTATATATTTATTTAAATGTAGTTTTGAATGTCAGTGATCATGGCTCTTGGCTCAAATGGACTTGGCCATTTTTAAATTAGACTGGGTGTAAATGTTTGGCTTTATCTCACCCTGCCAGAATGCAGACGATGACGGTGCAGCCCACCAGGAAAGGTGCCAGTGGGGTTTTGGTCTTCTTGTTGACAGCCACCAGCAGCACCACCATGGTGATCAGGCAGGTCATGGCCACCTCCCCAAAAATAGCCCCAAGCAGCTGGTCGTCTGAGTGGAGGATATCGAACGCTGCTCCTGTGGCATTGTGATAACGCTCTGGAGGGGTCATTATCTACAAGAAATGAAACATCGCGGACAAATTGTTACACGTTAGTGTACAACGAAGCTCAAGCATCCTTTCATAATATCGTGCACAATAACTTTTCAGTGGTTCATTTTCAAATGACCTTGGACATTCCAGCTCCAAGGACTCCCCCAATGAGCTGGCTGACAAGGTATGGTCCCACCATCATCAGCTCCATGCCTCCACACAGGTAGATGCTAATAGTGAAGGGAGGGTTGAAATGGGACCCACTGGAGAGAGGGAAAGGAGCGAGTTGAGGGCAACTTGGATAAAAGATTTTTGGAACAAAGAAACTGGTGCCACCTAACCCACACAACATATCAATCGCCACAATGGATGAGGTGAACAAAGACAAACAAGCAGCACAGAAAACCCAAAAGCAGTGCTCTGAGAGGAAGGCCTGTACCTGATGTTGTCCATGACGCCCACCATCACCGCCACAGCCAGCCCGTGCACCAGTGCTGGCTGCAACCGTCCAGCTGCTGGCACGTTCTCAATGACAGACACACAGCCAATGAAAACAAAGAACATGGTCCCCACAATCTCAGCCATGCAGGGCTGGATCAGTGTCTCATATTTGTTGGAAGGTTTGGCCGCGGGTATTTTCTTGTCTTTCTCCACAAGAGTATAAGCTGTTTCTTCCATTTCCATTTTCTGGACTCCCATTTCTGCTCTGCTATTGGTGGATCTTGTTGGATTCTACCTCTGCTTGCAGATACTCCTGCAAGTAGAGTAGAGATGTGGCTGTTGTGCTTATTTATAATCATCACGTTGCACTTGAATTGCGTCACCAGTCATAAAAAAATAAAAAAATAAAAAAAATCAAAGGAGAATGTCCTCAAAAGAGTCTTTACATTGACTTTTTGATTATGATAAGGCTCGTGAGCAATTAAAAGTCGACCAAAGTCAATGTTGTCCTGTTCATTTCATCATCATCATTTCATTTGGATGTCAAGGCAACTAAAATAATTATGTAACCATTGTAACCTATGTAGATACGAGAAACCTCGACTGTAGACAAATTTTAGAGGGTAGTGTCCTCAAGTAATTCCAACTTCACCTGTGAGTATTTTATGATGCTGCACAAATGAACATTTAATTATAATCAGACTGAGCATTTTTTTTTTTTAAGATTTGAAAAATAACTAAATGCATTCATTAGTTTTATATGAAGTACGATTTTTTTTGCCATGTTTTATTTTTTGCTGCTCCATACTTGCATATTCGGAGAGAAATATATGAGTTAGCAGCATTTATTTAAAAGATATAGTTTCTACTTACTTAGTAAATTTGAACATATTACATATATTGCAATATATTGCAATATATTATATTAATAAATATATTGTTTTTGAATGAACCAGCTGTGTCACTAACAACTTTGACTTCTTTTGGGTACATGAAAAAAAAAAACAACAACAGTGTATTTGGTTTGCATTGACGACAAATCATGCAAATATGTTTTTCTCCTCTGAGTTTCACACACAATAAAAGGGCTGAGATGATTGTGTGTGTGGGTGGGGGGGGGGGTTCTCATGTAGGTCAGGTTAATAGGCAATAGGTGCGAAGGGTTGTTTATTACTGTGATAGATAATCTTGTTACTTATCAGCTGCCCCTCATCCGCGAACAGTGTTGACAGTAATTCATTAACTCATCTTCTACCGCTTATCTGTTTCCGGGTCACAGGGAGTGCTGGAGCCAATCGCAGCACACATTGGGCGAGGGGAGGGACAGGTCACTCTCAGACCTACGGGCAATTTAGAGTCACCAGTTAAACTAAACATGCGTGTTTTTGGACAGTGGTGAGAAACCCACGCAAGAGAACATGCAAACTCCACATAGACAGGCCCCGGCCTGGGAACCAAACACACAACCTTGTGGTGGGGCGACAGTGTTAGCCACTATGTCACCGTGCTGCCCGATTGTAATCCAGTTCAGCTCAATATTATCTCAAATTTCCACTTTACTGTTTATAGTCCAACGTGACCAGCTGCACCATAATAAAGTGCTGCTCACACACAGTACCTCAGTCAGACTTGAGGTAATGCAGCAATCCTCTGATTGTGAGAATTTTTACTTTAATGCTGCAGTGGTATATGGATGCACTGACACTTTTATTGGCATAAAGTGTAAGTATGACTGGTGACAGATTGGAGGCAACAAGAAAATTTTGAATCAAATCCCTTGAAAATGAAGGCCAATTTCTCCTAATTCATTCTTTATTGAGCTCCAGACATTTTATACAACATTGTTTCAGAAAATGATTCAAGGTAATAATTTATTTCCCCTTTAAAGTGAAGTAGCAGAGATAAATCTCTTTATTAGGGTTTTGTGAGTGTATTGATTAAGTACCCAATCAACTCCATCTCATAATGTAGTGTCCTGTCCTTGCACTGTCTTTTATAAACCTATTAAAGCACAGTTTTCCATTCAGGACTTTAACCTAAACAATAAATATAAAAAGACTGTAGATAACACAGTTGTGATTGTTTGGATAAAACGGTATGCATGAAATCTGTGATGAACTTTTTACAGTCAGCATAAAACAAGTAGAATCCAAATGTGGAGGAAGCATCAAAGCACCTATCAGATCATCAAACACTGCTAAATATTCAAATACAAAGATGTCATCCAGCCAGAGCCAACATTTATAGCTTATCCAAGTAGAAATCAATTTTCACACCTTCAGTTGATGAATTGAAAATTTCAGTCTAAAGGCTGTCATCAAGTCAGTTGTGGTTTACATGTTTTCCACTTGCTCTCTTGTGCTTTTATTTCAGTACAACTCTGGTCTTCTGGTCACCAAACAACAACCTGCAAAAAAAGAGTGATACTTTAATGACTGGCCCTACACGACAGCACTGAACATTATTCAGTTGCATGTGAACACACAAACTCTGTCCAGAGAAATAAGCAAACAGCCCCTGATTTTAGCCTCAGTTACTGCACTTCATATTATATATATATAAAACCCCTTGTATTTTCTAAGCACAATGATGGCTGAAGCTCTTGTTAACCAGCAATCATCACCAGCTCACAGCAAGAAAACATGAAAATGCACAAATGACGCCTTTAAAGGTACCGCGGTGAGTTTGGTTTGCATCCAATGGCATTCACTTCCAAATATGTCACATTTATTTCCACAGAAAATATTTATATGGCTTATAAAGCAAGTTAAAAATATTTACATATCTGCTATTGTAGGTAAAAACTTCCATGGGATACCTCCAGGTTTCACCAGAAGTTCTCTGTTAACCAACTTAAACATTCATTGTACTCAAAGAAAGCCGATGAAATTGAAAAAAGAACAGTGCTGGTATTTAGCCTGCTATACATACCTGATGAAGGTGACAGTGAGGAGTGCACCAAAGGTGGGTCCGACCCAGTAGATCCAGTGATGGGTCCACTGGTTGGCGACCACAGCAGGACCGAAGGCTCGGGCGGGGTTCATGCAGGCTCCAGACACCGTCCCTCTGAAACCACCAGCGGCACATGTCAACACAGAAACACCAACAGCAACAGCATGATTTTCATTTTGGAAAAGGAGAAGTGAGGGATGATTTTACATGGAGCTTCACCAAAAGTAAGGATTGAAAATCAAGATACGTCAAATTCTGCTGCTTCAGTTCTGTTTTAAATCAGTTTTAAGTTCAAAATGTGTCCCTGTAATATAAATGCTGTTGCCATGAAATTACATTTGGTTGGGTTAGATCACGTTAATGTGATTATTTTGAATACTGCAAGAACATAAAATAATCTTTTGTCAATAATGGTTTGTTTTACAGTAAGAAAATACTTAAAGTACATCAGTGGCGTTAACGTTCTGATACTTGAAACTGAAAAGTGATAAAAACACACTTTTTTTCATTAGTTTGATATGAAGATAGTCTGGAAAATATACATATTTACCTCATACTTTTTTCTTCACATTTTATCTTATAGCCAGTAGCAATGATTAAAATAGGCATTCTAAATACATTTAAATATTTTTTGTGACCTACTATACCTGTTAAATATCGCTTATGCATTCATGCATCAATAACATATCCAGTAATTAAGTGATGACAAAATAACCCTCAAAAAGGGCCTACTTGGGATCAAGTGGAAACACAAGGAAGCTTTTGCTGTTGTGTGAAAGTTGCAATATAAGTTGTCGATGGCAGTGAGTCATCAAGTTAATAAAAAAAAAGGGGGTTAATGGATCTTGGCATTCTTCTGATAGTTGATAATATATACTCACATGGAGTATATATTATCAGGACTGGAGGACCGATAAGGTCTGAATGGAAAGTGGTGACGTTGGGGAGGATTCGCTGGACTTTTGTACCAGCTGTTACTACTGAAGTGCTTACCCAGCAAATATGTTGGCAGTCACAGCGAGGCCGATGCAGAAAGGAGCCCACGGTGAACGTGTACGGCTGTTCACGGCCCCCATGCACACCACCATGGTGAGGAAGAGAGTCATCATCACCTCCGCCTGAGTGGCTTTAGTCAGATCAGTGGTGTTGGGATGGATGGCTCCTCCGAGGGCTGTGTCATAACTGCCGGTGGAGCAAATCGCCTGAGGGCAGAACAGAGTGAGTAAAGATGCATTTCCCAGCACATGATGAACATGTGGTTGGAATATGGTTAAGCTATTTCAACAGTTTTAGTTTTTTGTTTTTATAGAGCAAAACCAGGTTTAAATAAAATGATTTTGATTCATCATATTTGACCTCAGAATTTCAGTAGGCAATCTAACTACTTTTTGACATTTTTTTTTTTTTTACCTTGGCCAAAGAAGCACCTATTAAGCCTCCACACATCTGAGCCAGGATATAAGGCACCAGCCGAAGCAGCTCCATCCCTCCACACAGGCAGACACTCAGAGACACAGCCGGGTTAAAGTGCCCCCCACTAAGAAAGAAAACACAATGTTGTTCCATTTCATTAAACTGATGATGCTGATGATACGGCATAGTATCATCATAGTATAGATTCCCTGTATTTGTATTAACTTTGTTTCATCAAATGGTCAAAAAATAAGACTGATAGCTAAATTCATTATAATGCCCTGCTCATTAAATTAGGAGGAAATTCAGAGAAAGCAAATGAAAACCAAGTCAATCTTGCTAATATAAAAACTAGAAATGAGCTACCAAAAACATGGAACATGAAAAATTCAGAACACATCAAATTTACCTGATTTGCCCAAACACCATGATGAGCACTGCCAGTGCCAGTCCGTGTGCCACAGCAGGCTGGAGGACGCCACTTGCTGCCACATTTTCGATGACGGACGCACACCCCACAAAAACAAACAGGCTGGTTCCAAACAGCTCGACCAGACAGGGCTGCACATGCTGCTCATACACCCATCTCATCCTGTCAGCTCTGCTGCACTCTCTCTGCTCCTCCATCTCAGCTACCGTAAAGATCTCTGTCTTGGTTTCTGTCCCTGACATACTGATGGAGTGAATGGAAACACTAGCTTTGCTTCACTAGTCAAACTCAGCCAGAACTAGGTTGGTCTGGGCTTGTGTCGGGGCTATACACTTATGTATATATACCATTCGTGGGATGATACATAAAGGACGTACGCACATCCCGCTCCCCAACGCCTCACCTTCCTGCAATTGTTTATACTCCCAAGACAGTTGGTGCTCATTCAGGAGAAGCTCATAAAATTATTAGTACTGTCAGAAAAAAAGCACAGATAACGAGGATGACTGATGTGTAGTCAGTCAGCATAACAATGAATACGCTTGTTTTCTTTGGCTGATACCTAAGACTTGCTTTTCCTATCATTTTAAAATATCCAGTATATAATACTTTATAACTGTAAATCATGAAAAAAACTGCAAAAAAAGATTCAAGTGTCTAATAAAACAAGAAAAAGAAATAATTCACAAATCATCTTGACCTTGATGGCACTGATTAAAGCTGGGTTCAGTTCTGAGAGTAAATACATAAAAAGCTCATCAAATTAATCAGATTGTTGTTCAGCATCTAAAATTGTGTTTTTCTTTTCGTCATTTTGTTCCTCTACAAATAACCCAACTGATTATAACATATGAACGTGAAAACTTGGTCTTACACGAAAGGAAATTTTTATTTAATTACATTTGACAAGCAATTCATCAAATATAATCTGTTACAAACTCATCTGTCACAGCCTAGTTGCTGTTTGAAAACTGGTGGCAAAAATAGAAATAATCTGGTAGTTGCATGAAATTAATTAGCTGCAGTCTGACACTTATTCCATGCAGTTACAGGATGTCTATGAGCGTAAGAGTCTGGAAGTACAATTGATCAATAAATATACTTAAAATGGCACATAAAATCCAGACAGGGACAAATTAATGGATATTTAAACAATATTTCACAGCCAAAGATTTGCCCGCAAGCAAAATTACAGAACAACAAACTATACTCTTAGTAATTAAGTGCCAGAGTAGACAAACCTCTGCACAGCTATCAACCTGTTCACCTCTCATCTTGAACACCAAGCTGGTGGAAGGCGACACTTGTGAAATGGCAATCTGCTGATGCTGGGAGTTTTCAAACCGGAACAACTCCCTGATGACCGAGAACAGGTTTCCTCTTTCCCGGTGCCTCAATTACAACATCTTGCCTTGCTGTTGATTTTGGCAAACACACTTGTAAAGCACGTCCAAGCAATGGAGCAGTTTCACAGTCAAAATGCCAACTGTGATAGACCTGAGGAAACAGAATGACCCATTTCTTGTAAATGACCACACCAAACACTGAAACTGGGCGGATGGATGGAAATATAAGAAATTTAATGTGAGTTGCACGAAGTAAACAAAGTGACAGTCAGTGTGGCGCCACATGGGTCAGAAATGATGTCTGAAATGACTGGACATAGATTTGACATACCGTTGCAGCTTCTGTGTATGGAATTTACCTGCATGCTTCAAGTGTAACGGAAACATAATGTCGTCTTACCCAGGTTGAGCTTGTCCTTAGTGGCCCAGCAGATGCTGTAATGCTGGAGCAGTTGTTGCAACAGCTCCTTCTCATCCAGGAACTCCAGTCGCTCAATTCTGCCGAGCATAAAAGAAAAGTTGTATTTAATCGTCTATTTAATATTCTACCTAATAGGATAAATATGGAGAAGCTGAAAAAAGACACATCATCAGTCATGGACTCACATAAATGAGTCCATAAATTTTCTTCTTACTAACTGGAAAATCCAATTCTTCCTGTCACAATTTTTCACAACAGATGTCCGATCTAAAGTAGGTGTAGGTTAGTTTGTAATGTGTCAGTATTTAATGAGTATTCAGACACTGGCCTGATAACCCAGGTGATGGATTGCACAACTGTTTCCACAGTTTGAATAAGTCTCCTTTTCGTTGGGGCACCAGCCTGGACTATATATGACAGTAGAACACAAAGTGTGGAACTGTGGTGAGAAGAAACGCGCACACTGTATCGGATTAAAGATGAAAATTCACACGAATAGTGAATCTGACAGAGCGGCACTTGTTGCATAAGTGGGTTTGCGGAGCTGAGGAGCTCTGAGTGATACAGTGTGATGTTTGGTGTGGGGTACCTTGCTACATCTTCCTGAGGGAGCATACTGTAGATGGTCATCATGTCCAGAGCATCAGCATTCTCCCAGCTGGTCTTCAGGAACCGCTCCTTCTGCAATCACCACATAGCAACTATATGATGGAGAAGAGGTTCTGGGCTGTGAGCAACAGGTGTATCAGCGAGACATCCTAAGGCCCCTTTTCTACTCCTCACGGACATTTTGTTTTGTTTGTAAAAGAAATATTAAACCACGGTGAGACAAAGAATTTGAGTCATTTGACTAGATTAGAGTTGCGGGTTAGAAGCACTTTGACTTTAGTAGCAAGAACCTCAAACATGTATCTCCAGTAACTCCTGCTAAGTCATAGTGTCTCACACTCACACCTCTGTTGTTTGTCAGTGGGGCTTGGATTGGCTCCAGCCCCCCTGACAGACAACTGCTATAGATAATAGATGGATGATGTCTGTTAGTTAAGGGATTCACACACTTTTCTACACCACACAGCAAATGTTTGAAGGTCGTATTCAATATGGAAAAGGACAACACAAAGATGTGTGTGCAATTAAAATAGAGTGTGTTTGTTTCGATCATCTGTTTGTATTTTGGATGAAGATTAAAATTAGAATGCTTTTATTGTCATCATACACAATGTAAAATGAAATTTAGAGACAACTCTGTAGTGGAAAATACAATTATAAAATAAAGATAAAGTAAAAAATAAAGTGTATGAATATATATGTACAAAAGGAGCCACTAAGAATATATGTACAGAGAATTTCACAAATTACAACAGTGTAAATAAATATATTGCACTATGGAATGTGGATGACACTTAAACAGCATATTGAAATTTGCTGTGCGTTCAGTACTCTTATTGCACTTGATGGAAGGTGTTAATGAGTCTGGATGTGCAGGCCGGGCTTATACATAAATGCAGGTAACTCTAAAGGATTCGCCTACTTGTACTAAGTACTGGAAATTACCTGAGAGTCCAAAGACTGGCAGGCCTCGACTCCTGCCAGCGTACACTGGCGGCGCTGCAGGTTCTCAATCATCACATGCCCAAATCGATCGCTCATGTTCACCTGGATACAAAGTCAGGATTGAGGCGGAAGTCTATCGGATGGGGTGTTAGGCTGCATTACTCAACACACATGGACTTCTGTCTATTCAGATTCTTTTCCTGCTACAAATTTCAAGAGTCACATTTCCCATTAAATCCACTCAAGCAACTTTTAGCCACTTATTGCACATATGACAATAAGTACTTCTATCTTAAAACGCCTCCTGTTCAACAGTAAAACAGCTGCACACACTGAATCTTACTTTGCAACAACCAGATTCTTCCTGAAAATGTGTCACAGATGACAGAAGAAATACCTGTGTTCTTTTGCTGAGTTTTGCTTACCTGTTCATAGTTGATGAACATGGCAGTGTGGAAGGTCTCCGCTGCCCAGTGAACTAGGTTGGAGGACTGGGAGGGTGTCATGTAGACCAGCACACACTCTGACAGGAGCAGTGTTGGTAACCTGGAGCCGAGAGTGTCCCATGTAAACATTAACTCAAAGCACTCAGTGAAACCATAAAGTAACCAACGCTCTGGTATCTTATTCTCCACATCAGGTTTAACATACAGAGACCGTAGGCGCTGTGGGTTTCATGTTTGATGCTCGCAACGTAAATTTTGGGTAGGGTATCATTTCAAAACAGGCTTAAGATGGCAAACATTACATCTGAATTACAGCCATGCTGTCACTCCGTAGAGTGGCGTTATCTGGAGTTACCTACAGAGAGAAAGCACGGAGATAAGCTTCAATTCTTGGATTTCCGAGAAAAGAAATTTTACAAGAAAAAAAGAAAAGTGGCAGAGAACCATACAAATTTTCACAAATAACTCTGACTTTACACTTACACTTTCCTCACACTCCCATCCATTTGGTCAGCAGTGACTCATATGGATCATATGATTTAGATAAAGCCGAATAGTGTCTATCACCTACTCTGGATTAAGCTGAAACTTCTTCAGTTTTTCATCCAAACTCGAGATGTCTCTGAGGTCTGCTCCAACAATACAGTAACGGTCTGAGTCGAGGCTGTGGGCATCTAAGCAAACACATAGAGAAGTTTAGAGCGATTTTCTAACAGAAAATGAAAGATATCAGAGTCAAACCACATAGATAAGTAATAATAACAATGTGGTTTGTAAAGTATGACAATAAGTTTTGTTGTACCTAGTAGTAAGGAATCAGTTGAGTGGGTTTCAATGATGGGTTTGGACAATGGTGGTTTTGTCCTAGTCAAAGAGCAGAACATAATTCATAGTTAATATCATCATAAACTAATCTAAGGGTATACTAGAATCAGGTCTGTGTAATGTTCAGTGTATGCTTTAACAATTGCAAAAATTCCTGGAATTCTTTTGTACAACAGCTGTAAATGCTGGTTGCTGTAACAAAATGTTTGTCTCCCTCTACAGATCTTTGAGCTACATTACAATGCCAAAGTCAGAGAGGGGCGACAGACTGGTGCAACTTCATGTCATGCTGCACAACAATACATAAATATGAATCTTATTCTGTTATGCAGATAAAATTAGGTTGTTTTTTCTTGCCAATCAAAATTTTTAGGATTATAAATGCATAAACACTGTCACACATTTGTAACAGCCATTTTCCTCTAGGTGGCCTGACCTGGGCCTGCTGTGGTTCATCCACAGTTTGGACATCTATAAAAGGCTGTTCTGTCTTACTTTATATTGTGTATTTTCCTGGCCACAATGGTGGGAAAGTCCACTTCAAAGAACTTCCTCGGCATGAGGTTTTGATCCTATAAGAAAGAGAGAAAGAAGAGAATAGACCCACAGTAGTTCACAATAGTATCAAACTCCACCTCAGAGCAACAGAGCCGCAAGACTGCAAACCTTTAACCTCCAAAATGTGGTGTCCAGCCCGGCTCCCAGGTTGATTACTTGACAGTCACATTCTGCTTTTCTTATAAATGCATCGAGCAGATGGTTCATCCCTTGAACGCGGGCATAGTAACCTGTTACATCAGATAAGGAAGGGAAACACACACCTTGAACTTTAAAACAGCGAGTAACGCACAATATCATAAATACTGATGACGTAAGATTTTAAAACAAACACTGGATCATTAGGAGATTTTACAGCTGACAACTCCTCACTAACTACATTGCTCAGTGAGCTGTGGGAGCAACTTACACTGTTCTATTATAAACACGGTACACATTTGTTTAAAAATGCAGTATGATGGTTGATGATTCATGATTCTACATGTCAGGGGCATCTCTAGTTTGTTAGTGATGTAGTGAGTCAGTGATTACCAGTCTGGCTGAATAGAAGGCATAGTGTGATGATAATTTTATTGAATGAGGTAGAAATTAGAGAAAAAAAAAACTTGCCTCTGTTGATTTCAGGTGCCTTCCTCTCTCCAACAGATCTCACAAAGTACTGGATGTATGGGTCCTTCCAGTAGCCTTTACTGGTGGCAAACCTAAATCACAGATGATGGTCAGATCCGTCCAAACATGTCACCCACCGTTTCAATATCAAATGATGAAGACGTGACTCAATGCTGAAGCGTTGCAGTCGCCTAATAGCTGCAATGGTTACCTTTTGCATGTGGAGGCGTCGTCGCATGTCGTCCTTACTGCTTCGTCTGCAGTGTCCGTGTCAGTGAAGGGCTGCCGGGCTGCCATTGATGATCCTCGTCCTAACGTTAGCTTCTCAACGTCAAAACCTTAAACGCCGCATAATCTCATCCACCTGTTTTAGTCGCGCTTTAGCTGCTACAAGCTAACGCGCTAACTTAATTTGGGCTGATAGTCTTATTTTTCCAAAAAAAAAAAAAAACGGAGAGAAACAATCAAACCGTGAGCATAGTCGAGAGGCCCTGGCTCTTGTGCAAGGTTTACATACCACAAACAATGATAATGCAAGGAAAAGGCAGCAATATTTTCGCGAGCTAGCATTAAGTTTTTCGCAGCTAAAAATATATTTACATTTTTGGACCGGAAGCGAAATGTAACACTTCCGGTTGGAATGTTTCAGTTTAAAAGCACCACCGTGACAAGGACTTCAAAAAGAAAAATGAAGATTCCACATATGTCTGAAGCAACTTTGTTTACACGATAGCACAAAAGGGCTGAATTTAAACTTGCTACATTTACTTTTGATCCAAACTAGACAACCAAAAAAAAAAAAAAAAAACCTGCATAAAATACAATACAAAAACAACTTTAAATGGGAGAGAAACATGAAAAAGAAAGGACATCAATTAAGATCCACATGAAATACAAAATACAAAGAGGATTGAATGAGTCTTTGAAACTGATATAGGCAATCACACCACCACGAAGCCAACCTCACCAGGGATGCTTCATGTCGCTCAAATAATCAAGAATCCCTTTGTGGGATCTGCAGAGTGAGTGAATCCCTCCAGAGTCTTTATAAAGAGAGAAGTTTGTCCTACTTGTGGAAGAAATTTCAGCATGATATTCAGTTGATCAGTTTGAGAGTGTCACATGGGAGAAACTATACAGCTGCAGAGCCTGAGGCAGAACATTTTTGCCAAATTTAAGTTCTACACAGACAAGAAGCCCAACAAATCCCATATATGCTTCATCAAATTTATTGACATTGCCCTTCAAGTCTATGACAAGATGTGCAGCTGCAGAGACTGTGCTGAGGAACTCTGTGACCTGCATTTGTGATTCACATGAGAGCTCACAAAGGAAGAAAATGTGCAGCTGCATATTTTGTTTCAGTGATTTCAAATATGTTAAAAAATTTGCCAATTGCCACACGTTACTGTAAAGGTCATACTAATGTATTATGAGTTATCTGAGTAATTGGAAAGTTAGGAATAAGCTAAAAGGTACACTGATGTATAGTTTGATCCACCAGAGACATAATGCATTTGATTCCTGATAGAGTAGTCTGAGTCATCTTACTGGTGTCAGTTACTTAGGTTTCATGGCATTAAGTGCTTGTGTAAAGCCTTGCTGTCAGCAGAAAGGATGTGGGCTCAGTTCCCAGACCTGATGTTGTACTAATGCTTCTTTCCAGTAAAATGTATTTTTCCTATAGTAATGCCATTTTATTCATCTCATTTTAACAACAAAGTATCACTTAGGATGTTTTATTTTTGTTACCTGTTATTTCATATCACAAATGTTTCAAAAAGAGAAGAAGAACATAACCATCTAAAAGAAACCCGATGGCTATGTTTGGAATGGAAATCTGTCTTTTTCATTTCTCATAAAGCTAAAAACTAACAAAAAACTATTGAACGTTGCCCAGAGAAGGATACATTTCAGATAAATCCTTTGCTTATCAAAGCATTCTACAAACCTCTCAGACACTGATGTCGGAATCACTGCAGTGTTTGTAATGTGAAAAACAACTCACTTTCATTGATGTATCAGTTACTTTTTGACCACTGTGTGTATTCTCAAGAAACATTAATGGAAAACAGATTTTGTAAGACATTAAAGGAAAACTGTATGATCCCCTCAAATATCACTAACAAAAGGTTCGATTACTGCATCCACACATTTTGACCACTGTGGAACATAGCCACAAACAAGCACAACAGAAGATTAGGACCAAAATAAATCTATATGGACACTCATAAGGTTTATAATGCATCTCTGAAGTGAGTTTGTAGTTTACTTGACCACTTTACTTGCATCATCCAACTAATGTAACACTGAACACTGAAGTGCATCAACTGTCTAATGTATCAACTTTTTAATCCATTTCAGGATTAATGTAAATTTTAAGCAATTGCCTGAAACCAAGTAGATGTCTGATATTGTGCATATGCAAATTTTGGGGGTTTTTAACACTTAAATTTAGTATTTGTGTGTCAATGTAAAACACTTTGGACGATCTGATAATTGTATTGTTTCAGTATGTCAGTCCTATGAAATACATTGCTTTGAGAGAGGTAAGGGGAAGCTGAAACTTCTCAAACCTTTCCACATAGAGAACCCCTAAACTGAAACATCGTAGACCATAATGTCATCCAGCATTTTGATTAAGAATTTTTGTGTTGACTTGTTACGTTTTGTGACAGAAAATCTACGAAACCAAAGACAAAAATAGTCAGACATTCTCTTATCGGGTTACTGATGACAATAAACGACTCTCCATTTTTTTTTGTTGTTTTTGCTTTGCATCAACCAATGTATTAATGCACTAAAATGTTACTCTTAAAATATGCCCTCCAGCCTCATACAACTCATAAATTCACAGCGTTGCAAAACAAAAAAAAAAACAAAACAAAACCCACAACTTCATTTATAAAGCAAGATGACCAAAGCGCTTTACAAACGTAAACGTCCAAAATGGACATACTAGAAACGACAGCAGTGTAGAAAAAGCTGAAGTTAAAGGGGTTCCGTGTGTCTCCTCTCGGTGTCCTGAGGTGGGCAGTAACGTTATTTCCTGCTCCCTCCCCCTGTCTCCTCCCCCTGTGAGCGCTGGCCGTGGCAGAGGTGAGCTGCTGCTGTCTCTCTCGGCTCTGGGAGAGAGGAGAGAAAAAAAAAAAACGGATTATCCAGCTCGGGTAACGTTAGCTCGTCGGCTAACGGTGAAGGCGAGACGCCGGGAAAGGGAAGCGCCATGAAAAGCGGCCGGAGCCGGTGAGAGTTGGTCGGCTCCGACTTTCTGGGACTTTAATGTACGGACAGAAAGCCAAAGGGAGCTTCGCGGATCATGCCGTCGCACCCAACGGGGACTTTTCTCTAGAGTTTCCACTTGGGAAAGGTTAGCTCCGGGGCTAGCGAGGCTACGAACTATTTTTAATTGGCTTTGGGCTCCATGGCTCTCGCTCACTTTGCCCTGTCATAGCGACAGCTTTTGGGGGATACAAACGGGGACAGGCCCCGAGAAGTTCATGACAAACCCCCAGCCCGGTTTTGAGGCGTTTCTTCGGACGACTAGACCCGAAAAGGAGCGACCATGAAGAAGCAGTTCAATCGGATGAAACAACTCGCCAATCAAACAGTTGGCAGGCAAGTAGAGAAGTTGTTTACTGAGCTGGAGATCACCAGAAAACACTAACGCCTCCTGACAAAGTCACAGTGTTTAACATTTAATTCAGCTTTCAAACACTCACTCTGCTCCACCTTAACTCGCCATGCCATTGAAATGTCTCTTTAATAAGCAAAAATTGCACCATCTAATTCAAATAAACCCGATCGGCGGAGGATACACAAGGAAAGTGTGCTTATGAATGAGTCATTTACTTTAACAGCTGACAGCCAGATTTCAGGACTTGGCCCTGTTAATACAAACTACATGTTCGAGGCTTTACCTGAACCGCGCAAGCGTCCACATTGATGGCTGCACCGACCAGATGTCATGAATCAGCCATTTACACAGTGTGAACCACAGCAACACGTTATCAAGTGGGGAATACAAAACAGTTAAAGGGTGGAGTGAAGATGTAGTACTCTCTTTATTTATATATATATATATATATACACCATCATTGTCTTACAGTTGTGTTTGGCATGTTACAACCCATATCAGTTTGTATTTATATTGGGCAAGAGAGATACTTTTGTGTTGTTTTGTAAGTATTTCAGATGTTGGGGAAAAAATACCAGTGAAAATATATGACAGTGAAAGTTTCAAAGCCAATATCGGTCAGTACAGATGCCACCTAATGATATGGGGCAGCGGTCAGTGTGCAGTCTTCCTCGCTCAGAAACAATCATCAGGGAAAAGGGTGAGAACTGAGCAAGATGGGACTAATATGGTAAAGCAATGAATGACTTGGTTTTTTTTTTTTCCAATTCAATTTCAGCCAGTGCTGATAAAGTGGAAGAAACAGCTTTCACGGTAGTGAAACAGGAGAGGCCCATCTTAAACCAGACTGCAAATCTAAAGCATTAAAAGAAGATTAATGTTTTAAGTGATGGGAGTATCTTCCTCCCTCCACTTTAAGCACACTTTCCCTCTAAACTTGGAAACATGTGGTAGTGCTTAATCTAATAGGAGAGTGGATCCCAACAATTAGAATGGGTTCTTCTGTGTTTTGACCTCTTTTAAAGTACTATTATGCTCCTGTGTGATGACACACAGTGTCCCTGTGTAACTAGATATCTGAAGTAGCACCGACTGTGGACCAAGCCTTGAGAGAACAAGAGGGTGAAACATGTCAGTCAAAGGCTGTTTTCACCATGGGGGATTTCTGGAATTTTGTGTGTGTGTGGTTGATAGTGCGTGGGAGTCGTCAGTGTTTGGCACCTCGGCTGGATTCACCCAAGGCTGAATATCACTGACAGACTGGAAACAATAATGTGTCTTCCAAAATAAACAGCAGCAGAGGTGCCCTCTTTAAATATATTTTATTCACCACATTAAAAACAAAACAGATATTTAATTATTTCATCATGAATGGCATAAAATGCTCCAGATGCTTAAATTTGAAGACCTGGAACCAACAAGTCAGTATAATTTTGTTACTCAAAATATGATTAATCATTTAATAAGCGGCAGATCAATTTTCTGTTGACCAAGTATTACTCCACTTGCATTCCTTACATCATTATTCATGATGTAAGGAATTTAAGATTTTTATAGAAGCACAGGAAAAGATAATTTTGCTTTTCATCAGGCAATGCAGACATGTGGTAACATACCAGTTCCACATACAGTGGTTGGGTTGGAGGAAATTCATATTTTGATAAATGTAGCTTTGCTGAAGGATGGGTATTGTATCATTGTGTAGAAATCATCCCCTTTATTTTACTTTTTATAGCTCTAAAGGGAATATGTATAGACAAATATGGCTTTGATATAGTTGATATATTTCTTATCATTGTTATATTCTAGACTCAGTGAGTATATTTCTTGATTTAATTGAAAATG
This sequence comes from Echeneis naucrates, assembly GCF_900963305.1. NCBI lineage: Eukaryota > Metazoa > Chordata > Actinopteri > Carangiformes > Echeneidae > Echeneis > Echeneis naucrates. The sequence goes on along the minus strand of NC_042529.1, from coordinate 11,573,779 downwards.
AAGAATAACCACAGGCCGGCAGAAAAATCAGGGTCTGGTTATTTAGAGGAGGCAGCAGTAGGGTGTCTGACAGACTGCAGTGCGGACATTAATAGCCACTTCTCCAGCGTCTACAAGATAAACTGCCCTGATCCTGTTCTTATAGCCAGGACTCAGGACCAGCAGAGGCAGGGCAGCTGGAATACTCATAATTTCCTCACTGCACTGAACCAGCAATAAATTAGAAATAGAGAGAGTGAAATGCATAAAACAGACCTATGTGTGCAGTAGTTTCTTGCACTTGTAGGCTTAGTCCCTTGTGTTCTCACGTACATACCCCTCTGAATGAAGGATCTTGCTGCTGGTTGGTGTAGGGCAAACAAGCTTACTCTGCTTTGTCCATTAACCTTGTACCTGCCTGTCTAAATCTGCAAAAAGTTTGGTGTCTAAAGAGCCCTCTCCGCTGCCCCCTGGGTTCCTGTGATTGTGTGAAGGTGGAACACTGTGTCCAACGAGCACCCGCTGTGAGGAAATCTCTCCTTCGTCTTCTACAAACAGGAAACTGCCTCCCAGAGACCTGCTAGTGCTTTCTAGAGATGAGGAGGAAAGAGAGCGAGGGCGGGGTGGGGGGGAGAGAAAGCCTGGAAAATTGATGTAGGGGCAGAGAGTGAAACAGTGGTGCAGGGAAAAACAACTAGTGATTCATGTCAGGGAACATGGTGAGGATTTCTTTATAAAACGGTGAACTGTCTATGAGCTCCCCAGCCCTTTACATGCACCTTTACTGCAGGATAATTTGACAGATAGCAACATTTTTAAAGAAGATAACATAAAAGCTACCCATTGTCACAACCTATAACCACTGTACGTGAAAAGATAAGCTAACAAGCCTCCTCCACAGATTCAGGATGAGAACAGTTTTCAGTTTACATTTCCTCTGTTTTGCTTGTGCGTAATGACGACATCTGTGATTGTCAGGAGATCAGCCTCAGATAACTCTATCATTCAAAGGATGACGTTGAATCAAGCTGTGCACAGTAATGAGCAGCTCAAAGCTAAAGGGTACTGTAATGTGAAGGGAAGAGGCCTTGAACCTGTGTGACCTGAGACATGCAAGTGAAATAGTAAAACACATCTGAGTTTATTTTAGGCACCTGAGTTAGTTATTGTCCCATTAGCTTGGATCAGTATCTTAAGCTCCTCAAATGGATTTTGCCACTAGCAGTCACTCTGCTGATCGGTACCAAATAATTTGAAAATTTCAGTGTGACTTTTTCTCACATATTCATTCTTTTTTGCAGGGCTTTATAGTGGAGCTGTCCCTGCTGCTTCACCCAAAAGAATAACTTCATTTTATCATGACAGATTTATTGGATTAAATTGTAAAAAATTGTAAAAAAAAAAAAAAAAAGGGCCAGGTTAGAGCTCACCTCCTCCAGCCTTAACTCATTTCTTGTGGGCAGCCCTGATAATGTCACACAGCATATTAGTGAAATTTGTGAATCACTGTGAGTTTATCTGGGTTGGTAAGGTGGTTGTTTTGCCAGACCAGAGTGACCACAATCAGATGTCAGGATTGACAGAATCTGTAGGCGATACAGTGACAGGAGCCTAATTTCACCACAACTGCCCTGTTCTGTAGCTCAGTGGGGTTAATAAAATCACTAATTGTTAAAATATTGACTCAGTTCACAACGACAGAACGCCCTCCGTTTTCATCAGAGCTTCCAGTTAATCATTCACTGGCATTATGAACAGCTGTATTATATAATCCTCTTTGATATCACGTCTAACAACAACAATAGTCCCACCAGCTCAGTGTTATGGAATCTAAAGCACATCTATTGTATTTGAAAGTCCTTGATTCTTTAATATAGAGTCAAGTTGAAAGAACCATTTTCCCCCAGGGATTAACAAAATGCCACTGTTGAAATAACAAGAAGAGGCGACTCCCTTATCAGATTTTTGTGCTACTGGTAGTGATAAAGTAGACCTGCAGTGTGTGTGTCTCTCTCTCTCTCTCTCTCTCTCTCTCTCTCTCTCTCTCTCTCTCTCTCTCTCTCTCTCTCTCTCTCTCTCTCTCTCTCTCTCTCTCTCAGTTGCACAGATCCTGTCATGATCATCATCCTACAGTCCTCAGCTCCATGTTTTGCACACTCATGCTCAGGTCTGTTGTCTGTCACAGTTCACATAATCAGCCATAGTAGCAGGTTATGCAGGTTGTTGGGGGGCTAAGTTCACTCCCTTACTCTCCCAGCTCCTTTCATCTGGCTCTAGTATCTATTACTTGATGCCTTAAGCTGCCAACTGTTGCAGCCATGAGAGGCAGACCCTCCCTGTTCCTCTGCCGGCTGATTGTGTTGAGTGGCCTGCAACAGCCGCTCCATTGTGCTTATGGCAGCAGTATTCACTTACTCTCCCCGTCCTCTTTGATAGTATGATTGTCATGGTTACCATTCTGAGTGAGTGGCCACGGCCGTGCAGGGAGGATCTCTTGCTGTTATTAAGAAGTCACATGCAGTGCGCAATGACACACTTTCCTCCAAAGGCTCCTGCTTCACTGAGGCCTGATGGGGTCAGCTCTATTCGCTCTGGATCAGCTGATGCCGGCAAAACAATTGTTGTTTTGTTTTGTTTGTTGTTTGTCCTCTACACAGCCTGCACACAGCCTTTTTTGCCTGTCTGACACGGTGCTTTTTAAGGTTGGTTCACACAAGTGTTGCTTTTATACAAGCTAGTGACGCCAAGTGTCTTCACATGCACTGATCGTTAGGCTGAAATCAGGTCAGGGAAGAATTAGTAATTATCATTTAACCATCCCTTATCTGGATTTCTTGCTCACTCCAGCTTCACAAAGCAGAACCCAGTTAATAGAGCTTGATCGACTTGTCAAGCCTTTGTATTACTCTTGGCTTGTTTACAGTTTAGTCTGGTTTCCTTTGGTGTTTTGATTAGATTCAGCTCACAAGCCACAGAGGTCATTAAACGGACCAGATGTAAAGCACTGTTTGAACAGCATGTGTAGTGGTGGTGGGAAAAACAGTAAAGGTTTTTTTTTTTTTTTTTTTTTTTTGCAGCCATAGCAAAATCACTTTTAAAGAGCAAGCCTTGCACTGCAGCAGGCAGAAATTTAGGCTTTAGGTTTTAGAAGATAGTCATGCTGTGGAAACTTCTCACTTTTAAAAAATATTAAGCACTACCTCCATTTTCTTTGCATATTCCTTTAGAACTTATGGGGGAAATAGAGATATATCCATTCATATAAAAATTCTGATGGTTAAATCTGACATCTGAACACAAGTATTCATGAAGGAACAAGTCTACTTGATGAATTCAGTGGTTTTTCAGCAGGACCACATAAAGAGTGCTCCAGCATGTAGGCTACACCAGAACATGGATTCCTCACTGTGGCTTCATAATCATATTGTGTATTTGTGTGTGGATTGTAAAGTGCATGTGTGTGTTACATACATTTTTCCTGCAGTGAACTGGAGGTCTTGTCTGTAGGTTTCTGGGAGCCCTCACTCTGCATGTGTGACCTCACCAGCTTGGATATGGCTCTCCTTCAGAGAAGAGAAACTCTTTCCATCCTTCACAAGCCTCTAGATTATTCTGGTTTGGCAGTTTTGGGAGTCTTTAACCCCCTCCACTCCAGAACCTCTATATTTGTATTTCTTTCTTTCTTACCCACCAACTACCAACCCATCACAGTCAGTCTCTCTCCATTTCTCCTTGTTCTCTGCCTGTGTTGTAATTGAAAGCAGCTGTGACAAGGTTACTATAGTTCATACAAAGCAGTTCTTGGAGGAGGGCCCAGGCTTCATTTAGAGCTCCAGTTACCCTAAAAGCAGGCATCCACTGTCTACAGGTCCCCTCATTCAGGAGGCTGCACTTACACAACTAGACACAACACAGCTAGTACTGTAGCATCGCTCATGACTTTAAGTAAAAGTATCTGAAAGACAGACAACATCCTCATTTAACTCACACACACTCACAATAAGACGCAACTCAACCTTATTCCAAGTCTTGATACGGCAGCAGCTACTCGACAGGCCAGTGACTACTTAACTTACTGTGGTGAAAATGTAACAGTTTGTTTGATGAATTCCCACACTGGTTTTCCATTAACCAAACTGTCTTTCAGCTAAAGCTTGCCAGCATCTGATATGTTTACCTGCATGTAATGGTTGTATTCGTTTAAGTGCCCTGTATGAAAATAACTTTTATACCTGCTCTTGAAAAGTTTACTTTTATATACCCTTCTCAAATACCCCAATTATAAAAATCCTAAATCCACTGATATCAGTACTTTTTTTTTTTTTTAAGGGGCAGGCTCGACCAGCCATGTGAGTTAGTCAGTCATAAATTGTGGCTGGCTTTTGACCCAGCTTTCGCTGCTACAGCAGCCCATTGCTTCATTGTACTTCTCAGGGCACTGAAAATTTTAAATTTAGAAACAAGAGCACTCGTTTTGGGTAAATAAAATGTATTGACATACCTGATGAGGTGTTAGCATCAGCGAGTCCCTAAAAACTCTCTGAACGGGCCAATAAAATGAATATTATATCTTGTACGTATGAAAGCTTTGGTGTAGCCGGATGTACTTGCTTCATAATTTAACCTCTGTACCTAAAAACAAAATGCAGCAGTTGTTAGTTTCTAGTGTAAAACAATACGCATCAATGCCGATGCGCTGTCTTTGCTGAATGAGTCTTGCCTTTTCCCCTGCAGCCACAGAGGCCACCAGTCTGTGTGGAGGTGTTGAGCAGTTTGAGCTGAGTCTGTGTTTCGCAGTCTTCTCCTTTTAAGTGAATCTAATCTGTCTGACCTCTTCAAGTCCAACTATTAGTTTACTATTAATAGGCTCAGACAGGGTACGGCTGTGTGGCTTCCCTACGCACGACAACGTGAGCCCGGCTAACTACAGCTTAAGGAAAATCAAAGCATGTTGACAGAGATGCACTTTCTATGCCACTCTTGTGTCTTCAAGCCTGACACAGTTGGGTACTTCTGAAAAAAGGGCCATGCAGCTGCTGCTGTAATATGAAGAGAATCGGCTTTTGCCTTGGCCTCCAGCCGAGATACCAGCTTCCATGAGTCATGAAAACAAAACCAATACACTCACCCTCTCCCAAACCTTTTCCCACGGACGCTGCAGTCAATACCCACTGTGATTGTAGTGTTGATGCTCAGCTTGGTCTTTTGAGAGTGATGCCATTTGTCAGGCAGATATTTTTACTGTTACTGCAGAGTAGCATCGAAACACAACTGCTTATCTTGTATCGTTCATCGGTGCTAATCTGACTGCTCTCTGTTGTCTTTTCTCATCCACAGAGCGGAGAAGACAGAAGTCCTCAGCGATGACCTCCTCCAGGTAAATCATTCACCTGACAGTAAAGCTCATGATGCTCTCAGCTTGCGTTAGCTGACTGCTGTTTTTGTCCCTTTGCAATTAAAAAAAAAAAAAAGAAGTAATTTTTGTTTCAAAATGGCCCACCATGTTTTTTCATCACTGCTGGTTATGAATATAAGGTGAAGTATCTGTTTGTCTCCCCATGGCTGTGCAGTGTCAGATGGTCCTGCCGATGTGGCTTTCACTCAGAGGGTGTAGCAGAGCATTCAAATCTCAAAACTACTGTCTGCCAGCCTGCTGCATGTTGATGGAATTTGATGCCAATATCAGCTGTGGTTTCATTTCATTTCTACAAAGTGCAATGCGAGAAATAAAAACTGCTTGGAGTCATGTCTGCAAAAGTAATCTTCCTCTAGGCACCGACTGTCATAAACAACATCATGGCTCTCTCTCTCATTTTACCATCATGCACCATTGAGGACACCAGTCTGTCCTCTTCCTAACTAGGAGTGTCCCTTATTAGTCTCTCCCCTTCCCTTACATGCATCATTCATTGATTATCCGTCACTGTGCAGTTTATCATTAGAACAACAACCTTGCAAAATGCCGTTCTCCACTACACATGATTGCACTTTATAATTAAAGCCCAATTTAATACTTGTTTGCTCCCTTACACAATAGTGACTCATCCCAGACTCAGCTCTTACAGGGTTTTTTTATTTTTCTGATCTTAACACCTCTAATTTGTCTTTAATATTATAATGCACTTGACAGAATGCCAAAATAATCATCAATGCTATGAGATGATACAGATTGTTGTTTTTATTTCTTTCTGAATGTAGCTTAAGGTGCTGACAATGTTAACCAGCCAGTGGCTGATATCACTAGTATTGTAAAGATTGCTTGTTAATGGAATCAGCTGGACTGGCACTTTGTTTAAATTAAGAGAAGGCAAACCACAAGATTAATTAAAACTCACGGGGCTGTTGCTGACGCACCGTAAAGAAGCAATGTTTGCGAAAACTGCTGGTGCAGGTAGTAGTTCCTCAGGGGTGGGGATCATTTCCAGCCGTCCAGGCTGTATATGCAGACAGCAGGTGGGGCTGGGACTAAATGCTGTCTGCTTAGAAAAGACATTCCAGCAGTGAGATTGTCTTGGAGTGTGTGAATGGAAGGCTTCATAGATGTACAAACACTCAGCTGGCTTTGTGTTATGCCTTGAGAACAGCCACAATGTTTGACACCCTCTATTCTTAAAATTCCTCTCCCCACCCTCTTTTGTAACCGGTGCATAAACAAACAGCACTGACGGATCTTTTGATTCCTCTGTCAGATATTGAGAAAATATCATGGTCCGTATATGGGGAAGAAACACATTTGAACGACAGCTAGAACATCAGTGTTATATTTAAAGCCAGCACAAGTTAGTGTCACGCAATGGACAGGCAAGCTGCAATGACTAACCTCTGTGGTGCTTTTCACTAAAGGCAGGATTTTAGATTATATCTGACAGTTGACTTTAACTGTTCCTCAAAGACACGATTGTTCTGCCCCTCTCCAGAAATCAGAAATAACTCTGTGGGGTTGTTTCTCACTTCACAGGAAATTTCTGCTCAATAAAGGAAAAGGGAGTGAGGGATGGGGGACGCAAAAATCACTTGCCTCCTTCATTCCTAAACTGGCTGTGTCATTCAGTACAGAAAGCCCCCTTTTATCCCTTAATTACTGAAAGAGCCGCCTTTTTTGTAAGACATTCACTTGAGCTATTTTGAATTTAAGATTTGGCTTACATTTGCTGCTCTCATATAGGCTCAGCCTCCTACTCGTTGTTTAAACTTTCCACTTCTTCTTCTACAGCAGCAAGGGATTTTCTTTTTATTCTTTGCTAACCACTAAACTTGGTTTTACCGGCATTTTCACAGTGCAGTTTTAATTTGAATCATTTTCTTGCTACGAGGAATTGAAAGTGACTATAAAAATGCTAAATTGGTCAGAGGTGGATTGTTGAAACACAAGCTGTATGATTGATGGGTCTTTAGTCTTGTCCCAGAGGACCCCGTCTTGTCCGAGGTGCCGGGGAGCCACCCAGCATTCCTGTTGCAGCTGTCCATTCCTTGCCGCTCCTCTGTATACCAGAGGACACCTCTGATATACACCAGTAAAACAGTTACAGCCAGGATTTTTAAAAACCTATGTGATGCATACCTCATTGGAACAAAGAATATTTAGTTCATCAACTTTGGCTCTCAAAAGAAATCCCACCCTTAATACATCATGGGATGTTATTTTTGGCCATTCTGGACTTGTCTAGACATGTTAACATCATTCTCATAGGAACCAAGAAACAAACATTGGCACGCAGACGCACACCTTGTGTCTCTGTCTCCCTGTCTGTCCTACTTTGTGTTGGGATTCCCTATTCCTTTACACGTCATGGTATTGGCCAGCTGTTGACCTCATCACAAAGGAAGAGGAAAAACTCACCCATCTGCTTTTTGCCTCCTTCTTATCATGCTTAGATTCTTCCACTCCTCTGCATGTGTTATTTTTTTATTCCTTGGCATTGTGTTTAACCCCATTTTGTAACAATGAAAGGAAGAAGACAGTATTCCTAGTGCCATACAGCCAAAACATTTGCAGTACAGCCACACAGGACCTCCACCCCTGGAACACAGGGAGGGGGAATCCCCTGCCTCTTACTTACCAGGTACTCACCAGACTGAACCCAAACAGTCCCACAACCCTATACACTATGAAAGCTGTGTGTGTTTTGGTGAGTTAAGTAAGTTTGTATTTGACCCAGCTGTTGTGGGAATGCTCGGGCCACCATGGGTCAGGAATGACGTAAGAGCGCGAGAACAGAGGGAGGGAAAAGGGAGAGGGGAGGACGGTGCACAGAGGCGGATATCTGCTGTGGAATTCCTGAGTTCCGACTCCGCTCTGTTTTTGGAACACAATTGTTTGGTACTCAGTCGATCCTCACTCTGTATCTGCTGGCTTTGCCCTCTGGACCTCCGTGTTCCTTTTTAACATTGTTTATCCCTGCTCTTGAGTACATGTTTGTGCCTTGGAGACACCCACAGATTCCCTTGAAGCTTGAGCTTCATTGAGAGAAGGAGACACAGAAAACACACCTGTTCCATTACACACAGTTTGCCTTTGACTTTCCCAGAAGTGTTGCCAATGTGAAGCAGGTTCTTACATCATCAGACTCTGCTGGTCAGACTGTTAAGTAGACTTGAACAGTAACTTGTAATCATCTTTTCATGGGTTGGTGACAGTCAGTCTAATGTTTACACTGAGTCTCCCTGTCAAGCACCTGGCACGACAGGGACAGTGAATAGTCGTCCTGCAGAGCCTCAGTTGGCCTCTGTCCTTAAGCCAGAATATCTGTGCTTCCTGTCAATGACGGTATTATTTCTTGCCACCCTAAAAGCACAGAGTGGATCTGTGTGGTCCGACTAGTGGACAGGAGAAAGCCTGTCTAATCAAAAAGGTCTTTTTAAAGCCAAAGAGCCTTTAGCTCTCGGTCACAGCTCGGTGACTGTTGCTATAGAGACACTTCCGATGAGTCATGTGTTTCAAAGATAACATTCCAGTGTTGTCCGGCAGGGCCAAGCTTTATCAATCATGTTTATACTTTGACCTGTGATTCCCCAGAGGCTGGTGCAAATCAAATCCCTGCTCACACTGGACCTGATCCTCCTTTTTAGCCATTAACTCACACAGTCACTGTTGTTTTGGATCATGGAGCTGATGACATTAAAGGGCCAGTGTGTAGGATTTTGGGACAATCAAGTGGTGTATTATGCTGCTCTCTTTAGGCCCTATCACCTGAAATCAAAAATATTAGCGTATTTGTGGAGCTCCTCATGATTACATAGTGATCAGGACCTCTTCCTCTCATGTTGCATAGCAGTGTTTCTATAGACAAACCAAATACTAGTTCTAGAGATGGCCTTTTACACTTTTCACTATAAACTTGAAAAGTTTATCCAGCTGTGTTCTGATGTGAATAAAATATCAGAAAGACACAAGGCCGTTCAGAGTGCTCCATAGAGGCAAAGTTTGAATTGTTTGTGCTTTTTTTCTGTACTTGTAGGATGAAGTTCAGTCTAAGCACGTTTCAAAATAATAGTTGAATTGTGCTGCTTTGTAATTGCTTTTTAAATGGAAAAAATGCATTTTAGTGACCAAAATGTTGTTCTCTCTCTCTTTGATTACTGAAGATACAACTGCATTCACTGCTCATAGAAGATATCTGATGATCTGTTCTTGCATGTTTTTTTTACCCACAGATCGAACGGCGTATGGAGTTGGTGCGAGTGGTGTCCCACAACACACACAAGAGGATGGTGTCATGTCTGCAGGGACACATCGGTGCAGATGCAGAGAAGAGACATGTAAGACACAAAGCTTACATCTGATAGAGCTCCAATTTACCTTTGCACACACTAAATCAATCAAACTATCGTAGGATGTTTACTAGCTTAGTTATTCACTGTTTTAGTATATATTCTAACAAAGTATTTGCAGTAGGCCAACAGTCCATGATTTCTCTTTTGTGTTTTCTACCCTACACCCTCCAAATATGCAGTCCGTACCACGCCTGTATACAGGAAATGGTCAGGTAACAACACTGGTTACTTACTCCATTCTCTGGTCTTCAGCACCACTTGCTCCATTTCCCATTCAGACATCTGTCATCTTTATTCACTGTACATGGCATTTCTGCCTTTGGGATTCTCTGGTTAAAAACAGGATGTCCAAGATTCGTGAATGTTGTTACATAAACTGTGTAACTGTGCGGGGGGAAAAAGCTTCAGCATTGTCGTTTGATAGATGTCTTACTTCCATGGTTTGCATCTTATATCCCATTTAACATCTGTATTTTCTCTTCCTCTTCCTGACTCTGTGATTCTCCTGTTGAGCTGCTGAGTGGAAAGTCCTTGATGAACTTTCTATTGCTTTGAATGTCTAATACTATAGCTCTGTCTATCTACAAATTATATATATACACAAGAGTGCATATGTAAGAGTTACTTAGAAGCAGTTTGTTTCAACATGAGTCTGACTAATATGCCAATCTGTGTTACACACCACAGAAAAAGCTTCCTCTCACCGCACTATCCCAAGCGATGGTGGAAGGTGGAAACCAATTGGGAGAGGACTCCTTGATAGGGTGAGTAGGTGATTGATTGGCACACCACATAGCCAGTTCATCCTCCCTGGCAACTGTTGCAATGTGGAGCAGATGTACCCCAGGGAGTGTGAAATCTGAAGCCACATATTGAAGTCAACCAATCTGCACAGTTTTGTTTTATGTTGATGGGACTTTTAGCAGTTCCCTAATGTGAGGATCAGGCCGCTCATCGTGACTGAGAGATGCATTTAAAATAGGACCAGACAGTTTATAGTTGAGGATCTAGAAAGTGAATGTCTCAAAGTCTCTGAGGCAGCCATGCGCCTGTCTGGATGCAAAGAGGAAGAGAAAGTATCAGTCAGTCATATAGTTAATATGATTATTCCCAGTTCTCACATCCACTGCTATAATGGATCCTTTTGTATTCTAAAGCTGAGGACTTTCACCGTCTGAAAAAACGGTGGCCCTCACTCCTTACTGCAGGTTCACCCTCATCAAGCTGCTGCTCTGTGAGCTCCTGCTGCTCGGCAACTCGAAATTACAACATTATGTTGGCCTGTTTTTGCTTTCAGTTATTGACTGGGCACAGAGGATTATGTCCTGTGGTAGTGGCACAGATTGTAATCCAGCTGTGTTCTGATGTGAATAAAATATCAGAAAGACACAAGGCCGTTCAGAGTGCTCCATAGAGGCATCTGTTCCAGAGGGGTATGTTAAGATTACAGCCATAAAGTGACATTAAAATGAAAATGACATAAAAACTCATTTGAATATATGAGAAAGCATTTAAATAAAGCAAGC